>NW_026020086.1:3619673-4241459 GCF_900185275.1 Solanum verrucosum | reverse complement strand
AAGCTCATTTTTTCCTCCATCGTTCTATCTTCAACCACTAATATCTCCACATTATCATGTAATTACAACAAATCGCACACATAACACATAAATTAGCATCGAGATCAGTACGGAAGCTCATTTTTTCTCCAATTTTCTATCTCAAACCTCCAATATCTCCACATAATCATGCAAATACAACAAATCGCACAGTACACACATAAATAGCACTAATAGCACAATAAACAGCATCGAGCTCATATTTTCCTCGTCATTCAATCTCAAACCTCCAATATCTCAACAAATCATCTAATTACAACAAATCCTACACTGCAGCTAGAAAAACTCACCTTCATGAAATCCTGAGGAGCAACACCTGGTAGATAAAAACATTGAGCTTCAAATAAAAACAAACATATCAGCACAAAAACCGAGATCCACCGGTGAATCAACTGAGGCCTTACGACCTCCATAGCTCTCTCTCACTGAGATCTAGATCCACACACAGACACACAGTGAAAATCAAAATCCGAGAGCGGTAGAGTACAAACTCCGCTTCTCTCTCTACAAACTTTCTCTTTCACTTTCTCTCTCTATATGTAAATCTTTCTTCAGAGCTTGGCGTGTATATATATATATATATCTAATGATACATAAAGTTAATTAGTGAAGACTGGGGTAAAATGTGGATTAAGGAATCGATTAAGAGATTAATGATGACCGTTGGATTGGACGCGTTTGTTGTATGATGAACGGTTTAGATTGGATCTGAGTGACTGCCGTCATCTATTTGAGTAAAAAAATATAGTAAAACATTTAATGAAGTACTAATGGACTATTATTGGTAGATTATTAGATTTAATTTGTATTTACTTACCATAACTTAGGTTATAAATTTTGTCATCCTATTTTCTTAAATTATGCATTTTTTTTCTCTTTTTATATTTTTTTAGTTCACTCGTTTCAAAATACTTGTCATGTTTCATTTTTTGAGGATTGATTTAATTAATTTTGGAGTTAAATGGATTAAATTATTTTAATATTTGAAAGTAAAATTTAAAAAATTCAGAAACTACAGAAAAAATGTTATATGATACAGTTCTTCCCATATAAATATGAGTAAAAAAAATACATCTTAAAATTAGAAGCGGGTTTGGAGAAAGCGAGGATGTTCATCCGAACCTTTCATAAAAAAATTACAATATTTTTTTTAAATCACAAGAGTAGAAATTTACTTGTGGTTTAGGAGTTCAAAATTCACTTTAAGGTACCAAGTTCAAATCTCAAACATTATATTTTTATATTTTGAATATTTGTAGTGAAAATTTAAATCCAGCACAATTTAATATATTGGTCAAAATATATGTAATTTAATTCATGAAAAAAAATGTGACAAGTAATTGATAGAGGAAATACTCTCTAGGCATATAATTACCTATTTTTTCTTGTTGAGATTTTTATAAATTGTTTTATTTAAGAATAAGATAGATCAATCAAAATTGACACCAATTTTTAAATTGGCAAATTTTGAAGGTTATATTTAAGTGAAATCCAACATCAGAGAAAAAAGGTAAAATATTTTATAAGATATCATTCAAATTTATATCTATAGTATGTGCGTTTTAGAGGTTCGATGTGGCACTCCTCGAAAGACATATATATGTGGCCTTAAGTCCAAAGCAGAAAATACGTATCATTAATTAATCAAAGTTTTAAAAGGAAAAAGAAAAATCATAGAAACAAATAATTAATTTTTTGTTTTTACAAAATATAGTGAGACGAGGATCTTCGAGGAAACGAGGTGCCCATGCATTGCAACTTCTGAATAATTATTTTATTAACATATTTATGAAAGTGGGAAAACACATGTATATGCATGTTACATTTTTGCAACTTAATATATTAAGTAATTTTTCTTGTCACTTATTTTTAATAATCATTCGATATCCAAAATTTACTAGCCGAACTTATTCGAGGAAATCAAAGCATTTCTAATCAAGATTTTTTTCATTTATCAAACTCGAATCGGGATCTTTGATTGAAATTGATTTTATTTTTCATTCAGATTATTATAATCCTTCATGGTATCACAAATAAATACCGAAAAATAATTCTCTACAATCATTTTCTATAACATTTTTTTTTTTACTATAACTGATTTACTTATATTATTGTATCATAGCAATCAAAAAGTACTTTGAACAAACAATACCATTGTAAATATAAAATAAATTGAAATTATGTTTTTCAAAAAATATTTATTGTCATACCAAGTCCTTTACATGACAATTACTTGGAATTTAGAAATATTAAAATTTGATAGAAAGCAAATTGAATCACTAAGCAATGGAAGAAAATTCCAGCTGTAAGAGCTTTACTTAAACAAGAAATAATTTGAGTATTTAATGACCTAGATTTGGACTGCCTACTTGTATTTGACTAAACAAAACTTTTATTATAGTACATTAAAATTAAATGCAAGTGTGTTTCATTCCTAAAACATACATATATAACAAAAGGAAAGGAAATTATATACACTTTACAATGACACAAATGGTATATACCATTAATGGAATTTATTTTGGAATTAGATATGCAGTACTTTCACCGTTAAATTATCTGTTGTGTTTCTTTTTTACACGCTTCTAAAAAAACATTAATATTAATTAGGAGGCGGTTTTGACTATTCCAACTACATGTTTTAGAGGAGTTTTGAGCGTGAGCCAACACTCATGCATTGGTAAGGACCCATAACTCGCTAAGGGACGACCAACCACCCGAATCACTATAGTAAACCTTTTCTTTACTAATATTTCGTCAAATACCTTCTACCTCGCACCAACACAAGTACCAGGTCACCTGAATAAACTACACAAAGAATTCAAACTGAAAACAAGAACATGGTTCAGCATTGTAACCAACAAAACCACTCATTTTCCATTTGTTAAACTTTTGAAGTAAGAATACAAATAAATCTTTCAACTTATCTCAGTGAACTGAAAAAAAAAAAAACAAGATCTTTAAACATCTTTGAACAATGTAGGAGCCATATACCAGCAACTAAAGAAAAAAAAAATCAATCAATAAATAACAATGCACAAGAGCGAAATGGCGAAAAGTTCAAGAAGTATAGCTTAGCTTCCGTTTTCAAGGGGAGCTTCGATTAGCCTCACTGATCGAGGAAGCATGAATTCGGCGTATACAGGATAATGAGAAGAAGGATAAAAGCCATCAATGTTGTCGCTTACCACCTCACACGAGACAGGTATCAGAGATCTGCCTCTGAAAAGGATCCAGTCAACATGTAGATCCTGAGTTTGGCGATCCCAGCACAAGCAAAGTGCTCGGAATATTAACTTGAAGAACTCGAGTGGACCTTGCTTGGTACCTGATATAATCAAACAATGATTTTCATAGGTGTGTCACGTATCGGTAAGTTAATATAGCAATGAAATTTTGGAGGATATTACAACCTTTGAATCCATGATACGTCCTTATAAGGGATACATTTTTTCTCACACGAGCATTTGGCCAAACATCTCTCATATCACCGACAACTCCGTGCTCTCTGAGAAATAGAACATGTCAGCTATATCCACATATTTCTCCTTAATCTTCTATACTATGGTTCAATCCAAGCATTTTAGCTCATATATAGAACCAAGCATGGTACCATTTCGCTTCACACTTCTGTAGTAACCACCGGTGGCAGAGCCAGGATTTTTACTAAGGGGCTCAAAATATGAAAAGTAAACACACAAAGAAGTCACAAGGGGATTCAACATCTACTATCTATATATACATAAAAAATAATTTTAACCATGTATAAACAATGTAATTTTCAAACCTGGCTGCGCTCCTGGTAATGGCATGCAATCTAGGCGATGACAAAAATTTAAATCATAATTTACTATAGCTCGCGCTACTAGTTTAGTTATTTCATTTTTCTGTGTAATAATCCATGTTCATAGAAAGCAAAAGTTGCCATTGCTCAAATGAGAGGGAAAGAGGATGTTTCCAATAGACGCTCGGCTCAAGGAAAAGCAAATGAAAGCAGTTCGGAAAAAGAAATAAGGGAAGTGAATAAGTCTTGGCAGAGGTAAAAACAACATTGATCTATAAATGTCTCCCAAATTTATTCACACAGCACAGTATTACAAGGCTTTGAAATCTACACGGCACAGAATAGTAACGAGTATTGTCTAGTCCTGGACTAATGTGTCCACTGGGGTTAATGTTCTAATAATACAAATACAGTAGTTAATGATATTCTAAACTCGATTATGTCTGAATAGCAACAATTTTCAACTGCATTTTGTAATCGATATATTCCAAATGTTATATTGGAAGAGACGACAATTAGTTATCTGCATATTCAATGTGATAGATTAACCTGGCCTAGCAAAAAAAGCCTACGAGTTCGCCAGTTGTCAAATTACAACTTAAGGCAATAATTCCCTTGTTTGAGTAATTAAAATAAGGCAAAATTATGTGGTCTAACAAGAAAACTAGCTAGTTAAGTAGTGTCATTGCAAGGTCAAGTTTGCGAATAACTGAATATAGTAAGCAAGGTACTATAATAGTAAGATTGCAGAAGTGATACAATAGAAAATAAAATGCCGGCATTATTACCTAGATCTCCCAAGAAGAAAACGACCTGTAGTGGATTCCTTTTGGGTATTAAATCCTCCACAGTACACGACGGATAAGCTAGGGGGCAAGGATGCAATATGCTGCCAAGTGAGCAAAGCACCTCGCCTGCGAGCACGGGGACTGAACTCATCCATGGTTGTATTAACAATCTGAAATGAAAAACCTGGCGGCTCAGCGCCTTTCAGCTGGAATGTGTGGAGTCTTTGTCAAGGGAGCAAAGCATTCAATAACCCATGCAGTAAGGGGTCATTTGGTTGCCGATTAAAGTTATGCAGGTATTAGTTATTCAATAATCCATGAATATTTTTTACCTTTTTCCCAGAGTTAAATTCTAAAAGTCATATTTGGCCATAAAATTTTGGAAAACCTGGAATTCAATTTCAATACCAAAAAGCTATTTTCACTTTTTTCACTCCAAATCACTCGCAAAAATTTCAAAACAATTCCAATTTGTATTCATGGCCAAACACAATCCGGGAATCTCAGAAGCTCAGTTGGTTGGCTACATGAACTTTCACATTGTTGGTGAGGGTTCGATTCCCCATCATGTAATTCCCTCCCCCATTCCCCTTCCCCTTTGTAATACTTTTTTTTTAAAAAAAAACTCCAATTTCCAAATACCATTTTTCACTTTGAAAACAAAAACGACTTTTTTTCAAATTTCACAGTTTTCATGGCACAAAGCAACTAATAACATGGTAATAGCTCTTCTACTTTTGGATAGTTCCCTTCCTAACCAGCAACCAAACAACTCCTAAAAGAACAAAGATGAAGGTGAAATGACATTTAAAATTAAATAGATCAAAAGGATATTGCCCATGTTGCGGTGCACGGTACTGTAGAACCCCAAGACATACTTCCAGGCACCGAAGGTGATTCAGACAACCAAAATGTTCCCCCTTCTAAAAGCTCAACCTTCAATCGAAACCAGATAAACTAAGATAGCTTGTATAAAATAATTTTGTTTGATTCTCTCTAAACCAGATGCTGAAGTTACATTACAAAAGAAAACATGGTTCTTTAGGGGGAATAAAGACCTTTTCCTTGTCGTAAAATATGGTACAGTGCTGATCAGAAGTGTCTTCAGCTCCTTTCCTTGATATTCCAAACTGTTCATAACCTAGTTGGTAAAAATAAAACGATACATATAACGACCAGCCATTAGCTCCTTCAACATCAAGAATACTAACACAAAAACATACCCAGTGTAATCCCATGAGTGTACGCAGACCTTACCCCTACCATGGGAGGTAGAGAGGCGGTTTCTGATGGGCCCTCGGCTCAATGATCAAGAATACTAACACTCCAAATGAAAAAGGGAAATCATAAATGTTGTCCTATAATACTTATCAATAAAATAAAATTAATAACTGAAATACATCCTTGTAATTCTTAAGACACATGAGGAACTCCCTAGACTGAATATGAACAATGTATTGTAAAATGCATCATCTTATTTTCCATGAATAAAGTAAACTTGGTAAAATTACAAATTCTATTCAGCAATCAAAAAAAGAAGGAAGAAGGTATTCAAAAGTCTATTTTTAATGACCAAGGAATCTGTTGTTTCAACTTCGAAAGTCGAAGATAATGTACTCATCCCTTTACCCTTCTCCACTTGAATACTAGACAACCGTGTTTCAAGCTCATAATGTGTGTCTACTACATCCCACTGTACTACCTTTACTATTAACAAAATCTTTAAAGTTACTCTAGTTGCTAAGGTTCATATCTATCATACACAACGATCATTTGGGGAGGACATGATGATAAGAAAAGGTGATAGAGGCAGATACTTCATCTATCCCATGTGAATAGAATGAACACAAACATTTCTTAGGAGAAAATTATGTATAGCTTTAACGTTTGTTTGCTTATTACCTTTCTTGTTTTTGCCTCAATTTGCATCATAACATGTAGAACCATTTTGATTCAACCCCTTTTCTCTTCCTACATTTTTCCTCATGCTTTCTAAGTCATAGACATGCTAGTTCCTACAAGTCCAGAAATAGGATATGTCCAACACTAATGCCTATTTTTCATTACATATACTACACCAGCCTCTCTTTGAAGTGCTGCCTATAATGCCTATTTACTCTATCTCTAATTTGAGGCTTGACTCCGAACAATTCATCCAATAAATTGAAATTTTAACATTAGTGGATCTGGTTCCTCCAAAGCAATCAAAATATAAAGAATTTAGATGCCTCTTTAAGCTCCACGAGAGGTAACCTTCTATCTGGTGGACCAAACACTAAAACATAGGCATTGTTTGGGCATCGAGTTGAGCAAGCCGAGCCAAATTGAATTAGAGACAGAGCGCATTACAATACTATGTCAAGCTGAGTCCAACCGAACTTGCTATAATAAGGAGTAGAGATGAACTAAGCTATAATATATTCAAGCTCGACTGAGTTGGAGACAACTCTTCAATATTTGTTTTACGAAAATCAAGTTGAGGTTATACTGTTGTAAGGTCTAAGTTTAGTGGGACTGGGATGGTTATCTGAAAAACTAGTTTACCAGGATATAGGGTGAGTATATAGCACTCTGCAGTTCATCCCTTTGTTACTCTTTTCTGGAAAACAATCTTCAAGAAATAATACAACAATCCTCAGAAGAAGATGAAAGTAAAAGTCAAAGATATCTCCTATCCTGAAACAGCTTTCTATAAACTGTAATTGTTCTCTTTACCAACTCCATAGCCCATCCCCCGTGTCTTCTAATCGGAGATCTTTACATGGTAGTCCATCATCCACATTCCTTACACCACCTCATTGAACATTATGTCCCTCGTTTAATGTATATGCTGCTTAATGCATTTTATGACAGTCAAACCTACAAGAATTGTATGATACTTATTTGAGTTGCCAATTGTGCTTGCTTACCAACCTACTTAATGTTTACAATGTTGCTCGGACTCCTCAAATATGTTGCAGGGTCCGCGTCGGATGTTCCAAAAGTTGTGCATTTTCTCGAGGAACCGACATGTGTGCAGCAACATTTTTGGTGAGTCTAAACAACATATATAATTCTTGAAGGCTGAACTTCTAATTATATACAATAGAAGCTCCCTCTTGATTAAGAAAATCTCAATATCTTACTCTTCGTAGCATATTTGAACAATAACTAAACTCTGGTCCATAACTCCATATATGGAAATATGTTATAAAGTCATAAAGACGTCAACTACCTCTCTGGCAACCATTTTCTGGAATGTCGCACACAAAGAACAACCAGAAAAGTTGAAAACAAACATCTTCAATTTGACTTAGCTATACTGGCTGCTACATTACAACCTCCACCCAAATTCTCATAGCCAATTGATTCTGAGCACAAGCATGTGGGCACTTTGAAACAATTCTTCAGAAAAGCAAAATAAGCTCTTCTTCCCAGACAATATGCAGAGATAATGAAGCTAGCTATAGTTCACAACTAACAACAATAGCACACCTAAATCATCACGTTTTCAGGAGTTTCATAGCTCAACTATCTATTATTCTCTTTACCTACCTAAACCATCACTCCCTTTGTATTAAAACACACCTCGGTGCTGAGTTGGTCAAATATTTGTTCCAATCAACAACAACCCGTGTAGGCCAACTCAGCATCAAGGTGTGTTTCAATACGAAGGAAGTGATAATTGAGATATAAAACTCGCAAAAAGGTGAGTTTTGTTACCATTAACTCAAAATAAGATCAATCTAAAAGATTTACCTTGCAAGCACTGCTGAATATAGTCCAACTGTGACTTCACACCTAAAAAGCAAACACAACCAAACATTGATTAGCAAATGGCTGCAGAAACAAAACACAAATCCATTTTCATAAAGAACTGCAAAAAGACACAAAACCCATAAAGCAAATAACAAATCAAAGCAACCCCAAATCCCCCATTTCAAAAAAAACCCACAGAAAATCCAATCAAGATCCACTTAAATACAGAAAAGCAACAAAAAAAATGAAACTTTATTCAAACCTTGCTGGGTACAGAGAATCATAGGAGAATAACTTGTAATAACACTTATACACAAATCTTTCCTCTTCTCCCATGAGTTTGGACTGTCCTCTAACTGATCTTCAAGAAGATTAAAAGTCATTACACTCAAAGAAACACTCATTTTCCCCAAAAAAAAATGAATCTTTTCTTAAGTATATTAAAAAAAAATTGAATCTTTTATTGTATAATCAAAGACCCTTTATCTACATGGTCATGAATCAATCATCAAATACAAATTAAAGAACAGAACAACAAAGTTCAAGATTGTTTTTATTTTATTTTTTTCTGAAAGTTGTAAACTTTTGAAATGTGTAAGAAATGGAGTTTTATTCAATTTTATTAGCTAAAGAGAGCAGCAGACAGAATCAATCAAAGACGTGTCTGAAACCCAGAAGAAAACAGTGGCCATTTTCAACTTTCGCACGTGCCAAGTCACACGTGTGAAAATGGGTCAACAACAGTTGGATTAATGTTTTTCTTTTCCTATTTTTTGTAAGAAAAAAAATTATCCAAGTTAACCAACGAAATGAATGTGGAAAGTAAAGCACGAATAATACAAAAGCATAAAAATTATTTGTTCTATTATAACCTCAGAATTTGATAGTCACGTGTGTAAGCCACCTAATACACAAAGTATGGAAATAAAAGATAATTACAAGAGTCTCAATGTCTTTATTTCTCATATAGAACAAAGCATAAGATAAGGAATATGAGAGTCCGTCGGGATGACAAATGGCTACATCTCAAAAGTCTCCGAAATAGGAGAAGAAGAAGGGAAATCACACAATATCGGGTTCGAACCAACACGGTACTCAACAAGTAACCAAATAAGCAAGGCAAAACTAGCTACAAAATGAGTACTCCTTTCATCCCAACCAGAGGCGTATCCAGGATATATAGACGATGGGTGCACTATTACAAAAAGATGGATCTAAGTTATAAATTTGATCAGTTAGATTTTTTTACTGAAAATCATTTAAAGTTTTAAAAATATAGGTCCAAAATTAACTTTTAACTATCCAAACCAGTTACAAAATCTTAGAAATAAAACAAAAACAAGATAGATAAAAGATTCAAATTTCTTACCTCACCTAGAGAGGTGCACCCAATCATCATCGTACGACATTATATGATATATCTAGTGTGGGTTCACACATCTATATTTAAATATTTTTTAAAAATATAACACTACTATATATGATTTCGGAAGGGGACCATGGGTTCACGTGAACCCGGTGAACCCCAACCAAAATACGCCCCTGATCCCAACCGTACTTCCTCAAACTACAACATGCATAGAAAACAACCCTACCTAACAATTTCAGAATACACCGTTCACAAGGCTTAACAACCACAATTCAATGGTCACAGTTCAATAACTAACACGTATCAAGTATGTCAATCACAAGTAACAGGTAGATCAATCACAAGTAACAAAATGCATCAAATCATAAGAGACAGCTCTTGCCAGAACCGTTTTCCTTCGACTTTATATCACATCACTAGTTGGAACCATTTTCCTTCGGTTTTATATCATGTCACTTATCGGAACCATTTTCCTTTAACATAACATCACATGTCTCATCACGATGCATAATAATATTAATATTAGCAAGTAAGCAATTTCACACCATAAAGAAGAGACAACAATTCAAGCGATTCAATTGAAAATAATGTTAAAGATATAATTGATAATATTTGACAATTTTAATTTCAAATCCATAAAAGTAATACTTATTTTGAAATATTTTTTCGAATCAAAACAACAATTAAAATGAAACAGATAGAGTACAAATTATCGGTTAGATGACATCTAAGGGTATCACAGAGGAGCAAAAATTCAAAATTTACCCCTTGTAGTATTAGATGCTTGTTATTTATATAATAATCAGATAAAAAAAATAATCCAAAAACAAAAAAAAACAAAAATTTGGATGCATTTAATTAAAATTTATATTCCATCATTGTTTAGGAAGATCCCAAGAAAAATTGATGTAATTGAGAATAATTATTGTTTTCATCATTATTCTTTCTTCACTATAAATATGATCATATTGTGCTACGATGTTTTCATCATATATCAAAAGTTTTTAATTAATGGATAAATCTAGAATTTTCTACTATTTTACATTTCTCCTAGTAATTTTCACTTTCTTTCTTCTTTCATCAAATAGTAAGTAATTTTTTTTATTTCTCCAATTAGTTACATTGCTACTTTATTGTTATTTTCCCCTTTGTTGGTTTTGTTTATTATCATCATTCAACCAACTTTTGGAATTGAATTAATTAAACTTAGAATTTATTTTTAAACATAATATTAGAACAAAATTTATTATCGATATTGGACCATTCATATTATACATGTTATTTCATGCTTCAAATGTCCAAGTCTAAACACATGAAAAGGAACAAAATTTTAAAATCTAACAAATAATTATATATAGGCGTTGTTTATATCATGATATCTTTTTTGATTTATTTCAATAATCACATCAATGAAGAGGAAAGGAGAAAAAGAAGAAGAGAAAATGAATGTTATTGATCGGAAATTTCTTATACACAAAGTCATCATCAAACGAGCGAATTATGAAACTCACTCTGTAATTCATACCTCTTGAGTTAACTTTTAAAATTGAATTACTTTCACTATCTTTTTAAGATTCTCATATACGACAAATATTTTCACAAAAGAAACAAACTTTAAAAAAGGGAACCTAAACTATCAACTAGTTAGAACTACAATATGTGCTTCACCTATTTACCCAAGTTTTATACAACCAAACATATATTAGGAGAAATTAATATTAAGGGTGGCTCAATAGTATTTGATGACTTAAAAGTGAATATTACTAATTAGTCACACATATCTATCTTACAATAGAGTCAAGCACTAAACAAGTATTTACTTGTTCTTTTTAGTATAAAGGATATTTATAGTTGAATTTATCATTTTATTAGTCGGCTGAGGAAAAGATAGCTCTACAAGGCTTGATATTATACCTCTTTTAAACGATTTCATTCTATTATTGTTTATGATTTAAAAAATAAATATGTACTCAACTGGATTCGTTAAACCATTTGGGAAGAATCGAACACATGCACTATAAGAAAAACTAGTAATTTCTTGCTAAATGATTCGTAGTCCATTATTGTGAAAATATTTCCCCATGGCACACCTAGAATATGGGGCCAAAAATTGTAGAGGAGCAGGGTCTGACGATTGGCTGACTTACCGAATAGATGGACACTTTGATCTTGATTGTGCAATCTAAGTCACAATGAAGGACTATCAATGCGGCTGAAGCTGCTAGATCCCACAATAGTAATTTTCAAACTGAATTCGACATCAGGAAGTGTTTTTACACCATCGATCGACATCGACTCATCCCACTTTTTAAGGAAGAGATCGATGATCCCAAATGATTCATTATCAATGACCTACCTTTTCTTTAAACCTTGTCAATGATCGAACTTAAAGATGTGAACTGATTAGTGTCATTTGATGAGTAACAAATGAGAGGGATATGGAGAGAATGACGTAATGAAAGAGGAAGTCATTGCTAGTAATAATGACTTGTCACAATCCATTGGTTCATAGAATTCATGTCTCTTTTTAATTCATTATAAAATAAAATTATCAATTGATTTCTATTTTTTAGCTATAGAATTTATCCGTCGCTTTTTTTTTAATGTTTTTTTTACAAGAATCTCAATTATTGGTTTATGCAGATATGCTAAGAGTTGAAGGTGGTGGTCTTTGTAAGATATGGAGTGGAAAATTCAAAGGGCCATGTTTAGTTCCCTATGATTGTGATGAGACATGTAGGTTAGAAGAAGGGGCTCTTCATGGAGAATGTGATTGGACTGGCATTAAGGGATTTGCTTGCATTTGTATAATTGGTTGCTAGTTAATTAATTGTGGTATTTAGCACCTAATAATTGTTCAGGCGGAATCAGAAATTCCACGACGGATGTTCTGCAATTTGTTCATGATAAATAAGTGGAAAAAAAAGAGAGAATTGGGGATAGATTCTGATTCCGATTCCAATCAAATATGAATAACAAGTGAATAAAAATGGGGTTTTTTTCCTTATTGCAATCCTGCTTTGATAATATTTCTTTTAATGAATTGAGAGTTTACTGAAAATAAATAAAATCTACATCTTATTTTATTCAAACTCTCACTCATGGAAATACTCTAAATATGTCATTATTGTCATGGTAATGTTGTCATTTTAGTGACCATTAACTGGTTGATATTGCTTATAGAAGTAATGTGTATAATTTTAAATAAAAGTTATTTAAAAGCCATTAAATTTATAAATATTTGTAAATTTAGACTATGCCTTAAATAGGGTTTTAAAATCAGTTATATGTGCACTTAAGCCCATTTCATATAATTATTTTGAGAAAATTGAATAATGTTTTGGTTTAAAAAAGACAAGTTTGGTTTGACTTTTAGGCAAAGTTCAAGATTATTTTTTGTTTTTTAAAAATACTATAAGACTATGATTACTTTTTGAAACTATTTAGAGATATGTGAGATTTATTTGTTCTTAATTAAAGATTTTGAATTTGAGTACTTAAAAATGAAACAAATCTTATCAAAAGCATGTGAATTTAAATTTAATTTGTCACGACCCAAAAATGGACGTGATGGCACTCGTCTTAACCCACCAAGACAAGTCAGCCTAAAACTCAACCATTACAATAAAATGCGGAAATTTTTATAATAAACTCAAATATACCCCCAAAATCTGGTTATCACGTGTACAAGCCTCTAAAGTATTACAATTGAATCAAAAGAAAATACAAGTCTCATATGACATTGTTTCTAGAGTAGAACAAGATCATAAACAGGAGTAAGAAGGATCGTTGAGAAGACAACCAACTACCTCACAAATCTCCCAGAGGCCTCGGAAAAGAAGAGAATAATAAGTACCACAAAAATCCAGGCTAACCTACAAAAATTTGTAGAAGCAAGGGGTGAGTACCAAACCACACGGTACTCAGCAAGTAAACCTCTAAACACGAGTTAAGGGGACAGAATACAAGTACTCCTTACACCCCAACCGAACCTTCACAACTACAATCTGTATAAAACCAACCCAACCTAACAGTTCACAATTTACAAAGCACATAGCTCAACACAACATCCTCAACAACAACAATAGTTTCATATCCTCAACAACAATACTCTAACAATTGCATACCTTCAACAATAAGCTCAATATTCATCAGTCACAAGTTCCATAGAAAGGCACTCACAAGATCAGCAACACACAAGATCAAGTTCACCAATAATAAAGAAGTGCAATGCAATGAAATGCAATGTCAAGTATAGTGATGCATGTCTGACCTAATGATACACACGCGCTGTCTCTCAGTCCGGGACCCATGAAGGACATATTTGTCCATGCATCCATCGCAGCGCGCGATACGACCCTCGATAATAGTAACCATCGCGGCGCGCGATACGTCCCTCGAAATATAGTATCCGTCGCGGCGCGTGACACGTCCCTCGAAATATAGTATCCATCGCGGCGCACGATACGTCCCTCGAAATGGTACATCCTCTTATCACATAACACTTATCACAACCATGTCTCAAAACCAATGCAAATGACATGTGCACACAAATAATGAGGAGATGACCATTTTCATAACAATACACAATTCACAACAATACAACCGTGATACAACATCAACAATGATTCAACAAGCCTTTCAAACAACTCTCAACACATCACACAAACAATTGATCACATTGCCTTTTATTATCCCTTTTTCATCATTAGAATTAATCAATGTGGACAAGTCAACCCATCACCAAGCCTCATTACCCTAAACACATATTACAAGGAAATACATGAATTCCATACACTTAACAAGGGTTTAGAAATCCACTTGCCTCAAATAGTCGAGCAATCACTCCAAGACTTGAGTCTTCCTTTCGTTGAACTTCCAACTCAAAGCAATCTATTCACATTAATAATTACAATAAGATTTCGAAACTAACCACACTTAGATTACTATAGGTCTAGCCTAGACCCAAAAACTCACTCAATTTATAATCAAGTTCTTAATCTTTGTGCCAATTAACATGTCAACTCTCATGTTTTCTGAATTTCAAGCCTATGGTTAAGTTCCAATTTCTCCAAATATCATAAATATAATGGTATTCATATGATATCATGCACCTAATATTTAATTACATGTCTCAATATTTCAAAGCTTGAATCATATGTGATAATTATAAGAAAATTGTGAAACCAAAAATTAATGTCATAACCATTAAACTTAACTACAACATACGACCTAAAATTTCAAAACCAAAACCATTAGTTGATTATCATAATTAATTTAACAATCATGTGGCCATCATTACATAATGATTGGCCACTGATGCATTCCCTTCCAATTCCAAACATACGTACATAAAGTGGCAAAAGTTAATTTACAACAATCAAACTTTCAACTCGTTTCACATTCAATTATAATAATAATAAAATAATAACAGTAACGAGTCAATATGCACAAACTTGCCTATATTATTCAAAAATCTAGTCTCAAGTGATTAACCCATCATTAGATCATTAGATTCATTAAATGATATCGCCATTACATGATTCTTAACTATAATATACTTACCATTATTTCTTGCCGAAATTTCCAACAACAATAACTAAAATTTAGACTTTCTCTCAAAGATATATAATTATACTAATGTATACTATCTATCCTAGAATTACTACAAATAATAAAAGTTGAACTTGAGGTTTACCTCAAGCACGAAACAATTTTCTTGCGGCACCAACTGCCTCCATGTTGAAGCCGTAGGTTAATTATTGCCAGACTCCTTTCCTATTCTTTTTACTAAATAAAATAATAGGTATTAAAAGTAATAAACCTAGTAACTTATTTTAATATTTCAGACTTGGCCTATTATTATTAATAATAAATAAATTACCCGCAAATTAATTAACTATTGTTAAATGACTATTCAAAATTATAAAAAAATGACTTTTTGGATCCGGGTCATTACATAATTGATCTCAATATGAATACGAGAAATATTATTGACGACAGTGTTAGAAACATATCACATCAATGTGAAAACTGGAGGGGGAGATTTATAACTTGGAGTAACAAAATTTGTTTTATTTGTCTACTATATGCTTAATTATACGATTTACAAATTTATATATCACACTCAATTGGGATGGAAACGTAACAAAACTCTATATTGTACTAAAACTACCCCAAATAATATATACTATAAATTATCAGAAAATCGTTAATTTTCTAGAAAACATTTTTCTAGCAGATGCTAATTATTGACTAAATGACATTTAAGTGAATTTAAGAGTACCAAAAATTTCAAATTTATCCCTTGGTGGATTAGATGCTTGTTAATATAATCAGACCAAAAAAAAAGAAAGGAAATTTGAATGCATTTAATTAAAAATTATATTCCATCATTGTTTTCGGATATCCCAAGAAAAATTGATGTAATTGAGAATAATTATTGTTTTCATTTTTCTTCTCTTTTGCCTATAAATATGATCATATTATGCTATTAAATTTTGATCACATATGAAAATTAAATTACTACTACTACAATATCAAAAGTTTTTAATTAATGGATAAATCTAGAATTTTCTATTTTACATTTCTCCTAGTATTTTTCACCTTCTTTCTTCTTTCATCAATCAGTAAGTACATGTTTTTTTTTTAATTCTTCCAATTAGTTACATTTCTACTTTATTGTTATTTTTCCTTTTGTTGTTCAATCAACTTTTAAAATTGAATTAAATGTAGAATCTATTTATAAACATGGTATTAAAACAAAATTCATTATTATTGATGTTGGACCACCTATATAACACATCCTTTTTTATGCTACAAATGTCCAATTCTAAACACGAGAAAAATGACTATTAAAATCTCAAATTGGTTAGATAGATATCATGATATATTTTAAAATTTATTTAATAATCACATCAATAGAGAGAAAAGGAAAAAAATTGGATGATATTGATCGGATTTATATATATATATATATATATAAACAAAGTCATCACCAAATGAGCTAGTTATGAAACTCACTCCGAAGTCCGTATCTCTTGAGTTAATTTCTGAGATTGAGTTATTTTTACCATTTTGTTTTTAGATTCTCAGTTAAAGCAAATATTTATTTTTATTTTTTTTAAAAAGAGAGAAATTTAAAGAAAAAATAAAGAAGGAAAGTATAATATTAACTAGTTAGAACATGTGAAACTAATATTAGGGCAACTCAATAATATTAGTGACTTAAAGTTGAATATCAACAACAATCCAATACACTACAAGTAAAAAAAACATACTAATTTGTTGTTAAATAATTCATAACTAGTATGATTTTTTCTTATAATTCATTATTAAATAAGATTAGCAATTGATTTTTATTGTTTAGCTACAGAAATTGTCTATCGCAATTTTATGTGATTTTTTTTTTTTACAAAAACCTTAATTGGTTTATGCAGATATGGGAAGTGTTGAAGGTGGTCTTTGTACAAGATGGAGTGCAAAATTTAAAGGGCAATGTATAATTCCCTATAATTGTGATGAGACATGTAGATTAAAAGAAGGAGGTATTGAAGGAGAATGTGTTTGGACTGGATTTAAAAAAGGATATGTTTGCATTTGTACATTTGGTTGCTAATTAATTAAAATTGTGGTATTTTCATGTATAATAAAAGGAAGTTTGAAGTTGATGATATATCAATTTTCTTCTTGATATTTTTATATTATTTAAGTATTTTTATTTGTGATATTATCAAGAGTGTACATATTATTTTCATAAAGTGTACGTATACAAACTATGTGATGAATAAACAATACTTAATTTTCTCTACATTTTATTTCTTCAGGTTAAGCTTTTATATATTTATTCATAAATCGTATTCGACCAATGCGATTTATTAAGCTTTTGAGTCAAATTAATAACTTCATCTCTTTCTTGTGAAAAAAAAAAAACTAAATTGAATAATGATGTTAATATGGAAACACAAACTAAAATCCTGTTAATAGAGAGCAAAATTATATTGAATTACAAATAAATTAACGTGATATGAATATACAAAACTAAACACGTGTAAACCATTTATCTCAAAATTAGGGAAGATAAAGGAGTAAAAAGTTGAAACATATCACATCAATGTTAGGGGGGAGGGGGGTTGTTATAGGTTGGAGTAACAAATTTTGTTTTATTTTTCTACTATTATATGCTTGGTTATACAATTTAGAAATTTATATATCACACTCAATGAAGATATTATGGAAGCGTACCAAAACTCTATATTGTAGTAAAACTACAAAAAAAAGAGAGGATAAAAAACTATTCAAAAAATTATGGATAAGGTACAAGTATTCTTTAGACAATGATTGAAATTCTAGAGACATATCTTAATTACCCTCCTCGCCCCCCCCCCCCCCCCCCCCCCGAACTCATTTTTTGTGATTTTATATACCTTTTGACTTACGTCGCACACTCTGAGATTTCAGTTATAGTCTAAGGGGTACTTGTGCCTTGTTTCAAAAAATTACAAATGGTCACCTTTCATTTTTTATTTATTTAAAAATGGAGATAAGGAAAAGGAAAATGAGGGAGGATATTACAAGAGAAATCGAACCCTCACAATAAGATGAAAGTTTAGATAGCCAATCAAAACTGAGTTCGTGTTATTAAACAATACCCACAATTATGGAGTGTCAAATTATATAGGTGAGACTCCTAGATATTATCATGTCGTTTCACTTATAAAATTGCCTATTTTTCAAAGACATAACTGAAATGTGACCATGTACGTAATGTATATACTACATGGCCATGGTTTGATTTAAACTTTGTAACCTAAAAAATAAAATGAGTCACTTAAAATATGACAAATAGAATATTTAACCTTCAAATGATGTAGGTAGCTCACTCAAACCTCTTTACATTTGTATCTTTTGTTTGAATATTTATTTTATCGCTATAATGAAATGCTATACATTACAGAGAACATATAATAAAATATAACATGAAAAATCAATTTCAAATAAAATTACTATTACAGTAGAATATTGTTATAAATTATGAGTGTTATAGAAAAATCTGATTATAAATTAGATTAGAGGAATCAGCAATCTATTACTATGACACACAAAACTACAAATATAACAATGATGAAAACATCATATAAAACAATTTGTTAATTTGCTATGTTTTTCTTGGTGATTTTGAGGATACCAAGAACATTGCTTCTTGAATTATTTAATTATAAATGTAACTTTGAGTTAGATAAATACCCAAAATTCTTATATAACTCTTTGCTATTTTAGAGAAAGAGAAATTTGAATATGGCTAAATCTCACATTTGCTTTTCTAATTTTCTGGTATTACTTTTTAACATACTCCTCATTACCTCCAATGGTGAGTTTTTTTTCTCTCGATATTTATGTGATCATATCATTTAAAAGTTTAAGTTTTTATGCACGATACATATTTATTAATCACACAACATATCTCCCTTCATGTGGGTGGGCCTTGCCTTTTTTTTCTTCAACTTCTTCATATATGATTCAAAGATCTATCGAAACCAATTTCTCTATCGTACTAATGTATAGGATAAGATTTAGATACATACATACTATATATTCTTCCCCGAATTCCACTTACAAAACTATACTGAATACATTGTTAATATATGAATCAAAATATTATTTTTGAGAATGAGTATCAACCAAATATCAAAACTCATAATTTCTTCTTATACTCTATTATTTGATTTTGAATTGTCTGATTATCTCATCTAAAATTCAAACTATCTAAAAATTTATAACAATTTATTTTCCAGATATTGAGGCTGTGGGAAATGAAATTTGTGAGGTATTTAGTGGCACATTTAGAGGGCAATGCTATGTATCATCTCATTGTGAGACAAATTGCAATAAAGAAGGATATCCCTCTGGACAATGTGAATGGAGGGGAACTAATTGGGGATTTGCTTGCATGTGTCAATATCTTTGTTGATTGCATAATTATTTTCGAGTTCGAACTTCTAAAAATGAAAAAAAAAATTATATTAGAAGTATTGTTTTAGAATTAAGTTCTGCAATGCGTATATTCAAATTTATTGAAATTTTAATATAAATATTAAATATTAATATAAAAATAGACGAACAGGAGGAAGGAGCTGTTCTACCCGCCGTGTAAATTTTTTGTGCCACTTGTCACTCCAGCGATATTGAGTTGGCGAAATTAAGCTTTCCACATAGGCGATGGCGCTAGATATAATACAATTTATGTCTCCTTCGATAAGGATATAATTATCATACTTAAGATATACAACAACTTTGCGATGTTCATATTGTAGAGTCAATAATGATTCTTCATGAACCAAAAAAGTGCTTCCAATCCATGAAAAAGACTAGTGATGAAATATAAACATGTCCATGATTTCTTGTCACCATATTCCTTCATAACGAATATCTCAACATGATCCTCATCATAATCCAAACGACTTATGCAAAGATATTCCTTCAAAACCCCTAAACCAACTATAGGATTTTTTCCATTTGGGATCGGAAACATATATATCAAGCTTTTCAGAAATGGGATCAAAATATATTACAATATTATCCTCATGGTTATCATCATCGTTATCATCATTGTCATAGTTATCATTGTCAACATTATATTTTTTGTTCCTTACCCTATAGTGAAGTCGTCCATGCAATGTAATTCCATAACGAATGGAGCGGATATCATAAGGGTAGCAATTGTAACGAATTCAACATCACCTAAGTGATTGTACGTAAACATGAGGGCCTTGTAATCATTCTTGGAGGAGTCGAAACAAAGTCCTCCTAGTGTAATGAATTCATCTTCCCATGCAAAATAGTAAAGCTCAAGTACTTTGGTGCAACATCTAATGGCGGAATTCCACAAGTAAATATGCTTGTCTACATTAATCAGTATAAGATCATGACAAGAATCCAATATCATAAAATTATTCGTATCACGTTTAGAAAACTCCCTCCTTTTCATCAAAGAAGTACAATCCAGCTCTTCCACAATCATGAGTTGTTGGTTTATCAAGGTAAAGCTCCATCGTTGTCTTCGCATTGAAACTTGACTATTATTAGATATCGCTATAATTGTTCCTACTCCATATTGATGAATAATATTACTCGAGAGTTTGAAATTTGGGCTTGAAAACAAATAATACCATTGCTCAGAAACACACTTGAATCGTAATAGAGATTTGACTGATAAATTTGAGAAAATAATCTCAATAATTTCGTTGGGTAATATGTTTTGGAATCTTGATAGTTTTTTCTTTCGTTTAAGGGTTGGTGCCATTATATATATTAATAATAATATTAGAGGAGAAGAAGAATATGATAATAATTGATAAGACTGTGAGCTTTCTATTCCTATTTATAAGAAAGAAAAATACAATATTGGAAAAGATATTCTAGTTCTATAAGGAAAGGGGTCGATTCTAATTATTTTTAGGAAAGGTTTAATATATTTATATGGTTTTCTTCCTATATATCATTAAAAAAAAAAAGGAATCTCAATAGTTTTAGGATTTTGAAAGGTCCTTCTAATCATGGTAATTAATTGGGAATGAACATGATATTGTATTAAAATTTTAATTTGGTAATTCGATTTTTTATTTTTAAAAATGTTATAGGATTATCATGTCAATTTTCTTAGAAAAAAATTATTGTTTTTTCCGATGTCAACCTAATGTGAAAACTTTATTTTTTTCCTTAAAATATTTTTTTAAGATAAAACACAAGCCTCGGCTCTAATTAGAATAAAAAATGTCTTTTTATATTTACTTAATTTATTAAAAATTCATTTTAAATTACAATTATACCACGCGAAGCGCGGACAAGTTTCCTAATTAAGAGGATAAAGGAAGATGAATTCTCTTTATATTACATTGTATTCCATTCTCCAATCTTCTTAGCATTTTATTAAGTATTATTTCCCATGTTCCCCTCTTGAATCTTCCATTTAAATTTCAACTTAAAGAAGAATTTTTAATGGCAGTAAATTAACAATAATCACGGCGTCTTTGATTTGAAAATTGTCAACTAAAATATAGTGAGATTGAGTATTGAGAAGAAAAAATATCCAAATTTCCATTGTCAAGTTAGAAAAACATCATTGTATGGAATGACTACGGTTTATTATAATAGAATTATTATAAGTATTTTTTAATAAAAAATAAATTATATTTTTTCATTTCTTTTAGTTTGTTTCGAAACATTAAAGAATGTTTATTTCCTTTTTATTAATTTTTAAACTTAACTTCCACGTGACATGTTTAAGGACACAAGATTAAAAAGTATTTTGATATATATATATATATATATATATATATTAATTTAAGATGATAGAAAAAATAAAACTTTTTCATTAAAAAGAAGAAATAATTTTGGATTCTAAAAATAAAAAAAATGAAAGCTACACCTCTTTTCTATTTTCACAGATCTCTATTACCATCAAGTATAAAGTTCTGAAATGAGCACTGTTTTGTTTGTAGATGACGTAGCAAGCACTGTTTTATTTGTAGATGACGTAGCAATAACATATTAAGAGAGAGCCCGACTGAGGCCCTTCACAAATTCCAGAGGTAAGAGATAATGAAGAGGGGGAATTATTTGTCCTATCTGATTCAACTCTCTGGAGGGCACGTTTGAAGAAGCAAGGAAGGAAAGATGAAGATCCCAAAGATGTTCTACTTCCACTATAGAAAAGAACACAAAAAGAAGAAACGTAAATTGGGGAGGAAGACTGGAATACATTCCAGAGTATCTACGTTTTGATAAGTATGTGAAGACTGTAATTTTGATATACCTTTCGCTATATTTTTATAAACATTTCACATTTGTATTGTTCTGGGAACAAAATTAGCTGGAACCCTCTAAACTTGCTTTCTTCAAAGCCACAACCTGCATGTCTGTAATTAGTTGAATAGATCTAATCTAATAGTTTTATGTGATGAAGATGTGCATTTAATGTCTCCATTCCACACCCTATAGATGTTGAAGATATGCATAATTTATTGACTTTCAACCTCAGAAGGTCACCCTGTCCCAAAAAAGGAAAGATGAAAAATCATGTAACAAGAAATCAATTTAGACAAAGGAACATTTTTAGAAATTTTAGCGTGCTGAGGATCTTTCAAATGTGGATAGAACTATCATTTAACTTTAAGAAACTTGTACATAATTTATTTGGACAATCACAATAAATAGTTCATAAAATTAAAGCTTTTTACTGCATTCTGTCTTATCAAGAATCTCTCTAACAATTACTAGTAACAAAAGAAATTTAACTATTAGTTTTACTTAATTCTGTACATTAATCAGTATAAGATCATGACAAGAACTCAATATCATAAAATTATTCGTATCACGTTTAGAAAACTCCCTCCTTTTCATCAAAGAAGTACAATCCAGCTCCTCCACGGTCATGAGTTGTTGGTTTATCAAGGTAAATGAAAGTCTAAAGCTCCATCGTTGTCGTCTTCGCATTGAAACTTGACTATTATTAGACATCGCTATAATTGTTCCTACTCCATATTGATGAATAATATTACTCGAGTGTTTGAAATTTGGGCTTGAAAACAAATAACATCATTGTCCAGAAACACACTTGAATCATAATAAAGATTTGACTGGTAAATTTGAGAGAATAATCCCAATAATTTTGTTGGGTAATACGTTTTGGAATCTTGATAGTTTTTTCTTTCGTTTAAGGGTTGGTGCCATTATATATATTAATAATAATATGAGAGGGGAAGAAGAATATGATAATAAGAAAGAAAAATAAAATATTGGAAAAGAAATTCTAGTTCTATAAGGAAAGGGGTCGATTCTAATTATTTTTAGGATAGGTTTTAATATTTTTATATGGTTTTCTTCCTATATATCATGAGAAAAAAAAAAGGATATCCAATAGTTTTAGGATTTTGATACATCCTCCTAATCATGGTAATTAATTAGGAATGAATATGATATTGTATTAAAACTTTAATTTGGTAATTTGATTTTTGATTTTTAAAAATGTTTTAAGATTATCATGTCAATTTTTTTAAAAAAAATTATCGTTTTTTCCAATGTCAACTTAATGTGAAAATTTTATTTTTTTTCTTTAAATATTTTGTTTAAGATAAAACACAAGTCTAGACTTCTAATCAAAATAAAATTTATCTTTTTTATTTTTACTTAATTTTAAAAAAAAAGTTTTAAATTACAATTACACCACGCAAAGCGCTGACAAGAAAGAAAGATGAATTATCAAGGCATAATAGAACTTGGATTGAAGCTTTTGATTGGAATTTAAGAGTTTGAAATTAGGAGTTCATGTGATTCATAGGGCTCTTGATACATTGTATTCCATTCTACTCTTGAATCTTCCATTTAATTTCAACTGAAAGAAGAATTTTTAATGGCAGTAAATTAACAATAATCATAACGTCTTTGACTTTGAAAATTATCAACTAAAAAATATAGTGAGATTGAGAATTTAAAGGAAAAAAAAAATCCAAATTTCCATTGTCAAGTTAGAGAATGAGCACGGTTTAATATAATAGAATAATACTTATAATAAAATTATTATAATTAAAAAATAAATTATATTATGTTTTTCTTTTAGTTCATTTCGAAACATTAAAGAATGTTTCTTTCTTTTTTATCAATTTGTTAATTTAGCTTCCACATGACATGTTTAAGACCACAAGATTAAAAAGTATTTTGGTATATATATACATATTAGTTTAAGATGATAGAAAAAATAAAAAAATTTCATTAAGAAGAAGAAATACCTCTGAATTTCAAAAATGAAAAAAATAAAAGCTACACGTCCGATTTATAGGCCACTAATTAGCTTGAGCCGCCATTGAATGATGATTTTCTATTTTCGTAGTTCTTTATTATCTTCTAGAAGAAAGGTCTGAAATGAACACTGTTTTGTTTGTAGGACGCAATAACCGTATATCAAGAGAGAGCGAATGAGGCCCCACATAAATTCCTCTGTAAGAGGTAAGAGATAGTAAACAATAGAAGCATTTTATTAAGTCTTTGTGTTTTTTTCTGATAATATTTTCAATCTTTGTAAGATTTTTTCTGATAATATTTTCAATCTGGCCATCAGCCTTAAAAGGTAAAAATTTAACGATCGACGTATTTGATTGATAGGGACAATTGGAGTCCTACTTGGTGCAAATCTCCGTGGATACATCAAAAGACACAACCACCGACATATGGAAATACCAAGAATTTTCTATTTTCACTATTGAGAAGAAGACACTAATAAGAAGAATGTGCTGCAAAAGGAAGATTGGAATACATTCCAGAGGAAAACGTCAATAATTTATGTTGTGTTGACAAGCAACTAAACTATTTGTTTTTAGATCTACATTTTAAAATTATCTTTAGCTATATTTTGATAATTTTCAATTATAAAACTTCGTATTGTTCAACTACTATATTCGTATATTCAGTCTATTCATAGTATATTCGTAATATGCATAAGTTGTAAATTACTCTCTCTGTCCCAAAAAAATTATATTTCATTTTTTGAAAGTACCTCATTTTCGAAACTTCTTCATACTATTATCAAATGAATGCATCTATCTCCACCGTATCAACTTATATACAACATGTATCATATTATACACATTGATCATAATACTAATTAATCTAACACGTACCATAACTCAATTAGTATATAGCATCCTGCTTTTTTATATGTTCGTCACCTTATATTTATAATTACCCACATATATATGGATTTACTTATAAGTTATATGATAAACTTCTTTGTGATCACGAATTAGGCTTCATGATAGCATAGGTTGACCAAGTCAACCTTTGCTATCAAGGTCTGGTCTCTCATGATCACGAGAGTCAACTTTCCTGGTTAACCCCAACTATTTTGTGATCGTGACTTTTGTTTCGTGATATATGGTACATATCTTTAAGTTCTAAAGTTTTTTGAAACATGTTTGAAGCCCACAAGATTCAACTCAAGGCATACTAACAAGTCATAAATTAAATGTTCATACCAACATTAATATAAACACTTTTGGAACATAATTTTGAGCGCAAACTAATATTTGAAATGAAGGGTCGAGTTGTTACAAATAGTATCCTATATGATATAAGTCGTTCACTTTTTAAAAGACATACAAATAATATATAGTCGCGTAGTTTCTTATTCTTCAGTACTATGTATTACTAGGTTTAGATGTAGTTTCATTTACTTTATATCTTGCTATATTTTTGTCATATTATTCTTACAATTTTGCTTCAGAAACATTTCGTTTAAACCTCTAGAGGTTAGGATATATAAGATCATCGCATTTACTATTTTCTCCATATCTCACTTGTAAAATTCCACCAAATCGATGTGTTCTTATTGTACGTTGTACATTCATAGTAAAAGCTAAACAAAAAAAACATGCATAATTTAAATTCATCTTATTTATCGAAGAATACCTTGTTGCTGGCTCCTAGTAATTTAGCTAGAGGAATCAAAAGATCCATTTCTATGAGAAAAAATAATAATACAAATAATACAACAAGAATAGAAACAAGTCAAGCGATGATTTTGAAGATTTCAAGCTAAGAACGACATTTGTTTCCTATTTGGTGTTTGATATATGTATTGAAATTTGATTCAATTCGAATTTGTGCATTGTACAATATATTTTTTGGGGCGGCACTCCCAACATAACTTTTTCTATTCCTAAGTACTCGAACCCCCGATACCTCTGAGTAAGAGTGGAGGAATCACAACCTATATTGTTTTTTTTTTCTTGAATATATTATTAATTCTGAATTTGACTTAATTAATTAACTAAGAACCCAACTTCTATTCTCCCTATAAATATCTTATATTCATTCCACTTAATCATATAACTCTTTGTCACATTTTATATATAATTAAAAGAGAAATTTTAATATGGCTGGATATAATGTTTGCTTTACTAGGTTTCTGGTGATATTTTTTAGCCTAGTACTCCTCATTGCATCAACTGGTGAGTTTGACAAAAAGATGAAATTTTACTTTTATTCCCATAATTATTTTGATCCTTATTATGTGTTGCACTATAAAAGAAAATTGGAATTATATACCAACCTATCGCTAATTCATTACTATATTGCTCGTAGCTAATTAAACTTTTCAGTAATTCATCGATGAACAGAATTAGCAACAGATTTTGCTGTTCAGAACAAGATTAGAATATTTTATCTTTAGGGGTCACTCAACAATAATTAGGTGATATGATTTTCGGGCACATTTTTTCAAAATTTTTACAGGACCCTCCATAATAACTTGGGGGAACAATACATATAATTAACCTCACCATGGTCCACGCCATTTTTTAGCATTTATAGGGGCCACTCAACAGGAATTAGGCGATTTTCTTAGTTTTTCGTGTAATAAGTCAATGAATTTTTTGGTGATATGATTTTCGGACACTTTTTTCTAAAACTTTTACAAGACCCTCCGTAATGACCTGGAGGAACAATACATAAAGCCTCACCATGATCCACACCAGTTTTTTTAACATTTAAGGGCCACTCAACAGGAATTAGGCGATTTTCTCAGTTTTTCGTATGCGTTAGTCAATAAATTTTTTGGTGATATGATTTTTGATCATTTTTTTTCTAAAACATTTTTTCAACAATAATTATATTTTATCTTTTACCCTATTCAAATTCTACGTTTTACCTTGTATGTCCATATTAAGTAACTCTTAGAAACTATTTCTTTACAAAAATGTTATATATCACATTTTTTTATGTCCAAACACCTACTTATATTAAGTTTTATTTTTATTTTTTATGCAGATGTTAATGGTATGAAGAATGGAATTTGCAAGAAATTTAGTGCAACATTTAGTGGACAATGCTATGAATCTGCTCATTGTGAGGAAACATGTGTGAAGGAGGGATCTCCCTCTGGAGAATGTGAATGGAAAGGAGTTCATTGGGGATATGTTTGCATGTGTGAATATTTTTGTTGAATAATACTATATAATGTATGAAATCATCAAATAATAATGTTGATCAAAATCGAATATAATATATGTATTTTAAAAAAAACCTGTTTATATTTTATTATAATAAAACAGGTGAATAATACTTTGTGTTTATTCATGATTAAAGAATAAAGGTGTATCTAGTTTTGTGTATGTATACTGTATGTAGTTCTACCATAAAATATACTCCCTTTGTTTTAATTTATGAGTTTTATGTACTTTTCTTTTTAGACTGTTTTTAAAAAAGAATTAATATCGCTGGTAAGATTTAACAACTTTTTTAAACATTATAATACGATAGTTATATTATATTATCTAACACGTAGTGTTCACGTTGATATTTTTGGGGAAGTTAGATTTTATGTTTCCCTCCTATTTATATTTACCTTTTGGATTTAAATTTACAAGACGGGTTCCATCCCAAACTTTTCGCCACCTTAAAGTCTCGTGACAACCCTTTTGAAGGTCATGAATGGATGAGATTTAATCAATATGATCTCGAAGCTTCTTTTGTAATTCTCAAAACTTCTTCGTAATGACTCTCTTACTTGCCTCATTTCACATGTTATTATAATTGTCATATGAAAAAATTAGTTAAGTTATATAATTACTATTCTAATAATTATATATCGTACCAATAAAACAATGATTTCCAAACAGACCCATAGTTCTCATCAAATGTCATTTTAAACCATAAACTTGTAATTTATTTAATCAATCAAAAGATCATCATTACTAGATGGACTTGAATCACCTTCTATTATTAGATGTGATGATTCAATCTGATCATAGATTAAAACTCATCGATAATATATATATAAACAATTATACATATATATAACTTAAATTCATATTTTATTGCATGAGTATTGGCAATAACAAGCAAATCCCAAAAGAAGTCCACCCCAATCACAAACTCCATTGGAATATCCCTCAATAAAACATTTTGTGGCACAAAGTGCATCATCATAACATTGTCCACTATATGTAGAACTCAACTTTTGGCACCCCAAAATTGCACCCACAAAAGGAAAATGACCTGCAAAATTAAAGAAAAATAAAAATAAAAATTATTTTTTAATATTTTAGTAAATTAATAAATTAATAGATAATATACACATTTTCAAAAAAATTGAGTTTTAAATGAGACTGTCACACGATTTGACAAATAACTTTAGAGACTATAGGAATTAGTATATTGGTTCCCAAGTCTCATCATCACATATTATTGAAAAATTAATTGCCTGATTTATTCAAATGACTCTTTTTTTTTTAGGTTACTATTTAGATTTTATCTCTTTTTTTGAAAAAGTTGTGCAAATATAGTTATAATTTAAAAATTACCTTTTCGGACAATGTTAGAATCAAGCCTAATGTTTTCTCATATACTGGTCAACATTAGACTTTCGTTTTATAATAACTTACACAAATTTAGATCATAATTTAATGTTTTCTTATAAGATTTTTAGCTTGCTCGAAAAGAATCTTTAGACCAAGAACTAAAAGGTCTATAAGTTGCAAGAGAAATAAAAAGTAAGTCATTAATGAAATAGTTATTTCAAAAAGAAAAAAAGGCGAAAATTTCTGAAAGAATTTTCAAGTGTATACGGGGCCATATAAGGAAAAAAAATCTCAGACCCACATGTATGTATGCCATTTTTACTGACTTGAGTACTTTTAAATAAGCTGATCACATAAACGTTACTGAAATGAAAAGATCAAATAATGGTAACAAAGATTTACTTTCATTTTTTTAAACTCACCATTTGACACAATGAGTACACTGAAAATTATGAGCAAAACCTTAGAGAAGCAAACTTGAGATTCACTCATATTTCAAATTTCTCCTTATATCAAATTGCAAAGAGTTTTCTATGAATTGAATTTAATAAAAAAATACTTATAAGGAGAGAAAAAAAAAGTTGGTTACTTAATTAATTCAAAGTAATTAGATTTAGTTGACTCAAGATATACAGTGTTCTTGGTATCTTCAAAATCATCATTAAATTAATCGTTTGAGTTGTTTCCATCCTTGTTATGTTTGTCTCATAGTAGTATTGCAGGATTCTTGAACACTATGTTTGGATGGTTGTTACATATTGTTTCATAATTTATCGTATTATATATATAACATGCCTTTCAACTTAGTTTTAGTTGTTATCTATGTCCTCCAACTTTGAGTGTGCACAAATAGACATTTAAATTTGTATAAACAAGTAGACGCATGTCCTACATGTTAAAAAAGTAGTTTCACTAAGTTTTAGCTCTGATATCGTGTGAAAATTTTAGAATATCCAATCCAAAATCTTAAGGATTAAGCCAATGGATGGAGTAGTTCGAGACCATTTAAATTCCTTTGAAAGCCCTTACATGACTGATGAATGACAAAAATGTAGTCTTTAGATGAGATGACTATACACTTTAATATGAATATTCACATGCTTAGTTCATTTAAATAAACAGACTTGCACACAAAGGACATATTGAGGATATAATTGAGTAAATAAATATGGTATGATGATCTCTAATAACTTGAACTTTGAGATAATATAATCACACACCACAACATGCATGATGGGTTCAATTCGAGTCTCACCGCCATTCATTATTAAAAAGAATTTTCACACGCTTGACTTAAATGCAAATTAAAAGAATCAAACTCTCACGTGAAAGGACTTACTGAAGACATAATTAAAAGTATGATCTCTTCGACAATTTAAACTCTAAGATCATGAGATAGTCATGTTAAGTCGGTAGAATGAGAAAAATTAGATTTAAAATCCTTTTCTCATGAGCTAACTTTTGAAATTGAGTTGGAACCAATTTTTTATTTTTTTTTACGGATTACACACTTCAACAAATAGCAAAACTACAAAGTAGATGAAAGATGTATCTTATACATTGAATTATTTATTTTCAATATCGTACAATAGAAGTAACATCAAGAACACTTATTCACTTATACAACACTCTCTCTTTTCTTAATTATTTTGCACTCAATTAGAACATTATTTATTCATCTCAATTATAACTCTCTTATCTTATTTTATTTTATATCTATAAAACAAGACTAAGCTTTTATATTTTCTTATATGTATGCATTTTGATAATGATCTCAATTTCACTCAACATAAATATTCACACATACAAACAAATCCCCAATGAATTCCTTTCCACTCACACTCTCCTGTTGAACTTCCTTCTTTAATGCATGTTTCCTCACAATGAGATGACTCATAGCATTGCCCACTAAATGTTGAACTAAATTGCTTGCAAATTCCATCCTTCACACCTTCAATATCTACATCCACATAAAAAAAAAAAAAAAAGGAAGAGTAAAAGAGTAGAATGAAATTTATTACTTCGTCCGTCTCAATTTATATCATATTATTTGAATAAATACAAAATTTAAGAAAGAAACAAAGGCGTTTGAAAACATGTGGTTCACACTAGAGTATTTTAAAGTTTGTAGAAATAAGTTTAAATTTCATTACCAGGAAATTGCTAATTTTCGACAGATGTCTCTATGGAATTTAATGAGATTCTCGATGAAAATTTTGTTGAAAATATTATTGATGAACCGAATTCTAATGAATTACGTAGGAGATAACGATTTTCTGGTAGTACAACTTTAGATGAAATATTGATCACACAATTCAACATATTATAAAAGCAGACAGACTAATTTTTCAAATCTCATCGCTACAAATTATTAAAAAGAATTTTTCAAATGTATATGAAAAAACAACATAAATAATAAACATACAGATCTTTAACAATTTATGCATTTAGATGAAACATTTGCTCCAAATTTATTTTATTCTTAACTCACCATTTGACACAAGGAGGAGTACACAAAAAAGTATAACTAGAAACCTAGAGAAGCAAATATGAAATTTAGCCATATTCAAACTTCTTCTTAATTATATCTAATTAAATAGCAAAGAGTTCTATGCAAATTGGAATAAAATGGCAGATATTTATAGGAATTGATTGGATTCTTAATCAATTCAAAATTAGAATTAATTAAATAGTTGATTCTAGAAGCAACATTCTTGGAATCTTAATTCCAAATCAGCATGAAAAACATCGAAAAAACAAATTGTTTGAACTGTTTTCGTCTTTGTTTTATTAATTTGTAATTTTCTGTCTCATAATAATGAAATATTAATCTTGATTCCTTTAAGCAACAAGAATCCAATAAGCAATTTTTTAGATATTTATATTTTAAATTTAAATTATATATGTTGGATGTGTAAATAATTTTTTATACGACTATCGATTATGAATTTTAACAAGTGATAGCTTAGTTAATTATTATTTTTATCATATTACCAATTAATATATATTTTAATCTTATTGTGTTAATACTTTTTACACGATTACTATTGTAATTTTAGTGCTTATAATCGACCTATATCTTAAAAGAGATGAATCCAAACTAAGATTTTTTTTTATAGAACTATCAATAAATTTTAACATGTTATACCAGGTTAGTTAATTATCATTTTTATCCAATTATTGCTTCGTATTTATCAAGAATATTATCTATAATTACCTTATGATCTTATCGTGTGAATTATTTTTATATTGTCGATGCATAGTTTGAACTCTTATATTTGACCTATATTTTACAAGAAATTACGCAGGTTTTTTTTTTATTTATTGTTTTTCTTTTGGAGTTTTATGTATGTTGGAATTGATAATTTTCAAAACCAAATCGAGGTAAATATTGGTATATAGTGAATATAACAACCAATACTAACAAAAAGAAAAGTCAAGTGGTTAAGAAAAAGTTGAACAAAAAAAATAAAAAAGTGTCATGAGTTTATCTCTTATTTATCAAAGTAAATTTATTGTCTTCATTGGTGATTTTGAAGATACCAAGAATTAATGTTGCTTCTTGAATAAACTAATTAATTTTATAACATATCAATTATTGATATCCAAATTTATGTACTGTCCCTATAAATATATGTTGTTAGTGTAGGTTAGTATATACCTAATTCTTATAACAAATTAAACTTCTTGTTAATTATTTCATATAGAAAAAAGAAATCAAAATTGAAAATGGCTGAATGTTATGTTTGTTATTCTAGGTTTCTTGTGATACTTCTTTGCTTGTTCCTCATTGGTTCAAATGGTGAGTAATGAAAAAGATTTAAATTTAAATATGTACGGATAGTTTAAAGATTTTTTATATTATTATTACAATTTAACTTGTTATTACAAATAATTGCATATTTTTCCTATTATCGTGTTAGGTACATTGGCATGCATAATAATTTGTCGTAGTAGATAAACTTAATTTGATAATTATCTATATATTATCGAAAGAGAATAATAAAATAAGCCCGAGTTAAAGCATGAACAAAAAAGAGAGAAAAAAATAGAAAAAGAAAGAGGATAGGCTATTAAAAAAAGTCATTAATAAGGTAGAATGATTGTTTGTTGACAACATTAGCTTTATAATGTAATGAGTAGTCAGTTCTTATTGCATTCACCTAATCGAACATAGTTAGAAATTCAAAATATAAATATTCTCTATCCTCTTGTCACGTCACTCCTTTGCCATAAATTGACATACATGAGTTTTGTTCGAGTGTAATTAATCAGTTTCATGATTTATTTATTTGTTTATATTATTATTGTTATTGTTATTTGCAGAAATTGAAGTTGTGGAGGGTGCTAGTGCTGGTTTTTGTGACAAATGGAGTAAAAACTTTAAGGGGCAATGTTATAATGGTTACCATTGTGATAATGTATGTACAAATGAGGGGTATATTTTTGGAGGAAAATGTTTGTGGGAAGGCATTTTTAAGGGAATGGCTTGTATGTGTATCTATAGTTGTTGAATAGAAAATCATCATCAAGTCATATATAATTAAGCGTAAAAATTTATTTGTATTTGATGTTTATATAAAATTTAGCATTTTATATGTAAATATCGATTACAAATAAGTTTGACTATAAGAAAATTGTTTTTGATTTGATATCACTTTATATGTACTGATCATCATTTGTGAAACAAAATTGAAAAGATCAATAATTATAAATATGTACTCATCATATATATAAGATGAATTTGGATTAGTAAGTAATATATAAGGTATTCTAATAATATAGATTTAATTCATAAAAGTTGATCTTGATGGTCCCAAACATATACAGAAACATATATAATTGCCAAGACACATATTTATACCATATCTTTCATATATAAAACATCAAGTTACAAACATTTAGACCATAAATAATTTATGATCATTATTCTTGCGATATTAAACATGTAATCGCAGACTTTTATTCAATCATACATTATATAAGACACATTGTGCCATAAGTAAAGTCTTATGGCCATATATTGTGCTTCATTATTTTAGGTTTCAACATTTATAATAGCAGTAACAATATCCCTTGTAACAATCTCCATAATCTTCATGATCCTTATTTTTGCACCAATTGTCACATTTTTTTTCAAAACATTTCCCATTCCACCCTTTACTAGGCTTTCTACAGTATTTCGCTTCTGTTATCTGCATCTCTGCATTAAAAATCATAGGATAAAAAAATAAATCTTAGGAAATAATAAAAATTATAAATTAAAACATGTCATTTCATGGTTTTTATTACTTCTTTAAGTTTCAATTTATGTGACAGTTTATTGCTTCCGAAAAATTAATTTGATTAATTTTTAAAGTTATATTGAATTAGATGAGCTAATCAATGATTTAAATAGAAAAAAGATAATGGTCAAAAACACATTTGAATTATCACTTATTCACGAGTTCCATACATTAACTATCAGTTGTTTCATTTTCCTACTTGAACTATCACTATCTATGTATTAAAATACACCTAGTTGAGTATATGGTGATAATTCAAGTAGGAAAAAGGGAAACGACTGATATTTATCGTGTGAAACTAGCAAAAAAAAGTGACAATATTCAAATATGCTTTTGATCATAAATTGAGATGTGAAACTAGCGAAAAAAATAAAACTTAACATGAACTTATAAACCCAAAAAAATTGAACTTATAATGTTCCAAGAAAAGTAACAAATAATGATAAAATTTTTTTTGAGAATTACTCACCAGAAGCAAACATGAGAAAAAAGCAAAAGAGTAGAGCACAGAAAGTTATTTTGCTTGCCATTCTTCTAATTAAGATGTACTTTGAAATACTTTAATTTTGTGTGAAACTTAGGATATCAAAGGGTGTATTTATACTGATCCAAGAATAATATTTTAAAATATTTTTTCCTAAATTAGGTATAAATTAACTTCAAATACAAGATAAAGGAAAATGTCAAATTAGAAATCAACTAGATTTTACTTTAATGGTTTCTGTTCTGGTGTTCGACATCTATACTAAGATCCTAATTAATCTAAATTTACGTCATATAAGATCAATTTAAGAGAGAAACACTCCCTATTAGGATTTCTTTTATAATCAAAAGTCGAAATCGAGACCTCTAGTTAAACGTCAAGGAATCATATTCATCTTATCGTAATTCTCGATGATTAAAAATTTCAACTAGATAAACATTGAAAGAAAAAAGAAGGGAGGAATACTTGGTCTTTGATAAACTTTTGAAGTAATCAAAGTTTTAATTTTCTTCATCCATCATCATGAAAGTAACAATATTCCTACTACTGTAAATAAAAAAAAATTACTTGGAAATCGTACAATTCAAAAGGTACTTATTCAAAGGTAGATATATAATAATTATTTTAAAAAATATTTGTCACACCCCAAAACCGAATGTGATGGCACGTGTCCAAACCCCACCGGACACTTCAGCCTAACACCCAAAAACCCGACGATACGGAATTAATAAAACAAGAATAAGATAGAAAGATAAGCAGAAGTCTTTAAATAAACTCAACATAACCCCAGAATTGGTTGTCACATGTACAAACCTCTAATACGGAATCTGAATAAAATATACAAGTCTCATAGTAAAGTTCTAGAATAGAACAAAACAATAAATATAGATAACTTGAGGGCACGTCTGGAATGAACCGCTACCTCTCAAGTAAGTATGGAAGCTCTAATCTGAAGATGAGTAATAAGTCGGATCTGATAGAGCTGTCAACCTACACAACTGTGTAGAAGCAAGGGTGAGTACCAAAAGCAACAGGTACTCGCAAGTAACACTAAACTAAGCTAAACTAGCAGCTACAAACAACTCCTTTCAATCCCAACCGAACCACCGAAACTTCATTCTAACAGCGAACCAACAACCTATACTACACAATTCATAATCAACAGATATATCCAACAGTGTCTCAACATCAACCTCATATCCTCATGTAAGAGCAAATAGATCATATATCACATGAAGAGGGGCAAATAGGTAAAATCCACACACCACAGACAAAGATGAAGTCAAATGCGATGCAAATGCAATAATAATGTCATGTAGTCATGATGCATGTCTGTCCTACGATACACATCTGTTGACGTAATCAGTCCGCGCTGAATACTCAAATCAGAACCCATGGGGGCCACACATGGACCATGTATCACCGCCGGAACCAGATCCCATCGGCATCCAAATCGCTAGCCGGAGCTAGTCCATCTCATATATCTCTAGCCGGAGCTAGTCTCAACTGTGTCTCATATCCATCCATCCTCATATCAGTGTCTCAGAACTCATGCAACAGATAGTTCACACATGGGATGAATAATGAATATGCACATGTCATCAATCACAATCATATCACGATCACATCATAGTATTACACATTATCTGTCTCAATCACAACCATATCACGACCACATCATAGTATTACACATCGTCTGTCTCAATCACAACCATATCACGACCACATCATAATATTACACATCATCTGTCTCAATCACAACCATATCACGACCACATCATAGTATTACACATCATCTGTCTCAACATCAATGTCTGTATCAATCATAGCTTACTCATGCTCTTCTATCCCCTCAATATCGGTTATCACATGACTTATTCAACAAATTCAAGTCACATATAACACACTTAGCTCGTTTTATTCCCCATCTTTCATTTACAACAATTTCAATCAACAAATAAAACTCATCCTCAATCCCCATTACTCCCCAACACAATTAGGAAAGTAGTCATGTGTAGCCTAAGAGTTTAACAAAGTTTAGAAGTCACTTGCCTCAAAACACTTCAACTAGTAACTCAAATTTGAGTTTTACCCTTCCGAGCATGCTCCAAATCACCACAATCTATTCATAAATGGAATCCCACAATCAATACGAATCTAACAACACCAATATCGTGAAATTTGGAGAAAAAGGGTAAAATGGTAAAAAAATCTCGTTCCGGAAAATATTCTCGAAATCTGGAAATTTTTAGTGAAAAATGTTCCCCAAGAAATTTAGAATCCAATAGTGAAAACCGTTTCGAAAAAGGAGTTGAAATGAGTTTACAAACTCAAATTTTCTATTAAATTCGGATTAGGCAAAAAACCCCAAATTTTACAGTTGAGATCTCAAATTTTGATGTTAAAATCCATAAATAATCGATGGAAATCAAAGATCTAAGTTGGAAATAACTTACCCAATGAATTCCTTGCGAAAACCCACTTGAAATCACCTATTTTCGAGCTCTCAAAGTCTAAAGATGGAGAAATGAGTATTTTTCAAGTTGGGGGAAAATGGCTACTAGTTTTTGACTTAAAAAGGACTGCTATTGCAGCTGAAACACAACAATAATACCAAAGTTTAAGTTCCCGTTGGACCCTCGGGATTCGTTCGGAATCTCGTGCACACAAACTAAATATGTACCCCCACTAAATTCGACGTTCCGGACTCAATGGAACCGTCGGAATTTGAATTCGAGGACTCCTTGACCCGAAATTCAATAAGATGCCAAGAAACTAGTTTAACGCCAAAAAAATTCGAAACTCAAACGGAGCGTCTAAAAATTCAACCAAGACTCATTCTAGACTTAGAATCGCCTCCCGAAACCAACGGTACTCTCGGAATTTCAATCTGAGCCTCGGAACCTCATATGTTGACCAAAGTCAACTCTTTATCAAAATTTCACAACTTTAGCAACTTAGGACCTCAATTCTTCGTTTCAACTCCAAATTCAACTCCGTAACTTCACACAGACCCGTTTCGACATTCTAAAACTGCCGGAATCGACGGAAATCCGATCCGAGTCCCGAAACTCCAAATGACTCGAAAAAGCACCTTTTAACCAACTTTAACTCGTAAAAAACTCAACTTCTCAAAAACTCAACTTTTTACCAACTTTTCCTCAAACCAACTTTACAACCACAAAACATGGGACTCGGGGCAACTACCGAAAGGGCAAAATAGTCATTTCCACGAAAAATCACCAAAATGACCTTTCGGGTCATTATATCATTCACCACTAAAAACCATGTTCGTCCTCGAACATAAAGTAAAAGAAAGTACCTGAAGCCTCGAAAAGCTCGGGATAGCGGACCCACATATCATCCTCGGACTCCCAAGTCGCCTCCCTATCTGATCGATGCCTCCACTGAACCTTCACTGAAACAATATCCTTGGTCCGGAGCTTGCGAACCTGTCTGTCCAAAATAGCTATAGGCTCCTCCTCAAATGTCAAATCTGGACTCAACTCCACCGACTCAACCGAAATCACGTGAGACTCATCCGGAACATACTTCCGGAGCATAGAAACATGGAAAACTGGATGCACAACTGTCAAACTAGGTGGCAAGGCTAACTTGTAAGCCACCTCTCTGTAACGACTCGGAAAATGATAGAGTGAAACTAGAGCCTCACATGTGAGTTTGGAGTCGAGAACTTAATGAAATGATTATATTTGAATTTGACCCAAAAGTTCTTAAAAATGTGCTTCGGAAGTTACCGGAAACTTGTTTAGCGGTATACTAAAAGATCCGTTTCGTTTTTCGAAAATCCGACTTCATATTCTTGTTTAGGGGGTCAAATTGAGTGGGAAATGGGTCTAACCCAAATTTTAGAGCAACCGTATCAAAATCCGAAATTTCCAAGTGAAGCCTTTTTCGAGGGTCTACTTTGGAGGGTCATATCTCCTAGCACACAAATTATTTGGGTGGTCATAATATATCCATGGAAAGCCCTTTGAGTTAGCTACCTAACGCACTTCGTTTCATCTCATTCGGAGTTCGGAGGAAGAAGTTATGCCCATTTTCGTAAAGTCTGTCCGGCAGAAAATGCAAATTCCAGTAGCTAATGTTACTGTTCATTACTGTTCACCCGCCTGAAAATTTTTCTAAGTGTTGGACCCTTTTTTTCAAAGGACTTATATTATTTCCTAGATACCATAATCCAATTCCCATCCCTAAAAACATTTCCCTCTCTACAATCCTCCATTAAGAAGAAGAAGAACTTGGAGCTAGGGCTTGGATTCAAGGCTTTCTTCATCAATTTTCTTGGGAAATCATAGCAAAGGTATGGTGACCCTTGATCCTTGATTATCTTTCCTTCAAGGAGTCCATTAAAAAGGGTTTCAAAAGTCTTCAAAGAACAAAATTTCTATTTTCTATTCTAGGTATGGGTTCATGGATAAAATGTTTTCAAAGTCATTATATTGGTGAATTGAAGTTGTATTTAGGATTTTAAGATGATTTTATATGAAACTTCTTCAAGAACCCATGTTTTCATTAAAAGACTTGAATTTGTTTATGAAGTGGGTTCAATGCCTATGATTTAATGTTGATGAATTGTTGGTATATGGATGAATTGAGGATTGTGGCCTTATGGGCAAATTATGGGTGAATCACCTTGTGGTGATAGAATTGTTGGGAATTGAGTAATGGTTATTATGGCTTTGGAGGATGGTAAGTTGACTTAATCTCATATTAGGGATAAAATTGTTTTTGCTTGGTTTGATCCACTTATGGTGGAGGTGTTTAATTATGGAATGTATTGTGACCATGGCCTTAAAGGCAAGACATGAGGAGCTAATGTTGACTTAGAATTGTTTACTTGTTTGTTACATTGTGACCATGGCCTTGAAGGCATAGTATAAGAAATTGAAGTGTTATCATGACATTGTATGAATGAGAGTTCAATGAAGATAATGTGATCATGTTATGAATGTAAATGTGTTACTATTGAAAGATTATTTCTCAATTTGACACTCATGAATGTTGATGATAGAATATGAAGGATTCTTCAATGTAAAGTATACCTTCAATTGGTAGGGCTTATGCATCCTTTTCTTGTATAAATGATTATATTGTTGATTATTGAATCCTTGGATCGGTAGGCTAATGACACCCTTCCACACATGCTTATAATGAACCTTGGATCGGTAGGCTAATGGCACCCTTCCATTAATGATAAGTAATGAACCTTGGATTCGGTAGGCCTATGACACCTTTCCATAAAGGTTAATGATGAGACTTGAATCGGTAGGCCCATGGCACCCTTTCAAGAGGAGTTAATGAGCTTTCCTAAATGTACCTTGAATCGGTAGGCTTATGGCACCCTTTCATGTGTTAAATAATGTACCTTGAATCGGTAGGCTTATGGCACCCTTTTATGTGTGATGATGTCAAAGTAATGAACTATTCTATGGGAATGTAGGCTAAGCACCGAGCGGATTTGGTTAGATGGAAACTCCCCCGACAGTTAGGCATGAGTTTCAATGATCGTCTACCTTATCCCATAAACTATGTGCCCGCATAGGAAGCTAGTGGATCCATTAAGCTATATACCGGTCTTCCTTAGGCAAGTAGACCACCTCTTTACGGTGTGGGGACTTATGACACCGGATTCCATGACAAGCTCTCATGGTCTATGTCGGTTAAACGCTTACTTCCCATCATGTGAGATTTTATTATGGTTTCTTGATAAGCTCTACAAAGTGTAGGTAGTAGTATGAGATGCTACCTATACATTGCACGAGTAGGCTTGGAGAGGGTCATAGTGAGTTTCTCTAAATCCTAATGTATGTGACACAAATGTGCCCTAAATGAGGTTATTAAAGAATGTTGGCTCTCGAATGTTTAATATGAGATGCATGCTATACTTGGGTTATATTATGAGTTATTTTCCCTTGTCATGTCTTAATTAATGATATACCTCTTATGTATGAATATTGTGCAAAGGTGAAAGAAGGAATGATAAGTTACTTTAAGTGACCTAAATGTGGTGCCTTAGTATGGATGGTGGTATGGGACGTCATCCATACATTGCACGAGGTATAGCATAAGGGTTTCTTAAGGTGAAGGTCCAAGGTAAATGTTTTCATGTTGATATTGTTTAAAGGTGATATTATGACTTACTTGATGTTATGCTTGTCTTGTATGTCTTTTATACTATTGTTCATGATATTTCAAAAAGGTGGCATAATGCATGGTTTCTAACTAAAATGTCCCTTTTTAAAGCATGTTTTGCATGGTCATCATACTTAGTACTTAATTGTGCTAATTCCATATTTCTCTATTTTCTATAAGTGTAGGTTCCGGCAAGTGATCACTCCTAGCTAGTTTGAAGTGTTGGATTGCTTTCCTCCAAGACTTGGTATGTCCTCATGGATTCGAGGATAAGACTTTTAAGTCCTTTTGTTCATGTAATAGACTTAATAGACTTCTTTTGATTGTAAAGGGTCGTGTCCCTACTTATGTTTTGCGACTGTGTCTAAGATGGCCATGTGAGACTTAGACTTCCGCTGTGTGTTTTTAAAGTTGTTTTAAGAAGTTTAAATGTGTGGATGTAAATAAGTTTTTTTTTTATTCCGCACTATTTTCATTATTGAATGCAATGAATGACTATGTGGCTCGTATAAGGCCCCTTCGGGGTCGAATACGCCATGTTACGACTAGGGGGTACTCTCGGGTCGTGACACTCTCCCATCCTCTCCAAAATCTCATATGGGCCAATGAACCTAGGGCTGAGCTTGACCTTCTTCCCAAATCTCATCACACCCTTCATGGGCGATACCCGAAGCCAAACTCGATCACCCACCATGAACTCTAAGGGTCGAACCCTCCTGTCAGCATAGCTCTTCTGCCTACTCTGAATCACACGAACACGCTCCATATCCTATCTAAGAATATCAGTACCAAGGGAGTCCACCTCCGCTGAATCAAACCATCCAATAGGTGATCTACACCGCCTACCATACAGTGCCTCAAAAGGTGCCATCCTAATGCTAGAATGATAACTGTTGTTGTAGGCGAACTCTGCCAATGGCAAGTGCTGATCCTATCTAGTACCAAAGTCGATCACGCAAGCCCGAAGCATATCCTCCAACACCTGAATAGTCCTCTCAGACTGACCGTCAGTCTAAGGGTGAAAAACTGTGCTCATGTCGAGTCTAGTGCCCAAATCATGCTGTAATGCTCTCCAGAAATGAGAAGTGAATACTGAACCCCTGTCAGACACAATGGACACCGACACTCCGTGTAATTGCACAATCTGACTAATATAAATCTGAGCCAACTTCTCCGCTGTATACCTCACTCGGACCGGGATGAAATAAGCAGACTTGGTCAGTCTGTCGACGACAACCCATATAGAATCATAACCACCCACGGTGGTAGGCAATCCAACTACGAAGTCCATAGCAATCCTCTCCCACTTCCAAGTAGGAATGGGCATCCTCTGAGTCACACCACCAGGCTTCTGGTGCTCACACTTGACCTGCTGACATGTCAAGCACCTAGCCACAAACTCTGCAATATCCCTCTTCATCCCACACCACCAATAGTGCTGACTAAGATCATGATACATCTTCGCCGCTCCGGGATGAATAGAATACCTAGAATAATGAGTCTCCTCAAGAATCAATCTGATCAAATCACCAACCTTGGGCACACATATCCGGCCCTCAATCCTCAATACACCCTCGGAGTCAATCTTAGCCTTCTTGGCTTCACCATTCATCACCTTGTCCCGGATGAGACATAACTTCACATCCTCATACTGATGCTCTCTAATCTGCTCCATCAAAGATGAATGGGCCTCAATGAAGGCAAACACACCTCCACTTTCCTCAGAAACCCGAAATCTCACCATGCTGTCAAATAACCTCTGAACATCCCGAACCAAAGGCCGTCTCTCAACACTAATCGCGGCAAGACTCCCCATACTAGGAGTCTTCCTACTCAAGGCATCGGCCACCACATTGGCCTTCCTGGGGTGATACAAAATGGTCATGTCGTAGTCCTTGAGCAACTCATGCCACCTACGTTGTCTCAAGTTCAGATCCCGCTGAGTGAATATGTACTGTAGGCTCCTATGATAAGTAAATACCTCGCAATGAACACCACCAATTCCACATCGAACCCACTATCTCTGAATCGGCCCACCCACATAAGTATTCTATTCTACCAAGAGAACATGAATCGGTCCATCCGATTCACCACTAGGCATCCAACCACAAAAGTAAAAACACGTCTGAACATAGACAGAGAATCATAATCCAAAACCATATCTAAAATGAGGTAGGTGGTCACATAAGAATATACAAAACCAAAATTGAACAACCCAAGATATCCCTTCCACGATGTCCATAACACACCTTCTCATTCGTCTGACTTCACAATCAGCCAGTCCGGCCTCATAACAATCATAGACATACTCAATTTATCCATTTTCTCATACTCTTTACAATAATCCATTAAAGCCAACAATATCAATACTACCAGAACATCATAGTCACACCGGCCAGTTACTTTACCCTCAGATGGCTACTAGTACCCAGTCATTCTTAGAAACACATCGTTGCTTCCAAAATTTTGAATTATGGTCCTTCCTCCTTCCATTGAAGCATTCCACGATCAATATGGGTCTCACCCAATCGCTAATAATCCAAGTTCTAAATGTCATAGTACCTTTTCATTGAGATAGAACTATTGAATCACGACCAATATCGATTACACGCGATCCTTTACTTACCCAGCTTCAACTATTATTCATACCATCATATATCTCATGCAGAAACTTGAAGCAGTTCTTGGTCACTCCAATAATTCCGTCTACTAGGAGCACACAACCTCTATTTGCCATCAAGGATCTATGTAACGCGTTATAACAGTCTGGATAATTCCATAAATAGAGTTATCAACTCAGTTCAAAATCCTCAATAACCATGTAGAGCTATAAGTCCTTCCGGTTGGACACTCGTAAGCCACCTACCATAAGCTGAACAATTCAAACCAATTCAAAAACTGCAGAATTCCTCATACATCAATGTTTACCACCAACACCAATACCAAGTGTTCAGAAAGTAGTTGATAACACATCATACATTTGTGCTGAACCAGTCCACCTTGCATTGTCATATCTAACATAAAAGCAGAAATTTACACAATCCTCAACTTTAAACTAAAGATCTACACGTGATGTCTTATTCCTTCACATCTCTTAACTTATATCCATCGTGCAAGACTCTTGTTCTTCCCGTAAATCATTTATCATTATAGTTTATTGGCCAAACATCCATCGCATATTACCTTTTACCTTAAGTCAAACTTCTCAAATGAAACTTCATCGAACTCTTCTACAATCACAAGTATTTAACTGCTACAACTCAAACCATGCAAAAGTCCTTCCAATGGCTAAAAAGTTGATACAACCAATCATCTCTTACCTTGTCAACCCACATCTTGACAAAACCAACCCAATTCCTTTTTAATCGTACCTTCTCGCTAAAATCCTTAATTGCCTTTTCACGAGTATACTTGTTAAAAATTTCTTCATCCATGGCTTAATGTTGCCCATTCTTTTGACTCATCTTGAAGTCATTAGTTCCCAATATAATCATGACCACCCAAGGGTCGTACCTTGTCCTAGAAAAAGGACAGGATCGATTCACTCGATCCACCACTACAATTTTCCTTATAATTAATGCTTAACTCAAGCATTCATAGTAGCAACCACTTGATTTCTTAATCGAGAATGCAACATCAACCTTCTGACCCGATTAGGTGAAACAACTGACAATTCAGAGTTCTCCTCTTCCATATATCACTAGTACCACATCATGAACAACCGCTAAATCCACCACTAGAAGACATCAGATCCATTGAGAAGGTCGTACTCAAACAACCTGTTCATTTACACTCATTAAATAGTTGCAAAACATTACCAAAACACTTCAGTCTTCGGCCGAAAATGATATGCACAATTTCATAAGCCCGATCGATGGCAGAAGCAACATAGCCCATAACCCTAACCAAGATAACACGAGTACCGTTGTAGTCGCCGTACAATGACCTTGTAATGATATACACCCACAATATAAAACCACCGTAGAACTTCTGATTTTGGTTGGTGCAACTTCATCATCATAACATACTACGTAATCCATTCCCTTATGACGAACTTCACAAACTGTAGTTTCCAAAGTCGCAGCACTCTCAACATAGTCATTCTCTTACTTATACCATTCTTTATTGTCTAGCCACTTCCGTCGTATAAGTCACACAAGCACTATTCTCGTTGTTGAATAAATGACCGGAGAAATAAGACGTTTCTGAAGTCTCTTAATAAATGTTCATCTTCCAATACCATAAACTCCAAACACATCCCTTGGACACAACCTTACTCACTCGTCTCGAAGAGAATTCCATGTCTGATCACACTTCCTTTCCACAAGCCTATCACATCCGCATCAAAACCAGATCTAATACTAAAATCACGCGATGACACCTAAACTCGCACCAACGCAGGACCAACCACGAGTCATTATAATGAGAGAGAGAACAGAGTGAAGTGATAAGAATTAGATCGAACCAAGGACGCACGATAGAGAATCAAGTAATAAAAATCTTTTCTAAAAGTCACCATAGCCTCTCGAAGATAAGTACAGACGTCTCCGTACCGATCCTCGATACGCTACTTAGACTTGGCTTGTACACGTGAGACCTATGAACCTGGGGCTCTGATACCATTTTTGTCACACCCCAAAACCGGATGTGATGACACATGTCCAAACCCCACCGGACACTTTAGCCTAACACCCAAAAACCCGACGATACGGAATTAATAAAACAAGAATAAGATAGAAAGATAAGCAGAAGTCTTTAAATAAACTCAACATAACCCCAGAATTGGTTGTCACATGTACAAACCTCTAATACGGAATCTGAATAAAATATACAAGTTTCATAGTAAAGTTCTAGAATATAACAAAACAATAAATATAGATAACTTGAGGGCACGTCTGGAATGAACCGCTACCTCTCAAGTAAGTCTGGAAGCTCTAATCTGAAGATGAGTAATAAGTCGGATCTGATAGAGCTGTCAACCTACACAACTGTGTAGAAGCAAGGGTGAGTACCAAAAGCAACAGGTACTCGCAAGTAACACTAAACTAAGCTAAACTAGCAGCTACAAACAACTCCTTTCAATCCCAACCGAACCACCGAAACTTCATTCTAACAGCGAACCAACAACCTATACTACACAATTCATAATCAACAGATATATCCAACAGTGTCTCAACATCAACCTCATATCCTCATGTAAGAGCAAATAGATCATATATCACATGAAGAGGGGCAAATAGGTAAAATCCACACACCACAGACAAAGATGAAGTCAAATGCGATGCAAATGCAATAATAATGTCATGTAGTCATGATGCATGTCTGTCCTACGATACACATCTGTTGACGTAATCAGTCCGCGCTGAATACTCAAATCAGAACCCATGGGGGCCACACATGGACCATGTATCACCGCCGGAACCAGATCCCATCGGCATCCAAATCGCTAGCCGGAGCTAGTCCATCTCATATATCTCTAGCCGGAGCTAGTCTCAACTGTGTCTCATATCCATCCATCCTCATATCAGTGTCTTAGAACTTATGCAACAGATAGTTCACACATGGGATGAATAATGAATATGCACATGTCATCAATCACAATCATATCACGATCACATCATAGTATTACACATTATCTGTCTCAATCACAACCATATCACGACCACATCATAGTATTACACATCGTCTGTCTCAATCACAATCATATCACGACCACATCATAGTATTACACATCATCTGTCTCAACATCAATGTTTGTATCAATCATAGCTTACTCATGCTCTTCTATCCCCTCAATATCGGTTATCACATGACTTATTCAACAAATTCAAGTCACATATAACACACTTAGCTCGTTTTATTCCCCATCTTTCATTTACAATAATTTCAATCAACAAATAAAACTCATCCTCAATCCCCATTACTCCCCAACACAATTAGGAAAGTAGTCATGTGTAGTCTAAGAGTTTAACAAAGTTTAGAAGTCACTTGCCTCAAAACACTTCAACTAGTAACTTAAATTTGAGTTTTACCCTTCCGAGCACGCTCCAAATCACCACAATCTATTCATAAATGGAATCCCACAATCAATACGAATCTAACAACACCAATATCGTGAAATTTGGAGAAAAAGGGTAAAATGGTAAAAAACCCTCTTTCCGGAAAATATTCTCGAAATCTGGAAATTTTTAGTGAAAAATGTTCCCCAAGAAATTTAGAATCCAATAGTGAAAACCGTTTCGAAAAAAGAGTTGAAATGAGTTCACAAACTCAAATTTTCTATTAAATTCGGATTAGGCAAAAACCCCCAAATTTTACAGTTGAGATCTCAAATTTTGATGTTAAAATCCATAAATAATCGATGGAAATCAAAGATCTAAGTTGGAAATAACTTACCCAATGAATTCCTTGCGAAAACCCACTTGAAATCACCTATTTTCGAGCTCTCAAAGTCTAAAAATGGAGAAATGGGTATTTTTCAAGTTGGGGGAAAATGGCTACTGGTTTTTGACTTAAAAAGGACTGCTATTGCAGCTGAAACACAACAATAATACCAAAGTTTAAGTTCCCGTTGGACCCTCGGGATTCGTTCGGAATCTCGTGCACACAAACTAAATATGTACCCCCACTAAATTCGACGTTCCGGACTCAATGGAACCGTCGGAATTTGAATTCGAGGACTCCTTGACCCGAAATTCAATAAGATGCCAAGAAACTAGTTTAACGCCAAAAAAATTCGAAACTCAAACGGAGCGTCTAAAAATTCAACCAAGACTCATTCTAGACTTAGAATCGCCTCCCGAAACCAACGGTACTCTCGGAATTTCAATCTGAGCCTCGGAACCTCATATGTTGACCAAAGTCAACTCTTTATCAAAATTTCACAACTTTAGCAACTTAGGACCTCAATTCTTCGTTTCAACTCCAAATTCAACTCCGTAATTTCACACAGACCCGTTTCGACATTCTAAAACTGCCGGAATCGACGGAAATCCGATCCGAGTCCCGAAACTCCAAATGACTCGAAAAAGCACCTTTTAACCAACTTTAACTCGTAAAAAACTCAACTTCTCAAAAACTCAACTTTTTACCAACTTTTCCTCAAACCAACTTTACAACCACAAAACATGGGACTCGGGGCAACTACCGAAAGGGCAAAATAGTCATTTCCACGAAAAATCACCAAAATGACCTTTCGGGTCATTACAATATTATGGTTAATTTGAAAATATAACAGGAAGACTAATAATAGTCATTATAAAATCATAGTCAAGCTAATTAAAATGGTAGTATAACTGTATTAAATACTTGGACGGAAAGTCGACATGTGTTAACTATGTTTCAATTTCAAATTTATATTACGATAATATATGAGGAATTAAAGTATTTCATCACCTAATTAATGAAGATCAAATAATTAATCAACTTCATAGATATATTTGTCTCGAAGTTCAAATTTCAACTGAGACAAAAAAATAATATTAAATATTTTCTCTCCGTCTCTTTAGTCTTGATAAACAAAGTTATCTGATATATATTACTGATGAAAGTTGACAAATATCTCATAAAATTAATTGATATGCACGGAAATTGACTTAAACATTATAATTATTCAAATAAAAATAGAAGCTTAATATAAAAATATTTTAATATGGAGCTTCATCACATTTCATGAGATTAAGATGTGTTCAAATTAACTCGGACACCACCATCATAAAAGATTTTTTTTTTTAAAATCATATAACATTTTCAAGCAAGATGCACACAACACGTGTTGGTAAAATTTATATATATCGAGTCTTGAGTATAAAAAATTCTTGGTAGGGAGCATTTTTTTCCCAAGGGTTCGATGCAGCATTAATCTGGAATAGTTGCGCTCCATTGCAGGTCCCGGGATAGGGAAACCAAAAAAATAAAATTTATGTCTGGACTAAATTGTATTTTTTGAAACAATGAAGGACCTTTATGCAATTTATTCTTCCTTCACCCTCACCAATTCGATTCCATTGCCATTAAGTATTCAACTTTTTTTTCAGCATAAACCCTAGTTGAATTTGTGAAGAAAATTTGAAAATCCCAGATTACAAGATTTGAAAAAAAAGATGGTGGGTACAAATTTGAAAGCAGAAACTATGAAGTTAATGGATGAAAGAACCAATACTGAAACTGAAATGGATGTTATTATTCAGCGCCTTTGCCAACCTGGTGGCCCTGGACTTTCAGGAAACCTTGTTGATTCTGAGGTGATTCTTTTACTTTTTTGTTTTCTGGGTGTTTTTTTTTTATGTGATTTTAGATTTTGTGTTTAATTTTTTGGAATTTAGAGTACTTTTATGTTGATGGGGGTAGTTATGGAGGAACGATAAAGTTGTCTCTGTGTGACGTATATGTTATGGGTTTGAGGGTGGGGTAAATGGTCTACATAGCACCTGTTGAGGTGTTGTTGGCCCTTTCTTGTATCCTGTGTGAACATGGGATGCTGTGTGCATCGGGCTGCTCCTGAGTGTTCTTGTGTTAAGTGGGAGCATAGAGCAATGATAAAGTTGTATTTGTGTGATGTATAGGTTATGGGTTTGAGCTGTGGAGTTAGCTAAATTATGCAAGTGTATGAGTAGACTGACTACATTACTCCCCTTGGGGTGTGGTTGGTTGTTCCCAGAACCTCCTGTAGATGCGGGATGCTTCGTGCTGTGTAGTCAGTCTAATTGATGTTAAAGGGGAGGCGTGGATCAACTGTAACTGTAAAGTTGTCTCCTTGTGACATATATGTTACAGGTTCGAGCTGGGGAGTTAGACAACTTATGTAAGCGTATGGGTAGACTTACTATATTACTTCCCTTGGGGTGTGGCTGGTCCTTCCCTGAAACCCCCCGTGAACTCGAGATGCTTCGTGCTGTGTAGTCAGTCTAACTGATGTTGAAGGGGAGTTGTGGATCAACCGTAAAGTTGTCTCCATGTGACCTATAGGTTACGGGTTTGAGCTGTGTAGTTGATTTAACAGATGCAAGGATGTGGGTAGACTGCTTAGTTTACGCCCCTTGAGGTGTGGCTGGTCCTTCTCCGAACCCCATGTTAAAGCCTGATGCTTCGTGCATCCGGCTGCTCTCATGTTCAGGGGGAGCCATGAACAATGATAAAGTTGTTTCCATGTGACCTATAGGTTAATGATTCGAGCATTCGAGTCAGCCAACTTAATTTCTACATTACCCCCCCGGGTTGACTGGCCGTACCCCGAAACCCTCTGTGAACACGGGATGCTTCATACTTTGTATTCAGTCTAATTGATGTTGAAGGGAACTCGTGGGCAACTGTAAAGTTGTCTCCGTGTGACTTATAGGTTACGGGTTCGAGTTGTGTAGTCGGTCTAACTGATGTAATGATATGGGTAGATTGCCCAATTTGCTCCCCTTGGGGTGTGGTTGGTCCTTCTCCAAACCTCGTGTGAAAGCCTGATGTTTCGTGCATCGGGCTGGTTCAGTGCTCTTATGTCTATTTTATTTATCTTGAATTATTATTATTATTATTTTTGTCATAAAAAAAAGGACTGTTTTGATTAAGATTTTTTCATTTGAGTGGTTGATCCTTTTTTTTTTCTTTTGGGTTTGTGAACTGATGTGTCTTTTGATCGTAAAGACTGAATCTTGAATGTAATTGCAGGGGTTCCCAAGAACTGATATTGATATTCCAACTGTGCGTGGTGACCGGCGTAGGCTTGCTGGTATGCTGATAAACGCCTGTTTTATTAGTTGTTTTTGCATTTTGGACTTGCCTGGGTTTGTAATTATACAAAAATCTGGCTGTTTTTTTTGGCCAAAGCTTTAGTCTGTGAAGTTGCCTAGGACTTGAGTTTGATGTCATAACTTAGTCGAAGTTTTGAATAATAGCCTTGTAGTATGTTTTGAGGAAGTAGAATTTAGTTGTGGTGACCGGGGCCAGCTTGAATGAACCCAGACTATTCCAGTGGCCACTGGGTACCTTCTACCTTTGACCAGCACAGGTATCTGGTAAATCTGCCATCCAAACCTTTGTCTCCTATGATTATCATACCACCTCATTGACCTCTAGTCCACAACCTTGGGGGTGCAGGAAGTATTGTTAAAACTTAAGTTGTAAACTCTCAGTTTTTTTTTTTTTTTTTTCTTTTTTTGATGACAAGGGAAACCCGCTGCCGCTACCCTTTGGGTGTGCACAGGGTAAAACCCCCGCTCCTATGCAATAGCTCGCAAACCACATAGGAGAGGTAGCCCGCACTAGGCAAGCCTAGTGCGACAAGTTCGACCCAGAAGGAAAATCCCTTGCTTTCGCTGGCAAGGGGTTTCGAACTTGAGACCTCCAACATGGAAGTCCCAAGCTCAAACCACTGGGCCACCCCAAAGGGTGTTGTAAACTCGCAGTTTTATTGTCCAAATTCTTGGTTGTGTGCCTCCTATACATACTTTCTTACTGTGAGTAAAGAAATGAACATGTTGATATTCAGAAATAAGGCGCTAAGATTCTTGGCTTTTAACTGGGGAAAGACATTTTTCATATTGAGTTGACGAGTCAGGTAATTTTGTGATCACATAAAGTAAAGGGAAATTCTTTTGTACCTGGAAGTTGTAGGTGTTTTGCAGGTACCTAAAATTAGCATTTGAGTTTTCTAACTGAATGTTAGGTATTTATTTGTTATCTATATATATCATCTAATGTAGAGATTGAGGAAGAATTGATGTTGTTTGTTTTTAATAGTTATTGTTCTGGAGCATGCCATGTTTTGCACATCGATTGCTACAACATCAGAAATTCACCATCTGTATTCTGTAATGTTGTATACTTTGTTGTTATTGTTTCCAGAACCACTCATGTTTCAGCAGCAATATAGTACATTATATATGCTCTTCTCTAAAACCGCATTGTGTTTCCACACTGCAGAGCTACGTAATGATCACAAGATTATAACAGAAAAAATAGACCAAAATATTCAAGTTCTGCATTCGGCACGGCTTGCTTCTACACCTTCTGTCAAAGATTCAGGTACGTGACATTGGTGGATCACATCAAATAACTTTTTGATAAGAACATTCTCATACTGTGCTACTTAAAAGGATCTATAGTTTTGTCTGAGAAGGTCGGTATATTTTTATCAGCAAGTGGGAGGGACAGGTGCATGAGCAATAGTAATACTTTTCCTTATGCATCAGTTGGCTTTAGTAGAGCTGACTTCGTTGGTACATGTGCTGATCAACCAGCTGGTTTACAAGTTTCATGCTTAACCATCATCTTTGCTTATCCGACTGAAATATCATATCTTCTGTGTATGCTTCTGCATCAACTTCTGTGTTTGCTTGTAAATTTTCATTCCCTCCTGCTTTTGGTTTTCGGAGAAGGGCCAAAAATGTCCCTTACCTATTGAATTTGTCTAAAAAACATTACCCTATCAATTAAAATGCCTCTTAACTTATTGAATTTGGGTAAAAAATACCCTCCTCTCACCTATTGAACCAAAAATAATGTTTGAGCATTTTTGGTCCAATAGATGGAAGGAGGATACATTTTTAGCCAAATTCAATAGGTTACGGCATTTTTAAGCCAAGAAATAACAATGAAGGTATTTTTGATCCAATAGGGGGAAGAAGGTTTTTTTCAGCCACATTCAATAGGTTAAGGGTATTAGTTGCTCAAGTTATACTACTTCCGAATTCTTACTTAAACATTCATGTGCATCACAACACATAAGGGTACTGGTACGTTGAACCATTTTCTAGAAGTTGAAGTTGTAGTTGATGTAGGATATTGATCTTGTCTCATATTGGTATAAGCTATTCTAAAGTTCACTGAAAATTGCTACTCCATCAGTTTCATGGTATGTTTTACTTTTTCCCTTTTAGTCTCTTTAAAAAGAATGTCTTTTTTCTATATTTGAGAACTCTTTTAACTTGAAAATTTACTCTTAATAACATGCATGTATAGCCATAGAATCAAACACCTCCGTATAAAATGAAACGTAGCGAGTGTACAGTTAATGGAGCATATTCTTGTAGGAGGTCCTGACAATATATCCTTTTTCTTTCTTCTAAGATGCTGCTGCTGGTTTAGGTGTTCAAGGATCTGCTGTCAATATTGGTTCCTCATCATCTCCGGGCAATTACTCTGTGACAGCTGCTACAAGTGCCGCCATGGACATAGATGTAGTTTTCAGCAGACCCTTTGCGGTGATTGATGAAATAACCGAGGCATCTCCAGCTGCAGAGGATGGTTTACAACTTGGAGATCAGATTGTGAGATTTGGGAATGTCCAGTCGGGTGAGAATCTGTTACAACGACTTGCTGCTGAAGCACAGTCGAACCAGGGTTGTGCAGTTACCATGACAGTTCTGAGGCAAGGTGCTATGACTAACGTACAAGTGACACCACGAGTGTGGCAGGGTCGCGGCCTGCTTGGGTATGTTTATCTTTCCTTGTTAATCCATGAGCAGAACAATCCCTTGTTGCTTTATCTTCTTTCCCTCATTTGTATCGTATCATCTTAACTTACGTAATGTCATTAACTTGTAATCCGTTAACATCTGCAGATGCAATTTTCGGATCTTATGATGAGTTTGTCAATGGTATGTCACAAAAGAGTTGATATGAAGGAAGGATTCATCCGCGTCTTCTTAAACCTCTTGTATTTTCTGTTGTTCTTATATTGAACGAACACAACATGTTTTCTGGATTCATCGATCGCAATCAAATGGATGTTTTGTATTTTCCTTCATTTAGTTGCATCATATGAGTTCCTTTATCACCTTTTGTGTTCTCTGTCTAAGCCAACTTCTAAAGTTGATTGCTTTTGCTAAAGAGTTGTGGATTGAGTTATAACCCAATGTTTAGTCGATTTTTATCTAATCTATTTCAGCTCAAGTATTTTTTGGGTGAGTTAATGAACCCGAATATTTATTAACTCAGTTCATTTTAATTTGTTTAAATTTTATTCAATCCGTCTATTTGATACCTAATCTCAACAATCTTTTTTTCTTCTTTACTAAATTTAGGAAATGAAAGCTTGAAGATTGAGTTTTTGGTTAATAATTTTTAAAATTTTTTTTATTAAGGTTTGAAAAGGAAAGTAGTATGTTATGGGAGATTAATTAGTTTTTTGTTTTTTTTTTATTAAAAAAAGAGAATATTTGAAGTTAATTGAATAGAAGTTCGAGTTATGTTTGAACATGAAAATACAGTTGAGTTGATGATATTTTCATAATTTTGTTGATTAGGTGCACACTAAACTTCTTGCACTTTTGAAAGTAGCGAGTTTAGAATTATAAATAATTTATTGAATTATTCAAAAATTAAGTGATTAGATGGAAATTAGCACCATAATTAACATTGATGACAACGACTCTCTCTATTTTCCATCATGTTATTATTATTATTATTATTATTATTATAACGATGCAAGCAAGAAATAATTGATGCCAAGAACCAACATGAAATTAGAAGCATAGTTTTTATAATTAGAAACTTTTTTAATATTGGGTTCTATCAAATACGGATTCACGCTGGAAAGTCTTGGAGGGTAGTGACTCTGTACCTAGTAGGGTTCAAATTTGAGCGAAAAGTACTTACGATTCCATCACAATTCTCGTTGGTATTAATTAGAACCTCACAAGTTAGGATTATAGTAATCTATATCATCATAGAGTATAAATTGCAGACTGAAGAAAAATTGTTTGATTAGAATGATGATTAGACACATAAGTCAAAGAAGAAAACAAGTGGTGGATTTGGATTAGAAATAATTAGAGATTTTAGATTTGAGTTTGGAGAATGAAATCACATCCGATAGAAAATAGTTTATCCTACGATAAATTTTTGGATATGAATTTAGATTAGTTGACCCTAAAAAGGTACCAAATATTTAATGAAAAACAAAAGTAGAAATTATTTCTATCATTTTCTCCAATTTGTGTTATCAAGAAATGTCAACAACTAAGAGGAAGACCATGAGAAAACTAAAGAAACCTACAAATGGATTCAGTAGAGATAAAGATAGATCGAAGAAGTATTCAGAGATGTGATTAGACATGACATGACACAATTATAGCTTACTGAGGGCATGACCTTAAGTAGAAAATGTGAAGGACACAAATTAGGATAGAAGATTAGTAGGTAGGACTTAGGAGTGCATCTATAATAATTAGGAGTGTATTGTCTTGTTGCTCTTCCTAGTAGCCATAGTACTCTCGTAGTTTTTTGTTTGATTTATTTTACTATATGTTGTTTCGTGTAGTTCGATTATAAAATTATTGTTGTAGTACTGTTCTGCTGCTATCAATTGTTTTTATTAATTTTCTTTGTGTATTGTATTTTCATTACTTCTTTTTCTAATCTGTTTCTGTCTTGAGCAGAGGGTCTATCGGAAATTCGGAATGAACCTTTCTACCTCACCTTTTGAATTAGAGGTAAGATCTACTTACACTATCTTCTTCAGACCCATACTGTGGAACTGTACTGAATATGTTATTGTTATTTTTATTTTTTTAGTAGTATGGATGAATTATTGGATTAGATTGATGATTGGACACAAGCATCAAAATATGAGAAAACAAGTGAAGATTCCACATTCTAGCTTCAACAAATTTAGCAATGCATGTCTTCCAAAACATATGAAGTAAAGAAATACTTACCCATTCACTTTTGGGGGTGTTCTATTCGATATTCGATATTTGATATTTGTATTTGGGAGGATGATTTCAGATTCAAGGTGTGAGGTGACAGATATCTTGTGAAATTAGTCGAGCTGCGTAAAAGCTAGCTCATATTATAAAATAAATAAATAAAATTTGAACCTAACTCAAACAAGAGGGACCATTTTGTCATTTTCTACACTTTCTTTCCCATTACCACATTCAAAATCAAATCTTTTCTTGTTCTCATGTTTTCTTTTTCCCTCTAAACTTTACTTTCAAAATGTAGTAGTTAAAGTAGAGTTAAAACCAAGAAAAGAAAAAAAAATCAATGAAAAACATGATTATTAATTAAGAAGCACGTAAAGTGGGAAGTGAACAAGTAATATGGAACAGAGAGTGAGTAGTAGTATCACTTTATAATGTCAGCATTTTTGTTTCCTCCACAGATTATAATGAAATACTGAAAAGAGGAAAATGCTTTGGTTGTTTTGTTGATCTTGCTATTTTGTTGTTGTTGTTTTCCCTTCTATTCTACTTTGGTTACACTTCTTTTGAGACGAGGGTCTATCCGAAACAACCTTTCTACCCCATAAAGGTAGGAGTAAGGTCTGCAGACGTCCTATACCCTCCCAGACCCCACTTGTTGGATTATATTGAGTATGTTGTTGTTGTAATTGTATGGAAATGTGGGAACTTGAAATCTTGAATCTTATCTTTAGTTTGAGGTGGATGGGATTTTTGTTCTGTGCATTTGAATATTTATGGATATGTTGCAATGTTTAATATAATGGGGTTTTAAAGTTCGAGCAACTTGTTTCAAAAATTTCTTTTTTTGAGTCGAGGACCTATCGAAAACAGTCTTTCTAACCCACAAAGGTAGGGTTAAAGTTTGTATACACTCTACCTTTTCCAGATCCCAATTGTGGAATTACAGTGATTATGTTGTTGTTGTTTAAAGTTTGAATCTTTGAGATGTTTATAATATAGTTTTATGTATGGAAATGTAGGAACTTGAAATCTTGAATCTTGTCTTTAGTCAGAGGTGGATGAGATTTTTGTGTGCATTTGAATATTTAGTGTTATATTGAACGTTTAATGGGGTTTTAAAGTTTGAATCTTTGATTAGAAAAACTCATATTTGTACATATTTAGTAGATTTCCGAACACTTTACAAGATTTGAGTCAAAACTACTGGATTTTGCTGAACTCGTAACTTGAGAGTTGAGACTCATCTCCGCTCTTGATCTGTTGTCTCTACATTTCAGCAATGTTTGAGGATTTGGAGGAGGGAAGTTCGCGTAAAATGTCGGGTGTTTCAAGGGTAAAGTCAATGAATGTGGTTGATTCAGAAGCAAGGGCAATCCTTGTACCAGCTGTAAATCTAGTAGTACTCCTAGTAGGAAGAAGCAGTTCACGTCGAAATCTAACTGTTGTTTCAGACAATGCATCAGATTCTTCACTTGAAGGTTTGCAGACAAAGAGAAGATGTGCTTGGGTGACAACCAGTACTGGTATGTTATTGATTCTTCCCATTTAGAAGATCTGGTTTTCGATTTTAAAGTTCATGTTATCATGATGATGGCCGGTAGCTAGGTATTCATTATATGAGAACGTTCAAATCGTTATATATGAATATTCGAGCTGAATCTGGAGGGAGTTTAAGGTTTGTAGGGCTGCATGATTCAGGTATGCAACCTTGGTATGAACTATCACCCGGTTTTCTTGAACCAGGTGATAGTTCAGATAGGAAAAGAGAACAACTGATAGTTGGAATGTGAAACTCGCGAAAAAGTGATAATTCAGGTGTGTGTTTGACTATTATGTCAGAAAGTTGGTTCTCAGAAAACATCACCAGGTAGATATATCAGCTTGGTTTCGGAAAGCTAGATAGAATAGAACACTATGTATATTCCTTGTTATGTTGGAACCTTGAACTTTTAGTTTCTTATACTGCTTCTCTCTCCAATCAGATCGATCTTACGCGATTTTTCATGACGAAGAATGGGGAGTTCCGGTCCATGATGACAAGTAAGTTTCAAGATTGTTGTTCAGAGCATCCATTCACTGAATACAGATGGCTAATTCTTGTTGTATTTGTTTAGGAGATTATTTGAACTTCTTGTTCTTTGTGGAGCTTTGGCTGAACTCACATGGCCTTCCATCCTTAAAAGAAGACATATTCAGGTACTTGTATTCATATTTCACAGTAACAATGGGACGAGTAAAGGAAATCCTACAGGTTGGATTGCTCGTGTGCCTAGGAGACAAATCCTATTTGAAATGGATGGTGTAAGTTTGTCAAATGCTCGACAAACCACTAATACCTTAGTTCTTCGTCTTCCCATTCTACTCTTTTCTAGAGGCAAATTCGAAATTTGAAGTTTATGAGTTCCTACAATGATCTAAATTTGATATTACAATATAGAAAGTCTTTCTCGTTAACAAGGTGAAATATTTCTTGATGCAGAGAAGTATTTGCAGATTTTGATCCTGTAGCAGTGTCGAAATTGAACGAAAAGAAGATTTTAGCACCTGGAAGTACAGCATGTTCACTACTATCAGAGCTTAAACTGCGAGCAGTCATTGAAAATGCCCGTCAAGTGTCGAAGGTATATCCTTTGCTCTTATTCAGTTAGCTTTAGCAAATGCCTACCTCGACTGTATTTGCATTTGATATGGCATTTGCGTCTAACTCAACCCTAAAAGCTAGCTCTTGAGGGGAGAATTCACTACACGTGATCTTACTTTCTTGTTAACTGGAGGAGCAGCCGGGTGCACTAAGGGTCTATTATACGTAGCCTAATCCTGCAAGAGACTGTTTCCACAGCTCGAACTTGTGACCTCATGGTCACATCAACTCTACCACCAGTTACGCCAAGGCTCCCCTTCGTCTTACCTTCTTGTTAATCACTAACTTGAAACTATTGTGTATGAAGTGAAGTTCCACATCTAGCTATTAAAGTATTTCAATAGTCATTGCAACTAAATTTGTGCTGGTTTTTGCTTATGTCAGATAACAGCTGAATTTGGTTCATTTGACAAGTATATCTGGAGCTTTGTGAACCAACAGCCTATACTTGGCAGATTCCGATATCCTCATCAAGTTCCGGTAAAGACCTCAAAATCGGACGTTATTAGTAAGGACCTAGTTCGGAGAGGTTTCCGTGGCGTGGGACCCACTGTTGTCTATTCCTTCATGCAAGTTGCTGGTATAACAAATGATCATCTTATCATCTGCTTCAGATTTCAAGTCTGTTTAGCAGCTACTGAAGGAAAACAGAAGGATCTAAATGTGTAGATCAATCATTGACCTGAGTCTCTCATTTGGTGTGATCGTATCGTTGAGCATTTTAACGATCCAATTCACTTGTATCATCTCGTTATCGTCTAAGCTCACACAGATTAGTAGCAGAACTCATTGTGTACAGAGACGAGGACGATTTCTATGCATTATAGATGCTTAGGTTTGTAGATTATTGTTAGTACAAGATCAAAATTGAGTGAAGTGGTGGTAATTTTTTTGTTGTATATAGTGGTGTAGTGTTATTGTTACAACTTCAAAAGCTACCATCTTAAACATTTCCCTGAATCAGAAAGTAGGACATTCTCACCACCCGTGGGATTACACTGGGTATGTTGTTATTGTTCTAGAAAGGTCCCAACTCTCTAAAAGTAGTCACCTCTCAAGTGGTAAGGACTCAGCATGTGAAAAGTGTGAGTTAGGTGCACGTCAAGGGTTTTTGGTTCCAGCGGTACGAAGGTAGACCTGATAGACCCATGACTTAAACTAAAAACATTACAAAGTAGTTCGAATAAAGAAAACAAGAAGACTGAAGAAGCCAACAAAATACTAAAGAAAGCATACTAAAAAAAAGGAACAATTTATATGCTAAATTGATTCATGTCCAACCTAAGTTCTCCTAAAACTTGCTAATAAATAGAAGAAACAGATGCAAATGGACAAACATCACAATATGTTCCTCTTAAGTTCTATTATTTTGCTCCACAATAATGTACATAACTGAGTATAGACTATCTATATATTGGAGGACTATAAAAAAAGGTACACTCTTCTAAATTTCTACAAGAAAGCCCTATAAAGAAAAACTAATAAATGCAAGAAAAAAAAATCAAAGCAGCTAAACAATTTTAGCAAGGCTTTATTTCAAATCCAATACTCAACAGTGTTCGAGCCGATTCCATTGCTTTTTCTCCTCCAACATCCAATTTCTCACCTGTCAACTCACCTTCTTTATCCACGGACCATTGTGTGGTCGATTTTTGATGTTGTAGCGGTTCAGGTTTCTTAGAATGCATATTGGTTACGGAAGCAGGGGCAGTAGCAGCAATGAGAGGTGCACTCGGTGGACCATGACGTTTTTTGGGTACGGGCATGTCATGATCGTGTACTCCCTTGTATGTTATTGTTAAAGCACTTGTGGTATCTACAACCCTCTCAATGTGCTTTCGAACAGGACATCCAGCTGATGTACAGCGATAGTAGTTCCTAAAGGTCATCCAGGAAACAACTCAGGACAGAACAGGAGAACGAAAGAAGCAAAATGAAGTATACTTTTGACCAAGATATGACTTAAAACGTAAAGTAGATAAAAACAAGTAATATGTGAGAACAGTTGTCAATATGTAAATATTGGAATAAACCTACATTTAGAAATCGGTTTACATATGAATGAAAGTACAACCTACTTAATTGTCTGCTCGGAAGAGAACGTTACCAAGCTAGAATATGCCGTTTCACAAGTTGTTTTCTTTGTTTGCCTCAAGGCTTGGCATGTCCATAACCTTTTACATAGGACCATTCTTTCTTTTTTATTTCCAAAAATTGGTGATAGGGGAAGGGAAAATGGTGGAGGGGATTACAAGGTTGGAATCGGACCCTCACCAACAAGGTGAAAGTTCAGGTAGTCAACCAACTAAGCTACTAAGATTTCCCGAGGGGAATTTACATAGGACCATACATATTGATGTTGAATCAAAAGAAATTTTAACTTGAAACGGAAAACTAGCAGGAATTATTTACCTGAAGAATACCAAAGTCTTAACAGAACAGAATAGGGTGTAAAGATGAATGACACTCTCATCCATAGCATTTAACAACTATGTTGCTCGGAGTCTCCAAAAATGCTGCTGCACCCATGTTGGATTTTCTGAAAACGCACTACTTTTGGAGTATCCCTCATGCATCCATCGACATTTTTGAAGAGTCCGAGCAACTTAGTTTAACAGAGCAGAATAGGGTGCATGAAGAATAGAACTCTCATCCATCAGCACAATCCAAACAAAAGGAAACAAAGCGGAGAAAATAGAAAAAACTCCAGTATGATTCAAGAAATGTGTTTAATGTGGCATAACTCCCTTCCAGCTCTTAGAATTTCAGCGTAAGGCAGGCAGAGCAATCAAATGATTTATCAAGTGTACGGCATAAAATAATACAGTACCTTGGATGGGGATTTCCCTTCACCATTTTTTGTCCATACTTTCGCCATCTGTAGCCATCACTTGAGATTCCTACATCACAAGCAGCATGCACCACAAGTTTGGGTTTCTTTCCAGGTTTAGAAACAGATTCAGAACAGTTTGCATCACTTTTCCTCGACCTGGAAATCATAGGTGAGAACTGAGATAAATCATATGGTTTTGGACACAAGTAAGATGAAAAGCAGAAAAATGAAATAACTAAAATTGAATACAAACTTGCCTCTTCTTTTGTCCAGGCTCGTCACTATGCTCCTCTTTAATAGTGATTTCAGTGTCAGTGTCAGTGTCAGACCCACCGGAATCCTGATTTGCTGTCTCAGCAATTGGTAAACTTTCTTGCAAATTTTCTTTTAAGGAGGATACTACGGTCTCACTAGGATTTCTACTTGGATGAGCTATTATACTTTTGCCATTGGTAGGTGAAGACAATACTGCAGACTTGCTTTCCCTTGAGCTATTTACTATTGGGGGTGGATCATGATTGTGTTGACTTCTATAAATAATCTCCATAACACGATTAGTGTGATCAGAGCACTCAATCTTCTTGGCACAACACTCAGAATGAGTGCATCGGTAATAACTCCGAGAACCTTGAGGACTTTTAACTTGCTTTTGACCATACTTCCGCCAATTGTACCCATCGCGAGTTGGTGTCTTTAGAACTGGTATAAGAGGTAGAACCTGGGTGTCGGAACTCTGCTTAACCACTTCTCCTGTGCTACAATTTACTGCTGCTGATGATCGTCTTTCTGCTAGAGTTGCGCTTGGCACTGATGAAATGGACTGTGCAACGGATATAGAGGACAGCTCCAATGAGGATGCGGCATCAGGCACACGTCGCTGATGTTCTGTTCGTGTTTGAGCACTCAAAGTTCCAGGCTTTGTAACACTAATTCTATCCTGCATACAACATGAAATGACTCATTTGTTGTCAACCCATCCCACAAATATACATATCCAGTTCCAGCAATTGTCTGAATTAACTTTTTAGTAAAAAGTATAACATTGTTTTTTTGACAAAGGTAACAGTTTTGTGTACTAATATTTAGCACTAAAGGCTGGGATCCCAAATTATAACATTATTATAAACAGAAAAGCCGAAACCAGATACTCTGGAAAACGTAATGTATTAACCTACAAACATAATTTGACTATTAATTATTTATAGCATCACGTCAAAAATAATGTTGCAATATGAGATATTATGAATTAGAGTGGCAATGTGATGGTCACCATATGACACTTGTTAAGGTTTCTTACCTTTGCTTTCAATTTATCCAAAACCAAAGGATCATGTTGATTCCTCACGGGGTACCTGCTACTTGAGTACTTTCCACCAACACGAGTACCGGGTAACTATAACCCTAAGGCTCAGACAGATGGGAAGACACCTACTGTTTTTTTTGAGCAAGTACTATTCAGATACATTGACACCTATGATTATTATAACAAGATAATTGAAAAACTAAAATATTAAAATACAATAACAACAACAACATAACCACTGTAATCCCATAAGTGGGGTCTGGGGAGGGTAGTGCGTATGCAGACCTTACCTCTACAATATAATAAGAATATGCTACCACTGTGAATCCACTCAAACGTCTCCCACATCTCGAAATAGATAAACTATCATATCAAAATAAAATATCAAGTCAAAAGAAAGAAATTGCATACCTTGATTTTTTTCGAGAAACCAAACGAGGGCAGTTCATATTCCACTGGTACTTCTGTCAGATTATTCAACACAATAATTACAGAATTTTCGTAGACAATTAAGCATGCATATACAACTCATGATCAAGTAGGAAACTCCCAAAAATGTAATACTTCAGCTGTGCTTTTGACCATTAATTCTGCATTTTACGCTTATATACGCATAAAACAGGAAATAAAAATCAAATGTATAGCACCAAGTGCGTGGCCTAGTAGTCAATGAAGATGTTAAGCATCCTAAGATCACAGGTTCAATTCCCAACATAGACAAAATACTACTACTTCCTTCATCCCAATTTATGCAATGCTATTAGACTTGATAGTTAACACGAAATTTAGAAAAGAAAAACTTTGGAAACACTCACTAAGGGTGAACATAGATATTAACCTTAAATTGTTACTAAATAATAAAAATGTGTCGTTTTCTTTGGAACTAACTAAAAAACGAAATCATGTCACATAAATTGTATTTTTTCCTCATATAATCTATCATTGGTGCACCAAATTACCTAATACGCTAGTGGAAGATAACAGATATCTCGTGGAATTAGTGGAGTCCGGTACACCACGATTATAAAAAAAACGGTTCAAATGTATAGAAACATGAGCTAATGAACATACCCAATTTTCTCAAAACAAAAAGGCAATACAACTAATTAAACAGCATTGAATAGTACCAGAAAGTTGGTAAGAGGGAGAGAACTCTGAATCGAATTCGGATTGGCTATCAATTTCAATTTGTAAGGATGATTCTACATTAGGATGAGCTAGGGTTTCTGAAATTAAAGCTTCCGTCTTTGATTCTCGTAAACTCTCAGCTCCACTGCTAGCACCAGTTACTCCGTCGTCGTCGTTGTGTACGAAGGAATTTTCGATTTTGTCTTCTTTTAGATTTGAATTTTTGAGTGCAGCTGATTTGGAGCTCTCGTTTTCGTCATCCATGGCGGATTCCGATGAACACACAGTGAGTGTGTTTGTGTGTGTGAAAAATGAATTAAGAGGAAGAAAGAAGGTAAAGGTATTTTAGAGTGATTTTTTTGTTTTTATTTTATTTGTCTTTTAACTTTTCCTTTTTACATAATTGTTTATTTATGTGTATTTTGGTCCTTTAAATATAGTACTTGAACATTTTTAGTTTCTTTAAGTTTATTAAAGTAGAGCAAATATGAATTTTAAAATTAATAATGACTATTAGAAAAATATTATTAAAAATATGGCGAAAATCTACTGAATAATTGTTGGATTCACGGAAGAATAGTTTAACTTAATTGGTTTGATCTCGAGTAATAGTAGCATCATTATTCTCATAGTTTTCTTCAATCTTTTTATCAATGTTATTTTATGTGCTTCAGTTATCGTGTTATTTGATTATTGTTATTGTTCTTTTTCTTTGGATGCTCTTGTAATGCTTTCCTTATGATTTAATATTTCCTCTTTAATTTTGTAATTTTTATTTTTTATTAGCTTTGCTACGTGTAATATCGATTATTAAGGCTTTCTCAAAAATAACTTTTCTATCTCCATAAAATATAAGTAAGATTTATATGCATTTTACCCTTTTCAAAGTCCTATTTGTAAGACTATGTTGAACAAGTTGTTGTCATAAAAACTAATCACTCTCGATTTTTTTTTACCCAAGAAAAAAACCAACTTTGATCGTTTAAATATTCAAAAAAAATATTTTTAGTATAACGAATCATATTTGATCGATTATTTAAAAATAATAAATTATTTCAAGGAGCTCGATCAAAACTCTAGTCATTTTTTAAAAAATAAACCAATCGATCAAAGAACCAATCAAATAATAACATGGAGTATTTTTATTATATTTATAGTACTAAAAACTAAAGTGTTGAGACATTTGGTACGTTTGATTGGGGAATAAGTTATTTTGGAAGTAATTATCTTATAATTGTTATCTACGCTTAATATAGAATGAAAATAGCATTATAGTGTACTAGATATCTATTTAGTATAATTGACAAGTAAAAATGAACGAATAAAAATATTTATTTTAATATTTTTAATTGTTATAAAATCATATAGCATAATATAACATGATTAAACATTCCAATAAAAATATGATAGTATAATTTTAATATAGATGGTAATTATTATAAAGAGACTCGACTAAATTATTTTCTCCCTTTCTCATGAACTTGTTTTTTATTAGGATTATTTCATTTCTTGATTTTCTCGATTGACTGATTTTTTAATTGAGAACATTCCTTTTTGCAGCAAAACCGAAAAAATTCTCATATTCTCACAATTTAAGTAAATGTAAGATATAATTTATTTGATTTTTATAGTTTTGGAAGTAATGTTGTTGTTAGATCCCTTTTAATATATATATATATATATATATATATATATATATAAAGTTAGTAGCCGCAGAAATCATTCAAACAAAGAAGTTAACTTGATGAAAGACACCGGTAATTGCCTAACATATATATAATTATACATATAAAATACATTCACACAACATCAGTTATTATTATTACTATTAAATAAACGACATCAAAATTACAAGTTCTTTATTCTTAATTCCTTGGATATTTATATATAATATAAATCCAAATTAAGTATTTATTTATATAATATAAGATGTCTATTAATTTTTATAACAATCATGCCAACAAATACATAATTTATACTTATACCTAGGCCCCCAATCCTCACAAATTGGACGTGGGTGAAGTCCACTATAATAATTAAAACATTGCTTAATACAACAAGCTTCATTGCAATATTCATAATTGCATGGACCCAAATTAGCTGAACATTGATAATCATAATCTAAATCATCTCCACCATTCATAATATTCTCCATTTGTGTTGGACCCAAGTTGGCATCTCCCATGCCACCTAAGCAAGGTAAAAAAAAAATTAACATTAGAAAAAAAAAACGGAATAAAATTCTTTAGATAGGATAGTTCACATAATTTAACGATTTTCATGAAAATAATATTTCTTTATGTTTGGCTCGCGAAAAAATAATGAGAAAAAAATCAAGCATGTATGTGAAAGAGGGTGTGATGCACTCCTAAACAAATAAATCTCCAACGCCATCTATCCAAGGGAGAAAAACAAAAAACAAAAAATAAAATTAAAGATAAAATTGGTAGATGAGAGTGTTTGCACAATTTAATATGATATAATCAGAATTGATAGATGTTTGCAATTCTAATTAAAAGTTTGGGGGCGTGTGATATTAGCACAACTTATATGAAATGCTACTAATTATAAAACTTGTTTTCACTGATATAAAACAAGTCATTTTCTTGATATCAAACACAATCTAAAAGGGGAAAAAAAACATAACTAACCTGTTACAAGAGTAAGAATAAAAATGGCACAAAAACTTGGGTACCAAACTAGAATAGCCATATATATGAATCTTGAGGAAAATTATTGATCTATGATTTACATGAATTCCTCATTTTAAATATTATGTATTCATATAAAAATGTCTTTGAAGGTTTTATATAGGGATGAGAATTCAAGCAAGTAGATAATGTGGAATTAATTAACATTGCTTATAATTTGTTTTTATTAGATTTTGTTTATCTTTTAATTCAATGATGTTGTTGAGTTACTAAATTATCCTTAAATAGGGATCAAATTGAATTTATTAGGACTCTTTACAAAGTTTTTTTTTTTTTTGGGGGGTGGGGGGGTGGTAGGGGGTCTTTTAAGTTTAAGGTTAACTAGATAGCTAGGAAGACCAAGTGGATTATAGTTGACCAAATAGATTAGGGAGATCAACTAAGGTTGAAATATAAATAGGAGGATAAATTAATTATACTTTGACTTTTGGTGAGTGACAAATTCTAAATAGTAGTAAATGGGAGTGAACTAATTATAGTCAAATGATATATAATAATTATAGTCAAATCACATCTGTTATTATTTTTAAATTATAACTGTTAAATTAATATTTTTTTATTTAATGAACAACAGTTACAACTTGTTCGTATGGTTATTATCGATTGTATCGTTATTTTAAATATCTGTTTTACTTTAATATTAATTTTATTATATTGTTTCTTAAATTTATTTAACTCATTATCTCATTTCTCTTTGTCATTATAATGCTTTACATATTATTTCATAACCTCATTGTACCTTATACCATTTTTTTTTCAACTTTAATTTACATCCTATTTTGTTTTCCTCATATTAGGAACACATTAATTTAATACCTTAACATATTTTTACAAGGCATAAATGGTGATAAATTGGCTGGTTTTTTAATCGAGGACATTCCTTTTTATGGCAAAGACAGAAAAAAATTCTCATATTCTCACAAAAGTAAATGCGAGACATAAATTATTATTTTTTATAGCTTTGGAAATAGTATTGTTGTTGGATTCTTTTTTTTTTTTTAAATAATAATATATATAATATGAAAAGTTAATAGCCGCAAATATCATTCAAACAAAGAGGTTTAGGATTGATTCTCAAAGCATTTTCACGAGTCTTTACTCAATGAAAGACGCATGTAATTGTCTAACATACAAAATTTTTTTACCACTACATCAATTAAATAAACGACATCAAAATTACAAATCCTTTATTTTTAATTACTTGGATATTTATATACATATAATATATATCCAAGTTAAGTATTATTATATGATATACGATGTCTATTTTTATTTTTTTTAACAATCATGCCAACAAATACACAATTTATACTTATACCTAGGTCCCTGATCCTCACATATTGGATGTGGGTGAAATCCACTATAATAATTATTACATTCCCTATAACAACAAGCTTCATTACAATATGTATAATTGCATGGTCCCAAATTTGATGAACATTGATAATCATAATCCAAACTATCTGATGAATTTAGTCTTCCATTATTCATAGTATTGTCCATTTGTGTTGGACCCAAGTTAGTATCTCCTATGCCACCTAAGCAAGGTAGAAAAAAAATATTTTTTTTAAAAAATGACGGAATAATTCTTTAGATGAGACAATTCACATAATTTAATATGATATGTATATAATTAGAGTCACTAGATATTTGAGATTTTGATGAAACAAATATTTATTAGTGTTTGGCTCGCAGAAAAAAAAGAAGAGAAAAAGATCAAGAATGTATGTGAAAGAGGGTGTTATTCACTTCTAAACAAATAAATGCCACTTAGCCAAAGGAGAAAAAAAAAAAAATTCAAGACAATTGTTAGACGAGATTGTTCACAGAATTTAATATGGTATAATCAGAGTTGATAGATGTTTGAGATTCTAATTGAAAGTCTCAGTATCAATAATTATTAATGAAAATAATATTTATGTGTTCGACTCAAGAAAAAAAAAAGAGATTAAGCCCGCATATGAAAGAGGGCATGATTCACTCCTATACAAATAATATTTTTTTCATGCCACCTAACCAATGGGGAAAAAAGGTAAAAATATAAAACCAGCATGATATAAAATGATAAATTTATTAGATGAGACAATTAATATAATATAATTAATATAGCATAAATAAAATCGATAAATGTATAAGATTTTGATCCAATCTCAGTGTAACAATCATCAACAAACATCACACGGTTAGGTGAGGCAAGAAGTTTGGGGGTCTCTGATAGAACAACTTATATATATGGAATGCTACTAATAATGAAACTTGTTTTCACTCCTATAAAACAAGTCATTTTCTTGATTGTCAAATAAGTGATTATATACACCTTTTTGACATATGTAACACATTTCGTGACTCCATATAGTTTAGGCGCGTGAGAGATATTTGGATGTCACGTAAGTCAAAAAGGTGTACAAAATTTACAAAAAAAATGGACACAGAAGGGTAATAGGACCTTAGTATAGTTAAGGAGTGTCTCTGAGATTTTGGGCATAGTCTAAAAGGGGTACTTGTGTCCTATCTCTATAAACTATTTTAACTAGTCGAACATAAAAAAAATAAAAATTCATATCAACTACAAAAAGGGAAAAAAAAAAGAAAGAAGAAGAGAAACATAACTAACCTGTTACAAGAGTGAGAACAAAAATGGCACAAAAACTTGGGGACCAAACTAGAATAGCCATATATATGAATCTTGAGGAAAATTATTGATCTATGATTTACATAAATTATTCATTTTAAATATTATGTATTCATATAAAAATGTCTTTGAGGTTTTATATAGGGATGAAAATTCAAACAAGTAGATAATATGGATCAAATTGAATTTATACTACTAACTGCTAACTACTAACTACTAAGGGTTTTTAGTTAAGTAGAACTCATACAAGTTTGTTTCTCTTCTTCTTTTTGTCTTTTAAGGTTAACTAGATAGGAAGATCAAGCGGATTAGAGTTTACCAAATAGATTAGGGAGATCAACTAAAGTTGAAATCTAAATAGGAGGATGAATTAATCTAGTTGACTAAGTTAGAAGAGATTCAAAGTTTAAATTTTATGAATTTTAGTTGTTGTGAACAACTGATAGTTGAGGTGTCTTTCGATAAAAGTCTAGTGATAGTTTAGGTAGAAAATTGTGACACCCTAGCTTAAGATTATAAGAAGTCTCATACCGGCAAAACACAGAAGAGATGTTGGGTATATAAGTAAGTAAGTCTTACTAGCTGTACGGGCCTAGGCTCAGAGCGGACAATATCACTAGTGGACTGGGCTGTTACAAATGGTATTAGAGTCACTGCTGTGTCAGCCTTGTTGATGTGGGTCAGAGTCAACAGAATCTAGGCAAATCTCATGCACTGGGGCAAACCTCAGCAAGGACGCTGAGTCCATAGAGGGGTTGTATGTGATACCCCAACTTAAGATAAGAAGTCTCACATCGGTAAAATATAGAGATATATTGGGTATATAAGTAAGCAGATCTTACCAACTAGTGACGCGTTTTAAAGCCGTGCGGGCCTAGGCCCAGAGCGGACAATATCATTAGCGGGTTGGACCGTCACAAAAATTTACACTCTTGATAATAAAACTCAAATAATCAAAATACTTCAAGCATGTTTTTGACTCATAATTGTATGCTTTGATGATTGACAAATCGGAACTACGGGAAAGTGAATTAATTATAATGATATATAATAATTATAGTCAACTGACAAGTATTTTTTTTGAATTATAATTGTTAAATTAACATTACTTGATTCAATATACATATTGAGTACAGGCAAGTAGTGTCAACTTGTTTCGATGGTTATTATGGATTGTATCGTTATTTTAATTGCAATGTCTGTATTAATTATATTTTTATTTTGTTATATTGTTTCGTTAAATTTATTTGACTCATTCTCATTTCTCTTTCTCATTATTATGCTTTACATACTCAACTCCAATTTATATCCTATTTTGTTTTCCTCATATTAGGAATTACATTAATTTAATACCTTAAATATATTTTACAAGGCATAAATGGCGATAAATTAGAAATTATAAGTTGTCTTAATTCTCTTGAATTATTTTTATACCCTTTTTTGACAAAACTCATCAATTAGAAATATCTTAATAAACTAATCAGTTATTTTACATTATGATAAAGTCAAATCAAGCAATAAAAACTATTATTGTACAGTGTATCTATACTTATACCATTTCTTTGATAGATACAAGTGCATTTTACTCTATAGAGCTCTCTTTATATGGAATAAATCATGTTCGGGAGTGCTTTTTTATTAAAGGTATGAATTCGGATTATTCAGGGGCTCAATACGGATACCGACTAAAAAACTATTAAAATAGAGTACATTTTACCAATAAGACTTGTGATGGAATTATAACTACTCATTCATCTTTAATTAGAGATCTCAGATTCGATCCTTTGATATGGAGTCACCTTTGTTAAGGAGTGCTTAATTACCTACAAGGCTACAAATATGTGAAACAATTTAGCATGAAATCAAATTCAATCGGACTCTAATATGAATACAGAATATCGAATTAAAAAAGAAGGAAAAAAAAGATACAAGTGCATTATTGCATGAACAATTAGATCATTGTAATATCTTATTAAAATTAAATAACAAAAATTAGACTTGTGGTGAAATTATAACTATCCCTTCATCTTTAATTAAAGATCTCAAATTTAAGCCTTAGATATGGAGTCGCCTACTTTCCGACGCGTGAATTTGGAATCAATCAAACTCCAATATAAATACCGAATATCAGATCGAAAAATAAATAAATACAAGTGCATTTTCATGAACAATAAGATCATTGTAATCTCTCATTAAAAATTAAACTTGTGATGGAATTATAACTATTTCATTCATCCTTAATTATTAGAAGTATCAGATTTGAACCTTGAATATGAAATCACTTAATTACTTCCCATTGTAAATTTAAATTCAATCGGACTCCAATACAAATATCCAACATCAGGCAAAAAAAACAAAGAAAAAAATAAAAGAAGATACAAGTGCATTTGCATGAACAAATAAGATCATTAATGTAATATATTCGTATTAAATTATGTTATATTTATTTCAATAACAATCATGCCAGCAAATACAAAACTTGTATGGATAATATCCAGGAAAGTCAGTACATTTTGGTTCTGGATTAAGTTCACTATAATAATTATTGCATGTTCTAATGCAACAATCTTCATCACAATATTCATAGTTACATGGACCCAAATTTCCAGAACATCTATAATGGTAATCTACATCCAATTCTGTCAAATTTCCTCTTGCCATCTCCAAATGAGTCAAGTTGCTATCTCCCATGCCAACTACACACAAAAAAATGTTAATATATAAAAATGTACGATATTTGAGAACACTATTGATCCCGAGTAGGGTGAGGTAAAAAAAATTATGAAGGGGTTGCTCAGATGATATGTATTATTCATCTTCAGTTCTTAGGTTATGGCTTATGAGTTCGAGTCATCATGAAGATCCTAGGATGAAGTAAAAAAGTTACCATGAATTAGTTGATTATTTCTCAAAGACATGATTGAAAAGTGGCTAGCGGGCTATTTCTAGGAATTTGCACCTAGGGCTCGATACCAACAAGTAGAAGAATCGAACATTCATTCCAACACATTCCTTAATGATATAAAAATTTGAATCTTGATAAATAAAATATAATTTGAGTACATATATATAAATATTTGCAATGAGATCTACCCTACAATCAACAAAACTAATTGAATGAATTTGAGTTCTTAAATGTTGTACAAATTGTGTAAAATAACATCATTACCTAGTTTAATGATGTCAAATATTTTGAGACATATTATATAACAAATAAATTATCAGATAAAATTGAAAAAATGGACATATACCTGATATAAAAATGTGAAGAAGAAGGAAATAAGAGGGAATTAAAATGGCCATTCTCATGAATTTTGATGAAGTTTGAAATCTTGTTGCTTTAATTCTTCAAATATGATAAGAAAATTGCATATGATATACAATGGTTTTTATAATATACACAAATTCTGGCTATATATATTGGATAAAATGTATAGAACAAGGACTAGATAGGAAAAAGTAATTATATATATTTCTATTTTGTTAGTCTTTTATTTGTAATTTCCTAAAAAAAGAAAATTAGTAACTAATTTGACTGAGTTATTATGAGTTTACTGTTTTTTTTCCAATTTCTTCTGACAATTTTGTTGGGATTTTTACTACGTCATTTATTAATTTTTCCATTTTACTATTGATTCACACTTGTTAATTTTTCTTCCTATTTTAGCAAAATTACATGTGGTATTTGGACTTATCCTGAATTGATTAGTTTTATGTTGATAACTATTAGACTATTATGATTCTTCTCTTTTATTCGAATTTGGGATCAGTAATGTGAGTAAGCTTAAAAAAAATGAAATTGAAAATAAATTCTCAAAATAGTGTAAGTTCGTAGATATTAAATTAAAAAAAACACGTTAAATGAAAATGTTTAAAAAATAAAATAGACTAAAATTATCTTGCAAAAACTTATAATCTTTTGAAATTTATACGAATTTCACAAAAGATAAGATATGCAATAGAAGAAATCACGATTCTCCTCTTTTATTCAAACATGGGACCAGTGATATAAGTAAGCTTACAAAAGTGAAGTTGAGGATAAATTCTCAAAATAATGCAAGTCTGTAGATATTAAACTAAAACAACGATAAATGAAAATGTTAAAAAAATGAATTAAGATAGACTAAAAGTGTCTTAAACAACTTACAATCTCTTGAAATTTCATGCTAACTTCACGAAAGATAAAATATACGATGGAAGAAAAGTACCTATATATATGAGATAATCAAAATTTATTCATAAAATTTACCAAATAATGAAAAAAAATCTTACATATGTCATCAATTTTTTTATTAATGACTTAACTATGCCATCTATTATTAGTTGGACTTATTTATGTCATCGCATTGACATATTTGATTCATTTGTGCCACTAGCGGAATTTAGTACGAACTATCAAATTTTGCCACGTGACATTATCTAAATCCTTGAAATAGCCACATGATATATTTTTTGAAATTAAAAAATAATAGTTTTAGGATTATTTTTGTGAACTTAATAAATATAGATTTATTAATAATAATAATAATAATAATAATAAATATATATATCATTTATTAGAAGATAAGAATAATATGAACTATTTGTTAGACAATGCACATTAAATGTATTTCTTGTCAATTTTTATAGATTCTTTAAAAGGAAATTTTGTAACTAATTTGATCAAGTTATTATGAGTTTACTGTTTACTCTCATTTCTTTCTGATGCTTTTGTTGGGATTTTTATTAGTCATTTATTAATTTTCCATTTTACTTCTGATTCACATTGTTAAATTTTCTTCCTATTTTAGCAAAATAACATTTGTCAGGAGTCATAATGAATTAATTAGTTTTACATTGACAATTAATCTATCATAATTCTTCTTATTTTTTAATTCTAAATCAAGATTGACAATATGAATAAGTTCACATGGACAAAGTTGTGAATAAATTCTCTAAAAAGTTTACTCTATAGGTGATTTAGTATAACTCGAATCATTTTTTTATTTGATGATTTTGTTATATCTCTCACTATTTTAAATAATTATTTAATTTGAGAGCTAGTTGTTTATAACTATTGTTATTTCAATTTGACACGGATAAAACTAAAACTTTATAATATATGAATAAATGTGGTAAAATTAGCTTTTTAAAATATAATTTATTTGAATCGTCTAAGTTTAGTTTGGTCATTAACTCACTCGTGACTCATGTATTAATTCATTTTATTTCAGTCAAATCCATTCTCAGCTCAAAATTAGATTAATATGTAGCCTAAATTGATTCATGCAAAATATTACCAAATAGTTTCAAAAAAATTATATTTTTTAAATTTGATTTTTTTAATATATAGCAATAATAAAGGAAAGTTAATTTTCTTAGATATTAAAAAAAGTATTAAAAAATATATAAAATAATTAAAGTTTGGTACGGATTGGACGAATAGGGGTTATGATCCACCTTTTAATTTATTTAAGGCTAAATTGTTTCAACTCAAGTAATTTTTGATCTAGTCAACTACCCACTTATTTAATAAATCAATTTATTTTATCTCGTTTAAATTCAGCTTAACTTGCTTATTTGATAGCTAAAAATGCAATGGTTATTCTTACTCATTTCACTTCTACGATGTTTCGAACTCTTGGAATATCATTCTTTCCACAATTAGGGGTGGAGTTAGAAATTGAGATACAAATTCGATTTAACTCAGTAGTTTTAATTTTAGTCTCGATCAATTCTTGCCATCATGCTCTGGCTTTAGCATATGCCGAGCACATCTAAGCGAAAAATAGAAAAAAAGTGCCTCGATTTGACATGATCTTCGAAAGAAGTAAAAGAGCCAAGGAACATCCTCGAATCCTGATCAAGTCTCTGAAGCTGGAATATTGCGGAACTAACAAGTCCATTAAAAAGTTGAATTAGCCACTTTTACACGAATTTTCAAGTGGATGAAATCGATTGAGTGGTCTCAGTAAAAAATGGGATGAATTTCTTCATAGTTCTAGGTTATTGTATGACCAACCAAATAAACCAACCTCGATTTAATCCTAACATTTGTTTACTAGAATATATATAAATAATTTTAATTTTTCAACAAAAGAGATTTTGATTACCATCACTAGTTGAAATTATGACCTACTCGAAGTTTTTTAAAGTAAAATATTTCCCTTTTCGTCACGTTAAAAACACGTTTTTAAAAACATCTTTATGATGTAAATCAAAAGGTTTGAAATAATAAAATATCATTAAATTAAAGCCATTTGGCAGTAAAGAAAAAAAAAGTCATAATTCTTCTAGCACTTGAAGTTAAAAAAAAAAAAAAACCTAGCGCAAAACACGTTTATTTGTTGGGTCAAAATTTACTGTTATTTTTCATAACAACCAAATAAATATATATAAATTAAATTAAAGGTTTGAAATAATAAGATATTATTAGTACAGAAGAGTAAGTGAAACAATACTCTAAGTATTATTTATTAATCTTTTATTCTGATTCATATTCTCCGCAACCTTTTATCTACGATCATGTTCTCGTTCATCAAAATAACTAGTATATTAGTTGTTCACAATTTTATTTTATAGTTAATGTATATCTTTTATATATTAATTAGCGATTATAATTATTTTCGATCGAACATAAAAAAGATTTTATTTGATTCCCAATGCCACCAACCAATTAAATGAGTAATTTGTGGACCATAAAACACAGCACTATAATATGCTGTCTGATTTCTCATCTCAAGAATCTCGAAAATGGGTAGACCCGGATTTTCTTTGACCCGGTCCGATTATTTCAGGCTGAAGTTTGGGTTGAATTCAGATCGTAGGTATGAAGGTCAAGAATTAGTCAAGAGAGTTAGTACGTTTAAATATTGTCCACTTTTAGTAGTATAATTTGGATATCACTCAATTTTTCTTACTCTTGATGTGTTTTTGAGCTATGTTGTTATCTCTTATTATTTTTATTTTTTTCTGTATCAGTTACATTTCTTTTAATTAGAGGGTCTATTAAAAATAATATTTCTATCTCATAAAGATAAATGTAAGGTTTATCTACATCTTACCCTTTTAAATCCAAACTACACTTATAAGTTATAACACTGGAGTCTGGATATGTTGTTGTTTTTTTCGTGCATCGATTGCGTTTCTTTTGAGCTTAATGTCTATCAAAAATAATATCTCTATCGTACAAAGATAATGGTAAAATTTGGTTACTTACTTTCTTTTCTAAATTATATTTATATAATTATACTGAGTATGTTATTGTCGTTATCAGTTCTTTAAAAATTTGAATTCAAGTTTTGATTTGTAGCACTTTTTTTTTTTGGTATGTGTGTGTGTTGGATGACACTACTGTTATGTCTTGCTGAATTTTTTTATTGTTGGCAGGTAAGATTTGATTCCTTAAAGAATAATAATTTACTTATTAAATTAATAATCAGTCCCCCCTGACAAATGACAGGCATGAGTATAATATTCTTTGACTTGCTTAGGTTGGAGAATAAAGTAGGTGACCAACATGGGTTGTGATGATGCATTGGTGAGAGTGCTTCATTCTTAATCAGATGTTTCAGGTTCGAGCCCGAATGGGCCCTATAGAGGCAATCCAAATTCAGTTGGAGCTTCAATGTGGACTCTGGACATGGGATGGAAAACCATAAAAAAAAGAGTAGGTGCGTGGGTGGATTGAAATAAATTTTTTTTAAAATTGATGCGGGAAAGATTAGTTGTGAATTTAAACTAAAAATAAAAAAAATATTATTTTCTTGAATTTACCTAAAAAAAATTTGATAAATCCTCCGTTCGACAAAAGAACAGTCTAAACTTCAAAGTAGTATGAAAAAAAAAATGAAAATCAAGAAGTCATGATAAAATACAAGTAGAAAATATGACAAATCATTCTGAACAATAACTATAATAAAATAATATGATAATCCAACTATAAGAAATGATATATAGTAAATGAACTCAAAGAACAAAAAAACTACATGAGTAATGCTATGACTACTAGTATGAAAGGGTAAGTGAGAAAACATTCGACTACCTATAAACCTTTTATCCTAATTTGTATCCTCCACAACCTCCTATTTGCAATCATATCCTTGTCCATCAAAATAATAGTCATGAAATGTATATCTCTAGTATATCAATTGGAATTTACAATTTTTTATTTTAATTTATATATAATTAATGTATACTTTTCGTATATTGAGATATAGTTATTTTAGCTTAATACATAGACAACTCCTTAAATTTTTCTTAATATTTCATTTGGACACTCGAATTAAATCATGTTTCAATTGAACACTCTTCCACATAAAGTATTTAATTAGACATTTTTAGTTCAAATTTTGAAAAAACTTTTGCACACATTTTTCATTCATCTATTTATATATCTCTCCTTTAGTTATACACATCTGGAATTTTACTATTTATTGAAGCGAAATACAAATGCATATAATTAAAAAAGAACACATATTTTATGTAATTAAGTTAACTATCTAATAGACCTGAAAACACACAAAAAAGGATCAAAAGTTGAAAGACTTAATTCAAGTGTCTAAATAAATTATCCCCAAATTTCACTATGTATTAAAAGCCAATTATTGAAATCTTTCATCTAATCATTGAAATCTTGATTTTTGATTTGTGGACCATAGAACACAGTACCACAATTTGCTGTCTGATTTAGATACCATAAATTTTTCTCAATCTCTGCTTCTATGGTTGTAAAATCTCAAGAACCCCTGTTCAAAATTGAGCACACCCGGAATTTTCTTTGACCCGACCGGATTAGTTCTGGTATCTCCACTCTCAACTTCCTTCACTGTCCCCTGAATTCTTGGGTTCATGCAGCAACCATTGCTTATTTCAGTTCCAGGTCAGTATAATATGTGTATGATGGCTCGAAAAAGTAAACAGTAAATCTGACCGACTAATTATGTGAAAACCCTTGAAAAAAAAATCTGAACTTTTTTCAGCTTTTGTGCTTTGTGGGTATGTTAAATTTGTCAAGATGATTGTTTTTTTCCATGCTTCTTGAAATTGTGAATTAAAGTTTTGATTTTCAGCACTTGGGTGTTTTTTCTTGTGTGTTGAATGATTGTACTTGTGTTGTGTATTGTTGAAATTTTCAGCTTTTATGCTTTGTGGCTATTCTTGTTTTTGTAAATCCTTCCATGGTTCTTGAAAATTGTGAATTCAAGTTTTGATTTTTAGCACTTGGGTTTTTTTTTCTTGTGTGTTGAATGACAGTACTTGTATAGTGTATAACAAACATATTCAGTAAAATCTCAATCTCACTAGTGAGGAAGTACACATGTCTTATCACTACCTCGTGGAGGTAGAGAGGTTGTGGTACTGAATTGATTGCTTGAAGAATACGAATTTACTTATGAAATAATCAGAGCCTTGTCCCCCTTTGACAAATGACATGACTAGAGAGAAAGATTCAGGGCCCCACTTTCTAAATGGAGAGTAAAATTGAGTTCGGGATTCTAGTCCTTTTAAGTTACCGGTCTTAAAATGAATGGTTTGTGTATATTCAAGGGTTTGAACCAAAGTTATTTGTTTCGAACAAAAGACATAAGCTATACTCTAGCTCTGCCCCTGAGATGATAGGTGTCTAATACGCGAAGAGCATATATTGAGTTTCACATTTTGGCAGTAGTTAGGCAGCTGAAACATTTAGTTTTAGCTTGAATTTGCTATAATTATCTTCTCTGTATGTATTCAAGTCCTTAATTTTTAAGTGGTTATTCATTTGCATATCCTCCCTTTACGGAGATCATTTGTATAAACTGTGATTTATGGGTAGATCATAAGGTAGTTATGTACCGAATTAGCTAAGGAAGTTCATAAGTAGGTACTGCAAGGTTCAAGCCTGTTTGCTAAAACCTTTTATCAAGCATTTTCTGATTGTATATTTGCTTTACTTACTCCATGTTTCTGTTACTCTTTTATATTGAATGCTACTAATGAGTCACTGCTTCTTCTCTCTCGTTTTTTAAAAATTGCTTTTACTTTAGACGAGGGTCTATCAGAAACAACCTCTCTATCTCCCAAGGTAGAGGCTAGGTTGCGTACACAGTACACACTACCCTCCCTAGACTCCACTTGTGGGATCATGCTGAATATGTTGCTGTTGTTGTTGTTGCTACTTATGAGTCATTCTTTGATTCCTTTCTCCGATCAAATACTCTGTCATGTTGTTTTTGAAAATTGACATTTATCTATGATGACTGGCTTTTTGTAGAGGAACTAATGGATGAAGCGCCGCCATCAAAGTCACTATGGCAATATATCTCGGCCTATTGGACAATGCTTTGTGAAATGTATTACAACAAGCTGATTTCACATTGGATTCTTCTGTTTCTAAGTAGCATGGGGATGCTTGTTCCATTCCCTGCTTCTAGCCTCTTGTCCCGTTTATATTTTGCAAATGGTGGGAAGAGCAAGTGGATAATATCATGGGTTTCAGTTGCAGGATGGCCTATGATCGCGATAGTCCTAATTCCCTCATACTTTTTTCTTAAAGTGTTCCCGACGCCACTTGACTTAAAACTAACTTTATCTTATGTTGTCTTGGGATTCTTGAGTGCTGCTGACAACCTCATGTATGCATATGCCTATGCCTACCTGCCAGCATCAACCGCTGCTCTTTTAGCCTCGACTTCACTGGTATTCTCTGCATTATTCGGATATGTTCTCGTGAAAAACACTATGAATCTATCAATTATAAATTCTATTGTGATCATCACTGCTGCCATGACGATCATTGCTCTTGATTCAAGTTCAGACAGGTATGGATACATCACCGACCGTCAGTACATAATTGGTTTTGTGTGGGATATACTGGGATCTGCACTCCATGGTCTGATTTTCGCCTTATCAGAGTTAATTTTTGTTAAATTACTCAGTAAAAGGTCTTTCCTTGTTGTTCTTGAGCAGCAACTCATGGTTTCCCTCTTTGCCTTTATATTCACAACAATCGGACTTGTTATGAGCAACGGTTTCCATGGGATGAAATCTGAGGCAAGTACATTCAAGGGTGGGGAAAACGCGTATTACTCAGTTATCATTTGGGGGATTATCACTTTCCAGTTGGGAGTGTTGGGAGCCACCGCGGTTGTTTTCCTCTCATCCACTGTCTTGGCTGGTGTCCTTAACGCTGTAAGAGTACCGATTACTAGCATTGCAGCTGTGATATTGTTGCATGATCCTATGAGTGGTTTCAAGATCCTGTCTTTGATTATTACATTCTGGGGATTTGGCTCTTATATTTACGGTAGCTATAGTCCCGCGAAAAAGGAAGCCCCCAGAACTATTTCTTAGTTTTCGTGTTTTCCTCCATTGATAAAGGATTGAAGATCACAAAATTTTATGTATATGTACTAGCTAATTCTGTTGAAACCTATATTGCTCGGACTCTTCCCAAGTGTTGTGGAGAGGCGTGTCGGATCCTCCAAAAAGTAGTACATTTTTCGAGAATCTGACACGGGTGTGGTAACATTTTTAGGTTGAAACTATGTACATGTAGAAGGTAGCAAAGAAATTAAACTTTCCTGCCATTTCACTATTTTCTATTTATAGACATGCAACATATATATCAAGATGTATTACTCCCTCCGGTCTTATTTATACGTCGTTTCTTAGTACTTGTCATTTCACAAAATCAATAATAAATGATATTATTCTTCTTATTTTACTGTCGAGAGTTGTTAGCCTTGAAAGTGTGAATTTGATCAACATAGGAAAACTAAATAATTCAATTTTGTTCATTGATCAATTTAATTAATCTAAATAAATTAATTCATGTTCATTTATTGAAAATTTGACTTTAAGAGAACACTATATAAGGGTACAATGATAAACTTACCTTGTTTTTTAAGGGGCGTGAAACCTAAAATTGTGACAACTAAATAGGAAAACGAGCGTGAAATCGACATCTTTTCAAATTGTTTTCAAACAAGAAAGTATGACTTTTTTTTGGAACATGCTAAAAAGAAAAGTATGACATATAAAAGGGATGGGAAAAAAAATATTATTAAATGAAAAAAAAGTTCCGTTGCCGGGACTTGAACCCGGGTCTCTCGGGTGAGAGCCGAGTATCCTAACCAACTAGACTACAACGGATATGTTATAATATAATTCACGTATGTGAATTTGTAATTAATTCAATTAGAAAAAAAAAGTTATTAAGGATTTTAGACACACGTTGCTTAGTATAGAAAACCATGGTTGAATCCGATTAAATATAATTCAAGTCTATCGAAACTCGGAAACAACCTTTTTATCTCACAAGTCGGAAGATAGTATATATACAATGTAATTTGTTAAAAATAATAAACTTTAACATTGTATATCCAATGTAATTATTTAGGTCATGATCTGATCTTCCCTTCACCAAATCCGAGGCTAATCGATGGAATTTTACTTACCAAGTCTGACAAGATCGATGACAATAGGTATATATATTATTTGGCCAATTCACTTATATAAAAAGTTTATCATATCTTTCTTCATATACATATATGTAGGATTATCTTCTTTTTCACGTTTATTTCACTTATGATCAACTTTTTCCACCTTAACCACAAAACAAGATTCCACCCCTACCTATAGAATTACACTAAATACATAATGTCGTACATATCCAGAGCCTCGGTCATATCTTTGTTTAGCTTCAAGATGTTGTCTTTGGAGAAAATGAACACTTTGTCATGTTTACTGTAATTTTTATGTACGTCTAAAATTAAGTTATATACATCGATAACGTAACTTTTTATGCATTATTAATTAGGTTAGTTTTACATGTGGTAGCTAGTAAGGTGACTTATAAAATAACAAATCTCATTTTTTGTTGAGGATTATAGCTTGTGATCAATTAATTGTTGCCAATGATATACAAGGCTTATATATGCATAAAGAAATATTATTACACGTTATGATTTTATTACAAACGGAACTTAGATCAACGTTAAGAAAAAAAAGAGAAAATTGTAAGTACTCCTATTTAACTTTCATCGATTATTAATGTTAAAATGCAAAATTCATACGAAATTATTCAGAACTGATTTGCCACATTGTAACTAAACATTGACAACATGAATGGAAATAATATTTTAATAATTTCATATATATATATATATATATGGAGCATAATTTAGATATTTAACAAATCTCTTAGAAGAGGATTTCTTAATTAATTAAATTCATTAAAAGGAGGGTAATAAGGACAACTATTTAAACATGTATTTTGTTGATCATAACACAATGCAGTTGTCACACAACACCATCCTGATCCTGATAGATTCTTAAAACACTTGCCAGTATATATAAGGTTCGAGTCCTAGATTATCAGTAGTGGAGTCAGAATTCTCATTAAAGAATTGAAAAATATAAAGAAGCAAACATACAAAATTGATAAATAGATCTATTGAGAAATGGATATTAATTTGATTTCAAGATCTATGAACAAGAGAGATCTCTAAATATCCATTTGAAAAAATATCGATCTATTATATATACGTAAAAATAATAGTTTTGACATTATATATACATTGTAGTAATTTTTAGAAAAAGGATACATCCTAGCTCTGTCCATCTCTAGATATGAGCGTTATTTTCCCCTTTAAGACCCTGATACTTATATGAAGACACATGAACAAAAAATCGGAAAAAAAAACACTAATTTTATCTTGTAAAATACAAGGCAACATGAATTAGTATTAGACAAAATTTCATAGCTAAATAGTAAAAATTGTCAGTAATTTTATCTAGTGATATATTATCATGATATTATGTTAGTAACGAGCAATTTAACAATGAATCCTAGCCAATTATAGTTTTAAATGTTTAATGAAAAATGAAATTTTCTTAATCATACTTACCTTCATGAGCAAGAAAGATGTCAGAAATAGAAAGTGAAGAAAATAAAGTTCTTAGAAATTGGAAATTATTTTGATGTGTGTTGAATAAAAAACATTTTCCATTGATATTTATAGTGGTTGAAATCATTTTTCCCTTTTTGGATTATAGAATTTTTATTCCTAATCTGTTTTTTTTATTAAATAATTTACTTATTCAAGTAAACAAAAATTGGCACAATGAGTCAAAGACATGTTTATTTTTAGATGTTCTTTTAAAAAAATAGCTTTTCAGAAAAATATTTTTTTTAAAAATAATAATATGTGGTTAACTTAATCATTTGAAAAGTATTTTTAATAATCATATTGTGTTTAACTAATTTTCTTAAAACATAACTTACTTATTCAATCGAACAAATAGGTACAATGAATCATAAATAAGATTTAATTGTTTTTTCATAGTATTGGAAGCACATCACGTGTGACACAATTATGTTTCATAGTTTAATTGTTTTCTCACTCTCTTTAGATTAGAGAATATAAATGTTCCAAATAGATAATGATGGGTTCCCATAGGAATTTATATATAATGTTGTAAATTTGTTTTGTCCTCGACTTTAATTTCTAACAACACCAATCTCCTGCTTTTATTGGGCTCTTCAAACACCATCCAGGAGCCATAAGTATCCCATCTTCATTAATTACTTCTTCACCTGCATTAAAATATAAGATAATAATTTTAAAAAAAAAGATTATTAAGATGAGAGATTACATCAATAGCGTAACTTTTTATATACTATTAATTAGGTTAGTTTTACATGTGGTAGCTAGTAAGGTGACTTATAAAATAACAAATCTCATTTTTTGTTGAGGATTATAGCTTGTGATCAACTAATTGTTGCCAATGATATACAAGGCTTATATATGTATAAAGAAATATTATCAAGGCACACATTATGATTTTATTACGAACAGAACTTAGATCAACGTTAAGAAAAAGAGAGAAAATTGTAAGTACTCCACCTATTTAACTTTCATCGATAATTAATGTTAAAATGTAAAATTCATACGAAATTATTCAGAATTCAGAACTAACTTGCCACATTGTAACTAAACATTGACAACATGAATGGAAATAATATTTTAATAATTTCATATATATATGGAGCATAATTTAGATGTTTAACAAAACTCTTAGAAGAGGATTTCTTAATTAATTAAATTTATTAAAAGGAGGGTAATAGGGACAACTATTTAAACATGTATTTTGTTGATCATAAACACAATGCAGTTGCCATCCTGATCCTGATGGGTTCTTAAAACACTTGCCAGTACTAAGATTAAAATATAAAAATAAATAAAATGCAAGTGATTATCAATTTATATATATAAGGTTCGAGTCCTAGATTATCAGTAGTGGAGTCAGAATTCTCATTAAAGAATTTGAAAATATAAAGAAGCAAACATACAAAATTGATAAATAGATCTATTAAGAAATGGATATTGATTTGATTTCAAGATCTATGAACAAATGAGATCTCTAAATATCCATTTGAGAAAATATTGGTTTATTATATATACGTAAAAATAATAGTTTTGGCATTATATATACATTGTAGTAATTTTTAGAAAAAGGGGTTCATTCAATCCGAAGGATACATCCTAGCTCTACCCATCTCTAGATATGAGCGTTATTTTCCCCTTTAAGACCCTGATACTTATATCAAGACACATGAACAAAAAATCGAAAAAAAAACACTAATTTTATCTTGTAAAATACAAGGCAACATGAATTAGTATTAGACAAAATTTCATAGCTAAACAGTAAAATTTATCAGTAATTTTATCTAGTGATAAATTATCATGATATTATGTTAGTAACGAGCAATTTAACAGTGAATCCTAGCTAATTATAGTTTTAAATGTATAATGAAAAATGAAATTTTCTTAATCATACTTACATTCATGAGCAGGAAAGATGACAAAAATAAGTAAAGTGAAGAAAATAAAGTTCTTAGTAATGGCCATCTTTTTCTCAAATAATGTTGAGTTTTTTTGTGGAAATTATTTTGATGTGTGTTGAATAAAAAACATTTTCCATTGATATTTATAGTGGTTCAAATCATTTTTCCCTTTTTGGATTATAGAATTTTTATTCCTAATCTGTTTTTTATTAAATAATTTACTTATTCAATTAAACAAAAAATGGCACAATTAATTTGCTTTTCAGAAAAATATTTTTGAAAAAAATAATAATTTGTGGTTAACTTAATCATTTGAAAAGTATCTTTAATAATCATATTGTGTTTAACTAATTTTCTTAAAACATAACTTACTTATTCAATCGATCAAATAGGTACAATGAATCAATGACCTGTTTATTTTTAGATTCTTTTTTTTTTTTTAAATAACTTTTAAGAAAAGTATTTTTGGAAAAAATAATAATTTACGGTTGACTTTATCATTTGAAAAGTATTTTTAATAATCATGTTGTGTTTAACTAATTTTCTTAAAAAAGTTTTCAGAGTCAAATTACAAAAAAAGACAAATATTAATGCATTTTTAATATTAAAATTATTTTATTGAGAGAAATTATTAAAATTTTCAATCAATAATAACATAGATAAATAAGAAAATGAATTAAATATTGATATGATATTAACATAGTGATTATCAAGCAAAATAAACTTAAAAATTATTCCACAAATTAAATCATTACATACGAAAAATTCACCACAAAAACTATATAAGGGATATATTGGTAGATCTATATATATGATTGAGATATTTTGGTCTTGAAAAAAATAATATTCTGTTTTTTTTCTTAAGAAGCATAAATTTTTTAGTTTTTCTGACTGCAAAAAGAATTGCTTCTATTTCTATTTAAAAATAATTTTACTGATTAGCCAAATACCTTAATAATTCAAAAAAGTATTTTTTTTTTCTTCAAAATAAATGTTTTTAACCTCTCAATGACAATGCCAAACAGGCTCTTAATAAGATATCATTTGACTAATCATTTTTTAATCTCTTTACGATCCTCTAATGTAACTGAGTAAATATTAGTATAGGTGCTTTCTGTTATGTTTCCATATATCTAAAGTTTAATTTTAATTTCAAATTCATTTTCTTCCACATCTGCTTCACTTTTTTTTTTATAGTTTATATTGTGATATTTTGTTGTAAGACACATCTAATTTGATTTTTTTTGTTAAATCATAAATAAGATTTAATTGTTTTTTTCATAGTATTGGAAGCACATCACGTTTGACACAATTATGTTTCATAGTTTAATTGTTTTCTCACTCTCTTTAGATTAGAGAATATAAATGTTCCAAATAGATAATGATGGGTTCCCATAGGAATTTATATATAATGTTGTAAATTTGAGGCAATTTTTTTTTTTTTGTAACTCTATAGATATAACACAAAGTTTAGTAACTTTAGTTTTACAAAAAAAGGTTTTATGACTTTACTGATGCGTTACTATAATTTAGTGTCTCAATTTGTGGTAGATCAATTATAGGGGAATGTGTTGGGAGACCAAGGGTGGAACTAACCCTAAATGAGAATTGAGGTTAATTTAATCATATCAAAATTTACCATCGAGGGTTGTGATGAAGTGGTAACTTATAAGTGCTACATCTTTAACCAAAAGCTTCAAATTCGATATATGTTGGGTATACAATCACTTTTGTTAGAAAGTGTTTTGTTCTCGACTTTAATTTCTAACGTGAATCTGAATTTTATTTGAATATGCAATTGCCTTTGATAGAGAGAGCAACTTTTAAATCGTGGTTTAATTTTTTGAGGTGTAATTTCTATTACTTTTCTTGTATTAGTGTCAATGTAGTTTTTTCTATTGCATATTTTTAGACTTTAATAATACTTTCTTTGTGTTTATAATTAATTTTTTTTTTTCATTATTTTCATCAAATATATTAGTAGCATTATCATCATTCCATTTCTTGATTATTATAGTCAACTAATTTGTGCCAATGGAGTTATATATTGATGTATAAATCTTAATTATTCATATAAAATATAATTAAGGCAGAAGTTACAATTTTATTAATGTTGAAATGCAAAAACATCATAATAAAGAGACTCGTACCATATTATCCAAAATTTAAAATTGACAAAAAACATCATAAAGAGATTCATACGAAATTGTCCAGAACCATATATAACATTGATAAAATGAAATATTCATGTTTTATTATGGAAATAATATTGTAATAATTTCATATATGAAGCATATTTTAGATGTTTAAAATTAATTAATCGCGAGGAGGATAAGGTGGACATTTATGTCTACATGTTTCATAATTATCAAAACAATTATAAGTTGTCCAACAACACCAATCTCCTGCTTTTATTGGGCTCTTCAAACACCATCCAGGAGCCATAAGTATCCCATCTTCATTAATTACTTTTTCACCTGCATTAAAATATAAGATAATAATTTTTTTTAAAAAGATTATTAAGATGAGAGATTACAAAAAAAAAAAAAAAAAAACAAGCCAACCTAATTAAATCTGAATTAATTTTAATTTTATCTATTACTAAAGATTATGATAGGATGGATAAGAATCATTCATTCTCAGTAAGGTGTTTTGGGTTCGAGCCTTAGGTTATTAACAGCGGAGACAGTGATTAAAAATACAAAAAAATAAATGTATGAAGAAGCCTATTAGAAAACTCTACACCTATTATATATAATAATAATTTTGATCTTGTATATATAGTGTAAGTACCCTAGATATGTTCGTGCCTGGATTTGAAAAAAATCCCAATAGGCAGCGGTTTCCCCTCTAATGGGACTCATACATAACGTACCCCGTAGATCTGAATTAGTCAGAGTCTTGATATCAATATCAAACTCCAAATAAAAAAAAATAAAAAATAATAATTTTATCTTGTAAAGTAGAAGAGAAATATAAAGTAAAATGAAGAATAAATATTTAGAATCATACTTACATTCATAAGAAGGGAAGGTGATAAAAACAAGCAAGGTGAAGAAAATCAAGTGCTTAGTGATAGCCATTATTTTCTCAAAGAATTTTGAGTTTTTAGTGAAATTTACTTTGGAGTGGTTGAATATAGAACACAATTTCTATTGATATTTATAGTGGAAAATCATTTCCCCTTTTGGAATAAAGTTCAATTTTTTTCTTAAACTGATTATTTTTTACTATAATTGGATTTTGTTACTATGACTATATTGTTTGACTAATAAAACATATTGACTTTGACTAAATCTTTTCTCAATCTCTATTTATAATTATGTTTGTCCGTATATGGTATATATAGAATAAGATGTATTTGTGATGATGAATCATTCATTAATTGCAATTAAATACTTATAAATATTATAGCATTATAAATTTTAAGTGATATTGATTAAACTAATTTAAAACTTATAATTTAAAATAAGTTATATATATTTGTGTGGTAGTAAACTATTTATCTAAAATAAGTTGTATAGATGTATTTGTATGATAGTAAATTATCTCATTCAGTGTACTACAAATACTATTTACATTGTAAATTCTAAATAATGTTCATTAAAAAAAACATATATATTTGTGCGATAATAAATCATCGTTCTTTTCTGATGATTCGGTGTGAGGCCTAGAACTGTGAAACAAGTTATCAGGAAATAACTCCTAATGAAATAACTGCTAATTTTACTTAATCCACTATCCTAGAATAATATTAATATTGGATACCGAGTAAAAAATTGAATAGAAAATTTAGTTTTATCTTGTAAAGTAGAAGGCAAATATAAAGTAAATAAAATGAAGAATAAATATTTAAAACCATATACTTAATACATTCATAAGAGGAAAAGATGACAAAAACAAGCAAAGTGGAGAAAATCAAGTGCTTAGTAATGGCCATCATTTTCTCAAAGTTATTTTGAGTTTTTTGTGAAAATTATTTTGGTGTGATTAAATAGAACACATTTTACATTGTTATTTATAGTGGTTGAAATCATTTTCCCTTTTTGGATTAAGATCTTTTTTTATTAAATAACTTACATATTCAAATAAATAGAACAATAACTTTTTACAAATTCAATTTCAGGAAATCTTAATTAGATAATATTGTTTGACTAAATCTTTTCTCACAAACTTCAGGAGTATATTTGATTTTTCTCGCAAAATTTAAAGATACATTTAATCATTCTCACATGATCTTTTTCCTTTTTTGCATTTTTTCAATCCTTAACATAAACAAATTTGTACCACCGCCCAAGAACATAATCATAGAGAAAAATAAATCAAAATGGAGATACTGATACCCGTTAATCATAAGCATACAACATTAAACAAAGCGCTTCTTTCAAATACTGAATTCATCAAAACAGTATAATACATAATACAATACGATAATGAAACGATATGCAACAACCATGCACATCCAAACAAGGTGTAGTTAATAACTTTTTTGAATCAATTAAGCCAAATGATGTCTCATGATTTTTTGACAATCATAGGTACAAATACAAGTTTGAGATTCTCCACCAAACATCTTGCATTGTGCCTCAGGGTGTCCTTGACTATAGAATCTTGTGCATGTCTCTTGGCAATATGTTACATTCCATCTTGAGTCACATGGACCAAGACCAACTGTACATCTCTCAACTAATTTTGTCTTCTCACCCATGATCTCCATAGGACCCAAGTTGTTATTCTCTTTGACACCTACAAAAGGGGCCAGAAATTGATATAAATAGTCGATAGATGTATAATATACGTATAAAAAAGAGTTACATTCATTTTGTTTACTATCAAATATTATAATGGAGTGGATATGATCTCTTTAATTATTCTCAACTAAACGTTACATGTTTGAATTCTGAGTTATCAGTAATAGATTCAGAATTTTTACTTAAAGAGATTCAGAATATAATACAAAGAACACAAGAAGATTCAATATCGATGAAAATATAAAGTAAAAATGAAGATTGATTTTTTTAAGTCATTGTTGATATCGAGCATTGGGTGAAAAACTACGAAAACAAACTTGTAAAGTCAAGGGGAAATATAAAATATAAAATAATAATGTTTTTTGAAAAAGCTTTTCTTGTATTTATCATACTTACATTTATTAGCAGAGAAAATGACAAAGAGAAGTAAAGTGAAGAAAATCAAGTGCTTAGTGATGGCCATTATTTTCTAAAGTAATTTTGAGTTTTTTTGTGAAAACTATTTTGGAGTGGTTGAATAAAACACAATTTTCATTGATATTTATAATGGGTTGAAATCATTTTTGCCTTTTGGATTAAAGATCAATTTTTTTTCTTAAACTGATCTTTTTCTGAAATAACTTGCTTATTCATGTCAACATAATAGGATTTGTTTGACTAATCATTTCTCAAACTCTTGACCATCCTGCATAGTAAGTAAGTATATATTAGGATAGGTGCATTTTAATTATATTTCATTCAATATATGTATTATAAATACATCATATTGTAAATGTTTATTTAAATAGACAGTATCCAGCTTGCAAGCAATTAATTCAAGCAAACAACTTAAAAGTAACTCAAACAAGCAACTTATAAGTAGTTTAATCAAGTAGACAATTTGTAGAACATGCATATAGGGTTTCAAATAAACGGGTTGGGTTGAAATTGGACAAATTCAAAATGGACCGAGTTAATAAATGAATGGGAAAATTTTCAAAACAACAATATTTTCGCTTTTAATGGGACTCCTTAGCAATAGTTTCACTATTTATTTAAAATGTCAATATTTTAATTTGTTAATGATTGAGTTATGTATTTATTTTATTTTGATTAATTTGAAAGAATACAAATAATTAATAACTGAATAGAGAAAATCATGGAACAAAAAATTTCAAAAAAGGTAATTTTTTTTAAAATTTAACATCAGTTACGTTTTTGAAAGAGCATATGTTGTCATTTTTCTTTCTAGCGTTTTTTTCTTTGTAAGAATTTCAAATTTTTTTTTGAAAACAGTAGTTTGTATTTTATATCTTATATGAGTGGAAGTGTTGGAAAATTTCTAATGCCCTCTGTTTTGGATATTTAAATGTTTGAACCTCTTTGAATATGTGTTCATTTGAAATGTATTCGAATACCTAATGATATGTATAACTAATTTAAAATACAAAAAATGTTGGTATTGATTTATGATGAATACAACTCTTTGGCATTCTAGTTCAAGTACAAAATAAAGGCAGTTGTGTAGTATATACCAAAATATAAATACAAATTAGTTGTAGATTGAAATGATATTGAAAAATACAGTTGCGATGAATACATAGAATAAGTTTATTCAAAATAAATTGTATTTATATTTCAATATCCAATTTTGTTATATTATTATTTCACTTTAAATTTGCAGAAAGTATTTTCTAGCTTAGTTTTTATTTCAAATATCAGGTTGTATTTCAATATCATTTTGTAAATCAAACGCAGAATAAATACCAATAATTTTGTATTCCCCTTCTTGTGATATATTCGTCGCACAATTTTATATATTATGTATTCATAAAACTATATTGCTTTAGCCAAATAAAATACAAAATATGTCTTACTAAGTTTGTATTTCAAATATCAGGTTGTATTTCAGTATGATTTTGTATTTCAAACGAAAAAATGAATACCAATAAGTTTTCATTTCCCTTCTTATAATGTATTCGTCACAATTCTATAAATTATGTATTCAATCATAACATATAGAATTGTTACGAATACATTATATACCTATTTAAATTACTACAAACTAAAATAGAAATACAATATTTTAAAATAAAAATACAAATGATGAGTAAAAGAAAAACAATTGACAAACAAAAATTAATATGAATACAATTGTGGTATGAATACTAGGATAATATATGAAAAGACACCCTTTTGCTAACCAATTAAGATTATATTATTGGTATCTATATAGAGAATTACAGACTAAAGCTGACTGGCTTAAGATTAAAGAGGGTTTAAGTTTATATCTAGAAATATTAGAAACTAAAGACCTAACAGACAGACTTTGTAACCACGGGGGTTTATATTCTTCGAACCGACCAACCCTAGTCAACCCAGAGTTATTAAGTGCTTTAAAGTGGGAACTACATAGTATAGATAGTAACATCCAAAACGCAAATAGACGTATAGAAGTTCAAAGAAATCATATTAGTAATTTAAATTTTCTCTTAGGTTAAATAGCGTAGTACTCATTCTAGTTTAAGTATATGTCATCTAGACTATATAAGAAAAAATTTAGGTCATACGAAAAACAGATCATAATTGACCAGGAATATCATTGGTATCTATTAAAAATAAGACAGAACTATATAGATATATACGATTTTCTATTAGAACAAAGACGACTATATACAGAACAACTAAGGTTATTTTCAGATTTATTAACACCAAATCAAATATCTTTTATACATCAAGAAATAAGACAAATAGATTTACAAATACCTACTATAGGAGCAAGAGTTTATCACTACATAAAAGAAATTAGAATAGAAACACAAGATTGCAAAAACAGAACTCTATATTTAGCATAATAGGAAGTATTAAGAGATTAGAATACTTAGATTTAGAAATAGTTTCAGAAAAGAAGTATCGAAGACTAAAATTTGGATCACTACTTAAGTGTAATTTCGCAGAAGGAGACCATATTTTACATAGCGAGAATCAACATTTAAATACGGTTACAGATCTAATAATAAATTTAGCAGAACATAGTCAGTCCAAAGACGATAGATTTCTAAAGATAATAGAAACCATAGAAACCTTGCAACAAAGACAAAACAAATCATTAGAAAAGATAGAACAAAATTTTGACTTTCTAAAAAATCAGCAACTAGATATAATTTCAAAGGTACAAAACATAGTAGTAAATAAGATAACTGATAACAATCTCTTAGAAATACTAAATAGCCAGATAGAAAACCTTTATAAAGAGACAAAAGAAATTAAGAAAGAACTAAGTAAACTTAAAGACTTAACCCTTTCATGAACAACCTCTTTTACCAAGAAGTCCTTAGAAAAACAGCACATTTTCAAGCTAACCCTGAAGGTTTATCAGATTACGTTCCACCAGGAAAAACAGATTCTATAAGCGTAAAACAAAACAATTTGATAATATTTGCTTTATTAGAATTAAATAAAAACCTAGAAGACCAAATAAAAGAAATAAATAAAAAATTAGATATTTTATTGGAAAATAAAACCCCTACTAAAAAAGGTAAGCAAGAAAACGATATACAAGACTTAATAGAACAGCTCAAGAGAGTAGAATTAACTCCTCAAGAGGATAAACCTAAAAGAAAAGACAAAACATGGACCTTTTTTCAAACAGGAATAGAAATTCCCAAGAAAGACAAAGGGCCAGTTTCTCTCAAGATCGACTAGGAAATAATATGTTAGCTCGAATTATGAATAACTCATCTAAGCCTAGTAGTAGTCACCAGCTGGATGAATTAATAGATGTAGATAGAGACATAGAAATTTTCAAACAAAATAAATTAAAAATGCTAAATCCACAAGTCCTCTATAATACAGGTTTTTTCTCATCAACAGCACATCTATACAGACATTATAGAGAAGAACAGTTAAGCGTATCAGAAAACGATAGTGAAAGTATAAATTTAATTAGTAAAGAATCTATGCAAGAAATACAGAAAAGACGAATGAATCTCATGCACATGGGATTGGTGGTGATAGGGCTTAAAGGATTAACTAGAAAAAATTTAGGTACTAAAGTACTAATTACTTTATATGATAGCAGATGGTCAGAATCTAAAAGATCAATAATAGGTTTAACCGAAGTAGACATGAGTAACAATGGAGGAATATTTTACTGTAGTCCAGATTTTATGATAAATTCAAAAGAATTTGGTAAGTACATAAAAATAGGCATACAGACCAAAGGGTATGAAGAAATGAATTGTGGAAATAATCTTTTAGTTTGTGTTGGCTTTATAGGAAAATTAGCCACCAACAGCAGTTCAAAGTTTAAAATAAAGATAGACGATGCAGTAGGTATAATGGGAAATAAAGGAATCAAGTTAATGAATCCTTTAAAAATAAATTCAGAAGAATATGCTGGTAGAGAATGGAATTTAGAAAAATTCTGCAAAAAAGAAGTATTACGACCAAACGACCACCTCACATACACTAATACTAAAGGAGAGACATCAATTAGATTCACTGATTATAAATATACGGATCAAAAAGAAATAGAGGAAGACTTAGAAGATAATGAATCAACCGTTAATATGGAAGGTATGAATATCCAAAATATAAATGAAGAAGACTACGAAGTAGACTTATCAATAGCACAAGCTAAAGAATTACATAAAGAAAATAAAACAACTTTGTTTAAGTGTAAAGGTTGTAAAATGGGAAAAATAGATATCTCTATAGTAGAAACACATTTTAAAGAATGTAAATTCAGAATAGATAATTATGGGCATAGACAAAAAGAAAACACCCAAGAAGAAAGTGATGATGAGACAACACGCAGTCTAAAAGAATTCATGGAAACCGCTTCTTCTAATTCAAGTCCTTTTCAAAAGACAACCCCCATAAAACCAGTAGAATATACTATAGGAAACTTACCGCGTCATCGGGTATATAGGCAAGACCCGGCAACAGAACCAGAAATGGTTAGACCAATAGGAATAAGAATGCCAATAGAAGCCCCTATCAAGCTTCAAGATGGAGGAGATAGAGGTAAGATACTAAACATAGCAGCTCATGATCCTCAATTATGGAACTCAGTAATAGATGTATGGAAAGGAATAGTAGTAGCAGATTACATACATCATTATAGTGAGACAGATGCAGAAACTATGTATAGATACATGAAAACCTTTTTAGGAGAATCAATCAAAGGAATGTGGGAAGCATACAAAGTAACCTACCCTCAAGAATTCCAAGAACTAGTAAATATGGGACCAAATCCATATAATTTCACTAATAAAATACACAGCCTAATAACAGGAGAAGACCCTAATAGTGGATTGGTAGTATTGCAAAAGAATGCATTAATAAAACTAGAACAACTTAGCATTACAAATTGGAGCCATATCAAAAACTTTCTAAAGGATTATTTTTATTTATGCGCTACAAGCGGCAATGCGTTTGATCAAAGCTTAGGAAAAAAGCTTTTTAATAAACTCCCTGGAGCATTAGGAAGAGAAATAGAAGAAAGATGGAGTAAAAGAGAAGGAGTTATGCAAAATCCAAATGTTAATTGGTCTATCGGACATAAAATACAGCATGTTATGGAAATATTACAGGAAAAGTGTACAAATATACAAATACAAAAACAATTAAAGCAAAATGAGACTGGTTTTTGTAAGAATATATATACAACACAAAGCTATGATCAAGGTACACCAAATAAGAAATATAGAAGAAAATATCAAAATAACCAAGACTACAGACCAAGGAAAAAATATTATCTACGAAAATCTACGGCAAAAAAGCCTTACCTAAATAAAGATAGACATGTAAGAAAACATAATAATAATAGAATCTATAAAAATAGACTATCTTGTTTTACATGCGGAAGTGAATAACATCTTGCTAACACTTGTCCAGGAAGAAATAATAGTAGAACGAGAAATTCCCAACTCATAGAAGATTTCCAAGAAACCCTGATAAATGTAGATGAATACATGTCAGATAATGAAAGTATATATTCAGTAATAAGTATAGATGCTTTAGAAGGAAGACAACACGACTCATCTGATTCAGAAGAAGAAACTTTAATAAATGAGATAGGATTAGAAAAATTGGACATCAAGGATTTTACATTTGTCAATCTACATTGTGATCACCAATTTTTAAAAGGGAAAGGTCTAGATAGCCAAAAATGTTTTAATTGTACAGGATATCCCAGCAAAGACAGAAGAGCTAAATGTACGAATTGCTATATAGAAGGATGCCTCATGTGCATCAATAAAATTTTTAACATTAAAGTTATAGACCAGACCATAAGCGTAAAAGAAAAAACATTAATGTCCCTAGAAAAAAGGATTGATAGTTTAGAAGACAGAATAAATAAATTAGAAAAGGGAAAAGAAAAAGTAGAAGAAGAGGTAGAAGAAAAGGAAGGAATTGAGCTCTTAAATGAAAAAGAGGAATACAAATCGTTTGAAGGATTAATTTGTAATGAAGACAAAAAGATCAATACTATCAAAATATTAACGAGAATAAGAATTCAAAACTATGAAATAGAAACTTTAGCTCTAGTAGACTCAGGGTGTACAAAGAGTATAATAAATAGAAATATCCTGCCTATAGAAATAATAAAGGAATTTTCCGAACCACAAAGCGCCATGCAAATGGACGGATCTTCAAATATATACAAACATTATGTTAGTAATGCTCAAATAAGTTTTTTAAACACATGTGCAGATTTCTATAAACCTACTTATAAACTAGAAAAAATTTGGGTTAGAGATTTAAATATTAGGATAGACTTTGTTTTAGGCTTAGATTTCTTACTACATAATAACGGAAGTTGTCTCCTCACTAGAGATGGAGTAATATTTTCTAAAAATATGACTCAAACCTCCATAACAACAGAACCAGTTCCTACAAAATCAAGGTATGTTAAGAATACTGATAATACAAATACATCAAAATGTAATAAAGGAAAGGAATGTAATTGTACTAAATTACATGTTAGTACAGAAGAGGAGGACATTAAAGAAATTGAATTATTAGAATTAAGTTTATCTGATATACAAATAGAGAAAAACTATAATTTAATAGAAATAAATACTGAACTTTATAATTTTAAGAAAGGATTACAACATATAGGAGTTATAAAAAACCAGAAAGACCTAGACGAAGTAATTTCTATCTTAGATAAACTAGAAATAATTGGAGAAAGACCCCTGAAGCACTGGGAAGCCAATCATATAACCTGCAGACTTGATATTATTAACCCAGAATATACGGTTAAAACTGCTTCAATAGAATCCACGAATGAAGACCTGAGAGAATTTGAAGATCAAATAAAAGAATTATTAAATCTAGGGGTAATAAGAAGGTCAACTTCAAAACATAGGTCAGCCGCATTTATGGTAAGAAATCACAATGAAATACTAAGAGGAAAAGCTAGGATGGTAATAAACTATAAAAGACTTAATGACAATACTAGAATGGATGGATATAAATTGCCAGACAAATCAGAACTAATAAATCGAATACAAGGAAGAAAAATTTTTAGTAAGTTTGACTGTAAGTCCGGATATTGGCAAGTCAAAATGCATGAAGATAGCATAGAATGGACAGCCTTTACCTGCCCAGAAGGACATTTCGAATGGTTGGTAATGCCCTTCGGTTTAAAAACAGCCCCTCCAATTTTTCAAAGAAAGATGGATAATATATTTAGAGACTATAAAAACTTTATTTTAGTTTATGTAGACGATATTTTAGTTTTTAGTAATAATACAAATGAACATCTAGGACATTTGCAAACAGTATTTAAACTATTCGTAGACAATGGAATTATAATTAGCAAAAAGAAAATGGAATTATGTAAGACTCTTATAAAATTCCTAGGGGTAGAAATTGGAAATGGAAAGATAAAACTACAACCCCATATAGCAAAAAAGGTTCTAGATATGCCTGATAAATTAGACAATACTAAAGACTTGCAAAATTTTTTAGGAATACTAAATTATGCACGGAGTTTCATCAAAGATCTAGGGAAAGTAGCAGGACCCCTATACTCTAAAACAGGAAGTCATGGACAAAAGACATTTAATGTAGAAGACATAAAACTAGTACAAAAACTCAAACAAATGGTTAAAGATATACCAGATTTAGCCCTCCCACTAGAAACAGATTACCCAATAGTAGAAACAGACGGAAGTCTCGAAGGATGGGGAGCAGTTTTGAAAACAAAAAACAATAAATATGGAGATAAAAAAGACGAAAAAATTTGCGCTTATCACAGCGGAAAATACAAAGAAAAGGGAAATATGAGTAGCATAGATGCAGAAATTTTGGCAGTTATATACGGATTAAATAGTTTTAAGTTATACATTATTAATAAACAAGAAATTCTGGTAAGAACGGATTGCGAGGCTATTGTAAAATTTCACCAAAAAATAGAAGGAAAAAATAGTAGTAAAAGAAGATGGTTAAATTTTTTAGACGCTACATCAATATACAATATATCTTTAGAGCATATAAAGGGGAAAGATAATTCTTTAGCAGATCAACTAAGCAGACTTATGAAAACTAACTATTTGTTTTCAGCATGAGTACAGATAAAGACGGAGCATCTAGTTCAAATTCAAGTGGGCAAAAAGACAAAGACTTGTTGCAGACTCTCTTAGGAAATACTTCATTTCAACCACAAACAAAACAAAATACAACGAGCATGGAAAGAATATATTTTGGAAAACAAAATTTAATTTTCTATCCTCCATCCAATCTAAGTTTCAGGGTGAAGCCAGAAACGAAGATAGATAGACCTCAAAGATGCTTAATAGACAACCTATGGATAGCATACAACAAGATTCCTCGAGACAACAGTTATTTCGTGTCCGTAGTAAATTCATTAAGCCATTATTTTACAGACAAAAATGAAGACAAAAAATTTAGATTTTATGTAGTAATTCAAGGAAAACTACAGGGCGTGTTCCAGACATGGATAGAAGTAGTAGATTCAATTAAAGACTTCCCTACCCCACTCTTTAAGGGATTCAATAATTTGAATGAAGCACTAGACTATGCTAGAGGAACTCTCGGGCCTAATTATTTCATCAGTCCAGCTTTAAGACAAATTTCAAGACCGTCTTTGCAATACAATATTCAGAAAGACACAAACAGAATCATTTTCTGCGATCATTGTTCCTCAATGACGGAAGGATTCAAAAGGCTAAATCAGACAATCGAAAGACTAGAAACAGAAAAAGGGAAAATGACACAACATATCCACTCATTACAAGAGAGGATAAGATTTTTACTTGGAAATTCCGATCAAAATAAGAGTTCTCCATCTCCCCACAAAATGGATAAGACGGGTGTACATTCCCCAACGAATGTAGAAAAAGCTATTGTACCAGCTAAAGGTACAGCTAGTCCCGTTCAAACGGTAGCGGGTAAAGACTCATCAAATCCGTTGATGGTTGACACTTTACCAAAAAGTGTAAGAATTCTGCCGGCAAGCTTCAATACAATGGCAGAGACAAGTAAAAGGACAAAAGGATTCCTCCAAAAAAGAAAAAATAATAAAAAGTTCCCTTTACAAATTTCTCACAGAAAAGACTAAAGAAGTACAAGAAAAAATCATACGAGAAAATCCAAAGCCAGATCCAGCAAATTCTGACCACGAGAGTAGCAGTGACGAAAATAATTTATCAGACCAGTTTAATCAACATTATGATCCAAATGACGACAATGATTCAGGGATGAGTTTTGATTCTGTAACACTACACAACCTGGATACCTAGAGAAATACGTGGCAATAACATCAACGCAAGAAGACAAACAAATAGAGCAGTGACATCACAAACTACAAATCAACTACAAGACTCCACTACAAATAGGTAAGCAGTGACATCACAAGCCTTCATCAACTACAAGACTCCACTACAAGACTCCACTACAAGTCCATTATAATAAAGAAACTCCACTACATGTCCACTACTCCACTATCACAAGAAGACAAAGAAGGACACTCAATTTCAACAAAGGTTTCACAAAGCCATGTGACGATGGGGCCCAAAGAGCACCCGGCAGGTGAAGAAAGTTTTTAGAAATTGAAATCCGAATTTCAAATCCGGATGGACTTCTATAAATAGAACTATATTACAAGAAAAGAGATAGAGCGAAGTGCAGAGCAGAGAGCAAAAGCTTAAATATTTCTAAGTAATAGTTTACATATTCCCCTTCCCTTTCAAAATAAAAAGTGAGTAAGTGTTTGTTGTGTTTGTACAAAGAGTGTGAGTGTTTATTTTCCTACAAGTACTTGCAAGGTCACTTCGGGGACTCCCGAAAGGGAAACCTCATTCCGACCATTATCATGTAAGTAGTTATCTGTTTTCTAGATCCTAGTAATCTTCTCCCTAAGTGTATGTACTATGTTATTATTGTGTATGTTATTATGTGTGTATATATGATATGATGTTCATATTATTATGATATGCTATTATGATTTTCGTTAACATGTTCACTCTTTGATTTATTCTTAGTAAATGGTTAGTTCTCTATCCTCTTAGTAACCCCGATAGATTAACCTGTAAATACCTAGGGATGTTGAAAGTCCGCCATGGTCAGAAAACCAAAAGGACTGTGAATCCCAGGGTGTGGTTAAAGAAGCAGGTGCTAAGAAAATGGGTAAAGAAAAGAGATGAAAGGAGTAAGGTAAAGAGATGAACAGTAAAAAAAAAAAAAAAAAAAAAAAAAAAAAGAGTAATTTTGGGAGAAATTACATGGATTCAGCAACAAAAAACTACTAATACTAGATAACGGAACAGGAAGAGGGAGTACTGAGTAGGATTTTACAACAAATTTTACAACCGCAGCTTACATCATCTTGACAGAAGCTATCCTCTTTTGTTTAAATCTAAATTCTTACTCTTATTTATTTACATCTTATTATTAATTTAAACGCAGCTATCCTCTTTTGTTTAAATCTAAATTCTTACTCTTATTTATTTACATCTTATTATTAATTTAAACGCATATTATATTTAAACGCATATTATATTGGTATCAATTTTGTAACCTTCTTATTTGACTTTGTCTTTCTTCTTCTTCTTCATCTACTATGTTCTTTTTTCCGATTTTTTTCCATCAAAATCGAATCTGAATCCGTATTCACTTGTGCATTAGTAACCCTATAAGCAAAATTCAAAATTATTAAATATGAATGTATAAAAAAATCAAACAATATATGATGTATGTGTGCTAATGTAGTTACTACAATCTACTAAATCTCAAATATGAAAACAACATATTTGATAATTTGAATTTCGAAATTATCAAAAATTAGAATGTATTAAATATCAAACAAAATAAACATACATATGAATTTCTAGATTCTCCAAAATCTGAAAAATTAAAAGAAAATCACAAAGAAATCGAAAAAATTGAAAATTATAACTATTTGATGAATAACTAAACAAAATCACATAAAAATTGAAAAATTTGACTGGAAATCCGTAATATATAGAATCGGTGATTTAAACATCAAATCAAAATAAATCAAAATGGATAATGGAAATTACCTTGCCAATCGAGAAATCTGCTTGAATTAATAAATAGATTTCATTTAACAATAAAGAAGATTTCTTGATGAACAACAATTTAGCACCTTGAAGAAAGATAAACTTGAAACGTTAAAGGTGGGGAAGACGTGAAAAGTGGGGAAGAAATGTGAATGGAGTTGAAAAAAGGTTAATGTGTATTGGTTGAATTTATTTTTTCTTTAAACGGTTATTGATATATAATTTGGTCCAATATAGGACTTTTTCCATAAATGAAATTAATTTTAAATACTAAAATCTGAATACATATTATTTTATAAAAATATTGTCATTCTGCCATTTTAAATAAATATTTTAAAGTGTTGTTATTTTGACTAATTATGTTAGGTATTATGACTTAATTGCTAATTTTCCCGAATTGGCTAAAATCAGCCCAAAAGTTGCTTGGATTAAAATGACCTGGAGCATAACCCGCCCAACTTGACCTAATTTTTTTGAATAATCCAAATTTCCCCACTCCACCCCCCCCCCCTCCCTACTATCCGATGCTCGCGCCTTTGGATCCTATTCTTAACCCTAGGCCTTGACCCAAGCCATAGGACATGAGACTCGAAACGTTGATCCAACATCAAATTGAAACACGACCCTAACCTGGAACTTTACCATACCTTAATTCGACACCTGGGAGACAACACGAGACTTGATCTTGACACAGAATCCAACCCCGACTCGAGATCCAATACTGAGCTGGAACGCTAAGAATGTAACACCTCACATTTTTGTACTAAGAATTGATCCAACGGAAAAGAGTAAATTGGATAAATGGTGTGGTGTTAGTATGAAATGTATAAGCATATCTGATACCATATTCGCTTCTAGTTTCCAACACATCAAATGGTTGTCAATCCGATCTTTGTACAAAAAGTTATGTATGTTTTATTAAAATCAGACATTTTAAAAAGTATTTAGTGTGATAAAGGGTGAGAAGCACCATCTATAGCACGTGATAGATCATGCGATATATCCACCGTCCAAAGCATTGAATTTCAATGCGATAGATGGTGCGACACATCGCCTATAACATCAAAAATTTTACTTTACTTATAAATTCGACCGTATGAAAATCTTTCCAAAATTTTACCTTACTCCTCACTTTAAACTTATTAATTTATATTAAAATAAAAGTCGCATAGAGGTATATTTGATTTTTTCTCACAAATTTCAAGGATATATTTAATTCTTTTCGCAAAATTTAAAGGTATATATATATATATATATATACATACTCATTCTCACACATGATCTTATTATTATTATTATTATTTGACATTTTCAATCCTTGACATAAACAAATATGTACCACCTCCCAAGAACATAAATCATAGATCATAGAGTAGAATCAAAATTGGGGATCCAAATTCTATGTTAGCAGCAGAGGCGAGTTGTGCAACAACATTAAACAAGACGCTTCTTTTAAATATTTTATTCATCAAAATAATATAGTACATAGTACAATACGATACGTTATAAAACGATCTATAACAATCATGCACATCCAAACAAGGTGTAATTAATAACTCTTTGAATCAAATGAAGCCCATTGAGGTCTCTTTTATTGACAATCATAGGTACAAATGCAAGTTTCATATTGTCCACTAAAATACTTGCAAGTTGCCTCAGGGTGTCCTTGACTATAGTATCCTTCACATGTCTCATGACAACATCTTACATTGCATCTTGGGTCACATGGACCAAAATTTACTGTACATCTCTTAACGAATTCTGTCTTCTCACCCATGATCCCCATAGGACTCAAGTTGCTATTTCCTTTGACACCTACAAAGGGGAAAATTGATATAAATAGCTCACAGATATATAATTTATACATATAAAAAAGAGTCACTTTCATTTTATTTATAATAAGATTATAGTAGATGAATTTGATCTCTTCAGTAACAGAGTCATAATTTTTCATCAAAGAGATTCGAAATATAATACATAAAAGCTAAGAGAATTCAACACTGACGGAAATGTAAAGTAAAAATGAAGATTGATTTTTTTAAGTCGTTATTGATATCGAACATCGAGTGAAAACTAGAAAAGATAAACTACTTTGTAAGGTAAAAGAGAAATATAAAGTAAAAATTATCATACTTACATTCATGAGAAGGTAAGATGACAAAAAGAATTAAAGTGAAGAAAATTAAGTGCTTAGTGATGGACATCATTTTCTAATTTTGAGTTCTTTTGTGAAAACTATTTTGGATTGGTTGAATAGACACATTTTCTATTGATATTTATAGTGGGTTGAAATCATTATTGCCTTTTGACTCAAAGATCAAAGTAATTCATTTACTGATTTTTTCTTAAATAACTTATTTATTGCAAGTAAACATAATAAAATTTTGTTTCTTTAAAACATAATGACATCTAATAAATTTTAATTGCTTGGCAAATCAGTACAAGGTCTGTTACTCCCTGAAGATTACTCTTCCTTTCTCAAATTAATTATAATCTTGCATAGTAAGTGAGTAATTATTAGTATATGCGCCATTTCTATCATATTTCATTTAATATATTTGTATTATATTTATTATAAAAATACATTGTATTGTGGTTATTCATTTAAATATATAGTGTCTTAGATAAGCTTCCAATCAATAGCTCAAGCAAACAACTTAAAAGTAACTCAAGCATACAACTTAATCAAACAGACAATTTACAAAGTAGATAGACATGAGTTTCAAATGGACGGGTTGGATTGAAATTGGACAAGTTCAAATGAATTGAATTAATAAATGAATTGAACTAAAATCAAAAGTTACTTGGATTAAAATTGATCGTGTCATAACCCGTCCAACTTGATCCTATTTATTTTTTTTCGAATGATCCACCTTCCTCCACTTCACCCCACCCTCCCCTACTATCCATCGAGCCTTGATCCCTTGGATCCTACTCCTAGCCTTTGGCCCCGACCCGAGACATAGGACATGAGATTCAGAACCCAACTGAATGTATGAGTGTATCCGACATCGTCAAAGGAACAGGTCCAACAAAGCTTACTAACGTGTTTACAACAATTTTAAATAATCTAATCCTAGTTGTAGTATAATCGTAGTCGTAATATAATCCTAATCGACTTCAACTAGAAGTAGCAGCCTAGTCGATATAAGTAGTCTAATCCTAGTGTGACTCTAAATCTACAACAGTTCTATAAACACGTGTGTTGTAAACACGTCAGTAAGCTTCTTTGGACCAGTTCCAATCATCAAACTTCCTTCATCTTCAACACATTTTACTGAAGTCGTACATTTTCTTAATCAAGATTTTTCTCATTGAATTTTTTTATTAAGTTTTTTGACGAGGAAGATTTGAATACATTATTACTATATATATGTAATTTTTTTTGTCCATCACTCAAATTACTTTCCAAGTAATATTTTAACAAGACACAATATTTAATGAGAGTACTATAAATAATATCTATTCAAATAGCAGACAACTTATAAGTAGTTTCATTACGATAATTCGCTTCATAATGTATATAAGTAAAAGTTTTTCAAATGCTGAGAATTATTAGGCGACAATTTCGTTATGATAAATCTCTTTATAATGTAGTATCAATAATTTTTTTCGAGAATTTCTAATGATCGACTAGTCATTGCCAATGCTAGAGGTTAAATAGAGTTAATTATTGATAAACAAAACTTAAATATGCATACAAATATATAATTTAAGACACTCATTATAATATTAATACAACGAACTTAGATCAATGTTTTAAAAAAAGGAGAAAATTGCAACTCATCTCATTGAACTTTCATCGATTAATATCAAAATGCTAAAAAAATACTAAATTCATACGAAATTATCCAGAATTCAAAACTGAGTGCTAAGCGTCAGGGGTGGGAGTTCAGTATTCGGTTTGGGATTATCAAATTTCGGGTTCGGTAATTCGGTAATTGATAGTAAAAATTCGATATCAAATACCAAAATTTTAAATTTCGATTCGGTAATTCGGTAATCGATAAATTAAATTTCGATTTGGTATGGTATTCGGTAATACCGTATTGAAGTTTTAGCTGATTGTGTATTACAAAGTTAATACTATTTTTCCAATCATTTCTATTTTTTTTATGTGGAGGCACGATATAGTAGAAGTCAATAAGTAAGAAGACATCAAGAAAAACAATTTGATACAACTAAAATACATGTATTTGGGCTGTTTATGTTCATTCTTTAACTTTCTTTCTTTGGACTTGTACTAATTAGTAATAGAAATATTGATACATGATCTTCATTAAGTAAATAATTCAATATTCAAAAAATACCAACTACCAAATGGAACTAATGTCTCATACCAAACTCAACCCGAATACCAAAATTCTAAAATTTTACTCCCAAATACCATACCGAATACCCCATTACCGAATACCAAATTATCAAAAATTTCGATTCGATAATTCGATTTTTGATATTTTATGCCCAGCCCTACTAAGCACACCATGAGGTATAGATTGAGAATTAATACACACAATAAAATGAAATATCCATGATGTATCATGGAATTAATATTGTAATAATTTCATAAATGAAGATTCATAAAATGTTTAACAAAACTCTTAAAGAAGAGGATTTGTTAATTAATTACTACTAATTAAGAGGAGGAGGCCAATGTGGACAATTACGTGAACATTCATCCATTGATTCATAACAAAATAAAGGGTCTAAACTTGTATCACAACACCACTGATACCACGCTTTATGTAATACCCTGAAACACTTGCCAAGATTAATAAGTCTCCTATCTTTGATACTCAATGTATCAATCACTCCTTCACCTAAATTAAAAAAAAAAGGATAAAAAAATTTAAAATAAATAAAATATAAATGATTAAAAGAGATCATTAAAAAACTATAAAGAGTAAAAAAGAAAAAAAAAAACCAAGAAGATTCAGCATCTACTCTATATCGTAATAAGAGAAATTAACCTCGTATATACAGTATAATTTTTAGATGAAGGGGTTCATTTGAATCTCTAGCAGTTCTGCCTATGCCTAGATATGACAATAAGGCCTAGTTGGAAACATTTTTTTCTTTAATTGGCCTTACGCAACGTGAATTCAGATTAGTTAAATCCCTAATATTGATATTAGATATCGAGTAAAAAATAAAAAAAGTATTAATTTTATTTGTTATAAAATATAAAGCAAACTCTAATTATACAAAGATCGAAATTAGCATCGAACAAATTCTATTTCATTGATAAACATGTTAGCAACGAAAAATTTAACAATGAAGTTCATAACTAATTCTAATTTTGAAATATAATGAAGAATGAATTTTCTTAATCATACTTACATTCATTAGCGGGGAAGAAGACAAAAATAAGTAAAATGAGGAAAATCAATTGCTTGGTGATGGCCATTATTTTCTCAAGTAATTTTGAGCTTTGTTGTGAAAAATAATTTTGAAGTGATTGAATAAAATACATTTTTCATAGATATTTATAGTGGTTAAGAATTGATATGGCGTATAATTTTGCCACTTTGGAGAAATTCTTATCAAAATCATTAATTAAACTCATTAAATGATGACCCCACCTTTTGTTATTTTAATTTAAATAAGCAAGGCAGGATTAATTAACTTTTTCCAATTTTGCCCTTTAGCACTAAATATTCTAAAATTAAAGACACATAAATAAATAAAAATTAAAGATTAATAAGGGGTATAATAGTCAAACTATACTTTTAATTATTTTTTTCTTAAAGATCATATAAAACCTGATATTACATTACAACTAAAAAGAAACAAAGTGAGAATCTTAATTTTAATTTCAATTTATTTCAAATATAGTTTAATTATTTTCTCAATATTCTTTCATTTTTAGATTAGAGAATCTCTTTTTAGTATAGTATCAGCAAAAAAAAATCGAAATATTGAAAAATATTACATACCAGATCAAGAAAAAGTGAGAAAATTGTAACTCCCTGTGATAAACTACTCTCATCGATTAATATAAAAATATATAAAAAAAAATTTGAGATTCATACGAAATTATCTAGAATTCAGAACTGACAAAATATAACATATTGCTAAATATTATTGTTTGGCACATTGTAATCAACATTAATATTGTAATATTTTCATATATGAAGCTTAATGTTTAACAAAACTCTTAGTAGATAATTTGTTAATTAATTAATACTAATTATGATTAGGAGGCCATTGGGGACAATTCTATTTGACTAACAAAACTTGTAGTAGAGAATTCTTAAATTTCAAATTCTGACTCCGTGCCTCGCATTGCATTCACTCAGCTCCAACACCAACATTTCCCAACCAAAAAAGCAAGGGAATTTGGGACAAAGCCATGAGAAGCAAAAGGTAATTCCTCTTTGTTGAATGCTTCTCAAAGCTTCTTACTTCACCAATTAAGATCCTCTTCATGGTCTTTATCAAGAACACCGCCATACAAAAACATTCAAAAATTGTTACAAAATAAAATGCATAATCCCAAATTATCCTACATAGCAAAATAATTGATGCATTCACAAAAATATAGCCACTATAAGCAACAATATCAAGAAGTGGCACTTCTCCACTTCCTAAAGAGTGTAAGCCCCAAAAGCCTAGCTCAAGTGGCAAAAGGTGGAGGATTTGTAGCTAAGGTCGCAGGTTCAATCACCACACCATGCAAAGCGAAGCCCAGTATTTAGGTGGAGAAGGGTAGAGGGGTGGGCCCATTATCCACCGAGTTTAGAAGGCTGTGATTGATCCAAAGGGCGGGTCACAGATGGATTTCTCGATTATCAAAAAAAAAAAGAGTGTAATATGACTTCAAGTAAGAGTATTTGCAAGAGCCAACAAAGTAGTCCTGTTGTGAATTGCACACCTAATGATTCTGGACTAAACCTATAATAAAAAATTATACAGAGTTTAAGTTCTATACATTGATTATCGTGTTAAGAATATATATACATAATTAAGTCATTTTTTAAAAGTAATTACACGTAAATTTATACGATAAGTAGTACTAATTGGTTAATATGGTAAAAATAGTAGGAGTAATAGACAAATTCAACAGCGTTGACAATATCAAAAATATTTTATATTATCAGAGTCACGACTCAAAATCATAAGTCGTGATGGCACCTATGTTCCCAACCAATAGGTAAGCCAACCCAATAAGTTAACCAATTCCACTCAAAATATAGAAAAGTAAGTAGCAAGCAAATATCTTACATACAAAGTTTTTTTAAATAAAATGTGAAAAACGGAAATACCACCCCAAGATTGTAGTGTCACAAGTACAAGAGCTTCTAAAGTCAATACAAGTCTCTAATTATTTAACAAGTCTAAACATAAGAATATCCTATCAGAATACCAACACAACCCAATAAATAAAGATAGATGAAGGTATGAGCCGCAGAATGTCCTAGTGGCTCACCACAACTCCAAGATAATCCAACTCAGACTCAAGCTCCAAGAAATGTGCTCAAATTCAAAATACAATATGCACCACAAAAGAGTGCATCAAGTGTAGTATGAGTACGAAACCACGTGTACCCAGTATATCTCATAAACCGACAACGAAGAAGTAGTGACAGGAGTATATAAGAAAATAATCCCTTACTTTTTCAAGTTCATATCTTACTTATCAATCAAGTTTTCATCATTAGGGATAATCAAATATCACGTATTTTCCAAACACCGATAAAACACATAATCAAGCCAAAATACAAGATATAATGAGATGCAATGCAATGCGACACTATGAAATGATATCTCTCAAATGCCCCGTACTCTCTCAACCGTATATACATGATACTCTTCGGGAAAACGTCGAGAGTTCATGACCCATGGGGGACTCGCGAGGTCCATATACCGACACAAACGATCTCCACGTGTCTGTGCGGACGATCTCAACGCACTATCACAAAATCAAGCAATCCCCAGCACGGACGATCTCCACGTACCCAACTTATAATCATAATCAATCACTCTCAATAAATAAAATGTCGCTATGACATATAATCACCTCAATTATCACAATTACACGTGTTCAAATAAGAAACACAGCCACACACAAAAATCAAGTCACTAAAACATCAGCTAATGCCTATATGCTTTGTCATTCTCGAATTACAATCTATCATATTATAGTAATAAACTTTTCCTTTAATAACACCGGCACTCGTACCAATGCCTATCACACCATTGGTACGAGACCCCCATCTTTCGCCCTTACCCGTTGCCTATTCCACTTTAATCTTCAATTAGAAAACACCCCTCAACAAGTCTAAAAAGTCTTGAACATGTGTCAGGAATTCCTCAAGATTTCGCCTTTTTCCTTTCATAAAGCTCCAAAATGTTCCTAATCTATCAAATATGCAATACTGGTAAACAAAAAAGTCTGTAGACACTCGTATTACTATATGTTTAGCCTAGATCAAAAACTCATCAAATTCTATAACCAAGCTCCTAATTTTGGTGCCAACTAATATGTCAAGTCTCATATTCCTAAATTTTAAGCCTAAGGTTAAGTCTGAGTTTACCAAAATATCATAAATTTAATAATTTTCATATAATATAATACACCTAATATTTAATTACCTATCTTAATATAACAAACTTAATTTATAATATGATAATAATAAGAAAGTAAGCCACTTCTGAACTATTCATGAAGAACCAAACTTCCAGAACCTATGTCCTATATCCATGTATATAGCTTCTATTATCACTTATATTAGTTATTTAGAAATCATTGTCAATAATGAGAAGCTAAACTTTGTCAACAATCATTACTAACTAACAGAAAGCCTAACTTGTCAACCAATCAAAATTTAAAAAGATTTCAATCCTTCTCAATATATCTAACAAATTAAAATTTTGTTATCGCCGAGTTTATTTCCTTTAAAATAATTATGAACCAAAATGTGCTAAATTTCACTAATTTAATTTAATTATATGGGATAAGTTGTAAAGAGTATTAAATAAATAATAAATAATAAATTTGACCCATTAATTATCAACTATATTACTTATTTAGTAAATATTTGTCAACTAAATATTCGTAGTTAAATAATACTTTAAACTATCCATTTAAAATTTTACAGGAAGAGTCAAAATAGTTCTACTACTCAAGACGACACAACGGGTCGTTACAATCAATATAATAATGATTTTTTAAAAAAGCTTTGTTTTTGTATTTATCATACTTACATTCATGAGCAGAGAAAATGACAAAAAGAAGAGAAGTGAAAGAAAATCAAGTGCTTAGTGATGGCCATTATTTTCTCAAGTAATTTTGGGCTTTTTTGTGAAAACTATTTTAGAGTTGTTGAATAAAACACAATTTTCATTGATATTTATAATGGGTTGAAATCATTTTTGCCTTTTGGATTAAAGATCAATTTTTTCTTTAAACTCATCTTTTTCATAAATAACTTACTTATTTATGTAAAGATAATAGGATTTGTTTGACTAATCATTTCTCAAACTCTTTACCGTCCTGCATAGTAAGTATATTTTGAGATAGGTGCATTTCTATTATATTTCATTCAATATATTTGTTATAAATACATCAGATTATAAATGTTCATCTAAATATACAATATTCTAAATAAGCTTGCAATCAAGTAACTCAAGCAAGCAACTTATAAGCAGTGTAATCAAGCAGACAACTTACAAAACATGCATATAGGATTTTAAATAAGTCTGTTGGGTTGAAATTGGATAAATTCAAAATGAACTGAGTTATTAAATGGATCGGGCTACCCAAAAGTTACTTGAATTAAAATGAGCTAGAAAGTAACCCGCCCAAGTTGATCCAATTTTTTAAAATAATCCGTCTTCCCCCATTCCATCCCCCTCCCTACTATCCAATGCTCAAGCCCTTGGATCCTATTGTTGACCCTATGCCTTGACCCAAGCCATAGGACATGAGACTCGTTGATCCAACATCAAATTGAAACCCGACCCTAACCTGGAACCTTACGATACCTTAATTCGACACCTAAGACACAACACGATACCTGATCTTGACTCTGAATCCAACCCCGACTCGAGATCCAATACTGAGTTGGAAATCTAAGAATGTGACACCTCACATTTTTGTACTAAGAATTGATCCAACAGAAAAGAGTAAATTGGATAAATGGTGTGGTGTTAGTATGAATGTATGAGCATATCTGATACCATATTCACTTCTAGTTTCCAACACATCAAATGGTTGTCAATTCGATCTTTGTACAAAAAGTTATGTACATTTTACTAAAATCATACATTTTTTTTAATTAAGTTTTTAGTGCGATAGAAGGTGTGAAGCACCATCTATAGCACGTGATAGATCATGCTATATATCCACCGTCTATAGCACTGAATTTCAGTGCATTAGATGGTGCAACATATCGCCTATAATATCGAAATTTTTACTTCACTTATAAAGTCGACCCTATGAGAATTTTTCCAAAATTTTACCTTACTCCTCACTTGAAATTTATTGTTTTATATTAAAATAAAAGTTGCATAGAGGTATATTTGATTTTTCTCACAAATTTCAAAGGATATATTTAATTATTTATTTTTTACAAAATTTAAAGGTATATATATTTACTCATTCTCACACATGATCTTATTTTTATTATTTGCCATTTTCAATCCTTGACATAAACAAATATGTACCACCTCCCAAAAACATAAATCATAGAGTAGAATCAAAATTAGGAATCCAATATATATGTTAGCAGCAAAGGCGAGTTATTCCACGACATTAAACAAGACGCTTCTTTTAAATATTTTATTCATTAAAATAATAAAATACACTATATAATACGATACGTTATAAAAGGATACATAACAACCATGCACATCCAAACAAGGTGTAATTAATATTTCCTTGAATCAAATGAAACCAATTGATATCTCATTTATTGACAATAATAAGTACAAAGGCAAGTTTTAAATGGCCCACCCAAATCCTTGCAAGCTGCCTCAGGGCCTTTATGAGTATAGAAATCTTCACATGTCTTATGGCAACATCTTTCATCGCATCTTGGCTCACATGGACCAAGATTTACTGTACATGTCTTAAATGATTCTGTCTCCTCCCCCATAGGACTCAAGTTGCTATTTCCTTTGACACCTACAAATGGGGAAAATTGATATAAATAGTCAACATATATATAATATTATACACATACAAAAAAGAGTTATTTCTATTTTATTTATAATAAGATTATAGTAGATGGATATGATCTCTTCACGCTCAATCAAAGGCTTCAGATTTGAATTCTGAGTTATCAGTGATAGAGTCATGATTTTTCATCAAAGAGATTTGAAATAAAATATATAAAAGCTAAGAGGATTCAACATCGACGAAAATGTAAAGTAAAAATAAAGATTAATTTTTGATATCGAATATCGGGTGAAAACTAGAAAAGATAAACTACTTTGTAAGGTAAAAGAGAAATATAAAGTAAAAAATACCATACTTACATTCATGAGAAGGTAAGATGACAAAAAGAAGTAGAGAGAAGGAAATCAAGTGCTTAGTGATGGACATCATTTTCTCAAGTAATTTTGAGTTCTTTTTGTGAAAACTATTTGGAGTGGTTGAATAGACACATTTTCTATTGATATTTATAGTGGGTTGAATCATTATTGCCTTTTGAATTAAAGATCAATGTAATTCTTTTACTGATTTTTTCTTAAATAACTTATTTATTACAAGTAAACATAATTAAATTTTGTTTCTTTAAATCATAATATCTAATAAATTTTAATTGCTAGTCAAATCAGTATAATGTCTGTTACTCACTAAAGATTACTCTTCCTTTCTCAAATTAATTACAATCCTCCATAGCAAGTGAGTAATTATTAGGATATGTGTCATTTCTATCATATTTCATTTAATATATTTGTATTATATTATATTTATTATAAAAATACATTGTATTGTGATTATTCATTTAAATATATAGTGTCTTAGATAAGCTTGCAATCAAATAGCTTAAAAGTAACTCAAGCAAACAACTTAATCAAACAAACAATTTACAATGGTTTTCAAATGGACACATTGGATCGAAATTGGACAAGTTCAAATGGACTGAATTAATAAATGAATTGAACTAAAATCAAAAGTTACTTGGATTAAAATCGATTGTGTCATAACCCGTCCAACTTGACCCAATTTTTTTTTGAATGATCCACCTTCCTCCACTCCATCCTACCCTCCCCTACTATCTATCGAGGCTCGAGCCCTTCGAATCTACTCCTAACCCTTGTCCCCGACCCGAGACATAAGGCATGAGATTCAGAATTCAACCTTAAATCGAAACCTGATCCCAACTTGGGAACGTACCCTACCCTAATCAAGATCTGACCTTGACACAGAACTCGACCCCGATCCGTGATCCAACCCCGACTCCAGACCTGACACTAAATTGGAATCTAAAACTGTAACACCCCATATTTTCGTACAAAGGCCTGATCCATAGGAAAAGACTAAATTGGATGAATGGTGTGGTGTTAATGCGAATGTATTAGTGTACCTGATATCATGTTCTCTCTAGTTTTTAACACATCAAATCATCGACAATACAAATTATGTACATTTTACTAAAGTCGTACATTTTCTGAATCAAGATTTTGTCTCATTGAATTTTCCTGTTAAGGTTTTTTACGAGGAAGCTTACAATGCATATTACTAGAATATGTATTTTTTTGGTCCATCATTGAAATTATTCTCCAAGCAATATTTAAACGAGACACATTATCTATATAAATACTTCGTATTATGAATATCTATTTAAATACACAATTTTTTTAAGGAAAAATTATGCGGTTAAGCAAACATATACTAATTAATTAGCTAACATAGTTATAGCTAGTTTGCTTTAATTACAATTCGGAACTTACTTCTAGCTATAATTACACTCCTCTCTCTCGCCTCTTTCCTCTCTCTTTGGAATCTTGCTCGCCTCTCTTCTCTTTTTCAGTCATCTCTCCCTCGCCTCTCTTCTCTCCCTGCCCAATCTCTCTCTCAATTCTCTTTTGGCAATCTCTCTCACTTTATACAAACACAAATGTATAGTTTGTGTTTGTGTTTGTATAAAACGAGAGAGATTGGTTATACATATCTCTCCGTCCAATACACTTATAATTATACAAATACAAAATTTTCCCTGCCCAATTTTTCCTTCATATTTCTCTTTTTCTCGATTTATACAAATACAATATAATTTGTGTTTGTATAAAGCGAAAGAGAGATTGGATATACAAATACAAATGTTTTAACTCAATTCAATTGTCTACGCATTCAAATTGTATGCAAATATACAAATACAATCATAGATACATATAGATAGTAGTTACATATATACAATTATCTAACCGATATACATATACAATTCACCTCTCTCCACTCTCTGCCCTTTCTCGCTCGCCACTCTCCTCCCTGTAACATGTAGCTATGAATCGTAATTACCAAACAATAGTTATGGAGCATAATTAAGCTATTTTTGAGTGGTTATATGCAAAAATTTCCCTTTTTAATAAGCTTGCAATCAACCAAATAACTTCCAAATAGCTCAAGCAGGAAGCTTGCAAACAGTTTCATTACGATTGTTCGTTTTATATAGTGTATATCAGTAAAAGTTTTTCAAATGTTGACAATTATTATACGATAATTTCGTAATGATAAATCTCTTTATAATACAGTATCAATGATTTTTTTCGAGAATTTCTTATGATCGACTAATCATTGCCAATGATAGAGGTTAAGTGGAGTTAATTATTGATATACAGGACTTAAATTGTGCATAAATATATATAATTAAGACATACATTATGATATTATTACAACAAACTTAGATCAATCTTAAGAAAAAAGAGAAAATTGCAACTCCTCTCATTAAACTTTCATACGAAATTCTGAATTAAGCACAAGAAAAGTTAAGCGCAACATGATAAAACATATATATGTTTGTGAAATGAGATATAGTTTGAGTATTAATACACACAATAAAATGAAATATTCATGTTGTATCATGGAATTAATATTGTAATAATTTCATATATGAAGATTCATAAAATGTTTAACAAAACTCTTAAAGAAGAGGATTTGTTAATTAATTACTACTAATTATGAGGAGGAGGCCAATGGGGACAATTATGTGAACATTCATCCATTGAATCATAACAAAATAAAGGGTCTAAACGTGTATCACAACACCATTCATATGCTATCCAGATACACTTGCCAAGATTAATAAGTCTCCTATCTTTAATACTCAATTTATCAATCACTTCTTCACCTAGATTTAAAAGAAAGAAAAAAAACATAAATGATTATTAATAAGATGAGAGAAAAAATCCAACATAATTAAATCAGAGCAAATTTTATTTTATTTACTATCAAGAATTGTTGTGAGAAAGATATGATCCCTATGTTGATTCAATCAGAAATTTCGGGTTTGAGTTCTTGATTATAGGTGACAAAGTCAGTTTTTCATTAAAAGAGATCATTAAAAACTATAAAGAGGTAAGAAACGAGAAGTCAAGAAGATTCAACATTTATTATATATATAGAAAAAAAATTGACCTTATATATAAGGTATAATTTTTAGATGAAGGGATTCATCTGAATCTCTTGTGATTCGCTCGTTCCTTTTTTAGTTGTTATGTTTACTAAAATACTTACTTTAAAATAGTTGTTAATTTAAATAATTAAGAGTGGATTAATTAACTTTTTTCAACTTTGTCTTTTAGCATTATTTATTCTACAATTAAGAGGTACAGAAATAAATAAAATATAAAAATTAATAAAGGATATAATAGAAAAGTTAAGCGCAACATGATGATAAAACATGTATATGTTTGTGAAATGAGATATAGATAGAGAACTAATACACGCAATAAAATGAAATATCCTATCTTTGAAACACTTGCCAAGATTAATAAGTCTCCTATCTTTGATACTCAATGTATCAATCACTTCTTCACCTAATTTTTTTTATAAAAAGATAAAAATAATTAAAAATAAATAAAATATAAATGATTATTAAGATGAAAGAAAAGAATCCAACATAATTAAATCAGAGTAAATTTCATTTTATTTACTTTCAAGGATTGTTGTGGAAAGGATACTATCCATGTACTAATCTCAATCAGAAATTTTGAATATGATTAAAAGAGATCATTAAAAAAACTATAAAGAGTAAAAAAAAAAAAAAGAAATCAAGAAGATTCAGCAACTACTATATATCGTAATAAGAGAAATTAACCTCGTATATACAGTATATTTTTTAGATGAAGGGGTTCATTTGAATCTCTTGCAAGCTCTGCCTATGCCTAGATATGACAATAAGTCCTCGTTGGAAACATTTTTTTCTTTAATTAGCCTTACGCAACATGAATTCAAATTAGCTATAAATCTCTAATATTAATATTAGATACCGAGTTTGTTTTAAATATAAAGCAAACTCTAATTATACAAAGATCGAAATTAGCATCGAACAAATTCTATTTCATAGATAAACATGTTAGCAACAAAAATTTAACGATGAAGTTCATAACTAATTCTAATTTGAAATATAATGAAGAATGAATTTTCTTAATCATACTTACATTCATTAGCAGGGAAGAAGACAAAAATAAGTAAAATGAGGAAAATCAATTGCTTGGTGATGACCATTATTTTCTCAAGTAATTTTGAGTTTTTTTGTGAAAAATAATTTTGAAGTGATTGAATAAAATACATTTTTCATAGATATTTATAGTGGTTAAGAATTGATAAGTTGATATGGCGTATCATTTTGCCATTTTGGAGAAATTCTTATCAAAAATCATTAATTAAATTCATTAAATGATGACCCCACCCTTTTGTTATTAATTTAAATAAGCAAGACAGGATTAATTTAGCATTAAATATTCTACAATTAAGAGGCACGTAAATAAATAAAAATTAAAGATTAACAAGGGATATAATAGTCAAATTATACTTCTAATTAGTTTTTTCTTAAGGATAGTATAAAACCTTACCTTACTACTCCCTCCGTCCCATTTTATATGGCAACCCTTTCTATAAATAGTTGGACCACAATACTTGTCATTTTATAAATTCTATACATAAATTACCATATTTTGCGTATTATATCCTTGATAGAGTAGTTAATTAATCTTGAAAATGTATTAATCATTTATTATAAAGTTGACTTAAACAAACATTAAATAAGGGTAGAAGGGTAAAGTTACATTATTTCTTAATGCAAGTGCAAAGTAAAAAGGTGACATATTAAATGGGACGGAGGGAGTACTAAAAAGAAATAAAGTGAGTATCTTAATTTTAATTTCAATTTCAATTTGTTTCAAATATAGTTAAATTATTTTCTCAATATTCTTTCATTTTTAGATTAGAGAATCTCTTTATAGTATAGTATCAGCAATAGTTTTTCGAAATATTGAGAATTATTACATACCGTATCAAGAAAAAGAGAGAAAATTATAACTCCCTATGTCAAACTCTCATCGATTAATATTAAAATACAAAAAAATAGAGATTCATACAAAACAAAATATAACATATCGCTAAATATTACTAATTTGGCACTTGTAATCAACATTAATATTGTAATATTTTTCCAATATTTTCATATATGAAGCTTAATGTTTAACAAAACTCTTATATAGTAGAGAATTTGTTAATTAATTAATACTAATTATGATTAGGAGGCCATTGGGGACAATTCTGTTTGCATTGCTCCATTGAATCATAACACCTTTACTGGTACAATTGAATCACAACACCATTTGTTAATTGTGAACTGAATAATTAATTAACTATAAACCTAATATATCTATAAATTATTGATTATAAACCCAATAATACAAAATAACTAAACTCCATAAATTTCAAATTCTGACTCCGTGCCTCAGAGTTCATTCACTTAGCTCCAACACCAACATTTCCTAACCAAAAAAGCAAGGGAATTTGGGACAAAGCCATGAGAAGCAAAAGGTAATTCCTCTTTGTTGAATGCTTCTCAAAGCTTCTTACTTCACCAATTAAGATCCTCTTCATGGTCTTTATCAAGAACACCCCCATACAAAAACATTCAAAAATTGTTACAAAGTAAAATGCATAATCCCAAATTACCCTACATAGCAAAATAATTGATGCATTCACAAAAATATAGCCACCATAAGCAACAATATCAAGAAGTGGCACTTCTCCACTTCCTAAAGAGTGTAATGTGGCTTCAAGTATGAGAATTTGCAAGAGCCAACAAAGTAGTCCTGTTGTGAATTGCACACCTAATGCTTCTGGACTAAACCTATAATAAAAAATTATACAGAGTTTAAGTTCTATACATTGATGATCGTGTTAAGAATATATATACATAATTAAGTCATTTTTAAAAGTAATTACACGTAAATTTATATGATAAGTAGTACTAATTGGTTAATATGGTATACTATCACAAATTCAATCGCGTTGACAGTGTAAAAAATATTTTATATTATCGATATATAATTTCATCCATTGAATTATCAGTATAGAGACAAGATTTTAGAATGTTGATAGAGCATATATAGGCTAGTATATATGTTCAGACGGTCACATGCTTGTTAAAGCTAAAAACGAAACTTAACTTGGCTTCTCACTGTATTAAAGTATTAGATTGATGATAAGCTTGAAATGTAACCAATGTAGATCATTTTTTTTTTGTTGGAAATTACCAACAAAGTAAAAGTTCAGATAGCCGACTAACTAAGTAATATATTAAGATTTAATTTCCAACCTAATAATAATCATATATAAAGATGGAAATTCATTTTAAGAAACTTACTTGGTGGTAATGCCCAAAAAATAGCCAGCAAGAACCAAATAAGTACCAAAAGCCATCATAGGGATGTACAAATTAGGTGCATTTATATCATAAATTGGAGGTTTGAATGAAAATTCTCCTCCAACCATATCTCCAGCTCTCATCCAATGTCCCTAAAAACATATTTATATAATTAAAAAATCATTCATATTTTGAATTAAAAAAAAGGATATATTAAGTTATATACACGCACTATAACAAATAAAAGAATTGTGTTGTAATAACATAATTGCAGTTGTATTATATTTAGCAGAGATAATAAAATGAGTATTTATAAACAACACCTTATATAAATATCGCTAAAGGTTTTAACAATTCTGAATATAATGACATTAACTCAATTATCGCTAAATATTATTGTAAAGAAAATTTTATTGTCACTAAATGTCTCCTTTGTTATAGTGACTAACAACACCTTTTTTTTAAAAATATACTATCAATATTGTTTAACCTATAATAGTGGGCTAGTAAATTACAATTTGTATCAAGTTATTAATTACTAATATTTATCATAGAAATCACATGTAATTACACAAATGATTGTGTAAATATTATTTATGCTGTCAGTATATATAATTTAAACTTTAAGCAAATAAATTAATATACAAAATGTTGTGGACTTTACCTTGTGAAGAAATGGGAACAAAATCACCTTCAATTTGTTTTTCACATAATCTTCATTCACTTGAAAATAGTACTGTGGGTTAGAAATGTATCTGCCAATCTATATGTAGTAAAAAGAAATTAATAAAATGGAAAATATAGTGCAATAATTTCTCTAAAATAAATAAACAGCATCCACATTCTAATATTAACTATTGGAAATTTTCAAAAAGTCAATAATTAAAATTAGCAATACTTTCCAGAAAAGACACTTTTGAAAAGTACGTACAATGCAATCAGATCAATCTATGGCAGTTGTTTCCTAAAACAATATTGTATTATAACAATCAATTTTTTCTTAGAAGCGAATTTCATATTCTATGTATATTATATATTCTTTATAATAATATCTCATTGGAACAGTCAAAAATATACAGACAAATGATATCGTTATATATTTTTCCAAAACAAAAAAGGTATACTTACATTGCTTTGAACATAGGAAGAACTTGAACCTAAGACTTTTTCTCCATAAGCACCAAGTTCACTTTTGATAAGATCAGAGCCAGCACCATATAATAGCATATTCCCAAGTGATGTATCAATTTGTTTAGTACAAGTCTTCTTGTGATATTCTGATGTTTCATACATTGTTGACCCCATTTTATTATACTACAAAAGAAAGAAAAAATGAATTAGCCAAACGGACAATTTCTATCGCTAAATAATCAAAAAATTATCGCTAGTTTTATTTAATGATAAGAGTATCGAAAATTCATGTTGCTTATATTGGCTATTCATTGACAGATCAATGACGAATTTCATAGCTAATTTCTGATTTATGTGGTTCTTTGTGCTTCTTCTCATAAAGAGAAGCATAAGAGAATGCAACTTATGATCAATGGGTTCAACTGATTTTAGTATGTTCAAGACGAAATATTAATATAGATGTGATTATTATTAAGAATTCAATAAATATTAAATTTTGAGTCATTGATAACTCTGAAAGTACAATGTAAATTAGTGTGAAGAACCTTAAAAAGCTAACTCCATTAAATTTAAATTCTGAATTTACCTTTATATGAAGAAGCAAATACAATACTTAAGTGAATCCCACATTGAATTGGTAGATGAAAGTGAAGAACTTTATAAGGCTAAGTTCAAGTGATCACACGATACACATATTTTTGGGGCTCAATTTGGTATAATTCAAAAGACGAATTCATACGAACCTAAATACAATGCGGATAGCACATGCGCAAAATTGAAAGTGAAGTTATAGAAATTCTAATTTCATGAAATCATTCGATCTAAATGCTATATGAAAAATATAAACCAAATGATGGATCAGATCGAAATATTAAAAATGTAGAAAATCATAACATGAGTGAATATTTGAAAATGTCATAATTATATGTTATATATACCTTTTGATTTTGAAGTAGTTTACTCAAGACACTCAGAAAGCTTTTGCTTCTTAATTTGCAGAAATTAAAAGATGGTCTATCTTTATTGTGTTCTTTTTATATATATACATTTTCAAGAGAAATTATTATTATTATTATGTACTTTATTTTATTTTATTTTTTCTTATTTAATTTTGCATGGTATGAGATGACAAATTTTTAGATGGTCCGCAACCCAATGCAACAATTTTTTTATTTTAAAAAATTGATTACTGAATTGCAGTTGTATTTTAATGAAATGAAACTACTAATTAATTAATACCAATATAAATACGTGACTCTTTTTGCAGTATAGTGTTGGGTCGGTATCTCTGCTATATTGGACCATACTACTCATTTTCCCAATGCATTACGTAAGATTTTAATTTTACCAGTTTTGAATTTTAAAACGGTGAAGTGTTATTAACTGAATTTTAATAATAAATGAGTTAGACTGAATCTGTATCAGGGCTTTTAGATCCAATCTTACATTACATAGTAGGTCATCGTGTGCAATCAAATCTATATATAATAGGCATTGACGAAGCTAGGGTACTACAAGGGGATCATAGGAACTCTCTATTCGTAGAAAAATTACATTGTTTATAAAGTTAAAATTATTTCTCAGCTACATTAATTGGATGTTAAATTGCTTTGACTTCTTCGTATGTTTACCTCTCAGTGAAAATTCAAGCTCCGGTTTTGATGATAGCCTCATTTGTTTGGATTTTCTTTTAGCTATTAGAGTAATTAGTCGTTATATACTGATAATATTATTTTGATATTTAAAAGTGGGTATTTCCGTATTTGTGTTATTTGTCTATTTTGTTTGAATCATAAAATTGCACGTTTTCCTCTTCAAATGAGATGGTTTTGCCCTTTAGGAATAGAATTTATACTTAGCAGTGAGGCATAAATCTTTAGAAACTGAAGTCATGCATGGACATTACTTGTAGAATATTTTAATACGAAAATATTAATTTATCCCCCCCCTCCAAAAAAAAATTACTTATTACGAGGGACATAAAATAATCAAAAGCATTATCTGCTCAAATGGGCTTAAACAATTTGGGCTTCTGAATCTGAATAATCACTAAGGCCCATATCTTCTTAAACAAACAATCAATCCATACAAACTATTCACATTTAACCCTTATTAAATAATTATTATATAGCCACTTACTCAATCACTTCAACTAAAAATAACCAACAGATGAATAATTAATAGTATTTAATATATCTATAATTATGTATACGCGGAATATATATAAATTGATATCATTTCATCAGAAAATTACATTCCATAAATTGATAGTGTTTTTAGTGTGTATTTATATTATATGTTATATAATGTAACTCTTATGATCATATTTTAGACAAAAATAATTCAATTAAAAAATTTCCCAAACTTCAAACATAAATTTTCACAATTTCAATCTCGTATATCTGAAGTTGTTCCCAAATAAATAAAGTCCATAAAAATACTAATATGAATTTTGGCGTAGAAATACTGTATCATATAAAATTAAAGGACGATATTGTCAATTTAATGATTTATATTTGAACTATGAAGTGGTCAAAGAGTAGGTGCCATATAGTCTTATGGAAGTGATATTTTGATTTGATGGTCTTGTCTTCCTAGGGATGTAAAATATGAAGGTCTATGCATAGTATATTAATATATAAATTACTCCCTCCGTCTCTTTTTAGTTGTCAACTTTAGAAATGACACACAGATTAAGGCAACAATGATTAGCACAGTGAAGTTACAATTTTACCCTTATGACAACTTTTCACTTCAAAATTACAACCACTTATTTGAATTCAAGTGAAATAAATTGGAGGGAAACAACATACACTTTTACAATTTTCAAGAAGTGTAAATAAGGGCATAATAGGAAAAAATTTGTTGTCCTTTCTTGATTTGTCAAAATGGACAACTCAATAGGGACAACTAAAAAAGGAAATATGGACAAGTAAATAGGGACGGAGAGAGTAATTAGATAACATGCAATATATAATATAAATATAGAGTATTTTGATTTTTCAAATTTTATATCTACACTATTAGGTGTTCTAGTTTCCTCCTGAACTATCACCACCTACTTATCAAAACACATCTCAATTATCAGATGTGTGAGTTTCCTATTGAAATATTACCATCATCCAAGTAGGAACATGAAATAATAAGTTATTGGACTGTTTGATAAATAATTGAGTAACATATATTATAGCTCAAATATGAAACTTCAAAAAATTAATATACTCTAAATATGTTTTTGATATTTCACTATATATATATAAAAAGAAACAAGATAAACAGATATTTCACTTTCAAAGTCAGAGGAGTACATAGTACATACTGATAGATGCACACGAGAATTATGTGGAGAGAAATAAAACAATTTCACAGTTTTTTCTTAAAGAAAATAGGAAAATATGTAATTTATTTGGATTTTATTGAATGTATAAGTTTTAAAGGATATATAAGAGAAATAAATTCATTGAAAACAATTTCACAGGTTTTTCTTAAAGAATCACTACTAAAAAAAATGGAAATTCTTGACAATATTCGTTGGAATTTAGCTCATTGATAATGTTTTTAATCAATTTGCGATAAATTATTTTAGATCAATTTCATCAAAAAATATATATCAAAAGTTCCTATTTTTGATAGTGTGTTCAATCGGCCACTTTCGATATATGTGGCTCCACCATTATCTATAGTCAATCAATCGTTGTACTCATTGAAAAGTGTTAATATAATAGCTCAAGACAATTTTACCCCTTGGGTTTTGGTTCAATGCAAAGATTGTGGACAAAGGCCTAATATTTTAAATGAAGAATAAAGAAAATCGAACTCATTATATTATTCATTGAAAGTTTAAATCGTGTGTAAGCTAATTTGATAGATTTCTCGTTCATAAAAAAAATCTTATACATTTTTATCTGATATGCAATATATTGTACTTTCTCGAGTTATATAGGCAATAATCTAAAGGCAAAACTTGAATAATATGTTTAATTTATGAGATATAAGATCTACGTATATCCTAGTCTCCTCGAATCTTACTCGTAAGATTTACACTGAATATGTTATTGTTGTTGTATAAAAAGTGTTAACTATGAAATTTACTACTAAATCAAGCGGTGAATAGATCACAGTTAACATAATTCTTTGATAGTTCGTTGCTATTTCTTCGTCTAATAAAATAAAAGCTGGACATTTTATTCGTTACTATTTTATGTATATTTTTGTATAAAAGTGATGATATACTAAAAGTTGAGGGAAACAACATCTCAGAAATCTAGGGCAAGATCTCAAATCTAATATACTATATATTAGAGACTCCAATTCAAAGCAAACAATTTAGTATATAGTTATTTTTAGGTTTTGATTGACTTTTTTGGCTCTTCATTGTCTTTGTTGTGGGATCTTAAAGGCCCTAGAGTCAATGTATTTATTTTTTTTTGCAAATTATTTTTGTTGGAAAATCTCATTCATTAGAAAATTATATCGTATAAATAAGATACGTAATAAAATCTATTTTTTTTACGTATAATTTGGAACAAAAGTTCTGGAATTCAAAAAAACTTACCATCTAAAGTCCTTTATTTTTAGAACAAGTTGAATGTATAGGCATTATTTGAAAAGACGAAAGCACTCAATCGAGATTTATCGGAATCAATATTATAAACTTTTGAAAGAGAATTAAATCTTCGTAAAGTTGGTGATGATCACAACGACACTTACAATAAAGTTGATCTACATATATTTAGTGGCAACGAAAAGGGGATTCATTAGCTCACTATTCAATAAGAACAATTGAAACGTTTGGAATTCATAAAATGTGCATATTCATTTCATAGACTCGTATATATTTACTACAGATTAGTAATAAATGAGGTTGAGAAACGACTTCAAGTTACATATTTGAATTTCGGAACTTCTAATTAAAATTTCTGACTCTGTCACCGACCGACGATAGGAGACAAGACATAGGGTTGTGAGACCTATGAAAGATTAATGCACACTAGTCGGACACACAAGTGGTAAAAGCTATACAATTAATCAACGACATGCATTTAACACAATATGGAATTGATGAATACTATTCAAATGTACCAAACTAATAATAATTTTAATTATTGTCCTTTGATACCCCCTAAAGCCAACATACATATAAAAAAGGTTTGGTGTTACGATTATGTTTTTCAATTTGTTAGGTATACTACGAAAAATATATAAATTGATAGAAAATATCATTCTAACATAATATGAAGTGGACTAGAATGATATTTTCTATCGATCCATATTGTTTCATTTCATAGATTATATCATTATTATTGTCCTTTTATGTCTCATAATTTGACAAAACATAACTAATTTAATTTATTTGATATCTTAATTATATCGTTATTATTGTCCTATATATGTATGCCCCCTTAATATATTTGTTTCATATCATATTTTTTCTCGTTATTATTGTCCTATGTATATGCCTCCTTTATAATTTTTGACAAAAGATAATTACATTTAATTTGTTTCTTATCATATCTTATATCGTTATTATTGTCCCATGCGCCCAATCTTTGACCAAATAAACTTAATTACAAACTTATTTTATCGTATTCACGTAAAACCAAGCCAATAATTGTGTTTTCCTTACCAAGTTTAGACATTTTATCTATTACTATAAATATAAATATATAAATTAAGATATATAGCAAACAAATGAATTAGAGATGGTAATTATTATTTGCTAATTTTTTTATAAAAAAAAAATTATTACTTGGTAAATATGAACAATTATTTAGTTTTCTTATTTTGTACAAGTTCTTACAAGTAACTAGTTATTTTTAGCCCCACAAAAGAAGAAATTTCTAATGATCGTTAATACACTTTACATAAATCATAGATGGAATTAGAGAATAGTTTACGGGTTTAGCCCAATTCAATAGCTTTGATCTCTAAACTCTGTATTTATAATTCTAAAAATTGATTAAATTTATTAAAAAATATTATTAAAACACAATAACTTAAAAGAACTAGAAAAACAAATCCATAAGCTTCAACCATATTGAGCTGCTGAATAAAACATAACTTAAGACAAAACTGAGGAAGGCCAAATATATAGAAAACATCATTTTTGGTAACAATTGAGAAATAAATAAATAAAACTAAAAGAAAAAATATAATAATAAGAATAATAATAATAATCTTATCATGGTATTAATTAATTAATGACACATCACATGGATTATTAGATACTAAAATCAACCCAACCTAACTACTTGGCATTTAGCAATGAGTAATTAAATGATTTTACCCACTTCATTTGACAAACACAACATCAAAATCTATAAAATTCACATGATGATAGATTAAACCAAAAAGGAATGATTAGATATGGTTGATGATCCACTCATAAACTCTATTTTTAAAAAAATTATAATTATCTGATATCCGATACCTATTTAATGGAGCTTTTCTTACTGGTGTTTTTCCATTCACAATCGTTGAAAATATTTTTTTAATATAATTATTCATCGAAAATTTCTTTCTGACGTGCCAAATTTTAATTTGGCATTTGTCATCGATCAACAATTTTTTAGTTGGTAATATTTATCTTGCCATATTCCTCGATGGTCAAATAAACTCTACTCCCCACTCTCTGTCCATAACATTAAAAAAAAGAATATTATATAAATATATTATACTAGACAATAGTCATATTCATGAATAAATATATTATACTAGACAATAGTCATATTCATGAATAGAAACTTTGACTGCCATCATTTTTTATTCAGTTTGTCTAATCAAATTATTCAGCAATACCTTTGCTAATTTGTCATTATTTTCATGATTTGGACATATTATAGATAAACCAAAAAATACAAATAAAAAATCTACATGTACCATAGTAATAGGTAATGATGAAAATCTTCATAGTTACCAAGAAGAGCAAAAATTATAATATTTTTTATTGTTGTTAGCAAAAATTATAATATTTTTTATTGTTGTTTTTATTATTTATCTTTTATAAAATGTATAAAAATGCAATCTTTGTCAGTTGGCCTATATGCATAACATTTTTCTCTTGTACTATATAAATATTCATAGAATATAATCTAAAACCCCACATACCTTTCTATTAATTCTTCTCTTTTAACTTATTGCCCTTCTCTTTTCCTACTTAATTGGACCACTATTCCTAATAAAGCTAGAGATGCATGTGGTTGGTAAGTAATGAATATATTCGGACTTAAAATTTAAATTTTACGAATTTAACTTTTAAAATTTAATAACTGACTGATGAGCGATCAAGAAGGCTCATGGTGTGGGCTAGCGACCTCCATTGAACTTTGGAGGAATGTCCATTTTAAGGTCAAGTTAAATGGTCGAATTTATATCATAATTAGTGACAATAGAGACAATGTGTTTTCACGCCCCATATTATTTATAAGCTTAGAATAAGAAATGTTTGGTAACGAATTGAATTCATCTTAGAATTATGGATTCAAATTTTTTTATTTTTTTAAACATATTTATATATTTTTTGTATTTCACGCCAAACAATTAAACTCGTAAAATATTAATTATACATCCACCTCTATAAATGAGTTGAGCTAAGTTATTCCAAGAGATGAATTATTACCAAGATACCTTTAGAAGCATATTATTGAATGCTTCCATCCACTTGTTGTCATGTAGGGACGGATCTAAAGTATAAGTATGAGCTCAAATAAATTTAACAATTTTATTTAAATTTATATTTATCTTATAAAATTTATTATAATTACAAATTAAATAATTAAAATAAGTTATAAATTTCAAATTTTAATTTTGCCGGCTTGCTATCCCTAATCTAACAACTACATAAAAGGAAATTCCCATTTCTTCTTTAAAAAGAAAAGGATGGAGAAAGGGAGAGGGACAAAAAAAAAGGTCCCAACTTTAATATTTAATAAGGTCCACATTTTTTAACAAGACTACAACTACTTATTAATGTTATATATAACATCAGTGCTGAAGTCACACACCCCCATCACCCCTATCATTGCATTTCATCTCACCCCTTCAAAAAAGCCTATTATTTATAATTATAAAAGTTTACCTTATATGGAGAGATAAATGATTTGCAATCTTGAAAATAATATCAATTTATTGATATTAGTTAACCTCTGATTTTCTAATTAGATTGATCAACATCAATAAAATTGAGAGAATCATATTGTCTTATGTTTAAGTTTCAGTGAAGACAAAAATATTAGGATATTTTGTCTTATTTTTCAAAGTTGTGATGAATATGTAGAGTTACTTGATACCTATATTAGCTAGTGGGGATATAGTAAGTACTTTATGAAATTATAAGTCGAGATGCGCTCAAGTTTGCATGTACTATTACAACTTTTAGTATCAAAATTATAAGTCGAGATGTGCTCAAGTTTGCATGTACTAGTACAACTTTTAGTATCATATGTTTTACATCATTCGGTTTTCACCCCTTCTACATATACCTTCACGATATTTACTATGTTTCGGATGTTTCAGATAATATGACATCTATCTAGAGTCTGTCGATACATAGAAAATACTCTATATTATAAGTCAAATCACACACAAATTGATCAGACACCATCGTAATTTTTTTTATTATTATTATTAATTGGCTCATCTATACCTTACTCATTAACTCCCACAATCCCACCCCCCTACAAACCAAAACAAGAACAAACAAACAAGAAACTTATAGTAAGCTCCACATATGTTCATGTATATATACTCCTCTATCTTATTTAGGTGACATATATATTATTGAAAGAGAGTAAGGAATATATAAGTGCAATGGCATCTCAAATTAGAGCTAATTATTCATTTTTCATTAGTCTAATACTAATTATTTTCTCTTTAACCATTATTAATGTTGTTGTTGCTCTAACAACAAAAGAACAAGAATTGGATCGGATCACAACACTTCCGGGACAACCTCCGGTGACGTTTTCGCAGTTTTCCGGCTATGTTTCCGTCAATGAAGGACATGGAAGAGCTTTGTTCTATTGGTTAACACAAGCTACAACTCATCCTGAGAAGAAACCTCTTGTTCTTTGGCTCAATGGAGGTTAGTACTCTAATTTTCTTTTCAATAATAAGAAATTCCGCTAAACATGTTTAAGATTTACGTATATATAAACGGTGTTTAATTACAGAAACAATCTTTTTACCTTCGTTCAATAGGGGTAAGGTTGGTGTACACTTCATTTCCTCAGACCTCATCTTGTGAGACTATATATGTTGTTGCAAAGGGAGGGAAAATTAGTTGACCAACTTTCACCATCTAGTGGAGTGTTAATCGAGGCGAAGTGAGAATTAAAATTAACTGTTTCAAGTGAACTCAATACTTTTGACCAGAGCGTGAATATATATATATGAAAGTAACTGGAAAATTACTATGGTCAATAATTTTATAAGTAGAATGAGTTCAATCGTAATTCATTAAATGTAAATTCTAGATTCGTCTGGTTGCAAGAGAATTCTAGAGTTATTTTAATAACAAATAATTCGTATTTTATCCATGGAAAATATTGATATTTAGTCTAAACTAAATTAAAATCAAAGCAATAACTGTTTAATGATAATGAAATTATATAATATAAGTACTACACATGATATATGTACTTATAGTAAGGTTCAAGCATGAGATCGTTTGATTAAAAAACAAGTTAGATAGAAATTGTAATATAGTATGACATAACTACATGTATTAATACTTGTAAGTTGCAAAAAAAATTGTACCCTCTTTTATCTACTTATGTCTGTTATTTGATATTTGCTTTGGGATAGCTGATTCAAAATTTAGATAATTAATGTAATTTTGATTTCGCCTCTAATCAACAATGTAAAAAAGATTCTTCCCAAATTACATAGTCATCTTGTTTGTCCACCACAAGAATACATCTAGGGGTGTTAAATATGACGGAAAGATTTGTTTGTTTGTTCAATTCGTTTAAAATTTTATGTATTAGACATAAAATAATTTTATATTCGATTGATTTTCAGTCCGTCCGTCCAATTAAATCATCATTGATAGTGAGATAGATAAAATCCGTTAATTTGGGTTGCCAAAAAGCACTTCCCCTCTTATTGGATCTTACCAGACATGCGACCCAAAATTAGTCGAAAATTTACATGCAAGTATCAGCACCGAGCAAAAAAAAAAACAAAAAAAGATATTGCATAGTTACCATTATCAAATAAAATATTCCTCCATAATCAAACATTTTGAAAGATTTCGAATTCAAGGGCTAGGATGAAAAAAATGTTGGTTTAACGTATTTTCTTCTTTAATATATCTCACGAATTATATCTAAATTGATCGAAACTTTAATATAAATATCATATATCGAATAAAAAATAATATTCCTTGTGCATAAGTGCTCGTGATATCCTTGTGTCCAATTTACCTCATCATATTCTTTTTATTCCTTCTTGTTCTAAATTTATTCCTTGTTTGTATGTGTACAAAAGGCTGTATTTTTAGCCTATGCTTTTTCGTCTTTATCTCCACAATTTTATGATACAAACAAACAAAGGACATCATTCCAAATTCAACAAAAAAGTAGAACTCCTTTTTCACTATTTTTGTACTTTTCTTTCCACTTTCTAGCTTTCATCCAACTTTTTTTTCTCTATTTTTGTACTTTTCTTTCCATTTTCTAGCTTTCATCCAACTTTTCTTATACCTTTTATGTCACAATTTATGTGATATATTTTAAATTTTGAAAGTCAAATAATTTAATTTTGATCATAAATTTGGATATCAAATTTTTAAATAAAATTTATGTATTTGAAAATTATGTACCTCGCACAAACAAAATAAGAAACAAAAATCGTCTCTATAACATATTTGAAATTTATGATCTAAAAGATATCATAACGGTGGCATATTAATACATAGATTGAAGGTGGTACTTGAACATCTTTCATCAGAAATTATTACGTAAGCCAATACTTACCTATACACTCTCAATCTGTCACATATTATTACTAAATCTTGTTAGAAAATGATTTCCCCTTAAATAAGAATTACACCAGATGAATTCAGGATATCCAATACGAATATCGAACCTCCAAAAAAAAAAAATTGTAATATGGTGACCATTTAAAAGCATCGAGTGTTAAGAAGCATGCGTATTCAGAAACTACTAATAAGAGAAATAAATAGTGATGGTCATCATGATGTTCATAGTTACACTATTGATCACATTGGTGAATTTTATGTGACCTATCATTATTAAACCACAAAGAAAAAAAGAAAAAGAAGCCTATTTAAAAAATAAAAATAAAAAGTGAAGGGTCGTTTTCTTGTGAGTAAATAATTAATAGTTGGAAATTTTATTTTATTTTTAAAAAAGAGAGAAGTATATAATATATACTAATTAATAGTAATAATAAATGATAGTAAGGGATGGGTAGGTGAATAATGAGTTATGGAAGATTGTTTTATTAATGGTGGTTCCTAAAAGGTTGTGTATAGAAATCATGAAATTCATGTGTTTTCTTCATCTTCTCATCCAAATACAATGATGTTTAAATGCAATCATAAATTGTGATGGATCGGTTGAATTTTTTTTTTATCTAAATTAAATATTTCAAATTTGATATTTTAGGAATGAAAAAAAGTCGCATTAGAGACGTCGCCTAAAAAATGATCCCTACAATGTGCGAATTCAAATTTAATAGGATCTCAATACATGAGAAACTAAAGAGAAAAAAACTTATAAACGGAAAAAAAAATACAGACAACTTCTATCGCTAAACAATAAAAACATCTTAGTTACGGTTGGTTATGGGTTGTTTTTGTAGTGTATGTGGCACTCCATTTCCATGTATGTGAACCGTTTGACTAGATCTGAAATTTAAGAAACCCTGAGGGGTAGCTCAGCTGGTAAAGGCCTGGGACAAAGTCCTTCAGGTCGCCGGTTCGAGCCCCAGCAGGGCCACTGGAGGCATTACAAACCGGCCGCGTCTCCAGGGCCCCGTGGAACTAACCGTGGTGGACCCGCCTTGAAATAGCGGGACCCGGTGGGTACAGCTAGTCGGGTTCGCAAAGCGACGCCCGGAAACCACGGTTAAAAAAAAAAAAAAAATCTGAAATTTAAGACAGAAAGTAATGTTTTTTTTAACTAAAACTTGTAAGTTAAAAGAAAAATATGTCGTATATATTAGAACATAAATATCCATCGAAATAAACTTCTTTTTTAGCGGATTGGAAAAGGGACATTGACAATCAATTTTCTTGATTTTTCATTTGAAGTTTGATACCTATTTTGAAACCTGACTTAATACAGATTCATAATGCATGTTAGTAACAAAGCAACAAGCCAAACTCTGATTATACATAGTTATACATGTATTATACATTAAAAGATTATATATATACTTGACATTCGTCTACTATTATTAGTTTAATCAGTTCGATGAGCGGCTATTTAAAGTTATATATTATTTTATTTTTTTGGATAAATCTTCACCTCAAGTTGAAATTATTTTTGCACTATGCAGGTCCAGGTTGTTCATCAGTAGCATATGGGGCATCAGAAGAAATTGGTCCATTTAGAATTAATAAAACTGGTTCTTCCCTCTATTTAAACAAATATTCATGGAATAAAGGTAACATATTTTTTTTTTGTTCACTTTTACCTATAATTTTTTTAAAAAAAAAGATAATAATTACAAATGTTATAAATGCAGTGGCAAATATACTTTTCTTGGAATCTCCAGCTGGTGTTGGTTTTTCTTATACAAATACAAGTTCTGATCTTAAGGATTCTGGGGATAAAAGAACAGGTACATACCACACATTTTTTGATAATATTCATTTTTTCATATATGTATGTCTGGTTTTATTTTAACTTATATACACAGACAGTTTAGATTAAATTACAATGATAGTGTAAATTTTTTTACATTGTCAGTATATATATATAAAGAAGGGATGTTTATATGAATAATCGATCGGATTCACTGTTTAATTTTTGTAGTCGATATACATAGGTTATTATACATAGTTATAGCTATATATACATGCATTGTACTTATATTGTATATTTACTCGCAATTTAAAAATTTGTAGATATTAAACAACAACAGTCTAATATTTTATCATTGGCATATTAACTTAGATTTTAGAGCTGTTTATTTTTTTGGCACAGCTCAGGATGCACTAATATTCCTCACAAGATGGATGTCAAGATTTCCACAGTATAAATATAGAGATTTTTATATTGCTGGAGAGAGTTACGCAGGTATTTTTTTATTTTAAAAAAAAGAAAAGAAAATTAGACCGTAACACTACAAAATTAATTTCATTAACATTTTCTTTGGGTTTATCAGGGCATTATATTCCTCAATTAGCACAGGCTATTTACAATTATAACAAGAAATTATCAAATCCAATCATAAATCTCAAAGGATTCATGGTAAGTAATTCATCTAATTGTATATAAAAAAAAAATCATATTATTTAATTTAAGGGAAATTTGCACTTTTAGTCCCTCACATATCGATAAGTTCTAAATTTGGTCCTTGTAATTTAACAAAATTAACAAATTATTTAGTGTTAAACCATTTAATAACCTATATATGTATTATGTTAAATTCATATTGTTTCTCCATAGTCGAGTATATATAATATATTTTGTATAAATAGTCTAAATATCACATGTTTTATATACAAAAGGATCAAAACCATTTATTTCAATCCCTACTAATAAAAATACTAATTTTCAACGAACATCCCATCGGAAATTTACTCTTTTTCTAGTAGTGAAGTAGCTTAGCCAACTATTACAAGGACCGAGATAAAAATCTACCAATAATCGAGGGACTAGAAAGTGCAATTACCCCTTACATTTTAACGAGAGGTTTTAGAATATTCCTGTCCTGAAAATAAAATCGTTTTTTATATGAACACTTATAAAATGTCCAAAGTTGATCGAACTTCTTAGTGTGAATCCTGATTAATTAGACTTATAACAGATCGATATCGAACATCGAATAAAAAAATAATATTTTTTTAAATATTTTTTTGGCATACTCATGATGATTGAAATAATACACAGGTAGGAAATGCAGTTACTGATAACAAATATGATGGAATTGGCACTGTGACATATTGGTGGAGTCACTCAATGATTTCAGACAAAACATACAAAAATATAATGAATTTTTGCAATTTTACATCTGAAAATTCATCAAAAAAATGTGATGAATCAGTGAGTTATGCAGTGAACCATGAATTTGGTCAAATTGATCAATATAGTATTTACACACCATCTTGCAAAATTGTGCAAAATGAAACAAATTATTTGAATAATAATAATGTTAGATTCAAGAACACAATTATTCATAGGAAACTCTCTGGCTATGATCCATGTACTGAGAATTATGCTGAGGAATATTTTAATAGACATGATGTGCAAAGAGCTATGCATGCTAATGTCACTGGGATTTCATACAAGTGGACTGCTTGCAGGTACTCACTTTCTCTTGTACTTTCTATATATATGTCTATGCGACTGAGACAAATTCAAGATTTTAAGTTTTTCTGAGTTCTTATTAGGGTTTGGACAAATTGTTTATATGTATTAGTAATTGTGTAGTTTTTTTTCTTTTCTCAATGTGTATTTTGATTCATTTGTTTTGTATCTTGCTATTTGACTGTCATATTATTCTTGCAACCTTGCTCAAAAACCTTCTTTTTTGAGTTGAGGGTTTATCAAAAACAAAGTTTCTACCCCATGAAATAATGTATGTGTGTACCTTATGTCCTCCCAAGACCCTTAAATGTGAAATTACACATGATATGTTGTAAATATAGGGTACAAACCGAAGTTTATCATGAACCCATATAACTTAAGTGTAGATCCGTCCCTACTCGATGATAGTACAACATATATTGGTGAGTGGTGATGAGATGAGTTGTTCTTGTACGGTATTAGAAAATTTTCACCTCATGAGCTAATTAACTTTTGGTGCTGAATTAGACATAATATCATCATTATTTAACATGAAAGTAGAGTCTGATTCATCTCATTTCTTGATTTATCTAGTGTTAGTAACTCCGTTTTAGAATTTCGATAAATAGTATTATACAATTTTTCATCTCACGAACTAACTTTTAGTGTTGGATTAGACACAATATTGTTCTGCAAGCATTTACTAAAGAACTATTTATTCTCTACTTATATGATCTTGGACAATTAATTTTCGTCTTTTTTTTTCAATTGAGAAAACAGTGATGTATTATTAAAGAATTGGAAGGACTCTGATGATTCAATGCTACCAATATACAAGAAACTAATGGCTGCTGGTCTTAGAATATGGATGTTCAGGTAAAACTAATCAATTTCTCCATATAGTATCTTTTTTTCTTTTTTTTGTGAACTTATAAATGTGCTACACAACTTTTTTTAAAAAAGGTCAAAATCGACCTCCAAAGATCGTTTTTTGGTCAATATTGACTAAAAAACGATGTCAAAGAGGTGGTCAGCATTGTATTGACCGATCAATATAAAAAACTGTCAGAAAAGTGTGAATTACATGGGAATTTTCCTGGAAATTAGTATGAAATTCTGTAGGAAACTTATTTTCCTGTAAATTTTCATACTAATCCCCATGTAATTCACACTTTTCTTGTAGTGTGACATCTAAAGGTTGATTTATTGAATTACACAATTATAAAACGCATCAGTTAGGAATTGAATTCCGTCTTTATTATGGTAAGATACATTTCTACTACTAAGTAAAATAATTAAAGTTTAATTATGTTTGAATTTATATGCAGTGGGGATACAGATTCAGTGGTACCAGTGACTGCCACAAGGTTCTCTCTAAGCCATCTTAATCCCAAGATTAAAACTCCATGGTATCCTTGGTATTCTGGAACTCAGGTAACATACACTCTATTTTAAGTATTTTAATAAGTGGCGGAGTCAAAATTTACACTGAGGAGAGTCAAAGAGATTAAGTACACAATTTTTTTTTAAAAAAAACAATTACCTATTTACATGATATAATTTCTGACAAAGGAATGCCAATTGGCACCATTTGAATAAGGATGTGGTTTCGCACCTGATTCTAGTTAATTTCTAGAGTTAGCACCAAAGGCGGATTTATAGTTTGTTCTATGAATTCGACTGAACTTATTGTTTATTAATCAAACTATTTATACATATGCGGATATGAAAATATAATTTATAAAGAAATCTTTCTTCACGTTTGATTTGACATAAAAAAAAAATTCAGAGGGGAAAATGACTTTTAATTAATATTTATGGGCAAAAGTCATATTTCTTATATCTAGACATATTCCACCTTACTAACCAAATGTACCAAAAAACTATTCAAGAAAAATATTTTTTACGAGGAAGATTTTTCATAAAAAATGACTTGGCCTGGTCAAATGAAATAAACTCTAAATCTTAAATTAATCTATGATTAGTGCCAAGATTACTTTTTCTATAGGAATTAACTTTGAATTTTGAATTCACTTCTGATTAGCGTCAAAATTACTTTTGTTATATAAAACAAACTCCAAATCTTGAACTCACATTTGATTAGCACTAAAACAACTTTTGTCATACTAAACAAACTTTAAATAATCTTGAATTCGCCTCTAATAGGCGCTAAGATTACTTTTGTCATCCTAACAAACCTTTAAATCTTAAATTCGTCTGATCACAATCAAAACTAATATTGATGATAAATATGACATTATATTGTAGGTGGGAGGATGGACAGAGGTGTATGATGGACTTACATTTGCAACAATTAGAGGAGCTGGCCATGAAGTTCCATTATTTCAACCTAAAAGAGCATTTATTCTTTTCCAATCATTCTTGGCTGGCAAAGAATTACCAAAATAAATTCAGAAAATTCAATTAAGATTGCAATAATCTTGAGGAAGTTGATAGTCATAAAAAAGGCAATTTGAATATTTTATAGCTCTCATGAAAATTATGGGAGTTTTGCAAATTAGCATTAGAGTTGATTTATTTGAAATTTGTGTATTGAAACTCATGATCATTTCTCATATCTTTTTTCCATATATCTAGAATTCTCAAGGCAACTAATTTTCTATCAAGATTGCTAAACAAATCTTCGTAACCGACATTTCAAGTTTATTGTCTTTCTTTTTTTACTTATTTAGCACCTTCAACCCATACCCCTTAATCACCTCCTCCCCCACCCCCTCCTCAATCTCACCCCTTAAATATTTTTGAGATGATAGTTTTTAGTTTATTTATCAAATACTAAAAAAATAAGGAAGAAATCCACTTATTTTCCAAGAAAATATTTCCATTCATTCCACATGTTTTTAACCATTTTTTACTTTGTTTGGATAAATGTATTGCTTTATAGTGTATCGTACTATATATTGTATTGTATCATATTGTATGTATTATTTCGATGAATAAAAAATTTGGATCGATAATATCATTTTTTGTCTTTACATAATATCATAGGTCAGTAATTTGAAGAGAAAATCCAGTATAAAAAAAAAGAGGGGTGAGGGTAATGATAAAATATGATTATTAAATAATATAAAATGAGATTCGTCGTTATGTAATAATAAATTTAATGATATAATTTAATAATTTTTAAGTAATAATCAAAACAAATATTACATCTTTGAATTTAGAATCTCGAGATAAATTTTAAACCTTTAAATACCCTTGTGTTTAGGAGATTCACCTATATATATTCAGAAATAGTAAAAAAAATATCACCTATATATACAACTTAATTTTTTACCGAATAAATTCGAGTGAGCACCTTCTCGTCCTTCTAGATCCGGCCCATTCACGCATGCCCATAAAGCCAATTAATGGCAAAACCTTTTTGCACAATGTGGACAAACAAAAAAAGAAATAGGAAAGTTCACAAACAATTTAACAGACAACATATATTGTTAAACAAGACAACCTAACTTTCAAGAAAACCATCATATTTTCTGCCTAAAATCTGTGGACAAACATACATATAAATTACATGACTAGTAGTTTCTTATGTTAAAAAAGAACAATTTTACTATAATATGCCATATTTTAGATATTGAGGGTTAATTTGATTAATTTAAAAAGTTATTTTGAATTTACTAACTTTAAGAGGGCTTGAATTTTATTGAGTGTCAATTTTTAATAGACATGATGTTTAAAGAAGTAGGCATGATCTTATTATATTTGACTAATTTTGAAATGATATTTATTGTTATTCAAGGATAGACGTCGCTTTTTTTTTTAAAGAGTTTTTGGATCATAAAACAGGAATTCTGAATTATTTCGATTATATACATTAATTTATGTAATTTCTTCTGAAATATATCTAACTGAATTTGTTTTGACCCCAAATTTCTTGGATCCATTTGAGACTATATCTAGAAAATGATACTCATTATTTCTCAAAGACATACGCTTTTTTTCCGGAATTTCTAAGTCATGAAATAGCATTTTAGGATTATCTCAACTTTTTTTGTGTATTAGTCTATAAATTTGTTTTGAGTCCATTCGAGACACTTAGTAAATGATATTCATTGTTTCTTAAGGACATATATCGTTTCTTTTTTGGAATTTCTATGTCATGGATCATATCGACTTTTGATGTGTATTAGCTCAATAATATTTCATAATAATAAGTTACTAAATTTGTTTTACTTTAAATTTTGTGAATTCATACATGACGATCTAATAAATATAGGCAAAGGTATGGAACTTTTGCATTGTGGATGGTTTCACACAATTCCAGAAAGTTAGGTATGGAATGGACTCATCACCCATTCATTAGACTCTATTTATGTCATCCTACACTCTATTTGTCTTCATGTCAAAAAGACTATTTACCCCTATGTATTATAGGGACCATATAATAGGTAATTAAGAACATGTCTCAGTAGCCATGGTTGCCAAAAGCAAACTCATGTGTTAATGTATAATTGTGTGATTCATCTTTTTATTAGGATGTGTGGAGCTTATTTACGTATTTTATATATATAAGAAGTATGTGAGATGAATACATATTATAAAAAAAAGGTGATCGCTTTGACATGATTTGAAGCAAATGAATGAAAATTACAGAATGATCGAACTCGCTAAGGTTCTCGTTTCATGAGATAGTCAGTCGAATCAAGGGAGATGGTTGTGCATGCAAACAATGAAGTATGGCCAATGGAAAGGCCACAATGAGGTAAGGAAATTTAATATAGCTAGAATTGATCGAGCTCGCCTACGATCCTATTGGTCTTCATGTTAAATGACTAATTTACCCTTGTGAATAGAAGTAGGGACTTCATAGAGGTAAGAACATATGGCTTTATAACCATGATTGCCAAAAACAAACTCAATGGTTGGTGATGAATATTTTGATATATTAAAACTAGAGAACCTAATAGTTTAAGATAGAAAATTGTAAGTTGTTGGGAGAAAAGTAGACATCTAATGAAGGAGACTTCAAATACTAAACCAAGATGAAATGACCAATTACCCTATGATTATTTAATTGATAGCGTATGCTGCTCAACACTTTAAAAATATTTTTATATTCATATAAGATTTTCTAAAATATATGTACTTTTAGAGGCACAACACATATTTGATGACATTTTCGAAAAAATTAAATAACATAGGTCTATGGTATAAGATAATTACCAACATAAAATCTCTATGTTATAATCCTCACATAAAAACCAATAATAGAGCTAGAAATTTAATGAAGAAAGTGATTTTTTTAAATCTCATCTATGGTAAGGATATACAGAATAAAATATGCGTTCATAATAATTAACAAATAAATCTCAATACTCTAAAAATAATAATCTGATAAAGTGTTTGTATTAAATCACCCTTTGAGATGACTCCGCTCATAATAAATAAGATGTGAACCAAATAAATAATACCAAAATTAACCTTATCCTTTCAAATGGGTGGAGACCACATGACACCCAACAAATATTAATGGCTGACAGAGTTAAAAGAAAAGCTTCACACTCATGGTTTCCATTTTCCAATATTAGAGTTTGGTGAATCTTGAACCAAAGTCAAGAAGGAGCACTTCAAAACAAAAGGAGGGCATAATGGTAAAAGACATGATAATGTATAGAAAAAGCCCATCACTATCACAGAGAAAACATCACAACTTTAACCAAGGTAGACAACTAAATAATTGAAAATGACAAAAATACTCCCTTATGTTTGAGATAAATTAAAGTTAAGTCCCTTAAATATTTCTATGAATAGTTTTGACTTTTTGAGTTTGTCAAATATTAAATATTTTTTTATCTCTTTCAAATATTTAACAAACTTTACATGTTGAATTTAGTGAGATTTGTAAGAAAACAAAAAGATTTGATTGGAACATACATTTGGAGGTGCAATATTTGTAGTTGATGTAATTTTTGGTGTTAAAATGAAATTTATAGTGATTTTTATTTGTTGTTGATGTAATTTTTGGTGTTATAATAAAAGTAACCTATGATATTTATTGACCTAGAAAAAACATACAATAAAGTACAAAGAGATTTTATGAAAATGCTTGAAGTCTAAAGGTTTACTTGTGGCATACATCATAGCGATTAAGGAGGTGAATGATGGAGCCAAGACCCGATTGAGGACAATGAGGAGACTCAATACACTTTTTAGTCGAAATGAGGTTGCACCAAGGATCAAACTCTCAACCCATTTTTGTTTGTTTGTTGATGAATAAATTGACACGACATATTTTAGAAGACGTACCATATTATATATTATTTACAAGCACATAGTATTGATCAACAAGTCACGCAATGAAATTAACGATCGACTAGTGATTTGAAAACAAACCTTAAAATCTAAAGACAATATGTTGAGCAGAAGTAAAACAAAGTACATGGAACAACACATAAGCCACATAAAAAAGTAAAATTGAGACACAAGTCATTTTTTTAGAAAAAAAGCCAAAAAATAGGGAGATCAATAAGAATGTCACACATATACTCACTTTTGACTAATTTAATGGGTCAAAACTACATAAAGAAATATTTAAGACACCATTTTAAACCAAATCCTTAAAGTAAGGGACCATTTTTGTCATTTCCTCCAACCAATAACACCTGCCATACTAATTTGAAGAAAAGAGAAAAGAAGCATCTTCTCTTTCTATCTCATGCTCTTTTTCAGCAAAATCCATGGCCTCATCACTTTCTCTCTCAACAGAAACCCCCCCCCCCCTCCGTCCCTCACCCCGCACCCCACCCCTCAAATCCAACAAAAAGTCCACCTCATATATTACCTTATTTTTTCTTCTATTTCTACATCTATATGACTTCTACATATAGAAAGCCAAAGAAATAAGAGTGAAGATGATTCAAGAAACAAGAAATTCCACCCCCACTCCCCTAAACACCCCCCCACCCCACCTCCCACAAAATCAAGAAGAGTACACACCATCAAACTCTCTCTAATGGCCCAGCTGGACCAAAAATTATGCATAGGAAGAAAAACTCCAAAAAAAAGGAAAGAAATCAAGAATGGAAAAAGGGGAGATGTCTTCAAACTCATCTAACCTAAAGACACAGTTTTTACCACAAATACCCTTTCTGCTACAAACCCCTCACACCCCACCCCACCCCACCCCCTTCTCTCCATCTTCATCACTGTCTTAAAAGAACAACAAACAAGAAACACAATGTTTTTGTATACTATTACTGTTTTTTTTCCTTTTTCCTTGTTTACCGGTTTATGTGGGTTTGTCTTGGTCAGAGTTTTCACAGAGAACTTTCTCACCACAATACACTCTTTATCTCTTCTCCACTCCCTACCCCCCACCCCCTCAAACCCCCCAATTGTGTCTGTCTTTTCTATTCTTTCTCTATTACCCCTTCTTTTTTTCTTTCTTACCCTATTTGTGTTTGTATTATTGTTCTATCTTTTCCTTCCACACGCTTCTTTTCTCTTACTTTTCCCTCTTTTCTATCTTCTGCCGCCATACCCTTTTCTTGGTTTTGTCTATTTGCTTCAAAGATTGGTTCTTTTTGTGATTTAAGCATTTGTTTGTTTGATTTCTCTGTGATTTGATTGATATGTCTAAGAAGATGAAAAGGGTTTCTTTAGAATCATCACCTTATGTGGTGTTTGAGGAGAATAATGCTAGATTGAAGCATCAGACTCTATTGCAGGACTATCAAGTACTCTATAAGGTAAAAAAGAAATAAAAATTGGGGTTGTTTTTGGCCTGTAGTTTTGAAGATCTATGCTTATTGTTGATAATTTTTTGTTGTTGTGTGATTTTGGGGATTTGTGTAGAACAGTTTCCTGATTTGTCTCTGGTGGAGCTTCATGTAGTTAGATTTCTATTGGCGTTTTTATTGTTGAGGAACTGTTCTTGGTTTTGATTTGTTTTGTTTCCTGCCTTTTTCAGCTTGGATTTGTTTATTCAATAGTTGTTTTATGTTGGTTCTTGTGTTTTCCTTAGTTTTGTGTATGAATTGAAGGGCTTTTGTTTATGATATAGTGAGTATTAGTAATCTGGCACAATGGAAGGAAAAGATCTACTATATACAATGATATGGTTGAGAATACATTTTAGACTTTGTGCTGGTGGGAGGTAGCAAGTACATGTTGAATTAGTTGAGTTACGCGATCTTATACTGGTGGGAGGTAGCAAGTACCCGTGGAATTAGTTGAGGGTGCCTGAGTTGGCTCAGACACCGTGGTTGTAAAAATAAGATTGGGGCTATCCCTGGATTTGCTTATTCAGTTGTTTTATGTTGGTTCTTGTGTTTTCCTTAGCTTTGTGAATGAATTTGTTTATGATATGGCGAGTATTAGTAATTTGTCACAATGGAAAGAAAAGATCTATATAGATGATATGGTTGTGAATAAGTTTTAGACTTTGTGCTGGTGGGAGGTAAGAAGTACCCGTGGAATTAGTTGAGATACACGATACTTGTGTTGGTGGGAGGTAGCTAGTACCCAATGGAATCAGTTGAGGTGTGCGTAAGTTGGCTCAGGCACCACGGTTGTTAAAAAATGATTGGGGCTTTTCCCGGATTTGTTTATTCACCAGTTGTCTTATGTTGGTTCCTGTTTTTTCCTTAGTTTTGTTTATGAATTGAAGGACTTATGTTTAGAGTTGAGAACTTTGTCAGTTGCATGCCCATTGAGAAACTTAAAGCCACTTGATGCTTGTTGCTATAATAATTGTGATTTAGTGAGTATTAGTGATGCGTCTTCTGGTTTTATCTTTTGAAAAAGTATCTTTCTTTTTAACAAATCTTTGTATGTGAATCCATAATAATCATACTGTGTGGTTGTGCATAGTCAGTTAATTTACGTGCAACTCATTTGTTACAATTATTTACAGGACACTAATGACACGAGGAACAAATTGGAGGACCTGAAAATGAGGAAACAAAGATTAGTTGCTGAAGTTCAGTAAGTTTTTGTTGTCGACTTGTTGGTTTTCTCTTTCTGAGTTTTGCTCAAGTCTATGGTATTTTCATTATGTAGCGTAGGCTCTAAAAAAAAGATCGTCTGAGGTCAACTTAGTACTGGATGTTGAGGCTAAATCGTTTGGATAATTGATTGTCGAATAGATACTTTGTCTGGAGAATTTTTAACATTAGATTGATGATTTAACTATGATTCATATTGCTGTTAATGTGCATCTATTGATGCCAGAGGTGGAACTTTACCCATATTTTCACACATAGCATCGATATACATGTTAAATTACTTCGATGTCAACCAATACTAAATTTTGAACCATGGTTTTGAAAAATGCAATTGATTTAATGGTAAGTATCAAAGGTTAAATTCTGGATACTCCTCTTTCTGATGCAACTGGTTTTTGAAATGCTTGCAGAATTTTCTTTTATTCTTACTCTAAATGCATTCCGCATATTTGCAGTTTCTTGCGCCGAAGACACAAATACCTATTGCAGATGAAGTCATCAAGTCATCCTGAACAGCAAGAACGAGCAGCCCTGCTGAACTCAGAGTTTTACTGTATAAATGGGGTGAATGATCGATTTCCCAGCAAAAAGAAGGCGAAGCAACACAAACTGCCCCCTCTTCCTGGGCTGAAACAGAAAGCGAGGATTCAAGTTGCAAAGGAAGCTTCTTCGCAGAAGACGCCTTCTGATATTCTTGTGAATCACAAGCAGGCATTACATATTGGGAAAGACGCTGTTCAGCGTAGTACAGTTTCAGGTTTGAAGCATAAATCAAGAGTGTATAGTGGTAAGGAAATGCTGCTCCGAAACGCAGCTCCAGCATTTGATTTGAATCAGAATGACAGGTCATTCGCTGGGAATGGTTTTGTTTCGAGGAGTACCACACCTGTCTTTGATTTGAATCAGGAAACTGGTCATGTTGGGAAAGATGTTGTATTGCCTAGTCGAGCTCCAGTCATTGATTTGAATGAAATCTCGGTAAGTATCTAAACAAGAAATCCCAAGTTTGAACTTGTGTGTATAGATGCTATGACATTTCTATGGAAGTAAGTGTAGTAACTCATTGACGGTAAAATTGGATGCTTGAAATGAATGTGTTTTGAAATATAAAAATGCAACGTTCTTTTGGGACAGTTTATAAAGGAAAAGAGTATTGTATGAAATGGAACAGAGGAAGTATGTGTTAGACATTTGACGAGTAATGCATTTTAACACTTTGCCTTCGGCATCTCATTTTGCAGATAGGGGAAGAGGAGCCCCAAGCAAATTTTGAACCATTGAACATTGAGGAGCCAAAGAGAGGACTAATTCTAAACATAAATGATGATCAGCACAGAGACTTGAAGTTATCGATATGCAGGAATGTGGGAGAAGGAACTTCTCATGTTGAGAAGCGGAAAATATCGTGGCAAGATCCTGTTGCTTTGAGGGTTTGATCCATCCTTCAATTTTCAATAAATACCACTTAAAACTTTCGATCTAGGGCGAGTGCTATGGAAGTTGTAGCTTATCCAAAGAGGTCTCTACTGACCCTCCAGGATTTCTCGGTTATGAAAAAAAAGTTACCATTAGATGTCTTTTCCTCCCTCAATATGTAGGTATGCATTTTGCCTTTTTGTGTAAAGAAAACTCAGATATATCTAGTGATAATGATACACATGCTATATTGATTGGCAATGTGAAAATATAGTCAGCATGATTGGTTCTCTACATTAAGTAGAACATATTCAACAGTAGTTCTTGAAGATTGCTATCTTTAGTATTTTGTCATGGCTTCTTTACTTTCATTATTTCTTTTCTCGAATTGCTTTGATATGTTTTTTCTCGAGTTACATGGATATATCGGAAATAATCTCTCTACTTCTCAAGGTAGGGTTATGGTTTGTGGACACAATATCCTCTTGAGATTTCACTTGTGGGAGTAAATCGGGTATGTCAGTGGTGGTGTAGTTTTGTTGAAGAAGTTTGTGTCATATCCAATAAGGATATATTTAGTCGATTCTAACTTGCTTGGAAGTGAGACGTTACCCTTGTATGAATTGCACTTATATTTACCATGAACTACTTCAAGCAGGCTAACTTCGTAGAAATTAACATTGAGATGTGATTACAAATGAGAAAAATCTAGTCAGAATTGAGTGAAACATGTGAGGATGAGAAAAATGATTGACTTGAAAATGCACTTCTCAATCATCTATGAGCGACCAATCAAGAAATGCAAAGATACGGGGAATGGTTAGTGATGAGGGCATAGGACAGAGAAAGTTCTTTCTCACTCTTTTGAATCACAGGGATTTTCTTTTCCTATTCAGAATGAATTTGAAATGGTATTTGCAGTGAGGTGATTATACAGGACACATGAGAACACGGTCCCTTGATTGGAGTATGTGGGGCAAGTGTTTTTTTATCTCTCCTAGAATCGAGGTCATAATCTTCATACCATCACAATGTAGGAATAAGATCAACTTACACACTACCCTCTCTGACTCCACCTGTGGGATTACACGGGTTTGGGTTTGTTGTTGTATGTCAAGGCAAGGCCAATGCACCACACATCATGCACTAGGTCACATATAATGAAACACATTTCCATGATCTTTTGTCCAACCAAACGTCATTTCATAAACTGAAAAATACCCAATTATTTGAACAGAGCTAGAGTACTAAAAGAGTACATACACATCACAATTGGTAGACAAGTTGTCACAGTTAACCTTACAATCCCTCCCCTAAACTCTACATGTTAACATAACACTATGATACTCCTGAAAATAACTGAACTCAGTTATCGCCAGTGGTGAACACTTCTTCCTGCTCGTCGGGGTTAATGCTATCAACAACTGCACCCACATCATCGATCACTTCAGTTTCTTTGACAACTTCTAATGCTTCATTAACAGTTGGAGTGCTCTCAACCTTAGCAGTTTCAGTTTCTTCAACCTCTTTTAATGCTTCAATAACAGTTGGAGTGCTCTCAATTTTAGCAGCTTCAGTTTCTTTGACCTCTTCTAATGCTTCATTAACAGTCTGAGTGCTCTCAACCTTAACAGCTTCAGTTTCTTCGACCTCCTCTAATGCTTCATTAACAGTTTGAGTGCTCTCAACCTTAGCAGCTGAAGCAGCAACGCTGCTGAGCACCAGGAGACGAGCCTTATGCTTCTTCCCTACCCTGTGTGCCTCCAATGACACCTCTGACAAAGCCCCTACTTTGCACGTTGCGCACCAAAATTTGTACTTCTTCTTCTTACTAGTCTTCTGCTTTTTTGGAGTTGCATTTGCACTTTTCGTCAAGTCATCAGCATTGTGATGCAGAGTTGGGGTGATGGTGTCCTCTGCACCTTCTTTCTCCAAAATTACCAGAGATGATCTTTCCCCTGATTTGTTATGAAGCAACAATTCAACTTTTGGTTTTACCATTTGCTCCATGTTAACATTGCCGCCAGCTTCTGAAAGGTTGTTAATCTTAGGTTTCTTTGGGAAAAGACCGATACTGTAGTTCTTTCCGTTCCTCTGTTCTCGCAAAGCAGCTTCCTTGGACTTGTGTTTCTTTCCTTGGAGGTGATCATTCAGACCACGCTCACATGTTGCACTTACCTGGCAAAGTGCACAACTCCAGTCCTCTTTCCCATTTTTCTTAGGAACACTGGATGACGGAGGCTGGCTGGCAACCTCCACTGGTGGTGTTACAGCTTTTCGTTTTGCTCCAGAGACGCTTGTAATAGGCTTAGCCTGCAGCCAAAAGCTCAAGAGAAGTTCGTAAACAAAAAATGCTTCAAAATTCAATCAGATTAGTGGTGAAAGGTACTGTAATCCTATACATTTCATAAAAGCGAGATAAGTGATGAGAGCCAGATTTTACACATAATGGATGTCAGTGTAGTTTAAATGGTTGGAACGTCTGCATTTATTAAATATTCGTACCAAGCCAGCATCAGGCATAACACGAAGCTTACATCAAATTACCAGAAAACTCTACCTACACCTAATATGTGCACTGCTTTATAAAGAGATACAATAAGAGAGAAACCTCAGATCATGCTAAGCCTATATGGAGAGAATGGTTATTTACTTATGTCTCCTTGTCAATCTCTCTCCTCGGGTCCATTTAATCCACATTTAATATAGGGACTCCCCTTCTTCTACAGAGGTCACCGGCTTGTCAATTAATTTAAAATATTGGTCTCCCAATACTTTATTTGCCTATGGGCTCTCAAAGATAACTGAACAGCTAAATCATATACTTACCTTACAACAACAGCAACAACAACGTACCCAATGTACGCATACCTTTACCCCTACCTTTGTGGGGTAGAGAGGCTGTTTCCAGTAGACTGTTGGCTCAACCATAAACAGTCATTTATTTCCTAGAATTAATTGCACAATCTCCTAGAGTGTAGCTTCATCCATAACCTATTTGTTAGATCTTGAATGAACCATCTCATGAAAGTAAAGAGTAACTTAGTTACTAAAGTTTTTTTTAGGAGTTACTTAGTTACTAAAGAATAAAAGTGCAATCTCATCCATTTGCTCCCTGAATTGATAGGATGATTTGGGTATATTTAGTAGAATTATAACTGTTAAGACTAACTTCAAGCGAAGCAAAAAGTCTCAATTTGGACACACTCACCTCAAGATATGAAGCAAAACTGGTGGAGAAGTCATACTTCAAAATTACAATTTAATAATTCAAATTGTAATCCAAAACTGCAACTTAGAAGAGATGTGCACAACACTTGTTTCAACCATTTGTTATCATTTCTTAGCATTCGACAAAGAAATAGCAATTATAAGCAAAAAGGTCTCATCTTGTGGTTCATTCCCCAGCTGTGATCATTTCAGCCAAAAACAAACAACCCAACTAATTAGGCACAGAAAACAGGATCAATCTACAGCTCATTGGATCACACTGCAATATCTAACTCGCTTCTCCTACTTTAGTAACCTTGATAGTTATCAAAAGGCCCTGGCCTTCCACATTGACACAAAAAATAGAAGAAACATTTGTACACACTAATTACAGATATAAGCAAGGACATGTATTGTGCAATCTTTTTACCACAATCAGGTGAAATAGAGTCAATCTACTTCCTTATTCTTCTTGCTAGATGAGATTGACACGTTTGAGAGCTACCAAGGGTCCAGTTAAAACTCTACCGTTCAATAAAGGAGAAGCATGCAAGAAAAAGGGGGAAATAAGGACACGTGCACACACAGAAATACAAAAGGACAATGAGAGAAAGGACCTAAGAGATTGCATTGTAAGTATATGAATGCAGTCCTAAGATTAGCTGCAATCAGTAGGATATGCATCGGAGGGGAGACCCTAGTGTTAGATACAAACCAGTACAAAACATAAAGATGGATATATGCATTGACTGGTTATAGCAATTATTTTGAATTGAATCCAGAAAAAGCAATGCTATCAAACTAATCACTTCACCCAAGAGAGAGAAGAAACAAAAAATAAGAAAAACTTTACCAGAAATAGCAAGTATGATCTCTAGTTCAGGATACCAAAATGGAATAGACATATGCAGGATGAACAAGAACATACTGACCAGCAAGATGATCTTGTCTTTTTCTTTGCTAGGCTCCAAAGGGGACTGCAAGTCCGAAATCATTGGCACTGAACTATGGGATACAGGCTTCAAAACAGAATATTTTGGTTCCACACTCCGCTGCTGAAAAGGAATCTCTGGAATCCGCTCCTCAAATGGTACTATTTCAAGTCTCCCAATCTCATTTCTTGCACCCAATCTAGAGACTGATATCCCCCTTCCCATCCTGTCCTCAAGTGACCTTGCAATTCTTTCCTCTACAGACCTTACAACAGTCTGTTGCTTCAATAATGGAAGTGTGGGAGAGAAACTCATTGCAGGTGAAGAAAAAGGAGACAATCCCTCTCCACTCTGCTGTGCTAGTTGTCTTTCCATCATGAGCTCTCGTCTAACTTCCAACTCCAACATGCGTCTTCGAGCTATCTCTTCAGCTATAATCTCCTCTTTCATTTTCTCCTTCTCAATCTCTCTCCAAATTGCCTCACGCATATTGGCAGGTTGGTTTTGGATATGATCAAGTTTGTTTTCAAATTGAGGCGCCATGTAGCCAGCTGAAACTTGGGATAAACAACGCAAAGAGCAACAACTTAGTCTCAAAATACAATATAAATTGAACAATGCAGGCACCATGAAGTCAATAGAACTCAGGAGCAACAAAAAAGCCAAACTTAGAAATTCGTCTCTTCCAAGTAACTACATTTCATACCCTTCAGTTCTGTGCTTGGTTAACACAGGCATAGACAATTCCAGGACATTCAACGAATCAAAAGTCAATCTTTCTCTTAAATGAACACCATCAAGGATAAGACAAATGCTTAAGTACTAGTTAGAAATAAGTAAAGAAGAAACAAGATTACAGAAGGAAAAAAAGGCAGCTGCTTTCGGAAACACTTTCAAAATAGAGTGTTTCCTATCTTTTGGGATAGGAAATAATGCTCTTCTTAGGATATACCAATCATTTTACCAGTTATCTAAAAGCAGCTGCTTAAACAATGGAACAACTGACAAACATTTTTAAAAAAAAAGTAATCTTGAAAGTTTTTTTTGTTACAAAAAGTCGAAACCTTACAATTTAGGATTTTCCGAATCTCGCACATTTACCAACTTTTCTGAAATAATTAGGATCACCCTCTTTATTCAATCACTATTGACACTTCAATATAACAAACCACAGAACAACACTAATATTACTCTCCGCCTCCTCAATTAACTACATTTTCATCGAGATTAAACAAAATGTCTCCAAATGTACCTTGCAGAGGCAAACACAGAACACAAGCAAAACCCAAAATCCCTTCTATCACTACAGAGTTGTTCATCGAACAGAGAAACTAAAAGAGCAAAAATCCTAGCCCCGCTTTACTAACTCTCACCCTCTTTACTCAATAACTATTGCCACTTCCAACACAACAAACCACAGAAAAATAGTACCACTACTCTCCACCTCCTCAATTAACTACATTCTCATCAAGATTAACCACAATGTCTCCCAAAAGTACTACACGTAAGCTAACACAAATAAAACCCAAAAGCCCCTTTATCGCTATAGAAAAATTGATGCTAATACTACTCTCCGCCTCCTCAATTAACATTCTCATCAAGATTAACCAAAATGTCTCCAAATGTACTTCGCAGAGGCTTACACAGAACACAAACAAAACCCAAAATCCCTTCTACCTCTATAGGATTATCCCATTGAGCAGAAAAATTAATGCTAATACTACTCTCCACCTCCTCAATTAACTACATTCTCATAGAGATTAACCACGTCTCCCAAAAGTACTCCACATAAGCAAACAAAAAACACAATTAAAAAACAAAGCACATTCTATAGCTATAGAATTGTCCATTGAACAGAAATAATGGTTACACTACTCTCCACCTCCTCAATTAACTACATTCTCATCAAGATTAACCACAACTTCTCCCGAAAGTACTCGGCATAAGCTAACACAAAACACAAATAAAACCCAAAATCCCTTCCATCAACACAGCATTGTCCATTGAACAGAAAAATAATGCTAAAACCATTCTACACCTCCTCAATTAACAACATTCTCACCCAGATTAACCACACCGTCTCCCGAATGTACTCCACATAAGCTAACACAAAACACAAACAAAACCCAAAAATCCCTTCCATCAATACAGAATTGTCCATTGAAACAGAAAAATAAGGCTTACACTACTCTTTACCTCCACAATTAACTACATTCTCATCAAGATTAACGACAACATCTCCAGATTATACTCCTCAATAGCTAAACACAAACAAAACCCAAAAATTCCTTCCATCAATACAGAATTGTCCATTGAACAGAAAAATGATGCTGACACTACTCTCCACCTCCTCAATGAACTACATCCTCATCAAGATTAACCACAACGTCTCCCAAATGTACTCCACATAAGCTAAACACAAAACACATATAAAACCCAAAATCCCTTGTATCACTACAAAATAATGCTAACACTACTCTCCACCTCCTCAATCAACTACATTCTCACCCAGATAAACAACAAATGTTTCCTAATATACTTCACATACTTAAGTGACCGATACTAGTTAGAAATAAGTAGAGAAGAAACAAGTTTACAGAAGAAGAAAAAATAGGCAGCTACTTTCAGAAACATTTTCTAAGTAGAATGATTCCCATCTTTTGGTGATACGAAATAATGCTCTTCTTAGGATACAACAAGCATTTTACAGTTATCTAAAAGCAGCTGCTTTGACAATGTAACAACTTAAAAACATTATAAAAATTATCTTGAAAGGTCTTATTGTTTCAAAAAGTTGTAACCTTTCAAGCCAGATACTTCTTTCTACTTATTAGCCGTCCAAAACCAAATTGCCACAATTTTTTTTATTTTTTATGAAATAATTAAAAGATCTATTCCTTCTATTGCACTTCTAATGGAAGATTTTCCGAATCTCGCACATTGACCAACTTTCCTGAAAAGAAAAAGGATCACCCATTTAACTCAATCACTATTGACACTTTAATATAACAAACCACACAACAACATTAAGACCACTCTCCACCTCCTCAATTAACTACATTCTTAATTAACTATATTATCAACGATATTAACTAAAATGTCTCCAGATATACTTCATAGAGGCTAACACAGACCACAAACAAATCCCAAAATCCCTTCTATCGCTATAAGATTGTCCTATTGAACAGAAAAATTAATGTTAATAGTACTCTCCGCCTCCTCAATTAACTACATTCTCATAGAGATTAACCACAATGTCTCCAGAAAGTACTCCATATAAGCTAACACAAACACAAATAAAACCCAAAAATCCCTTCCATCAATACAGAATTGTCCATTGAACAGAAATTTAATACTAACACTACTCTCCGCCTCCACAATTAACTACATTCTCATCGACATAAACAACATCTCCCAAATGTACTCCACATAAGCCAACACAAACAAAACCCAAAAATCCCTTCCATTAATACAAAATTGTCCATTGAACAGAAAAATTACCGTAACACTACTCTACGCCTCCTCAATTAACTACATCCTCATCGAGATTAACCACATCGTCTCCAGAATGTACTCCACATAGGCTAAACACAAAATCCCTTCTATCTCTATAGGATTGTCCCATTGAGCAGAAAAATTAATGCTAATAGTACTCTCCACCTCGTCAATCAAATACATTCTCATCCAGATTAACCACAAATGTTTCTGAATATACTTCACATAGACTAACACAAAACACAAACAAAACCCAAATTCCGGATTGTCAGATTGAACACAAAAAGAATGGTAAAACTACTCTCCACCACCTCAATCAGCTACATTCTCACCCAGATTAACCACAAACCTTTCCGATATACTTCACATAAACAAACCCAAAACCCAAAATCCTTTCTTTCGTACAAATCATTCATCCACAGCAAAAAAAAAAATTAAAAAAAGCGAAAATTCAGAGGAAAGGAAGAAACCTCGAATGGCTTGTTGACTGAAGTAAGTGAGAGACGGAAGCTGTGTATAACTCATCGGAGGCTGAGGATGCTGTGCATAGCTCGTCATCGTCTGAGGCCGCGCCGGCGCCGGATGATCGCCGACCGATTCATACTTGTAATCCATCAAAATTCACTCAAAAATTTTGAAATTTTTCTTGAAATTCACAATGCCAAAACAGCAAAACGTTACATATATAGAGATTGGAGCAAAAAAGGTAGGGTTTTTTCTGGGCGTGATGAACAGTGATTTTGGGATTTGTGTTGAAAAAATGAGACCTTTTTTCTGACTGAAGTACAACACATTATAAAGCAGTCAGGTGAGTAGGATGTGAGAAAGAATTGCACTTAACGGGTCGTTTGGTATGGTGTATTAGAAAAAATAATTCATATTTTGTATTGGGATAAGATACAAGTACCGTTAAAATCGAAATTCTAGAGACACATTTTAACTAAATAAAGGTCCAATTACCCCCGGAATTCATTTTCTTTTGTAATTTTATACACCCTTTTGACTTATGATCTCTCACGTGTTTAAACTACGTGAAGTCAAGCAGTGCTACATAAGCCAAAAGGTGTATAAAATTACAAAAAAAATTAGTTATAGAATGTTAGTTTAGTTAAGGTGTGTCATTGAGATTTTAGTCATAATCTAAGGGAGTACTTGTGTCTTAATCTTATTATATTACTATTTAAATCACATATAAGATTAGGTAAAAAGCAATGCACCAAACACTTAATAAATATATAAGCTCTTCATTACAAATTTCTACAATCTATGTGCTATTAATCTTTGTAACAAATGACTCCTTAATGTGATGTGAATAATTTATTTTCAAGTAAATATCATTAGTAATTGTTTTTTTTAATATATAACTTTATTGTCTTTATGTCGTATTTTGTTTTAAATGTTCATACGATACAATGCATCATTTACCATCTAATTTGAAAACATTGAATTTGTGTTTAAATAAAAAAGATATGGATTTATTAATGAATCTTTTATCGATAAAATATTGTTGATAATGGGTTGAATTGATAGGCGTTGATCTTGTCGGCATTGAAGACGCAAAAGACTGTCTAAATTGATTTGTTTTTGCTGGTAAGGTCCAAAAAAAGTTGAGAAACTCTATGTAGCAGGGAAATACATAATTTTGCTAGATTATAAGCTTGCGCATTTTATATTTGAGGAATATATAAAATATTGATATCTTTAAAAGAAGATATCTATATTCATATATCCTCGTAAATGATATTTATTTCTCAAATATTATTATCTTATTTTGTAATATTTGTACTATATTTTTTGCATCTAATAATATATGAATTATTGACCAGTCATTATGTATAGTTCGTTTCAAGGGCATGAAGTAAATGTCCACAACTATCCATAGTCGTCATTTCAATGCTTACATTTTTCTTCTCCATTTATAAATCTATATCTGTAAAAATAATAACTTTATCTTGTGCCATATAATTTTCATCATAAATGTTGTTAGGTATAGAAGTCAAGATTGATGTAATTTGCAAGACATTGTCATTCTTCATATAAAATCAAATAGTATCTTATTAATAATGACATTAGGTTCATTAATATTATCATTAAAGCTTAGTAAATTTCTAGTCTTTCACATTTGCCAAAAAAAAAAAAAGAGAAATATTAAACATCATTAGTTTAAGGGAATTGGGGTATTGACATGTATTTCGAAATTAATTATTTCATCATATTTGTGAAATTAATAATTTTTTTCTAAATTCGATCAGTTAATAGAAATCAATTTCTACGCTAACAGAGCTTTGAGACAACTAAAAAATACATTTTAAAAATATATGTTATACCTCTCCCTAGGAGCTCTCACTTTTTTCGTCTCTTGGTGACTCGAACTTACGATCTTAAAATTGAAAGTGATGTGTGTTTACCATCCGAACAATTCCCTCTTATCTAATAGGTAAGACATTAAGAATGTATTTTTTTGAGAAAATATTTATATTTATTTCTTATTTTCATGAACCACAAAAATTCTAAAAAGATTTTGAAAACAAATGACAATTGGCTTGAGGCCTATAAATACTAGCATCAATAAAATTAACAAAATCATTCGCTAAATGATAATCAGATCCCTCATACTTATTTGAATTAGTATAGTGTCAAATAATTTTATCAGAAGTTTCAATAATAGAAATTGAGATGGACAAGATCAAATTAATACCATTAAAATAAATTATTTATGACGTTCTTAAATATTCCATATATGATTGTGTTGATCTATTTGTAATAATATGCAGTAACTCGTATCTTAAATTTAATCTACGACATATTGTGACTATCAATTTTGAGATATTTGAGGTAAAATAGTCAAGTTGGATAATTTTGCTAGTTTTCACAAATTTTAATGGTATAAACCTTATTTAAAAAGAGCACATTCAAATTCTAATATTGTTTGCAAAAAGTATGGTTAAAACATTGCGTTCCTTAAAATTCTTTAGATTGTTCCTTCGAATTTTTAATATTTTTACATCTGTTTTCAGTTTTTTTTTTCTATTTTCACTTTCTCACTTTTAAATAATCAATTCTAAATTTGAGATCTCCCTAACCTCATTATTATACTTATCATAACTATTTTTTTTCTATTACTGGAGAGAAATTATAAGTCGTCAAATTCTCTGAGAATTTGAACTAGAAATAAGAAATTAATAGATTAGCTGATTGTGGTAGATTAATAAAATGTTAATTACCAAAAAAGACATTATTAATTTTTAATTTAAAAACATTCTTAAATAAATTATATTTATAAAATCTATCCTTATTTATTATATTACTATCGTTTTGAAAATTGACAGATTGATAGAAATCATGAGCTTCTTAGTAGATGTTTACACTCAACAATACTCTTTTCGATCTTTACATTTTTTCTTAAAAAGAAAAAAGTTTTTATAATTTTAATTTTATGTGATCTTTTTTGACGTTTTGAAGTCTTAATATTCTACATTGTATCCTTCGTTTTATGAAACACATTAATTAACAATTAAGAAATACAAAATTTTATAATTTGATTTGCTTCATGTGTTTAAGTTATTGAAATGAAATTAACTCACACTAATGAAGCTATCGAAGATTATGGATATGAAGAAAATGATGTCCTGATCGAGATACAAGTGAAAATTATGAATGTTCAAACATATTTTTTGTGCATTATCAATCTTATTGCTAATGCGCAACTTGTGTGTTTTGACTATTCATAGTTTTCACTTATATCGCGATCCTCATGTCAGTGTCTTCATGTCCATGGTCGATCAAATTGTAAGATATTGTGTTTTTTAAAATTTAAAATTTATGTGTTTGATATGTTGATTGTCTGATTTTGAGATCCATCCTCAACATCACTAAGTAACAATTTACTACCCCCTCGGTTCATTTATACTTGTCACTGTTTGACTTGTTACACCATTAAGAAAATAATTGAGTAAATTACATTACAAGTTTACAACGATGAAGTGAGCTAATGAAGAACACTTAGAGCTGTGGGTTGTCCAGTTTTAAATATTTCACTTGATAAATAAAGAAAAAATTACGCGATAGAGCAAACTAAGTCCTTCTATTTACCTGAAACAGCGATAGTTTTACATATTTCACTTGATAAATAAAGAAAAAATTACACGATAGAGCAAACTAAGTCCTTCTATTTACCTGAAACAGCGATAGTTTTACAATATTACGATATGTAGGAATCACAAGAACCTGGAGAAGCTTCGTTGATGAAAAGGAATCCCTCAAATTCGCTCCTCAAATGGCGCTATGTCAAGTCTTGCAATCTAATTTCGTGCACCCAATCTACTAGAGACTAATATCCCCTTCCCATCTGTGACGATGCAATTCTTTCCTCTAAGGATGTTACGTCACTCTGTTGCTTCAAGAACGGAAGTGTGGGAGAAGAAAAGGGAGATGATCCTTCTCCACTCTGCTTTGCTAGTTGTCTTTCCATCATGAGCTCTCTTCTTACGTCAAACTCCACCATGCGTCTACGAGCAATCTCTTCTGCAATAATCTTTTCTCTAATACGCTCCTTCTCAATCTCTCTCATAATTGCCTCACGCATATTGGCAGGTTGGTGTTGGATATGATCAGGTTTGTTTTCAAAATGAGGCGGTGCTACATAGCCAGCTGAAAGTTGTGATAAACATAATAAAGAGCAACAATGAGATTAACCACAATAGTCTCCAAATGTACTTAACAGAGGCCAACACGGAACACAAACAAAACGCCAAAATCCTTTCGATCACTACAGAATTGTTCATCAAACAGAGAAATAAAAAGAGCAAGAATCCTAGCTCTGCCTCGGAATTCTCTCATTGCATTTTCAACATTAGATTTCCTGAATCCCGCACATTTAGCGATTTTCCTGAAAAATCACCCTCTTTACTCAAAATAACAATTGCCACTTCAATATAACAAAACACACGACAACACTAACACTACTCTCCGCCTCCTCAATTAACAACTACATTCTCATGGAGATTAACCCCAACGTCTCCTAATGCACTTCACAGAGGCCAACTCAAAACACAAACAAAACTGAAAATCCCTTCTATCGCTACAGAATTGTCAATTGAACAGAAAAATAATGCTAACATACACTATTCTCCATCCACTCAATAAACTACATTATTTCCAAAATGCTAGTTTGTAACAACATTGGCCTACCTAGATGGATTTTTGTTCTACGGTTAGTTGCTCTAGGAAGGCTCAACACAAGGAACAGGCTGTTTAAATGGGGGTGACTACAAATCAGATGTGTTCACTTTGTGTGGTGGAGAATGATACCATACATCGTCTGTTTTTTGCATGTAATGTGCCTTACCAGGTGTGGCAGAAGTTGTTGTTATGGAGTGATATCAGGAGAACATCCGTGAAATGAGCTGAACAACATGCTAAAGAAAGAGGTCCAAATGCTGAAATGTATAGAATGATGCTAGCTGCTACTGTCTTTTTTCACAATATTTCAGAACAAGAAGCAGACTACGACTAGATTCATAAAGCAAGTGATCAAAGCAAGGAGAGTTTCCAAAAGCTCAATACTTGGCTTGAAGAACACAGTTTCTATCCTGCAGCTTGATACAACTTTGTTAAGAAATATCGGTCAAAAGAAACACGTAAAGTATCATTTTTTTGCGAGATTTACAGCCCAACCATCAATAGTTTCCTCTTCCTACTTAAACTATCACCATCTATGTATTAAAAACACACCTCAACTACTCTCCGCCTCCACAATTAACTACATTCTCATCAACATAAACAACATCTCCCGAATGTACTCCACAAACAAAGCCCAAAAATCCCTTCCATTAATACAAAATTGTCCATTGAACAGAAAAATTATCGCAACACTACTCTACGCCTCCTCAATTAACTACATCCTCATCGAGATTAACCATATCGTCTCCTGAATGTACTCCACATAAGCTAAACACAAAATCCCTTCTATCTCTATAGGATTGTCCCATTGAGCAGAAAAATTAATGCTAATAGTACTCTCCATCTCGTCAATCAAATGCATTCTCATCCAGATTAACCACAAATGTTTCTGAATATGCTTCACACAAACAAAACCCAAATTCCGGATTGTCGGATTAAACACAAAAAGAATGGTAAAACTACTCTCCACCACCTCAATCAGTTACATTCTCACCCATATTAACCACAAACCTTTCCGATATACTTCACATAGACAAACCCAAAACCCAAAACCCAAAATCCTTTCTTTCGTACAAATCATTCATCCACAGAAAAAAAAATATAAAAAAGCAAAAATTCAGAGAAAAGGAAGAAACCTCGAATAGCTTGTTGAGAGAAGTAAGTGAGAGACGGAAGCTGTGTATAACTCATCGGAGGCTGAGGATGCTGTGCATAGCTCGTCAACGTCTGAGGCCGCGCCGGCGCCGGATGATCGCCGACCGATTCATACTTGTAATCCATCAAAATTCACTCAAAAATTTTGAAATTTTTCTTGAAATTCACAATGCCAAAACAGCAAATCGTTACATATATAGAGAGATTGAGAGCAAAAAAGGTAGGGTTTTTTTCTGGGCGTGATGAACAAACAGTGATTTTGGGAATTTGTGTTGAAAAATGATACCTTTTTCTGACTAAAGTACAACACAATATAAAGCAGTCAGGTGAGTAGGATGTGAGAAAGATGGCACTTAACGGTCGTTTGGTTGGATGTATTAGAAAAGAAAAGTGCTAAATGATCAGAAAATTTAATCAGAATTTGTCAAAAAATTAAAAAGATTATAATGTTTTTTTAATTTTAAAATAAACTGATTTTTTCTCCATTTTTTAGTTAAAAGATATTAAATTTAAAAGGGTAAAAATATTTTTAAAAGTAAAATATCATTCTGATCAAATTTTCTGGCCGAAAAGATTTTTTCATTAGGAAAAATAGTTCATACTTTGCATTGGGATACGACATAAGTACAGTCAAAATCAAAATTCTAGAGATACATTTAACTAAATTAAGGTCCTATTACGCTCGAATCCATTTTCTTTTGTAATTTTGTACACCCTTTTGACTTATGTGACATTCAAACATCTCTCACGTGTTTAAACTACGTGAAGTCACGCAGTGCAACATAAGCCAAAATGTGTATAAAATTACAAAAAAAAATGAGTAGAATGTTAGTTTAGTTAAAGTGTGTCTTTGAGATTTCAATCATAATCTAGGGGAGTACTTGTGTTTTATCTCTATTATATTACTATATAAATCACATATAAGATTAACTAAGAAGCAATGCACCAAATACTTGATAAATAAATAATCTCTGCATTACCAATTTCTACATTACTAATCTCTGTGCTATTGATCTTTGTCACAAACGACTCCTTAATGTGATGTGAATAATTTATTTTCAAGTAAATATCATTAGTAATTGTTTTTTTTTAATATATAACTTTATTGTCTTTAAATCGTATTTTGTTTTAAATGTTCATACGATACAATGCATCATTTACCATCTAATTTGAAAATATTGAATTTATGTTTAAATAAAAAAGATACAGATTTATTAATGAATCTTTTATCGATAAAATATTGTTGATAATGTGTTGAATTGATAGGCGTTGATCTTGTCAGTATTGAAGACGCAAAAGACTGTCTAAAACACACATAAAGTATCATATTTTTTTGCGAGATTTACACCCCAGCCATCAATAGTTTCCTCTTCCTACTTAAAACTATCACCATCTATGTATTAAAAAACACACCTCAACTATCAATTATTTCCTTTTCGTATCTGAACTACCTTGTATATATTAAAACACACCTCAACTATACGGTGTTCCAATCAGGTAGGAATAGGAAAGATAGGTATGTTTCAATACATAGACACTAATAGTTCAGCTAACAAAAGGAATAACAAATCATAGTTGATGTATGAAACTCGCGAAAAGATTGTCTTTTTGACTATTAACTCTTTTCTTAGTAACAATTTTTTTTATTAGAATAGTAGTTTATGCATTTTTTCACTATACAAATAAACATCAAACCAAGAACACAACAAAACCCAAAATCCCTTCCATCAAACAGAAAAATAAAAAAGAGGGAAAATCAATAGAAGAGTAACAGAACCTCGAATGGCTTGTTGAGTGAAGTAATTAGGAGCTGAAAAATTACTCATCGGAGAAGCAGGTTGAGCTGAAACATCGAATTTCACCTAAATCGATAGTGAAAGAGAGAGAGCAACATTCTTTTATTATAAATAAAATCAATACAATGTTTGGATTGCAATATTAAGAAACCAACATATAACTAATTCTACAACCAACTATCAAAACGATCCGTAAAGATATATTTGGTCCAATTTAGAACATTAGACATGAATTAGGATATGATACGACTTCAATTTACTGAAAGCATGAACGTAGATATGAAGATATGAAGGTTGAGAATTAGAATAAAATGATATATAGTTGGCAGCCGTATGGTGTTCCACTTTATATGTGGGAGAAGTAGGTGTCTAGCCTCCTTTTCTCCACTTCTCAGTATTAGTACGTAGTATTAATTAGTAGTCACGTATTTCTTATTCTTCAATGTGTATTATTATTATTTTTGTCTCATTTGCTTGGTATGTTCTTGTATTATCATAAATATCTTATTTTTTTAGTTGAGAATCACAAAATCTATGTATATCTTATCTTTTTTATATTATAATGGATATGTTATTGTAATCAAAGAGTACTAAAAGTTAAGATGTTAATTATATTTACTAATTGAATAAGACTATAAGATCCTACATTTTAGTGAGTTTGAATCTTGAATAAATTATTTCCTTAAGACCAGCAAAAACCAAATTTCTTGTACTTATAGGTGCTGGATTTATCACTTGGGAACTTAACTCTATTTCCAATACATAGAAGTTTATTAAACTTTCTTCATAAAATTTGTTAAATATAAAATAAAATAGTTTAAACATGGCTTCAAGATGTGAAGTTTTCTTGGAGATTTTGCTTGCAATCTTGATTCCACCTCTTGGAGTTTTCTTTAGACATGGTTGTTGCAGTGTAAGATCCCCCACCCCCTCACTCTTCATAGTAATTTTATTGTCGGTTCATGATCAAGAACGGTTATTGAATACCTTTCGTTGAAAATTATAATACGTATATAAAAATTGATATTACATATATAAGTTAATTAATCTCGAATATCCATAGTGAAATTTCTAATTTTGTTATTGTTCATGTCATGTATTTTTAAGTTGTCAATGTGTCTTAATTGGTTGGTCAATAAGGTAGGTGAAAATCATGGGAAATCGATGATAGTGAAGAAATTTATTTATTTATTTTTCTATATTTTGATTGACTGAGTTATGTGATATATGTATTTGATGAGAAATAGTAAGTACTTGATTGAATTCACAAGCAAATATATTAGATAACTTCGTTCACAAAAAATTAAATAGACGATAAGAAATTCACTTTGAATATAATTTAATTCTAAGTTCTCAATTTATCCACAACGGAAATTATTTATAACCATATAAATACTTACAAATATTATATACTATTTAAAAAAATAAAAAAATCTTTCTTTACAATATACAATTGAATTGATATATATAAAATGCATCATGCTTATTAGTGACAAAAAGATGCTTAGAAATTAGAATCTCTTTCAACACAATAAAATTTGCTAATCACTTTTATTAATTACTTTCTTTTGGTTTTGCAGTGTCAACTCTTGATTTGCTTGATTTTGACCCTACTAGGTTATATTCCAGGGATAATTTATGCCATTTATGCAATTGTCGTCGTTCGTGATTAACTTATAATTTGTAACAAAAAACTCATTCAATGTTGCTTAAGAATCACGGTAATAAAGAAAAAAAGTTGATTGACCATCAAAATTGTCACTCGATCATTAAGGCGTCACGTTGAAGAAAAGGTTCTAGTAATGTTTCAACAATATTAAGTTAATTCATCATGCTTGGTGACCTTATGTGACATTTTTCCTTTAAAAAACCTTGCGCGATACGTATTTAAATTAGTCATGTGAGTATCAAATATCAGACGTGGAATCAAATGCTTACAATCTCTTTCAACATAATAAATTTTGCTAATCACTTTTGGTTAATTATTATTATTATTTTTGCCTTTTTTTTGCAGTGTGAGTTCTTGATTTGCTTGATTTTAACCCTACTAGGTTATATTCCTGGAATTATTTATGCAATTTATGCAATTGTGGTTCGTGGTTATGATCAAGATGAAGAATGGCGTCCTCTCACAGCCTAGTTATTATTATATTTTTTAATTTTTAATATTTTTTTTGGATAATAGGAAAACAATAATTCTAGATTTATTTAATCTAGAAATACTTGTTAGTCGATATTCTTTGGTTCTTAAAAAAATATTAATAAAAGTTTTGGCATGTCCCTATTATTATTTTTTTGAAAAAAATATGTCGATTAGTTAATTCAGCCCTTTAATTAGTAGTTTTTATAGTGGTAGTTTAACATAGCAATGATTTGGGGATTTTATAGCAAATATGCATAGATACAATTATTATATATACGAATACACTTATTATGCGCACAAATACATAATTAAATATATCCACAAACACATGTATCAAATAATATCGGTCGTGATTAAATAAATGTATGTTATAATTTTTAATTTTTTGTCCTTTTGGATGATAGGAAAACAATAATTTTAGATTAATTGATCTATAAAATACTAGTTATACTATATGCTTTGAGATTCTTTAATTTCAAAATAAATACAATCTTTGATATATGACTATTATTTTAACTTTATATTGTTTATGGTCTCTTATTTTTCAATTTGTTGTGGTATTTGATCTATCTATTATTTTAAATTTTCGTATCACAAAATTCTAAATTAGAATATGAACTTTGTAGCTAACAAAATTTTATGATAATTTATCGTCAATTCATGATTAAATAGGGTTAGCGATAAATTTTAATAATTTATAATTATTAAATCCATTTTAGTAGTAAACATTGTGAAGGGCATTTAAAAAAAATATATGGTCCTCCAATTTTGCGCCATTTACGTTTGCCGACACAATATAACTCTATTATATAATATATATAAGATTTTTGGGGAAGACCAAGCTGATATTTTTTTTGAAATAAATACATTATTTTAGTAGAGAAAATGAAGTATAAATATATTCTATATATAAAAAATAAAATACAAAATGAGTGTACGAATTTTGTTAATTTAATAAAGAATCTAACTCCATCATTTGTCATCTCTAGTCAGTTTTATTTGTGCACGATATTTAAAGTAACATTCAAATTTTAGAGCTACAGTTTTATTTTATATTTAAAAAGTTGAAAATTTAACAACTATTGATCCTAACTGGTCATCCACTTCCTCCCAATTTTTTAAATTATTTATATTTGCTGATTAAATCAATCTATCATTATAAATGAATATATGATGATATTCATTTTGTTTTTTCACTCGATATCTGATATTCATATTGAAATTCGATTTTGAATTTGCTTCGCTTAAAGCCTCATTCAGAGGGATGCACTCTTTACTTAAAAATATTTCTATACTCAAAACTCAAACTTTAAATTTTTTATTAAGAAAGAAAGAGTTTCATCTCGTTCATGACATCACATCCTTTGGTGGTGCACGTAATAGATCTGATTGTGTCAACAAATTTTTTCTTTTTGTACAAAAAAAATAGTGACCTCTTAGGTTTCTTCACACACACAAAAACTTAAGAAAAACATGTCTTTATCATTGATATTATTTTTCTCTTTGTCTAGTCAACCCATATATGATTTTCTTTTTTAATACCAAAGATCAAATCTCTTCCACAATATACATCATTCAAAGGAATATGGTACTAATTTTCTTCCTTTTTGGGGAGCATTTTCTTGATTTAGAATCAAAAAGAAAAAAAAATTAGAGTCGGATATGTTTATACTTTATTTGGTTGAATAAATAACTAATCGAAGATAAATTTATACCTCAAACTTATTGTTTAGATATAATAAATTAGTCAAGAATTATAATTTCAAGATTATACATCCCAAAATAATTTTCTCCACAAGGTCATTTGATACTTGAGATATGATTAATAATTTTAGTGTACAATTTAGGAAAAAAATACCTAAATACACATCTTATTTTATCATAATTTCTAAAATTTTCTACCATTTAATTTTTTTTCTAAAATTTCCTATTAGATACATCACTCCCCTCTCGTTCATACATCATTATCCCCCCTCGGATACATCCCTTTTCTCTTGGCTACATCCCTTCCCTATGTATCCGAATGTCATATCCCCTCTCGGATACATCTCTATCCCCTCTCCGATACATCCCTTCCTCATATATTCAGATGTCTACTGTGTATCTAGAAGTCTAGTGATGTATTCGAAATCTACTCTCGGATACATCTCTATCCCCCTCTCCGATACATTCATATCCCCTCTTCGATACACCCCTCCCATATGTATCCGGATGTCTGCTGATGTATCCCAAGTCTAGTGATATATCCGAAATTTATAAATTTCAAGGGATTTTTGTAATTTAGAAAAAAAATAGAAAAATAATGTAATTAACTTTTAACACTATGAGATGTATGTAAATTGTCAAAAAAAATTAACGATAACCTTATATCATATTTAGTTTAAAGTATAAGGTAATCTCAGGTAAAAAATATTATAAAATAATTTCACTATACCAATTTATGAAATATCCTTATTTATCATGTCAATTGTAATGTTTACATACCTTAGGATTTAAGAAATTTCCTATATATTTTAGTCATAAGAAAAATATCATTGCCTTATTTCAATCATCATCATTTCTCAACCCCAACCCCCACCCCCACTCCTCTGGTGTCTTGAAGAATGGACTCAAGATGTGCAATTCTTTGTGAAGTTTTACTAGCAATCTTTCTTCCTCCTCTTGGTGTTTGCCTTCGCCATGGTTGCTGCACTGTAAGATCCCCTTTTTTCCTACATATTTATTAAAAAAAGAAAATCGAAAAAAGATTGATTTTTTTTGCATACTTTTTGGAAATCTTGATTTGGGTGATTGTTTTTGTGGGATGAACTAAAAAGGGTGTTTGAGAATTGGGTCAATTGTTTAAGGCGATTTAGGTGATGTGAGTGAAAAAAAGATTCATTTTATTTATTTATTTTTGCATATTTTTTGGACAACTTTGATTTGGGTGATTGTTTTTGTGGGATGAACTGAAAAGGGTGTTTGAGAATTGGGTTAATTGTTTAAAGTTGATTTAGTGATGTAAGTGAAAAAAAGATTCAATTTTTTTGCATATTTTTGGGAACTTTGATTTGGGTGATTGTTTTTGTGGGATGAACTAAAAAGGGTGATTGAGGATTGGATCAATTGTTTAAGGGGATTTAGTGATACAGACAACAACCACAGAAATATCAAGTGTTGTCCTATAAACTGGGATATGACGAAAATAGAGTGGACGCAAACCTTATCCTCCTTGTGGAGGTAGAGAGACTATATGATTAACCCTTTGCTCTATTTAGTGATGTGGATAAAAAAGATTCAATTTTTACAAAAATATCTAGTGTTAGTCTTATAAAGTGGGATCTGGCAAAGATAGAGTGAACGTAGACCTTATCCTTGTCTAAGAGAGGTAGAGAGACTATTTTCGATAGAACTTTTTCTATGTTTAGTGATGTGGATGAAAAAAGATCCAATTTTTTTGTAATCTTTTTCAAACTTTGATCTAGGTGATTGTTTTGGGGGATGAACTAAAAAGGGTGTTTGTGAATTGGGTCAATTGCTTAAGGAGATTTAGTGATACAACAACAAAGTGGGGTCTCTGAAGGGTAGAGTGTACGCAAACCTGCTTTAGAGGTAGAGATGCTATTTTGATAGACTGTCTACTCTATTTAGTGATGTGGATAAAAAAGATTCAATTTTTTTTGTTGTAACTTTTGTTCTACTTTGATTTGGGTGATTGTGTTTTGGGATGAACTAAAAAGGGTGTTTGAGAATTGGGTCAATTGTTTTAGGAGATTTAGTGATAAGGGTGTTGATTTATTTTTTTGGTAATCTTTTGCAGGTGGAGTTCTTGATTTGCTTGATTTTGACCATATTGGGCTATGTTCCTGGAATTATCTATGCTCTTTATGCAATCCTTTGTATTCAAAATGAACCACACTACCATCATTACCATTCTCTTGCTTGATAGTTTAATTCCTTTTTCATTTTGCCTTGTTGACTACACCACTAGAGATTGTGTGGTTGTTGTCCTTGTTTACTCTTGTATTGTAATTCTTTGCTTGTAATTTAAACTTGTACCATTGGATGAATTGTACTCTATGTCACTTGATCTTAATCAACTTTGCAGTTTGAGTTTAAAGATTGAACTTTTATAGTCTTATGTTTTGATGTGTGGTATTTAATTTCTGATGAGAATGTCCCACATCGGACTGAGATAAGATCCCGATACTTTTTAATATGGCTTGAGAAATCTTCTTCCCGTTGAGCTAGCTTTTGGGGTATGAATTACAGTGTTAGGCCCTAAACCAAATTTGACATGGTACCATAGTCGGAACCATTGGGGTGATGAGAATGTCCCACGTCGGATTGGGACAAGATTCCGGGACTCCTTATTTGACTTGGCAATCCTCCTTCCTTTGAATTAAATTTTGAGGTTTGAGTTAGAGTTAGATCAATACCTAATTTGATAGTTTCTTATGCAGAAAGTTTGAGAAGTTATATCTGTATTCTCCATAGCATTGAATGCCTCTTCAATCTTTAAAGGCATCCTAACCTGAGTAGTAGTTCAATTGGTTGGTGCTACTTGAACTTTCACCTTGTTAGTGAGAGTTCGAATCCCATCTTATAATTTCCACCCCTAGTTTCCCTTTCCGAGTCCCAAACATGAGTCAGAACGATTGGTGGGGATAGGCTTGGGCTGCATTAGCTTTTGTGTGACCTCGATCATTCTCTTGAAACACGAAGCTTTCTGCATCCCTCTTGTTCCACATTACGGACTACAGGAGTACTAGTGTTGTCATTTAATGATCGGGGTACGAGTCTTACATGTGTTAGAGCATTCAAGGGTGTAGCTTAGTGTCAATAAAATTAGTTGAGAACCATGGTGGTCTCATGTTCAAATCCTAGTTGAGATAAAAATATTACGTGATTTCTTTTCATCTGTCATAGCTTTGATGGAATACATATATATTTAGAATCGACCTCGACAATGAGTGCATAAGTCTCCTTTAGACATAGGGATGAGTAGTTCACGAGCTCATAAGTTGCATGATCTAGATTAGAAAGAAAGGTGTAAATTTCTTAAATGTTGTTTTAGCACATCATTTATAAGTATGGGGCCATTGTACAGACAAACAAAAGCTCACTTGTACACATTTAAAGACTTTTTCAAATTTTCAAATTTCAAATTTATCGTTATGATATAAACTTTGTCACGATTTTTTTCGAGTACATCTAGACACGTTTTACAAAATATTCAACTTACGCAATCATCTCCCCATAATTAAATTATTATATGATCAATATAATATGAATGATTGAGCTATCTCCCAATAGTGCTACCACATTTTACATTTTAATGTCTTTGCTAGCATCATATTAATGTCTTATCAAGACAACTTTTATAGTGGTTCGAATCAACCATCTCATTAAATTTCTTTTCCAACACGAGTAGTTTCAAAATAAATTACAATCCTACTGAGTCATGGGAGGAACTAGAGTACCAAAAAGGATTTTATTTGATTTTTTTGTCAAAATTATATATTATATATATGAGATTAAAGGTATATTTTTACGTATCTCTTTAACTTTCTGTTATGTTTATTTTTTATATTTAAAATCTTTGGATGAAAAATTACAGTCCCGCTAGTTAAGCATGATGAAAGTATTTTAATAATTCATAAAAATCATAACACAACTTAATACTTCCATGAAATTCATCTCAAAAGTGAAATCAATTACACATTCAGTATGTAAATCAGTAATTAGAAAACTAACTGCATGTAATTGTATTAAGTAAAATGTTAATATTTATTCTTTTGTAGCTAAACTTTTGACTTTAAGATGTTGGGATTAGTTGAATAAATCCTCCACATCCTTCCAAATCCTAAACTATTTATTTTTTTTTAAAAATCAATCAGTATAGTACAAAGACATCTGGTAGGTCTTGTGTGAACAATTTTTTTTATTATTATTAGTGTCCTAGTTTTATACACACTCAAAAAAACAAAAAAAACAAAAATGTCCTCATCCAAGATAAACATTATTTTCCCTTTTAATTTGAGACACTTATATATTTAGAAGCCATCTAGCATTTACAAGTGTGTCCAATATAAAGCTGACCAACATGAGTTGTAGTGTAGTAGTGAAACATTTAATTAGAGATTTTGTATTCAAGTCTTGGGTATAGAAAAAAATATTATTGGGAGTGCTATCTCAAATGGACCATGCAGTGTGTAATTCAAATTTAATCGGAGCTTTAATGCGGATTTCAAATACCTAATAGGAAACAAAAGAGAATCTGAATCTTATAACCATTAAATTACCATCAATGGTCATCATTATTAGTCACTATATACTATCATTATCACAAACCATTAATGTTGTTAAACATCACATTTAATCATCAACAAGATTATTATTTATTTATTACCGTTACAATTATCAATTATTATCATCAACCACAAATATTAATTATTATCATCAACCACAAATATTAATTATTATTATCAGCTATCATAGCAGTTGTCTACTGTGAACCCACACCACCACCATCAATTTACACCTTACATCTAACTTTTGCATTTTCTTAATATAAAAGTAGTTCACTCGTTCAAATTTACATGATAGACGTTTGATTAAGCTCAAAATTTAAAAATGAGATGAAATTTTTATACCTTATAATCTAAAATAAATTTTTATATTTATTTAACTATTAATCATCTTATTAACACTAAACTCGAAAATAAAATTATTATTAATTAAAATAAATAAATTGTGTGACATAAATTATGTTGGAAGCAAAATGGACCCTGCAAAGCGAAATCCAAATTTTATGTCGGAGCTCAAATATGAGCGCTGGACACACCGGGTGGGAAATTAAAAAAAAATAAAACAAAGAAGTACTATCCTACGGTATTCTTTTTTTTTCCATATAAATATGAGTAATCAAAGGGTTGCATTTCACTAAAAGTCAATCATTTCTCAACCCCTCAGCCCCTTTTGAAATCAAGAATGGAGATAACATGTGCACTTGTCTGTGAAATCTTACTAGCAATCTTGCTTCCTCCTCTTGGTGTTTGCCTTCGCAATGGTTGCTGCACTGTAAGATCCCCTTTTACCTAAAACTTTTTTTGTATATATTAAAAAGATATCTTTTTTAATTATTATTTTTAGTTTCTTTGATTTGGGTGATTGTTTTTGGAGATGAGCTGAAAAGGGTGTTTGAGAAAAGGGTTGATTGTTTTAGGGGATTTTTTAGTGATGTGGGGTGTTTTCTCTTCTTTTTGAAATTGCAAAAAGATTCAATTTTTATGAATTTTTTGGTTAAAATTTTGACTTGGATGATTGTCTTTTAGGATGAGCTGAAAAGGGTGTTTGGGAATAGGGTTGATTATTTAAGGGGATTTTTAGTGATGTGGGGTGTGTTCTCTTCTTCTTGAAATTGCAAAAAGATCCAATTTTTATGAATTTTTTGGTTAAAATTTTGACTTGGATGATTGTTTTTTAGGATGAGCTGAAAAGGGTGAATTGTTTTAGGGGATTTTTGTGATGTGGGGTGTTTTTTCTTCTTGAAATTGCAAAAAAAAAAAATCAATTTTTTTTGTCATTTTTGGTAAAAAAATTGATTTAGTTGATTGTTTTGGGGGATGAGCTGAAAAGGGTGTTTGAGAATTGGATCACTTCTTTTAGGGGATTTAGTGATGTTTTTATTTACAATTTTGGAAAAAGATTCAATTTTTTGTATTTTTTTGAAAAAAATTTGATTTGGGTGATTGTTAAACAGAAAAGGGTGTTTGAGAATTGACTCAATTGTTTTAGGGGATTTAGTGATTTCTTTTTTGAATTTTTTTCCAGGTGGAGTTCTTGATTTGCTTGGTATTAACCATATTGGGCTATGTTCCTGGAATTATCTATGCTCTTTATGCAATCCTCTGTGTTGAGCGTGAACCACGAGTGGATCATTATGACAGTCTTGCTTGATCTTTGTTGAATATATCATTTCAGATTGTGTGCTTGTTGTTTTGTTTTGCTTGTAAGTTGTACCTATGTTGCTTCGACTCTACAAAAATGTTGCAGTCCTCGTGTCGGATCTTCCAAAAAAGCGCTATTTTTGAAGGATCTGACACGCACTCAATCATTTTTGAAGGGTCTTTTTGACTCCAACTATGGATGTATTGTACCTTATGTCACTTGTTCTGAATCAAATCGTGCAATTTAAGTTTATGGATTGGTAATTTATAGCCTTGTGCTCTGAGGTGTTCAATTTCTCATCGATTTGATTGTTACTTGAGCTTAGGGTTCTATCAGAAACAACCTATCTTCCTTCACAAGGTAGGGATAAGGTTGCATACACACCACTCTCCCCAAACTCCACTCGTAAGATTACACAGATGTGTTGTTGCTGTTGGTCTTACTTATTACTAGTTGGTCTATTAAACTTAGAGATATGCTAGTATTGGCATGTCCTTAAAGATGATGAAAGAATTTGATGAAACAAAATATAAAGAACATATTGATGAAAGAACTTGGTTGGCAAGATCTTTTGTGCTAAACTTAGTTGTGATTTTAGTGTTCTTCAAACAGGTTATCTTGAGGAAAATGAAATTATCCTCTTTATTAGGCTCAGAGTTTCTCTTATACATGTTACTTGAGCTGAGGATCTTTTGGAAACGACCTCTCTACCTCTACGAGGTTTTGGCGACCTTGTATGTGTCAATATCAATGATTCATTGGCTCGATGAATTATTTCTTCGGATAGAAGAGTTATCTTCTTTTCTATAAGGAAAAGAATTTGAAGAAATTTTAGGTCTCATTGAATCACAGGTAGAGATATTGATAACATACCCTCAATCACATGTTGATGTGAGATGAACTTAGTTTCTCCATGTGTTTCCTAGGACCAGTGAGATATACTTAGATTAGGTTAATTTGTGTGTTGGCAAGCTAGTTGTGGAAGTGATTTGCTTGGGTCCAAATTGTATATTTTGCTTTGTCTTCAATTCTCCCAACAACGAGGTGAAGTCAAGATCAAAAGTTTATGAATTATGGGTTCTCATTTCTTTTTCGACGGATTTTTAAGATAAATACAAAATTTAAACTGAAGTTAATTGAGTTTTATCGATTCATAACTGATACCCTAGCTCTGTCCTCCATCGGGTGGTTGGATTATCATCACTTCATTTCTCCTGTGTCCGTTTTGTCCTCGATATTCTTTTGTGAGGTATAATTCGCTTGTCCGATGTAGTCTCAACACTTGCATGGGAAAATTCAAATTAGTCGGGGTTCAATATAAGTATCGAACGATGGGTGGGAAGTCAAAAAAATTCAAGTCTAGACCCTATTGTGAATGAGTCTAACCTAGTCATTTGTTAACTAGTTTATGGTGCCCACGTCTAAATTTTATTGGCAAACGTGATTGTCTTCTTAATTCTAAAATATGTGATGATAGCTACATTAAAACCAACATTCAAATCCCTCCATTTAAAGAAGGTTTATTGGACGAATCAAAATGAGTTGAATTAACAACTGATTGATTATTCAACAGATTAAAATGAGCTGAATTAATAACTGAGTGAGTCGTTGGGTAGGTGATGGTTTTTTATGAGCTAATTTTGTCCTCTTTCTAAGTCAAGTAATAATGACCCACCGAAGACAGAAACTTCATAACAAGTTGGCAATGGCTCCTGAATTGAAGGTTCGATCAATAGATATTTGTCTTTCTAAGTCGAGTAATGATATCCAAATAAATACTTACTAATCCACCTACAATAAAGGAAAAACTATCTCCAGCCTTTGTACATACAAGACTCTTTTCTTCATACAAATGCTCATAGGTGAAAAAGCTTTTGTTTGCTGCCATTGGCGAAATCAACCCCGTATCGCCTTATGCAAAGCCCCTTCCTAAATGAGGTAAAATAGTTCTTGTGCTATTGATACAATTATAAGCTTATATGCTATGTCTAGCGGCTGGTGAATCTTACCTAATATGAAAATTATCTTTCCTTGAGTTCGTAGAGTCGATTTTCCTCTTCATCCACAAAGAAGAGCCGCCCTACTAGACAAGCAGCTACATTAATACATTCTTTGCACAACACAACCATTCCACAAAAAAGTTGTGTGTGTATATATATATACACATGCACAAACACTCAAACTTGATCTTGACCAGTTACTAGACACTCCAATTTTAAGGTTTCGCATCTCGACACCTTAATATAGTCTCAACTAGCCACCAAACACTCCAACTCATTGTCACTGTGTCTCATGGACACTCTATACAAACTTGACACGTAAATATTGGAGGTGTCTAGATGATCATTTTGGAATTTGAAGTGTTCAACATAGTAAAAGTGAATTGAAGTATCTAGATGTGCATATTAAAAGTTGTAGTGTTTACTTATCAGCTCAAACCGAGTTTGAATGATTATTTATGTATTATGGCTCTATAAAAGCTCTTTCATTTCCCTCCATTTGAAAGAAATGAATGAGTAGAAGCTCAATCATGCCATTGATATCGAACGCCTATTCACAACTCAACAATATATCCAGACAAATCCTCAATTTCTTGAACAAAACCTGTATTTCACCTTCTCAAATCTCCCAAATCCAAGCTCAAATCATCCACAACAATCTCCATTTCAACACCACCATAGCCCACAACTTCATCTCTGTATCCAAATCTTTAGGTCTCTTAAACTCTGCTTACACCCTTTACACTAAACTCATCAAGAAACCCCACATCTTCATCTGCAACACACTGATTCAAGAATGTTCACATTCCGAAATCCCAGTACTGAAACAGAATTCGATTTCCATGTATGTTCATATGCATAAAGAAGGTATTTTTCCGAATAATTACACGTACCCTTTTGTTCTAAAGTCTTTATCTGACCTTAAGGAGCTAAAATTAGGCAAATCTGTACATACCCATGTTGTGAAATGGGGTTATGTTTGTGATATTTATGTGCAGAATTCGTTGTTGAATTTGTATGCTTCTTGTGGTGAAATTGAGTTTTGTCAGCAAGTGTTCGATGAAATGCCTCAAAGAGATGTTGTTTCGTGGACGGTTTTGATTATGGGGTATAGAGATTGTGGGAAGTTTGGTGATGCACTTGTTGTGTTTGAGAAAATGAGGGATTCGGGTGTGGCGCCTAATCGGGTGACGATGGTGAATGCATTGTCTGCTTGTGCTAATTGTGGTGCTTTAGATATGGGGGTATTGATACATGATGAAATAAGGAGGAGTGGATGGGAAATGGATGTGATTTTGGGTACTTCTTTGATAGATATGTATGGGAAGTGTGGGAAAATCGAACACGGTTTTTGGGTATTTCAAGAGATGAAGCATAGGAATGTGTATACTTGGAATGCTGTGATCAGGGGGTTGGCGTTAGCTAAAAGCGGGGAGGAGGCAGTGCGATGGTTCTTCATCATGGAGCGCGAAAATGTCAAACCTGATGAAGTGACTTTAGTAGCCGTGCTTTGTGCTTGTGCTTATACCAGAATGGTTGCACAGGGAAGAGAAATTTTTTCTTGGTTGATGAATGAGAAGTATAGATTTCCACCTGGTGTGAAACACTATGCGTGTATGGTTGATCTATTAGCACGTTCGGGGTATTTAGAAGACGCGTTAAGGATGATCACAGAAATGCCAATGGAACCAACAAAGAGCGTTTGGGGGGCATTGCTTGCTGGCTGCAGGTTACATGGAAATCAAGAACTGAGTGAGTTTGCTGCATGGAAGCTTATAGGATTGGCACCAAGAAACTCGGCCTACTACGTTGTGTTGGCTAATTTATACGGTGAAATAGGAAGGTGGGATGACGCGGAGAAAATTCGAGCGTTGATGAAAGAGAGGGGATTATCAAAGGACTTTGGTAGTAGTTCAGTTGAACTTGAGGATCAAAAGGATCTACTAGAGTTGTTAAGGTGACAACAAGAAGTGTCAAAATTCTTGTCATTTGCAAAAGAGGGAAGTTGATGTGTTCATTGAGCTCTTGTTTGATCACTCCTACCATGATCTTGTGGTGACTATGCATCAATGAGACATGAAGGAGAAATTGTCACCTTAATGTACTACTCTGTCCGTTTCAATTTATTTGTGTGATTTTGACTTGACACGGGATTAAAGAAAGTAAAGAATGTTATTAAATCGCAACAATGTACACAATTTATTCAAATATTATATTTACAAAATAATACATTACAAGCCATTATAGTACAAAATGATACATTATAAACTATAGGTATCAACCATCCAAACAAGTTGTTAACAGACCAAAACTAGAATATATAGGTAAGGGCAAATTATGTCATCCGTTAATATTAGAACTTTATTTATGTCATAATCATAAACCCATGTGATTCATTCGTGCCACTAACCACTAACAAGTAACAAAGCCCTACAAAACTATCAGATTTTGCCACGTGACATTATCATAACCCACCAAATCGAGAGTTGCTCGGATGGTAATGCACAAAATATAAATAGATAGGTTTTTGAAATTCTAATAATTTTCATGTGTTAGTTTTCCCCCAAAAATGGCTGAGGAAGAAGAGAAAACCAAGTCAGTGCAGATCCATAACTGGGCGGAGTTAACTCAGTTATGCCTAGTTAACATTCTCTCTCATCTCTCCATTGAAGATCGATGGCGAGGTGCCATGTTTGTCTGCAGATCCTGGTTACAAGCTTGTAAGGATCCTAATCTCAATTCGGTAATCGATCTCGAAGCTCAGTTCATCCAATCGGTCTCTGAGTCGTCGTCGTGGACGACGACTCGTTACTGGAATCGCGAGTTCGAGAGTAAAATCGATTCTATGGTTCGATCTGTTGTAATTTGGAGTGATGGATCTCTGAATTTTGTTCGGGTTAGGCATTGCTCTAATCGTTCCATAGCTTTGATCGCTGAAAGGTAAGTCAAATTTCCCAATTTTATAAGAAAAAAAAGAGATTTTTAGTTGTCGTGTTTCAATTTATGTGACGGTATTTGATTGAGCATGAAATTGAAATTTGTGTGATTAATGGAGACCGAGTCGTGGAGTAGCCATGACTGATCCGAGTTAACTCGTCCGTGATGCATGCTTGATTAACTATAGATATTTGTGTAGCTATATATATATATATATATATATCATCTTATTAAGTCTAAATGAAGAGTTAGATGATATGAATCATTAGATGATAATGTAGGAGGTAGTAGTTACTCGTGGAATTAGTTAATGTTTGCATGGTAAAAAAAAAGGATTTTTTTTAATAGAAAGCTGTTGTTTCCTTTGCGGACGGAGTTAAGTTTGTCATGTAAAATGAAATAAAAGAGGTAATTCATCAGCATAATATATAAGTGTATCTTTTAACTTGGTCTTAGCTGACATCTATGTCAATCAACTTTGCCCGTGCAATAAAAGACATTATGACACTAAAACTTATATAAAGTTGAAGAAGTAGGCACATGCTACACACATGTGTGTCTACTTGTTCAACTTTATATAAGTTAGAAGTGTCCATTTGTACATACACAAAGTTGGAAGGCGTAAATGCTAGTTGAGGTCAAGTTAAAAAGCATGTTTATGTATAATGCCTAATTAATTTGTGCTTTTCTAAATTGAGATGTTGGGTAAGAAAGGAATCTTGAGAAAAACTGGGATTTTATAGTTGCGGTGGAACTGGGTGGTAACAAAGAATATTTTGGAAAGAGAAAGAATGCATTTTGGCAGAGGATTTATGTGTATTTTTTGAAATTGTTATGGGTGACAAATGAAATCATGAGAAGAACGACATTTATGGCTGAGAATTTGTTTGTAAATTTTTCTGAATTGAAATATAAGGAGTAAAAGAAAAATCTTGAAAAGGTTAGCTGCAAGTGGAAATGTTGCTTAAGAGTCTTATGGCTGTGCTATGTATTTGCAGTACTAAAAATCCTGTCGGATTTACTTGTTTCCGTTAGAGTAGAGTAATCTACATTTCTTGTTTAAGCCGTTGGATTAGATAGGAATATGGAGGTCGTTCACGTGATGTGTGATGGCTTTGGTTTTACATCTGCATGTCATGTTTTTTTAATGTTTGAGAGCAGAAACTGCCCTCTAAATAGACCTTTGCATATTCATTTTGCACTTTGTTATGTTCTTCTCAACAATGAGATGATGTTGTATTACTATTTAGTTGGTTTTAGATAGTTCTTTGGTTCATCAGTTCATTGCCTGACATTTTCAATGTCCAATGTGTGAAATGAGCAAAAAGATCTCAAAAATTTGAATTCATGAAACTACCAAAAAAAAGTGTTTAAAAAATCTGTCTTGAAATACTGATTTAGGGAATGCTAGGTGATTTCTTTTCATTTGATTGAGCCTCAAAGGGCATAGTTACTTGGTGCCTGTGCTGGTGGGGCATAACAGGTACGCGGTCCACTAGTCGAGGTGGACAAAAGTTGGCCAAACACCAACCTTAAGATTCTTTTCTAAGAAATAAGGAGGGATGGACTTAAACTATTGTATTGGTTGCCATAGTGAAAAATGAGTCAATGACTAGTAGGTGTTGTCTGTTGTATTGGTGGCCATAATGAACAATGACTAGTAATAAAACGTTGAGACCGAAGACAGTGGGCGTCGCTATCAGTTTTTCTTCTTGGGATTCTAAAGTTTTTATGTTTTTCGGTATGAGCTGGGGTTTATGTGTGATCATCAAACTATATCTGAAATTCACAAATTAGATGACTCCCCGGAGAAATGAGACTTGATGCAGTTGGAACTGACCATTGCTTTTTCTTGTGGCTTAAAGTGTAGGCTTAATCTTTATGTGTTTGATCAGATTAGAAGCAATGGGGATGATCAGTGATCTGACATGCTCAGCAACAATACCTATCTTTTTACTTATCAAACAGAAAAAAACTCGCCAATCTTTTAGAAATGACGGAGTTCTTTTCATGTTTCTGATAACTCTACTTCTTCCAAAAGATGATCTTTTCCTAATTTTGGTGAATTTTTCGCGATACAATTGTTTATGAATGGTAAATATTTGCTCTGACTTTATTCTTACAGGTCGCCTAACCTTCAAGTTCTCTCAATTCAGAGGTGTCCACATGTAACCGATGAAACAATGTCTAAGATAGCCTCTGGTTGCCCGTTGCTTAGGGAACTTGATATCAGCTTCTGCTATCAAATATCTCACAAGTCTCTAGCTCTTATAGGACAGCATTGTCCTAATTTGCAAATTCTAAGGCGAAATCTCAGGACTCAGGTTAATCCTTCCCAACAAGAACCCTTTGTCCCTAGGGAGTATGTAGATACCTGTCCTCAAGATGGCGATTCAGAAGCTGCTGCAATAGGGAAATTCATGCCACAACTCGTGCAACTTGAACTACAATTCTCCAAATTGACTAATAAAGGTCTAGCTTTGATATCTGAAGGGTGTATGAACCTCGAGCATTTGGATCTCTTTGGATGTACAAATGTTACTAGCCGGGATATTGCAAATGCCTTGTCGAATATGAAGCAATTGAAAACCTTGAAGGAGCCTCACCTCTGCTTAGAATCTCAAACAGAGCGGTACGGGCATTGGCAACTGTATGATGATCGTTTCCAGACGGACTTCTTCCGAATTTAATCAGGCGAAAAATGAGGGTATGTTGTTATTCAACTGCTTGTATATCACGCTTTCTAGAATCCGCTCTAGTTTAACACTCTTTGATTACTTTGTTGTGTTCATATATTTCAATCTCCTGTTATATTTGATTAGTTTCTTGCAATTGCAAAGCAGCAACTCCCATCATATGAAACTCCGGTCCAATTATGGAACCCTTGTAAAAATAGGATGAATCGAAATATAGTTGCTACAAATAGTAGCAATTGGACAAAAGAATGTGATTGCATTATAAGGTCTTAAGTGAACAGATCAAGCAAGCTTGAATTGACGTAAAATGAAACATATTAGACCAAAAGCTCCATGGAGAGCAAGAAAGCCTACGGACCATCCAATTAACTCCAACGAGTAAAATCTCATTGTGCTTCAGAACCCCATCATAACTACAATGAATGTGGTAAACTATTAGGGGTCGTTTGGTGTGAAGGATAATATCAAATAATCTTGAGATTAAATTATAGTGGCACTTAATTTGTTGTTTGGTTGGCAAGTCCAGAATAACTTATTCCGGAATTAATAATTGATACCGGAATAAGTTATCCCTCCCATTGGGTGGTATAGTAATCCCGGGATAAAATAGGTAAAAATGGCAAAGATGTCCCTTTAACCCCTTTTTATACATCACTTTTCACATTCACGTATATTTACATTTTTTGAATACCAAGTATAAATAACATTCACAACCTTTACTACTTATTTTTATGATAATTCTTCATATTTTTCTATTTAAAAAATACACTATATGAATGTAATTTTTATTTTATCAATTTATTCAACTAATTCTTATGTTTATTTATATTTTGATTCCTCATTAATCTTTTTTTACTTTAACAAATTAAAGATGAAAGTTCTATTTTAAAGCTAAATAAGAAGAAAAATTTATTTTTAAATAAATAAGGTATCATCATGGGAATGCACACACAAAAATATTTAATCTAAATAAAATAAAAAAAATTATTTTTAAGAATGAATAATTAAAACTTGCAAAGAAAATTTTAAAAACTATATAAAATGAAGGGTACTTTTGCAAACAAATAAAATATTCTTAAAATGTATGCAATGCATATTATTTTGAATATATAACAAATCAACACTCAATTAGAAATGATCTCAGCATAACTTATACCATCATAACGTGTATTTAAACCAAACGACCTCTTAAAAAGAGTAGCAGTTAAGCAATTGTGGTTTTCCAATGAAGAACTGGTCAATCCATAAGTTTACCAACCTTTTCCCATTCCGAACATGGTTTATTTAATGCTTGACTGAAGTTTACTTAAGAGCACAATATTTGTCTCCTCTTCAAAAACTTACCTTTGATAAGTTGAGGGTCTAGTTGAAAGAACCTCTCTACCTCATAAAAATTGGATAAGGTCTACGTTAATTTTACCCTCCGTAGATGTGACTTGTGAAATTATACTGTGGCCAGGCTGTTTCTATACTATACAAAATGAAGGCCTTCCCTAGCCTTAATCTGAATCATAGATAAGGGCTATAGGGGTAACCAAGTCCAACTATTAATATTTAGGTTTAACTATCACAATAATTGAGACCTTGCAATAAATATCCATTGTACAAAAAATTATAAAGCAGACATAAGTTAAATGACTATACCAAAAGTGGATATATATCCTTGTAGTTGTAGTGTTGGATCCACAGAAGAAGGTACAAGTTCGATAGAATTCAAGTCTGTCAAACGATTTTATACTCATGTGAAAAACAAATATAAAATCTAGGGTATAATAGATATTTTAGAAACTATATTTTAAACAATAATTCTTGATATATAAATCTTGAATTCGCTACTGTATCTTCACCATGGTGGTTGTTAGCTTGGATAAAAGTTCAGTATTTAAATCTCGAATCTCGAATTTGTCACTACATCCTTGACAAGGCATTGTGTGTTTCTCTTTGTCAAGGTGGTTAATGGCTTGGATAAAAGATCACCATAGGTGGCTAGTGCTAAGGGAAAACCTAAGTTGCTTTAATAGTTTGGTCAGAGGCACCCAAGGGTGTATGGGGTTAAAATTCATAAGGTCTAAGGTTTAAATGTCGCAGAAGACAACAAAACACTGGGTTATTTTTTTGTCTTGATAGACAGAGTTATTTGATACTTATTGTTGTGGAAGATGCAAAGTCCTTTGTCAGCATGATCTGAACAAATCATACTAAAAATGATTTTATGTGTTTTTACTGTTCAATTTATACGATACATTTTTCTTTTAGTTACCCTAAAAAAACACATTTCTTATAAATGTTTAATGATGTCACCCATGTTGTGTTTTACTTATTCAGCAAAGAAGTTTTTATTGATGTAGGACCAAATTATTAGTAAAAAGTACATTAAAATTTCCGAAAAGCTTTAACATGAAACAAACACCTTAATGAAGAGGTTTGAAATTTCAAAGATACCTTCGATATAAAGTAGACACATTAATAAAGAAGTACATACTTGTTGTTAAGACATATTCCACCACATGTATGATGAAGAAATTGAATGGACAACACACCTCCAAGAAATCCCCAAAGTCAATTAATGTCAATAGACAAAATTATGAAACCTCACTTGGAATTATTAATTAATGAAAATTAGTGAAGATTGCAATATGAGTTCCATTTATAGGTATTAAATTAGCGGAATTTATGTAAGCTGCTATTTTTTTTTATTCTTAAATTATTTATTTTTATCCCTCACGCCCAACGATCCTTTAATACTACTATATAGAGAGAGTTTGAATTGAATGTAATAGATATTATTAGACTAGATGCAAAGCCTCGTGTTAGTATGGGCTTAACAAATTATACTAAAAGTAGTCATGTGGTTTTTCTACTCAATTTATGCGATACATTTTTCTTTTAAATCAGTTTCAAAAGAGACACATTTTATTTTATGAATAACGTTATCAACCTTCTACTCATATTGAATTTCACTTATTTGGCAACTATCTTTTATTGACATGGAACTAAATATCTATGAATAAACATTTGTAAAATATCTTTAATGCATAGATATTGAAATTCTAAATATATCCTTAGCATAAAATAGAAATATCGACAAAAAAGGTTGAAATTTTCAAACACACTCTCAATACGAAATAAGCAAGTCAATAAAGAGGTGCCTGATTGTTGTGTGGCACATTTCCACCAATGTTAGAGGAAATTGAATGTACAACACACCTCCAATATATTCCAAAGTCGATGTTGATAGACAAAAATATTTATGAAATCTCACTTTTTTAATTAATAATTAGTTAATGATGAAACGTGACTTTCACTAATAGATATACTTCCTCAGTTTCTATTTGTATGTCGTTTTTACGAAAAATAGATAGTTCTTAATATTTGTCATTTTACAAAATCAATCCAATGACACTATTCTTCCTATTTTACTTTTGAGAGTTATTATTAGCCTTGAAAATATATATTTGATCAATATGGAAAAACTAAGTAAATAATTCATGTCCATTGGTCAAATTAATTCATGTTCACTAATTGAAAACTTGACTTTAAGAAAACACTAAATAAGAATACAATGATAATTTTTTACCTAATTTCTTAAGGGACATGAAATCTAAAATAGTAGCGTATAAATAGGAACATAGAGAGTATGTTTTTAGCATTAAAGATATTTTTCTTTAAGTAGAGTATCTTCTGAAAATACTTTTTATTATTTTACAAAAATAAAATTAAAAAAGACTATATTAAGAGTTTGTTTGAATTAATTTTTGACTTGTAACTTATAAGCCATAAGTTAAAAATTCAAATTTATTTTACCTTTAAAACCAAATGCTTAGAAGTATTTTATTTTCCCCTTTAACACCTATTTTAACTTGAAATGAAATCACCATCTTTTATGCCTAATTTAGCAAAAGTTAATTGCACAAAAACTTGAGAGGTAAAAGAGGAAAGAGAGGCCAAATCAACTAAATTTGTGAAAAGCAAGAGTGAAATTACGAGCTAAAGCAGGCGTGTGAGGTGCGATCAACCGCGAAAAGTCAGTAATAAAGAATCCGCTCTCTGGTAAGCGAAGGAAAGCAGGTCAAAGCCCAAGGGGTTCTATGTAAAATGGCTCTATTCCATCGTAGTTAGCCATACATATCGTAGGAATGAATATCTGTAACTCCCATTCCAGTACTTAAACTGACAAAATAGGAAAGGTGAAAGAGTAAAAAGCTAGACCGACTTGCTCTTAAGTTAAAAGCAGCAAGAGCAAATAAGTAGGCTTTTCTCCGCAAGAACAATTTTTTTTTTTTTCATTTTCATGGCTTGAACTTAAAACTAATGATAAAAGAAGAAGAGATCTCGATTATTTCATCATAATCATATTTTATGTTGGTCAAATACTTTTTACTTGCTAAAGCTTAATTAAATGAATACTAATTATTATTTAACTTGCTATCGAGTGATTCTATTTTCACTATGGCAATTTATGTTACACGTGTGACCCATGAAAGTAAAAGATTGAAAAGGACTTTGGGCATGTAAAATCAAATATTATTTAACTTGCTATCGAGTGATTCTATTTTTGGCAATTTATGTTACACGTGTGACCCATGAAAGTAAAAGATTGAAAAGGACTTTGGGCATGTAAAATCAAATATATGTAAAATAGTTTAAATGAGGAGTAAAGATGATTCCAACAAGTCGTGTCCTTATATAAGGTAACATGAAAATTTAGCATCCTAAATTTAAGGAAATTTTCAAAGAGATAACTAAAAAAACCTACCTAACATAAAAATGTTTTTTTCTCAACAACAAATTTAAGTTAGAATTTCATAGTAATGATGATTTTTTTTTGGTTTCTCATCTGATTCGGTGTTCAGTATCTACATTGGAGTCTGATTAAATTTGGATACACTTCGAAAAGTCCCATATTAGGAATAAAACACTCCCTAACAAAAACAATTTTGTACTCAAGAAACTCGAAATTGAAACATTAATTAAAAATAAAAAAATATTAACCACTCTATAAAGTTTGAATTTTTTTGTCACCACTTTCCAAGAACTAGCTAGAAAAAGTATTGACCAATTTGGTTACTCCATTTTTTTAACAAAAATAGTTTTTTCTCAACAACAAATTCTAAGTGATATATTTAGGTTTTTTACCCTATTGTTTTTAGTAATGATGATTTATCTAGATCTTCGTGTTTTTTTTTGCTTTCACTATGCTTAAATATTGGAACAAAATGAGCTGTCTTCTATTGACTTTTGTGGGCTAAAGAGACAATATAAGTCCTATCTTCTAGAATAACTGTTGAAAATAATTTAGGAGCTTTTTTTTCACTAGTATTTTTTGTTTTAAAAAATAATGACTTACTTTGATTTTTAATTTATTTTAAAAAGAATAATTTTTTTTGGTAATGCTTTCATTTCAGTTTTTTCATGTAACATGTTTAAAGTCATAAAATTAAAAGATATTTTGATACATTTAACATAATTTTAATTTAGAATTACAAAATTAAAAATTCTTCTTTATTTCCTTAAACTTCATGTCAAGTCAAATTACTTTATTCATTTATAAACAAAGGAAATACTTGTAGCTCTCAGTAAATTCAAATTTATGGTGTAAAAGACTCATTAAAAAAGAGTATTATCTACCAAGATATGAAAAGTGTTATTCATCACACTATAAAGTAAATGTTGATAGGAACATAGCAAGAGCCTTCTTTTTCCATTTGATGTCTAGTTTCTGCATTGAAACACTAAATAATAATATTTATACGGTGTAAGACCCATTAAAATAATAAAGAAATATTTCTATCAAAATATTTTCATACGTGATTAAAATTCGAATCCAAGATCTTTATTATATGAATGAAAGAAATTGTATCTATCTCAACTGTCATATGATCTACTACATTATTGTACCAAAACATCTATTCAAAGTTCTATCAACTATTTGTTATGTTTGTTGTTATATATATGGGAATCCAAGATCTTTATTATAAGAATGAAAGAAACTGTCATATGATCTACTACATTTTATATAATAATATTTGCAAAAAAATTTAAAGTGATAGAAAATAAATTGCAATCACAAATAAAATATGAAGAAACATAATTTTATTGATCAAGATTGTGAGTACAATTCTGCTTCTCGAACTAGGATGATTTGGATTGCATATTTCTCAACCTTGGATGTTTGGACTTGATTTTCATAATTCGAGGGCCGTTAGTGGCGTATTTCTCGAACTAGGATGATTTGGACTTGATCTTCATAATTCGAGGACCGTTAGTGGCATATTTCTTGAATTAAGATGATTTGAATTTGATCTCTTTATAAATATTTCATGAATTTGCGGAATATTTGAGATTTTGATCTCTGTATGAATATTCCATGACTTTGTGGTGGATTTTCAAGATGCCTTTTCAAGGGAATATAGTACCATTTATATAGGCACAAACTGGGGTTTAAGGATGAATAACCTCCAAGAATTCTAATTGAAATTGAACACACCTTGTATAGTCCCAACTCAAATTGAAAACGTCTTATAGAGCCACAAAATTTCAATGTCTACAAATACCAACACAATTAATATGATATATATAGTATGTAAGATCCGAAAAGGATAGAATATACTATGTAGCCACACTCCTACCTACCACATGAAAATGTAAAAACAAATTGTACTTGTATTATACTTTTAGGTTAGTAAATTAATTCTTATTTTTAATTGCATTTTAAGTGATTTGATAACGTAAAATATAATTGAATATGAATATATGGAAGTTAAATCCTATAAAGAGAAGTCTTCCGTAGATAATTACCACAATAGTCAATCAATTGAAAACTAGGTATAATCACAAAGAAAATATGTAGTAATTTAGCTTAATAAGACATTGGCAATTACGCAATCAAATTCCTAATAAATAATTTGAAAAACATCTCAAAATAATAACAATAATATAAAAAAAAGGACTTGAACTAAATCACACCACAATTTGTGTTGTACATTCTTGACTTTTTCCATATGAAAAATATCTCAAAATTCATACAAATACTTTTCAAATAGTGGCATGTGATCAGCATCTAGACAAACAGCCAAACGCAAGTTCCTATCCTTTGTATTTGGACTTGGTATAATATATATTGTCCCTTCATATAAAATGCAAGCTGGTCCCATATGAATTGGCCTACCCCATCCAAAATCACACTCATGGACAGGCAACCTAGTCCAACTATTAATATTGAGGTTAGGGCTAGCAAAGTAAGTCGGGCCCCGGATTAGGGTCGATAAATCAGGTTGTAATTCGAGGTAATCCAACGCTGATCTTAGGTAATTATCGTCCATTTTGATCAACTCATTGTGAATTCTCTTAACGGAATTCTTCAACGGCTCTGATTGAAGTTCACATGATTTAGCTATTGGTGTGGCCGTGAACACCACATTTCCTAGGTAACCTGGTGGCAAGGGAGGGCAAAGCCTTGACCTACCGTCAGTTGCCACATGTAATTTGGTCAATTGATCATTTGGCAATCCACGTGCCTTGCTCGTGCATCGCCAAATATGGGCCGCGAGGATTTCATAAGTGCTGCCCTCGTGTTCGGACTTAGACTTAAGAAGTCCGAGTTGTTCACTCGAGAATTTCAACATCGCCGTGGTACTGGACTTTGGGCCTGTGGACTCACCTTTTTTTGATGAGTTGAGGGTAGGTGGGGGATGGTACTCAACATGTTCGAAAGAAGATGTTGGTGGGTCTCGTGCACGGAGGAGCGTCCGGTCGATGAACGGGGGGATTGCGACGGAGAGGCCACGGGCGATGTCCGACCACGTGTTGATGAAGTGGAGGGATGAGAGACCATCGGATAACGTGTGGAATACTCCACCACCAAGAGCGACTCCACCACACTTGAAATGAGTAACCTATAAATATTTTTTACACTATCAATATATTAAATAAAAACTATATAGACATTAAAGTTGGAATACATCACTTACAATATTACTTTATTGGCCAATTTGCTAAGGATGGGTGACTTGTTGAACTTCAAAGTTTAATGCATTCACGTGCACACTTTCAGAAAAAAAGTATGACTTTTTTAAAAACAAGTATGGCCTACCAACTACACCAGTTGTTGTTAGAATTTATTATATTATTTCATTTTTAAAATTATGATATTCGAATTAATTTACGTGACTTAGATTATTTCATCAGATACTTAATCAAATAATGGTTCTTGTTCTTTTAAGCTAAAAAAGAAATAGGTAAAGCAATTGTTAAAAGAGTAAGATAAGCACTAATTTATGGTTTGTTACATTCTTCCATCTCTTAATATTATTTAAAAAAATTATTCATACTAGAATTTTTTAGATTATTTTTTCTCTTCCTATATTAATTAGTGTACGTAACTATCAAATCATTTCTATTGTTCTCCTAAATTAATTAAATATGTAATTCATCAATATTTTAAAATATATATAACTTTATAATTTAAAGTTATAATTTTCGTATAATTTTAAATATTTATATTTTAATATAATAGATAAATTAATTTGATTTAATTTAAAATTGAGTCAACTTAATTTGAAAAAGTATAACAACTAATTTTTGAATGAATAAAGTACTAGTTTAGGTAGGTTTTTGGAAGATTGGAACTATCTTGATAAATTGATAGCTGTCAAGAATTAAATATTAGTACTATTATTGGTTCTGGCCACTCAGAATATAAAATACTGTTCAATTGAATTATAGTAGTTTTTTTTTTTTTTGTATTTTCTCAAAGTGCTATGTGTTAAATTTTAAAATCAAATTCATTAAATTTAAATTTTGAATAGTAAATGGAGTCTGTTTTTTTTCCTCTTCCTATTTTGCTTGAAATTTTCAAAGGAAAAAAACCCATATTACAGAATACTTGTACCCCATATTTATACAAAAAGGTAAATAAAAATATGCAAGAAAAACCTATAAATATTTTAATAAATATTAAATTTTAAATTTTGAATTCGCAATTCAAGTTGGTGATTTTTATTTTATTTTTGAAAATTAATGTGACTAACTTGTCACCTAGCTTGTTACTTAAATTAGTCTAAACTATAGTAGTAATTATAAATGACTTAGAAAATATTACTTAAAAAGTATGCTATTCTTAAATACTTTACTAAGTTCTCTTTTATAAAATTCTACAAAACATTTAATTAGAGACATTAATAATGCAATTTTATATTCTTAATCCTTTTTGTTATTGTCCCTATCTTGAAGTTAAAATATATAGAGTACTATCTTTCTTGTTTTATTAGTGAATAAAAAGAGGGGCCAAAAATATTAATACAAAGTAGAAAATGTCAAAAAAATTTTATTGGAAAAGGCAAGGAAAAAGAAAAAAGAAAAATAATACTGTTTTCTACCTCTCTCGATTTCGACTTTTTTAAAAAGAAGTTAAACCGACCTGCTCTAAAATTAAATTATTGTCTAACTTTTTTAGTTGAATAAGAAGAAAATATAGGTCCCCATATTTCCTCTTCATTTTAAGTAAAATTTTACTATTCTAGATTTCTAGTGAAATGCATTTTTTCCCCTAGATCATTAAATTTTATATACAATAATGGTATAATTTTTTTATAAAAAAAATATAACTACAAATAGTGATGGATTTTAAATTCAAACTTCATAAGATTAAACAAGATTTTCTACCACAACTCAATTGATTTAATCAATTGAAAATTCTTAGTTATAAATTAAAAAATTACCCTATCATTCGAGATTCGAATTCAAGCTATTTAGTTCAAATGAATTTTATCTTACAATATCCACTCCTTCTACAAGTAGCTAAATATCCTTAATAAATAAAATTAATAACGTAGAAAATAAAACAAACAATCATAAACAACATGTAAAAACATAATAATACTAATCTTAAAAAAAGATCTTTATACTATCAACACACATAAATATATAAATAAAGTAATATAATAATAGCATAAAAATTATTTTACCTAAAAAATAACTACTTAGTATAATAACATGATCTTTATACTATCAAAACATATAAACATACATATAATGAAGACAAAAAAGATCCTCTAACTTAAAATAGACACTAAAAAAGAATCTTTATATTATCAACGCATAGATGACATGTATAAATAAACACTACAAAGATCTAAATACTATCAACACATACACACAAACATATAAATAAAGTATTGTAATACTGATAGCGTAAAAATTCTTTTTACCTGAAATATAGCGAGTGGAAAGGTTGAGATATCTCCAGAAGTTTCAACACTAGGAATGAGTTTCCTAAGTTCCAAACATGGTGTAAAATCACCAAAATCATCAATACATGAATCACTTTCAGCCTCAACAAGTAAAACACCTTCACCATTACAATTAACTTCAATTCTACCTTGTTCGTCCCTAGCTAATCTTCCAGCCATTGGATAAAATGAAACTAAAACATTACTTAATGCTTCTTTCATAACTTTATTATCAAAGAAACTTGAAGATCCATTTGGTTTATAAAAATAAACAGTCAAAAGATGAATTCTTCCAACAATTAAATCCAGATTAGAACTCCAAATTCTCTTTGTTGATGTTGGTTTTGATGGTTTCACTAGTGTTGATTCTTTGATATTAATTTTCATCATTTTTTCACTTCCCATTTTTTTTCCAAAAAAAGGAAAAAAAATTAGGTTAAGAAGAGAAAGGGTGTTTAAAAATATAAAATATATATATTTTTGGAATATTCTTGATGTGTGAAATGTGAAGGAAGAAAGAGCTAAAGAGACAAGGAAGATGGAAGAGTAATAGTTGTGGACTTGTGGTACAAGAAATATAGTGTGTTTGGGTATCATTATTTATAGCCTAAAAACTAACAAGTATACGGTATTATCAACCATACTATTTTATTGGAACCAATAATAATCAAGAAGGTGTAATAATCTAGAAGGTGCAAGTTGCTTTTATTGTTACTCAAAGTTCGGAATCTCGATCGAAGCTTCGACTAAATTTAAATTGTGTACTATAAGGCTCATTGGAGGGTGCTCCTCCTAATAGGCTTTTCCGATCGAACTCAAAATCTTTAAGGATAAAGCAGTTTCACAACTATACCATAATTCAGGTTGATCTGCAAGTTATTGTTAAGTTGGCCATAGTTTAATTTTATTCTTATAGTGTTGTATTTTCATCATGAACTTCTTTTATTATTATTATTTATTCAGTGTGGCTAGTTATATTTTCTTGAGTTGATGATTTATTAAAAATATAATTTTCTATCTTCATAAAACAGGAATAAAATTATATATATATATATATAAATTTTAAAAAAAACTTTATTTGTAAAAGTTACACTGATATATTCAGTAGTGGTCGACATTAAAGTCTCTAACAACCTTTGTTGGTTAGGATGGCCCTTACTTGCCAAATTCTGTGAAGCTTCTTTGCTTTTTATTTTATTTTATTTTATTATATTGTATTTGAAACTTATTAGTCCGACTCTTTTTTATTGTTATATTTTTCAGAAATAAATTGAGTTTTGAAAAAATATAAATACCATTTTTTTAAACATCGCTTTGGCCATGAATTTATTATATTAAACAAAATTATATTATCGACGTAATTTGACTTTAACAATTATAAACAGCTGTTGATTGTTATATTTTAAGTAATTTATTATTATAAACTATCATTTTCAAATAGATATAAAAGTTAAAAACTTATTCACGTTTCTTTGTGGACAATTAGTATTTTCTTTGGAGTTCAATTTGGTGAAAGAAAAGGATAAATCAGTTAAATTGACTTCCGAAAAAAAGAGGTCAGTAAATTTGAGAAAGATGCTCTTTTCCATTAAAAAATAATTAATTAATTAGTTTGTCAGTATTTATTTATTCTATATTTATGTGAAAGGAAATATGGTTAAAATTCCAATACACAAAAAATAATAATGTAAAATGGCTGACACCATTTGAATTTTTAATTTGTTGGAAGTAGCCGGACCAAGAGTTTGTATGGTTCTTATGAAATAGTTGGAAGTTTTCTTTACACTTCCATATTAAAGAGAGCATTAAATAATCTACTTACTCCTTAAATTAAAAATCCACAATTTATTCTTTTATTCTTTTTCCCCCCTTAATTATATTTTTGTTGGGGCCATTAAAACCTATAGTCAACTAGATCTAGTTACTTTTTCCATTTCATACTAGCCGTCTAGTACTTTTCTTTTATATGTCTTTTAAAAAAATTATAAATAAGAAAATTAAATTTACTAATTTATCTTTGAATTTTTTTAAACTTTACAAATTTGTTCAATTTTCAAAAAGAATTATCTGAAAAAGTAAAATAGAAAATTTATATTGTAAATTGACAAGTAATTTGTGACAACTATTATCTGATGGAGGAATATACTCTTTTTTTTTCTCAAAAAAATTTGTCATATTTTTTGTCATGCTCCGAGCCTACACTCTGGATGTGGCCGACACTCGAGAACTATTGTTGATTCTCAAGCAAACCCTTGGCCTAACTGACTACTTAGCGGAAGATTAACTCAAGCAAATTTAAGCTTTAAATCAGAATTTAAATTCGGAAGTCTCAAAACTTCTCAAAACTGAAGCTATCTCAAAATAGTATACTCAAAACTATTTGAAAATAATGATAGTTTGTCAAAATAGTTCAATGGAAATACTGACAGAAACTCAACACTAACTATCTATGAAGCCTCTATAGTTCAATATGGATGTTGGACAAGACCCACGACACCTCAAAACTACTAAACTGAAAGACAAGAGTGGAGTCCTCCGGAATGTAGGGAAGGCTCACCAGAGCTAGCAAGAAGTACGAAGTGATCTCAACGGAGCGTCTGTTGATGATCCTGACATATATCTGCATCATAGAAAGATGCATGTCGAATGACCATCAGTACATTGAATGTACGAGTATGTGATATAGCCGAAGTACAACAACAGTAAGAAAAGACTAGACAAAGATATACTCAAATAAAGGAACTAAATCACTTAAAACTTTACAAGTACTTACTCATCTCTGAAACTCAACATAATAAGTGATATAGTAAAAATACACGTTAACTCTATTTGAGAGATTCTTTAACCGACAACCATCACTATGAGTTACGTGATGATACAACTTCTTGCCCCCACTGTCAGAAATGTCCTATATCATGCCCGGGTATAAAACTTCTCGACTAAGTGGATCCACTAAGCAATAAGGATTCATCTAAAAAGTATGATCATTTACCCATGTCGGCAGACATGGTTTATGAGGATTTTGAGTTGTTTGAACTCATATGATATCGATGCTCAATACTAGTCCCAATAATATACTCTTGCTCAAATATATAAAACATATTCTTTCTCTGTTTTGAGGTAATTACTCAAAATAACCTCTTGAAAGAGGTAACTGCTCTGAAATATCTCTGAACTCATAAACTCTTTTTAGAAATCAAACTCTTCTCAATGTAAAAATGATTCAAATTATATTTGGGTATACTTAGTTCCCTTATCATCTTTCTCAACCATATATAAAACCCTTCTCAAAACCCATCTTTGCTTATTCAGAAAATTAGTATAAGACCATTGTTTGGTTTAAAAGAATTCTCAATAATAACTAAGTAAATGCTCCATTATAAACAATAGGGTTCATGCTGAAAAATAGATATTAACAATCAACTCAAGAATCTCAATGCATGATATAGCAACTTAATAATCAAGAAATAGAATTCAGAACTCATTAACGTAACTCATCTCAAGAATTATCAAAACTAAGGACGAAAACCTAGATTATTCTTAACGGTTAGCCGATAACGACCAATAACCGATAAGCCAATATCTTAATGATTCTTAACGGTTTAACATTTCTACAAATCGACAACCGATAAACTTCAAAATCGAACCAACCGATACACAACCATATAAACAAATTTGTAATGTTCTAAAAAAGTTTTTAAAAAGATAAATTAGTAGAATTATCTTTCTTATTTATGATTTCATAAGGAATATGTAAAGGAAAATGGACGATTAATATATGATAGAAGGAGTACTATTTTTCTTGATATATTTTTTCCAACCTAATTAATGTTGCTTCTCTTAGTATGGAAAAGACGTAGTCCTTTCAAAATCCTATATTAAAGATCATTTTGTATTTTTGCAACATAAATAGTTCCATTATTTGACTTGGGCTTGGCTACTTGGTAACAAAAAAATAAGATTTGTATGACTCTATTCTAAAATGTGATTAGTTAATGTTTTAGTGATCTAATTGATGATGTAACTATATAATTATTCTAAATAGTTACATATTTTTAATAATAGTTTGGTAGAATTGAGTCACGGATATCTAATATAGTTATATCTAACTTTTTCGTTTTTTTTTTCATAACAAAATCTATGATAAAAAATAGACCACAAACTTTTTTGCATCATATACAAAAATGATAATAATTTTTCAATATGCTCAATTGTTAGTCGATAGAATTATTAGATAACAAGTACTCCATGAAAATAATCTACTTGTATAGTATTAACATTAAGAATACATTTGAAATATTTTGTTAACAGAAATAAATAAGAGTTATATATGTATTATCAAAGAATGTGATGCAGTAGATGTATTGTTTCTCTCTTAACCAAAGTAATTATGAAAATTTCCGACACTTCTTTTTAAATGAGACTCTACGTGACACAAATTAATCAGACTCTAATAAAATATTCGACACCGATGAAATAATGAATTATATATGTGTGAGATGATTACATGATATTAATATAAATTGTTGTGGGATATGTTTGAACTCTTTAAATGAAAAAAATTGGTTGCCTTATTGTCTCGTACCTTATAAATTTAAATGGATCGAATTTCAATATATAATATATAATAAACGTGGTGGTCCCAAAAACTTTGTCATAAATTTATACGTTGTATTTAGGATGATAACGTGTGAAAGTACTGACAAAAGAAAAAAAAGACAATATGTGGAAGTGATGAGTCCAACTCAATTTTATTTTATTTCTTAAGAAATATTCTTATTTTTGTATTGGAAAAAACCATCACCTACCCGCTCAAAAACTAAAAAAATAATAATCAATACCTACCACTTCAAAATATTTATCATATGTTTTATTTATAATATTTTAAAAAAATTTTATTCTTTGACTTGATATATGTTTTAATAAATAATAAATAAAATGGTGATTTTATTATATCACTTCTATTTATTACATAAGTTATCTAAATATTAGAGAATCAATACTTAATAACAAGGATAAAATAAATATAAAATAATAAATTAATGCATAATTTTTCAAATTTGACAAATAAAGTTCGACAATTATTTTTATTATATTGGACAAGTAAAGATGGACAAAGAGAATATTAATTAGGAGGGAAATTTAACTATTCTACTAGTATTTATGTCTTACGATATAATCCATTTGCATTGCATATTTAATTATTATAATTGATGTGTTTGTAATATTAAAAAATAATAGTTATTAAGGATAAAATAGAAAAAAAATATCTTATATTTCTATAATAATAAGTTATTTTGAGATGTGAATTTAGTATGATGACGACACTTATTTTGAAGCGGAGGAAGCAATAAGCCAATAATACTACCCATGTTATGTCTGAATATCAAGAGTTAAACTTTTAGTTTTGATCGTAAATTCAAATTAAAGATCTTTAAGTTTATAAAATAAAATTTGCGTATTTCAAAATTACGTAAAAATAATAAGTCATGATAGCTAATAGTTCAAAATAAGTAAAAGAGTTGTATTTGTCTCTCTATTATAAAAAACGATTTAAGCTTACCTTCTTTTATACTATCGATTCATATATTATATTATCAATCTATATATATCCTTAACATTATAAAAATAATTCAAATTTATCATTTGTTTACTAATCGCATTTATTTTAATCAAAATGACATGTCAACTCATGATCATAATTCATACCAAACTCTTCTTCCATCACTATCCAATAATATTTTAAATATTATTAATATATAGGCAAAAAAAAAAAAAAAAAGCTTCTAGAAGAAAAAGCTTCTAGAATAAAAAAAATATCTTCTCCTTTTCCTTAATACTTAAATTTATTTATTTATTGTAGAATTTTTTTAATTTTCTTTGTACTTTTTTTGGTTCTAGAAATAAATTACAGTTTATTGCTGAACGACTTTTATGCACGCTTCCCCATAGCCAGCCACTATTATTGTCCCCAAAATGGTCCCCAAACACCAAAATGTATTGAACCATGTAGATCTCGATTCAATAAAATTGATGGTCTCAAATAAAAATAATTTATATATAAATATATCATAAAATAGTTTTATTGATTACGTTAAGATTTTCTTTCACTTTCTGTAATAATTTTACGTCAATTTCTGACTCTATCACTATTAATATGTTTGAGTGAAGATGTAGATATGTAATGATGAAATGAAATATACACCGACCCTTTGAATTGATGCAAATCGACTCAATATAATTAGTGGTCTCAAATTAAAATATTTTTATATGATCATATCATGATAACGATTTTATCAATTTCGTTAAGGCTTTCTTTTATTATTTGTAATAGTCTTACATTAATTTCAGGCTCAATTACTATTATCTTTGAGACAAGATATAAGGTATGTAAAGATAAAATGAAATATGTACTGATCTTTTGAATCAATGCAGATCGAGTCAATAAAATTAGTGATTTTAAATTGAAATAATTTGTATATGATCGTATCATGATGATAATTTTATCAATTATGATAAAATAAAATTCACCATTTATAATAATTTTACGTTAATTTGAGACAAGATGTAGGTATGTAAAAATAAACCAAATATGTTTTATCATGTATCTCATAGTACTATGTTATCTATACTCTTCTTAATATGTGTCTACTAGTTATTGGGTGTTGTCTCTTTTTCATCATAATAATGTTGTTGTGTTCTACTACAGCTTGGATATCACAATTTTATATTAGGATCTTGCTATATATATATATCAATTTAATAAAAAAAACTTAATGTGCACATAATTTCTTAAATTTATCAGTAAATTTTATTTGAAGATTTAAATTATAATTTATTTTAAATAAATATTGGACACATGATAAGTGTTCCTATTTGTTGCTTTCAACTCAATTATTTTTAAAAAATATGCTTATTTCTCAAGCGTTTTTGAAGTAATACTCAAGTTAATCACAATAAATATGTTATATTCTTTAATTATACACATCAACTTTAATTGGAATAAATCTGGCGTTTCACAGCTTCCAGAGGATAATCCGTGATAAAACTCTCTTAAATAACAAATTATTGTTATAAAATAATATATTGTGGATGTCCACTACATCAAGAAGTTACTCCATACTTTCCTCCATTATGAAGATAACCATAACCTCCATAACCTCCACCTTTATAACCATTATTCTTGTAACCTTTCACTTCCATAACCTCCCCATTATATTCATGTTAATGTCATGTTTATGACTAACCTTTTGTATGCCTCTATGTTACACTATAAATAGAGGCATAAGGGTTCATATTGTATAGACTTGAAGATTTGGTGTACACTTGAAAGAAATAAAGTTATCTCATATTGTTCCTCTTGTCTTATATTCTTCTTGTCTTTATCTTTATATTGTTCTTTTGTTCTTAAGTTTTACAACACGTTATCAACACGAGTTGCTCATTCTCCGTCAAGAATCAATGGTAGGTATTTCTTGATTTTTATGAATTATCCTAGTAATTCTTCGGCTTCAAGGTATACTTCATATCCTATATATTATTTGTACTAACAAAGCTTGTTTTGTGGGTTATTTAAAATGGTTAGTAAATTATGATAATCTTCATAACAACATTGTGAGGGACTATTAAAATGTTTTAATTTATTTTACTTGAGATTTTTTTATGGTTCCAACATGTTGTTCTAATTAATTAATTTTGTTCATTTTTATTTAATTTTTAGTCAAATTTAGATTATGTTTATGGTATTCAATATTTATTTTTGGTAATACATTTGGTTTATTAAGACACTGGTTGAGGATAAGATGGTGAATTCAGGTTTCACTGCACCAAGTTGGTAAGACATTGAGTTAAAGTCTCGATGCACCATGATCAGTGGCGGACCCAGGATTTTCACGAAGTGGGTTCAAGATATAAAAATATACCTAATATTATTTGTAATTTTTATGAGGCTAACAACATACATATTTGACTATACTAAACAATGTTAATAAATTTGAAAAAAAATTACATTGACTTATGAATGAGACGGTAAATAACAAGATGAACGAAAAACTAGGCTTCAATATAAACTAAGAAGATAAAAGAATATTATGAATGATTTCTCTTCATTCAACAGTTAACAAATAAAAACAAAATATTAAACAAAATAATTATAACCTTAATTTCAGAATTGAATACATAGAAACATACCTAATATTATTTGTAATTTTTTTTGTTGATTTTAGAATGATAAGGGATTTTTTAGTTGAAGAAATAAAAAAATAACCATAATAATCATATATGTATATATAAAGACTAGAATCAAGAGCGAAAAACATACTTGTGCAAGATTTGAGAGATGGGGAGAGTTTTTTTCCTTCAACAAAAAAATATGCTCAAAATTTTGGGGGGAAAAGTAAGAGAGGTTCAAGAAGATTTCAACAAAGAAGAAGATAAAATGATTTTTAGAATTGAAAATAATAGGGATTAGTGCCTTTTTAGTTGAGTTTTTTTATAAAAAAAAAAAAACTAAAAACAAAAAGGACAAAAGTTGTTGACTATTGGACTTTAAATGTAAAAGTAAAAAATTGTTCTACTTTTTATAGTTCCTAAGTAACTAAAAGGACAAAAGTTACTTAGGACAAAATTGTGTGTGAATGTTTTATATATAAAAAAAACGAATTAAAACTAAAATGTGGCTATAGGGATTCGATCCCGGGTTGGCTGGGAAAATTGAACCCCCTCAGCCACTCGGCTAAGCTTCAACTTGTGTTAGTGGGTTCAAAATTTAATATATACATATAAAATTTTAAAAACTGATTAAATATACATATATATACAGTGTTATTTTTCAACGAAGTGGGTTCATATGAACCCACTTGAACCACTGTAGGTCCGCCCCTGACCATGATAATAAGAAGTTGGGTTCAAGTCTCATTGATTCATGACCAAAGGCGTCTTTATATGGGTAAGACATTGAGTTTAAGTCCTAATGCACTATAGTGATGATATGGTGATGACTAACACAAAGTTGTATACTTTTGACTGAAAGTCATGGAATTTGTCCAATTAATTTGCTCCATTCTTTTATGTGAATGTGGTAGCAGTGCATAATATGTCTGAAAAATGACAAGTGGTTGAATGTATGAATATGAGTATGGGTAAAATGTTAATGATCATCATTGTTGTAATTAAAAGGAAGAACATTATGGGTTCTTAAGATGGTCCTTCAAATGTGAAGGTAATTTTGTCCATCAAAGTGGTATGAAAGGTTATTGGGCACATTATTTCTTAAGATGGTCCTTCTAATGTGAAGGTAATTTTTATCCATCAAATTGGTATGAAAAGATATTGTGCACATTGTTGTTGATGCGACCCAATTTGAAACGTTTTGTAAATCCTCCATCAAGGTAAAAGAATACAAAGTGGTAGTACATTTAGTACATTTGACCTCTTAAAGTGATGTTGAGGTGAGTCACATAAATTTGATAATGCCAAAGCATGACAATGAGTTTCTCATAAAAACTTATAGAGCATGTACAAATGGTTATGGTCCATTTCTTGAAGAAAATGTGATTTGTGTTCGTATGGATAAGAACATGTTTATGTATTGATGGATAAATGTCACATCTCACCTTTACGGGAGGTTTGAGAGATTGAAAAAAATATTTTGACATAAATGGTCATTTTGGTCATATACTTTGAGTACTACACAAATATTGTGGTATGTTTTATTATGAACTATTGGAGGACAAAAGAAAGAAATAAATCTTTTCTATAAAAGTTGTGGCCATGATCAAAATAAATATTGTTGTGTGACAACACAAATTTGTCATTGGTTGTCAAGAAATAAGTCTTGCATGTGATAATTTTAACCATGACAATAATAATAATTTTCTCCTTGAAGGAGATGGTCACCATAAGAATGGCATTGTGAAATTTGTGGTAGTACACAAAATTAATTGAGAGTTCCGAAAGGGCTAATTTGTTACTAGCCGGAGGAATAAAATTGTTCATAATATTGGGGTTGTAGTAAGTCTCAAAAGAAACTTTAAGTTTCGGAAGAATTGAAAAGAAAAAAAATATTATATTGAGACTATAAATTATGGAAAGATTTAATATCTTCAAATTACTACAACCAAAGTGGTTTATAAATATTTATGTATAATATTACCCATTTTTTCCCCGTTGTTTGTTGTATACAAATATGGGCATGATGATGGAATCACATGCAAAAGTAAACTAGAAGTTTACTAGAATAAATATAAGTTGGCATAATCGGTTGGCCATTCCGATTCAAATGTGATGCAAAAGAAATTGAGAATTCATGTGACTATATGTTCGAAGAAATAAAGATTCTTCAAGAATTCTCTTGTGTTGCTTGTTCTCATGATAAAATGATCATTGTACTAAGGTTGAGATTGTATCCCCTGAAATTATTTGGAACATATAAAAAGGTGAATATGGGCCCGTTCACCTACCATGTGGACCGCTTACTATTATGATTTAATAGATGCATCTATGGTATGGTCACATGTGCATTTGTATCAACTTACAAATTGGTTTTTGTAAGGTTGTTTGCTCAAATTGTTAAATTAAGAGCACAGTTCCAAACTATAAAATTATGTTGATAATACCAGTTGGTTTAGCAGAAATTGTTTGCCTCAAATTATAGCTAGACCATTGATTATGAGAACAAATCTCTCAAATAAAATTTGGTATGAAATGAGTTTATTTAATGTGTATGCATCAAGCCAACAAGGTTCTCCCATCACAATTGGTTCAGGATCAGGAATCAAATAATTTCCATCTAAAAAAAATTGATGTGTGCTCATATGATTTTATTGCTCCACCACACACAAAGGTGGATCCCCAAATGAGGTTGGGGGTAAATGTTAGATTCCTAACAATAGGGGGAGATATGTTTAGCAGTTGAAAATTATGTGTGGGGTGAATTATCTAGATCCTCATTAAAAAAAAATATGAACTTGAAGTTCACGAGATAATTCATTTGCAAAATGTTGCAAATAATTTGCCAGATATATTTATTGACCCAATATTTTAATTAAGCTGCAAATGCTCTAATAAATAGTCCTTAAAGGATAGAGTCTATGGTACGCCAGAAGCGTGATAGACCAATCGATTCCAAACGTAAAACTCCTTGAGGAAGGAGAGGAGCAAATTATCAAAATGGTCATGATAATGAGGTAAGTGCTTTGAAAGAGCACTATGACATAACACTTCATAAAACCTTGACAAATGCTGAGGTACCTGAAAACGATGATAAATGAAGAGATCTCGATAAGTTATGTCGTATTGGAATCGATATCAATATGACCGTCGATGGTATCTTTGATATGAAGTAACATTCAATGCTATAAATGGTTACGAGGATCTTAAATTTGAATATGTCATATAGTGTTGACAGATAAATGATTGGCACTATTCAAGTATATTTTGTTTCACTTAGAAAAGTGATATTTTTGATCTTATAGTTCATGGATCAAAATATAATGTCAGTGTAGTACAAATGAATCATTGTGCGAAAGTATAACCGTAAGAAATAAAGTGCGGTTTGTGCCTCGGGGCATAAAGGGTTTCGCAAAAATCCTGACATTATTAAATGGAGATATATTCTTCAATGGTGGATGCAATGAGACTTGTTTCAGTCTGGCAATAGATGAAATACTTGAATATGCATAATGAATGATTATTATGTCTAACTAGGCTATGAAGGTTACATGAAAATCCTTGAAGGATTTAAAAGGTCTTAAAGCAATTCCATTGAGTACCCAATGGTTTTGAGACTGCTTAACACAGAGAAAGAAACTTTTTGATCTCACGAAAATAATTTAAAATGTCATGTATTAGTGCAATTGGTGCACTTACATATTGCTGGTTATGCAAATGCTAGAGGATTATTTGATACACATAACAAAAGTTATGTGAAAATATTGACATAGTATCATTCAAGTTATGACAAGAAACTAACAAAACAAGTAACTCAACACATAGAAGATGTGTGATTTTCTTTCAGAAGAAAAGACGAGCTTCAATGAAATTGAAATGATCAATCTCAGAGTTAGAAATGATTTGATTATGTATATGCAAAATATTTATTTGATCTGCATAAAGCTCGATCGCAAATGGACTATTATTTACATATGGAGACACAACAATATCTTGGCATTCAAAGAAACAAACATTGGTAACCACTTCTTCAAATCATACAGAAATAATATTGATCTATGAAGTAAGTCGGGAGTGTGTATGGTTGGAATCATGATCTATCATATTCAGAAAATATGTGATTTTCCTTTGGTGAAGGATATTCTAACCACCATATACGAAAATAATATATAGCTTAATTGAAGGGAGGATACAATCAAAGGAGGTCAGACAAAACATATTTCACCAAAAGTATTTTTCACACATGATCTTCAACAAAATGGTGAGATAGACGTTCAAAGACCTATTCAAGTGATATCTTGTAAACTTATTCACTAAGGATTGCCAACATCAATATTTGAGAAGTTATGATATAAGATTGGAATGCATCGTCTCTGAGAAATCAAGTAAAGTTTTTATCAGGGGGAGAAAAATACGCGTTGTACTCTTTTCCTTAACCATAGTTTTATCCCAATTGGGTTTTCCTGGTAAGGTTTTTAACGAGGCAACATTCAAAGCGTATTAAAAGATATGTGTACTCTTTTTCCTTCACTAGGATTTTTTCCCACGGGATTTTTTCCTAGTAAGGTTTTAACGAGGCATATTATCTATGGACATCCAAGGGGGAGTGTTATAAAATAATATATTGTGGATGTCCACTACATCAAGAAGTTACTCCATACTTTCCTCCATTATGAAGATAACCATAACCTCCATAACCTCCACCTTTATAACCATTATTCTTGTAACCTTTCACTTCCATAACCTCCCCATTATATTCATGTTAATGTCATGTTTATGACTAACCTTTTGTATGCCTCTATGTTACACTATAAATAGAGGCATAAGGGTTCATATTGTATAGACTTGAAGATTTGGTGTACACTTAAAAGAAAGAAAGTTATCTCATATTGTTCCTCTTGTCTTATATTCTTCTTGTCTTTATCTTTATATTGTTCTTTTGTTCTTAAGTTTTACAACAATTATGTAGTTATTTCATACTAAAATATTATGAGAAGTCTATTTCTAATATAGCAATAAATAAAAGAGTCAAATAAAATAGAATGATGAGAACTATTTTATTTTTTTGTAAAAATGAACAATTAAAGTTTTGAATTTCTTACACAATCATAATTTATGGCAACTACCAATGCTCTTGATAAAACATGATAATTATTGGTCATTAATCACTGTTTCTTTAATTATAGCATTTAATTAATAAGGCTCTACCACATTCTTTAAATTCTAATTAGATCATCATTATATATTATTCTCTTCATTTTATTTATTTATTTTAAAAAAAATTAAGTGTCACTTTAGCCCAAAAAAAATATATATATTCTAAAATAAGAGTCACTTTAGGAATTTAAAAAAATTAAAAAATAATTTGTAACTATACATTTATATCTAAGGTAGAAACATTTCAATCCACTAGTAATATTATTTGCTCTAAATTTATGTTCGCACAACTTTAAAACACATTCTTAATTACATACTGATATAAAATTTGTTTAACATATCACAAATAGTCGTTCTTAAAAATTTAATGTTCATACTAATTTTTTTACCATCATGATTCTATATCAAAAAATGTGAGAAGTAAATTTGAACTCTTTATATGGTAATAGACCGCCATCACCTTTAAAAATTAAATGAATTATGCACGATATAAACACAAATCAATCTAAACTTTAATATAAATATCAAACATCACATTAAAATATATATATATATATATATATATATCACATGCTTTGAAGGCAATTTTATCCCCTTTTCGTAATGGGCCATGCATAACTAAATGGAATCCAATTTTTATTAAAATATGTACGATGACATTGACATATCAATAATTTTATTTTCATTTAACGAAGGAACTCAATAAAATGATCTTGTAACTTCGAAAGCAAGGTACTTTTTTATTTGTAGATTAAGAAAGCAACACATAAACAAAATATCGATTATTTATTGAGAACATATATAATATTGAATTATTATTTAGAAATTATGGATGAACTATAGCTACAATCAATCAATTTTTAGTAAATTTTGTCCATCAAAAAATTGAGATTTTCAACTAGAAATTCCTCAGAAAAAAAATTATATTATAATTAACTCACTTTTAATAGTGAACATATTTAGAGGAATGAAAGTGGAGTTATGAAAAAAATATCATTTGGGTATAATTTTTAAAACTTATTTGATTATTTAAAAAATAGTTTTCGTAGAAGCATTCATATTTGAAGTTCTCATCTCAATTCATTTGGGTTCGATACTTCGATGTGTTAAAGTTATTAATACAATTAATTTAAATTCACGTTCTTTCGTACACGGTGTTAATATATATATATATATATATGATCATAGTAGTTGGATACCGTGTCATTGTGACCATACTGAAAGCAACTTTCCAGAAAAGAACAAAAATTCGAGCTTGACATTTATTCATGATTCACGTTCACATGGTTGATTCCAATTTATTTCAACTTATAATAATTCAATAAAATTTGGCTCGTAGCTAATATTTTCGATATTATATGTTGAAAATTTCTTATCAAAGCGTTAAATATTGACGAGGCGTCCATAAGAAATTAACAATTTTCTAGAAGTGATTTTTGTTAAAATCTTAGTTTCGCTATCCGAAATGAGATGTTCATAAAAATTTAGCAATTTTCTAGTGGTATGATTTTCGTTTAAATCTTATAAAAAATATTATTTTAAAAAAGTAAAAACCTGAAATTCCAATGTAATAAACCGAATGTATAGTGATAGAATTTCAAATTTAAATTCATAATATTCAAATTCTTGATTTGCACGTAATGTATTGTAAATTGAATTCATAATATTCAAATTTTCGATTCATACACGTACAATGTATTGTCAAATCCTAGAAATCTCCTTTTTGAAAAAAATATAAATTATGAAAAAAACAAAACAAAAGTTTCAACTTGAGATTCAAACGCTTTTTTACCTAAAGACCAAAAAGTACGTGATGATTCCTCTGTTCGTAATTAGTTACACATTTATTGATCGATAAAAAATAATCATGTTGACTTCACATGTTGTGAGATCTACTGTATGAAGGAGATGCTTTCAACATAATCTTTTTTCTTTTCATTCTCAAATCTCTAATATACAAGTAATTAATCATCTCACCACAATCGATATTGACGAACTTTTATAAGAATATATTATTACTCATTTTTTATGCAATGTGTCGGCTATCACTAATCTAATCCCTAATTTAAATTAAACAACATAATAAGTTGTTAAATCCTTTCTTTGCTTTAATTTTCTTGTCAAACAAATAGTTAAAAAGCATCTAACAAGTAACTAACAACCCATGATCCCGGCATAAATAAAGGTAAGATTAATTTAATGTATTTTATTTAAATATAATCACTAAGCTAAATGATGGTAAGTAAATATTAAGAGCCAATCCTGGTTTGATAAACCTCGATTGATATTCAATTTTAAAAACGAAGTTAAAAGTTTTCGTTAAAAATATTTAAAAATTAATATATACGTACCAAAAATCCTCAATAACGTATATGGCTACATTAGTGCTCAATTTCGTAATGTAATAAACTCGATTCAACGCTCAAACCTACTCATAATAACGACACAAAATATACATTTGTCGGTAATTTATTAGTACATTTTTCTGCAGCGTAATTGACTCCAAATTTGTCGGTAATTTTTTTTTTTATGAAATAGGAACAAGAAATATTTAATAATTTTAAGGCAGCTGTCACTCTCAAAATTTCTTTAAATTAAAAAATAAATATGATGGAATCTTCCAAGTAATTATATACTATATTTTTCCCTCAAAAGGAAATCTTATATATATATATATATATATGTGTGTGTGAGAGAGAGAGAGAGATTGTGAATTTTCTTATTACTAGTATTATCTCATTTATTACATAATTATGATATATTACACTTCATGATTGAAACTGAGGAAAGTAAAGGAAAAACTACTTAACTACACATATATCACTATCATATATACTATATATACTCTCACTTTTAATATTTATATCATATATTTTAAAAGATTTAATTAGATACACAAATCCCTTAAATATGATATTGGATAATTATCTTAAATTTAATCTCTTTAATTAATGGTCCACATTAACAACTCAAAATTTTTATCACATAAATCACACCTGCCGTTCCCCACCCCACGTCCACTAACCCTCATTTTTCCTCCATCTTCTCCCTTTTTCTTCCTTCATCCTCTCAATACATATTTGCAAGTTCAAATCAACATTATATATATATGTTTGTTTTTATTATTTTATTATTTTCATGTATCTTGGTTTTGTATCTGAGTTAAAGTTCATAATGTTTTGACATTCAATTTTAAAAAGTTCTACAAATTAGGTTTTATATTTTTTGATTTTGTTGTTTCTCAAATACTTTAATGACTGGTCATTCTCAATATCAGATGATTCTTGTTAAAGATAATACACATTAACAATATTATACTAAATCAAACAACTTCTATTTGTTATTTTCACTCATGAGTTTTTCATTGTAGGGACTGACTCTTCATCTGTTAACATTCAAGCCGAGAATAGATCTAAGTATAGGAATGACTCAATCAAGAGGAAAGAGTTACGCCAAGCTTTACTTAACATAATAAATACACCATTAGATATGCAACAATGTTGGATACACATCACATGTACATGTATCTAGTTAAGAGTTGATGTATCTAAGTTAAAATTATATGTATTTGTGAGAAAAAAATTCAGATGCTTACTTTTTTTTTTTGGATTAGTGATAAGACAGATACTCTAACATCGTGAGTTGTTCCTAAATTTGATTGTTTCAATTACATTCCATACTTAGATACACATAATTTATGTATATGCTTACAACTTACTATGTATCCGAGATACACGTTTTTGAATATAATGTATGAAATTGATATTTGATACATGATATTAATATAGATACATATGAAAGATACATGAAATTAAATTTAGATCATATAAATAGATACATAAAATTAATAATAGACACATATAACAAATACATGAAATTAATACTAGATACTTCTATTATACATATGAATGTACTTGTATGATACTCATGTATCTAAGTGTTTAGTTTGTAGGATACATCATCTATTGATAATAGATACATCAAATTAATGAATTTATTTTTTTAAGAGTAATAAAATGAAATTAATCAAATTACATGATCAAGATATACATGTTTTTGTTTTTTTATTATTAATAATAATATTAATGAATTTATTATTTCAAAGAATAATAAATGAAATTAATTAAACATAAATACACTCCTTCATTTTCCCTATATTAAGAGATTTGATTAATTTAATTTCCAGAATTAATTGCCCATATATTCTAAAAATCATCATGTCACGACCCAAAATGGACGTGATGGCACTCGTCTTAACCCACCAAGACAAGTCAGCCTAAAACTCAACCATTACAATAAAATGCGGAATTTTTTTATAATAAACTAAAATATATCCCCAAAATGTGGTTGTCACGTGTACAAGCCTCTAAAGTATTACAATTGAATCAAAAGAAAAATACAAGTCTCATATGATATTGTTTCTAGAGTAGAACAAGATCATAAACAGGAGTAAGAAGGATCGCTGAGAAGATAAACAACTACCTCACAAATCTCCCAAAAGCCTTGGAAAAGAAGAGAATGACAAGTACCACAAAAATCCAGGCTCGTAACCTACAAAAATTTGTAGAAGCAAGGGGTGAGTACCAAACCACACGGTACTCAGCAAGTAAACCTCTAAACACGAGTTAAGGGGATAGAATACAAGTACTCCTTACACCCCAACCGAACCTTCACAACTACAATCTGTATAAAACCAGCCCAACCTAGCAGTTCACAATTTACAAGCACATATCTCAACAACAACATTATAACAATCATATATTCTCAACAACAAGCTCAATATTTATCAATTACCACCTCCACAACTACAACCTGCTTAGTACCAGCCCAACATAACAGTTCACAGTTTACAAAGCACATAGCTCAACACAACACTCTAACAATTTCATATTCTCAACAACAACAATAGTTTCATATCCTCAACAACAACACTTTAACAATTGCATATCTTCAACAATAAGCCCAATATTCATCAGTCACAAGTTTCATAGAAAGGCACTCGCAAGATCAACAACACACAAGATCAAGTTCACCAATAATAAAGAAGTGCAATGCAATGAAATGCAATGTCAAGTATAGTGATGCATGTCTAACCTAATGATACACACCCGCTGTCTCTCAGTTCGAGACCCATGGGGGACATATCTGTCCATGCATCCATCGCGGCGCGCGATACGACCCTCGATAATAGTAACCATCGCGGCGCGCGATACGTCCCTTGATAATAGTAACCATCGCGGCGCGCGATACGTCCCTCGAAATGGTACATCCTCTTTATTTTCTTATTCTTTCTCAATGCACATAACACTTGTCACAACCATGTCTCAGAACAATGCAAATGACATGTTCACACAAATAATGAAGAGATGACCATTTTCATAACATTGCACAATTCACAACAACACAATCAGGATACAACATCAACAATGATTCAACAAGCCTTTCAAACAATTTTCAACACATCACACAAACACTTCATCAAATTGCCTTTTATTATCCCTTTCTCATCATTAGAATTAATCAATGTGGACAAGTCAACCCATCACCAAGCCTCATTACCCTAAACACATATTACAAGGAAATACATGAATTTCATACACTTAACAAGGGTTTAGAAATCCACTTGCCTCGATCTATCGAACAATAACTTCGGGACTTGAGTCTTCCCCTTTCGTTAAACTTCCAACTCAATGTCATCTATTCAAACCCTTTCTATTTTCTTTTTTTCTCGGCTGCGTGAACTGCTGTTCACAACTGCCAACAACATTTACCCTTTTTTATTTATTTATTTATTTATTTATTTTTCTTTTCTATTATTATTAGCAACAAAATAATCTTTTATTAAATCTGAAAATCATGTCACTCATTCTTATAAGTCATAAATTATTTATAAAAGCTACTAAAAAGGGCTAATATAAAAATAATGAGAAAAATTCATAAAACGACTAAGAGGGTTGTTACACATCAATTACTCCTCTAATTAAGGAAATCAGTTACAATCAATTAATTTAAACAAATAAAAAACGTATCTCGATTTTAAAATTCGGCAGATACATGTATCTCACAGATTCAAACTCATGTATCCTAAGTATGAAATTTGATAGAGGAAGTAATATTTGAAACTATCGGGAATCTTAGTAATTAGGACCTAAACTAGTGAGATTTATGTAGTTTGCCCTAATAAAAATAATATTAAGTATAGTTTTACAAATAAAATTTGAAAAATAAAATCTTCACAAACTTTATTTTTATTTGTAAATAGAGAGGTTATATTCGATAGCCTGTCAACAAATTCCAAACAAATTGTAAAAAAATATACATTGAAAAAGAATATTATAGGAAGTAAACTTTCAAGAGAGGTTAATCAATAATATGGAATTTCCAACACAATGTTCGTCAACCGTTATAAAAACTTTCAATGGCTTTCTTAAATGAATTATACCGGAAATTCACATGTTAAGTGAAACATTTCTATCAGATTTTCAACATGATGTTTGTTAATCGTCATAAAAACTTCTAACAACTTCCTTTAAAAATCTCGATCGAAAATTTACATGTTAGGTGAAACATTATCATAGAAGCTTTTTTATTTCAAAATTTGAACCTGTTGTTGATGTGAAAGTATATTCCCTCCAACTATGTGGGACAAGTCCTACATGATTTTCATTTTTTTTAAAGGCTTAAGTCATCGATAACCTTTTAAAGTTGTCCGCATAATTCACTTAGATATCTTTTCTTAGGCTTGTTCTAATTGAACACCTTTATTACTTAAAAATTATACCTATCAAACATTTTCTAACAATCACCTAAAAATAGAGAGAGTGTTATACACTCGCGAATGATGTAACATAGTGACCAATAAAAAAAAAGACATGTGGCATGGACCCATAACAACAATTCAAGAAAAAAAGAAAATGAAAATTATGTGTTTAGCCCCCCCAAAATAAAGGAAAAGAAAAAAATCATCCTTTCCCAATTTCTTTTCAGCACAATACCCCACCCACCCACGCAACCACTCCGTGTTCATCTTCCCCTTTTCTTCTCAGAACACACAGCCGCCACTCCTAAATTCACTTTCTTTTTAAAACTTAATTCAGATTTGTATATTCTACTTCTTTTCTATGTTGTGATTTTTTAGTAGTTTTAAAGAGAATAATTTCAAATCCATATTAGTCTTGCCGGAAGAAGTAGAGTTTCGCTGGAATTTGACATAATCTAATTTTTATTTTTTGATGAAATACTTTTCTACAACTTCAATGACAATCTTTATCAGTAATCTCTTTTGATTTTTTCTGTTTTGGCTAATTATTTCTTTAGTTGATGTTTTTTCGACAATGATATTGGCGCTAAGAACACTCTATCCTGATATATTTCTTCAGACTCAATTTGTTACTTAAACAAAAATGAAGAAGAAAAATTAATGGAACCAAAAGGAGGAACATAGATTTTGTAGTGACGAAGACGGTAAAGAAATGTGAGGTGGTTTCTTTTTTTAAAAATTAAGATTATTATTGAATTAAGATTATTAAATATGAAACTTAGATCTTTGTAATAACTATAACTAAAAAATGAAAGAAGGAAAAAACCAAAAAGAGTTGGAGAGAGTGAGAGAAAGAAAGAGAGAGGTGGAAGGGGCGTGGGTGAAGGAGATGATGAAAAGAGGAGATGTGGGGAAGAAGACGACTTTTCTTCTTCTTTTTTCATTTTTTTTGTTAAATAATTTTAAAAAATATTAGCAGTATAAGTTGGAAAATAAATAAATAAATAAAAAAATCAACTGTTTAACGCACTTAAGGAGGGTGGAACACACTTTTTTAGCCATATCAGCATTTTGTGTTTAATAGAAATGACTTTTGAACAAATAAGACATTCAATAGGTACAAGTCTTAATTGAGGTGTCTAAGTAAAATATGCGGATAACTTTGAATGATTGTGAATGACTTAGGCCTTTTTTAAAAGAACACTTTGGCAGCAAGCTTAATAAAAAATAAAAAATGTTTAAATTGCATATGTGGGACATTTCAAACTGTTTGGTATTATTGCACTGATAATATTTTTTCTTTCTATATATAGATATTTTGTGGTTCATTTTTTGATAAAATCACAAAGAGTTGTGGTTCAACATTTTGTTTTTTTAGTATAATTAAGTAAATAAAAATTTATTTTCTTTAATAATATAAGTTTTCAAAATCAATGACATGATCTCACACTTTAAAATGATATCATAGCTAACAAAGTTTTGAGATTAAATCTTACATACGACTCATACTATTAAAAACAATTTAGTCACATGCGAGGAGACTTATTAAGACTATAATTTAGGCATAATATATAAATAGATGACACTTAAACGTAACTAGACATTTCAATTTAGTCTTAGCTGTTAATAAATTACTTCAACTCGTATTTATTGTATCTCATGACAATCGATATTGATATGATATATAAATTTTAAAGATATCTAAATAATTACTTTACAAATAGAGTGTTCAACTAACCCAACTAAAATAAGTCGAAGTGTATAAATGTGTATATTCAAAATTGAACTGTTTTACATTGCTGTTGAAATCAAATTTAAATATTTATTTATGTATTATGACTATAATTTATTTTGCGTTGTTTAACCATTTAAACTTTAATTTTATGTATTATGTCACTCTGACAGAATCTTTTATGTTTATTAAACTATTACTGACACTCTGCCCATGCAAGATATTGCCTGACCATTACTAATCACAATCTTAATCATCTTCATTGATTTGAGTATAATAATAAAGTCAAGTATAATACTCTTTAATTAAGCATATTCATTTGCTTATTTTATATACAAAAATAATGATTCCATATAGAAATTAATTAAAGGTGGCTAAGCCTTTTAAATTAATTAATTATAATGATCAAGTAGAGACTGATTGGATCTCTTTAATTTAGCATAATCATGTGCTTATCTATTATAAAAAAATTAACTAGTGATCATCATGAGTTGGCAGCCAAGATTTGACGACAATTCTGTCCCTTATTATTTTTTTAGAGATATGAATTTTAAAATTATATAATTTAATTATTATCATATATATATATATATATAAAGTTGTCTTGAATCTAGTGACTTGAACCTAATTAAGATGAAAAAAAAGTCACCAGATAATCTTGAACATGATATTGGGAAATGACAAGATTTATATTAACAAAGTTTGAGTCGAGTAGTATCGAAAGAGTCCAATATGCAATATATACGTATAAATATTAGATTTAACCTTATATATACAATATATATTTGTTCGATCAAAAGGGTTTGGATCTGATGATCGAACCCCTTTGCCACTGTGGCTCCACCTGTGTTAATACTAATTATCTTCTTTTTTGTTGTTTTCAATATGATCATTTTTTACTAATTTGTTTTCTTGATATGCTTAACTTAAGCTGGAGATCTATCAAAAACTATTTCTCTAAAACTATGTACACACCTCCCTCCTTTCATTTGTGGGATATATTAGAGTACTGAATATGTTGTTATTGTACGGATACTTATCATATAAATTTATATCTAACCTACTTATAAATATATATATATATCTATCATGTACTCAATCATGTCAATATAATAAATCAAATTGGGAATAAAAAAAATTTACTAAATTGGTTGGAATTTAAATTAAAATAAATTACTAGATTGGTCTCTTTGTAATATTTTAGGCTTTCAACTACTCTTTTGTTTGGATCTACATAATATTTATACATTTTTATATGTGTGTGAATCTTTTAGTTGATAAGCACATGCTAGCTATGTATGCTCTGCGTCTGCGCCAACTAATATTGCCAATTAAAATATTTTTATGGGAAAATTGTATATAATAGCAAACTATTAATTCAAATTAAATGCTATAAATATAGTTTGATTTAATTGTACCCTATAGCAAACTGTTGCTATTTCACCTCTCTGCTAGTGAATCTCGCTCGCCACTCTCGTTCTCTCCCTCACCTCTCTCGTTTTTTATACAAATGCAAGTGTATAAAGTGCGTTTGTGTTTGTATAAAGCGAGAGACAATTGTGTATATATATATATTTTCGTTCCACTCTCCCAGATCTCGCTCTCTCACTCGCCTCTCTCACTTTATACAAAACGCAAATGTATAAAATGTGTGAAAATTGTATATATACATATATTTTCGTTCCCCTCTCTCCCCTCTCCCAGATCTCGCTCACTCACTCGCCTCTCTCACTTTATACAATTGATCTTTTTGTATATGTATATCAAAACAGATTATACAACTGATTTCTTTTGTATATGTATAGCGAAATATACATATTTATGTTTGTTATGGAGCGCAATTATGCAAACTTTGCTATAACATACAAATATGAATTTTGTATTTGCTATATGTGAAAGTTGCTCTATTTTTATGTGTGTGGATCTGTCCCGCATTCATCTAAATAAGCCCAACATTTGCAGAAGCTTAAACCTGTCACTCAGGTAGGGTGGTAAAGTTTTTGAGCCCATTTAGAAAGATGAGGTTCATAGGCCCATCACAAATCAAAAGATGAGGTTTAATAGGCCCAACAAATTTGGGTGTCAATAAGTTATAGATAAAATTGTATATAATGACAAACAATTAATTTAAATTAAATGGTATAACCACAATTTGATTTAATTGTGCCCCGTAGCAAACTGTTTGCCAGTCGCCTCTCTCCCTAAATTATCGCTCGCCACTCTCCCTCTCTCGCTCGCTCCCTCTGTCGCTCGCCTCTCTCGCTCACTCTGTCGCTCGCCTCTCTCGCTTTATACAACGGAAATGTGTAAATTGTGTTTCTGTTTGTATAAAGCGAGAGAAAATTGTATATACACATACAAAAACATATAACTTCATCCTATACACTTATAATTATACAATATAAATATTCATCTGCCCAGTTCTCTTTTGTCTTTCTCTCTTTAACGAGAGGCTAACAACAATTTATACAAATGGCCTGCCAGCGAAATTATACAAATATGAAGAGGAGCCAGTGAATTATACAATTGCTTCTTTTGTATATATGTATAGCGAAATAGGCATAACTTTCATTTGTATATGTATAGCGAATTGTACATATATATGTTTGCTATGGAGCGCAATTATACAAACTTTGTTATAACATACAAATATGATTTTTTTGTTTGCTATATGTGAAAGTTGCTCTAAGTTATATTATCAGAAATATTGGTTGGCACCATTAATGATATTATCACGTGATCAACACCTATCGAGTGTGATACTTTAGAGTTCGAGTGGAAAACACCCATTTATAAATGTATGAAAATTGTATTAAATTTGGTATTCACGTTTTACCTTTATCTACCATTTTGAACTAGTTTATATATTACATACACAAATTGATATTCATGTTGAGCTATTAACATATTCATTCGGTATTAAAACGGGTATCAAAGATTTTTTTTAATTATGCACTATATGGAATAGATACATAATATTTTTTGAACGTAAACAATATATAATCTGAAATAGAATGGATATATAAATAATATGATATGGAATAAATCTACAAATTGGTTCACTTAATCTTTTTTATATTAGTTATATACAAACATGTTTTATATACAATGTGCATAATGACTAAAAAAATGATGCTTGATAAATTTTATATTTTATTAATTATTTATGAAATTATTGTAAAAATTTATATTTATGGATTGTGATCTCAAATTTAGGAGATATACTTTAGATTATATAATGAACGAAATCAGTTTATAAAGTGATTTCATGTATGTAATATGTATAATGTATGAGAAAGTTGGTATGCAAATGGGTGATCATCTATTTTTATATTTTATTAATTGTTTTAGTGTATGAAATGGGTATATAAATTGGTATATGTTAATTGTGATATTTATTTAATTGATACAATTTGTGTACTAATTTTATACACTATGATATCAGTTTGAATTAAGAATTCATGTTTTCTATTTCCGTATTGAATCAAGATTAAATGAATGCTAGCATTTTTTATATTGAAAATAATAATAATAAATTTCGTTACCTTTCAACATTTTTTTTTAAAAAAAATCATGGATGAAAGCATACAAATTGTATAGAAGACAAATAGGGAAGAGGAAGAAAAAATCGTGTTTGAAAAATCTAAGAAAAAAAATCGTACAAAATTGTGTGAAAATATTAAGGGGAGATATTTTAGGAAGAAGAGAGATTTAATTTTTTGGAAGAAGATTAGGAACAATTAGTTTTCTCTTGAATTATGGAAGAAGATTAGGTTGAGAAAATATTGGAGAGAGATATTTTAGGAAGGAGAGATCTTTTTAACCGATTAGAGAAAATTAGGGAATCAATATATCCTGCAAGTTACAAAATATTATATTAATGGATAGAGTATTAGTTAATTAAAGGGAAATATGTTACGAATTAAAAAAAAACGTTTTTCATTTTTATTTTAAAATTTATTTATTAATTTGTTAAGTATTGATAAAAACCTAATGTTATATATCGAAAACTAGAAAGTCATGTTAATACTAGTTATAATAAAATCTTTAATTTGTCATTTAATTAATTTTTCCATAGCGTATCGAGCCAAAAACGTGTATACCATATAAGACTTTTCACATTTCTCTCCTCATCTTCATAGACTTGCCGACCTAGAAGCCTGTCAGAAAAAACACCAAATTTGCTAAATGTTGGAAGAAAGAAATTGCTTATAATCAAACTAAATATCTTCCACTTCTATTTGAAGCAGTGAAACCAGAAAAAAGAATGACAAACTAACTGTGTATACTCCCTTCGTTTAAGAAAAGAAAGAAGACTTTTTAATCTTATGGTTGTAAATTAAAGTTATATGAAATGTACCAAAATGCCCTTTGATCTTGTGGCCTTAAACATACCACGTGAAAAGTTAAAGTTGCTAAAAACAAAAAGGGGTCATTTAGTTTGTTGAACTTTATTGCACTCCAATACACATAGTTGGACAGAAAGATTGAGGCTGTCAATAGAGGCAGCAGCATTAAGCAGTATGGAGGGCTATTGGATTTAGCATGTAATGCTATCTACATTCATCTGAGAAACACCTTTTTATACAATCCCAATTCTCTCTAGTCATCCAAGACGATGAGATATACCGATTAAACCTTAACCTTTTATACAACATTTAAGTTTTTCTGAAAGAAACTTAATGTTCATCTTTATCAAGATTCAGATAAGGGTTAGGACTAAATATCTGATCAAGGGTCTCTAAGCAAACAGTCACAGCAGCAAAGGCCATTCAACCAGAGGTTACGGTTCGATCCAAATCTTGTATTAGTCTTAAATTGAAACTAGTAACTTAAAAAAACTAGAATCCCCAACCCATAAGATTCAAATTCTGACTCCGCCCTACCCTTCAAATATGGTTTTAGGGAACATTAAATAAGGGAATTTTGTCTTCTTTGACTATGTACAAGTACCATACACACATCAAATTAGTCCAAAGTGCAAGAACAATAAATAGATAAAAAAGAATCAATCTTTGACATGACAATATTATTATGACAAGAATAAGAATCAAATGAATCCCAAGTGCAAGAACAGTAAAAAGATCTTACCCTTTTCTCAAGTGTGAGTAAATGAAGCAGAGGATAATAGAGAATAAGAAAAAAAACAAGATTCTTCTTTCAACTTTGTCTTTTAGTAAAACTTAAAGTCATGACATAGGAGTTAATTTTTTATATAATTTTATGCTAAGTTACTTAGACTCTCATAGTCACTACTTTGAAGATCCAACACACACCCATTAACATTTTTAAAGAGTCCGAGCAACGCAAATTTTATACATCCCTATATTGTTAATATCTATATAACTATCTTTTGGGGCGGCTTAGATTGTTTGGCTTGGAACTTTCATAACGAAGGTCTCAAATTCTAAATCTCTTGTCCGCAATGATAAAGGATTGACCAAGCTTGTCTCATGAATCGCACCTAAAGAATAATAGTTGTAAATTTTCTGATCAAGCAAATACCTACCATAACTCTTGTAAAATTATAATAAACAAGAAAGGACACAAGAGAAAAGGACCAATTTTGGTGAATGTTTATAAAAAGTAAAACTCAAATGGTACTTGTGACATTACCAACTTTTTTTTTAATACTCAAATTTTACTTGTGAGTAAATTAAAACATTAAATCATAAGAACCATTTTGATTTGTGGTGTGAGGTTAGGTGAGGTTTTTTATTAATGTTTTCTTTAGGAGAAAAAACATAAAGTCACCATTGAAATTGTCCCAAATTTTCAAAAAAATATTTTAAAAGACTATAAATATTCCCTCTGCTTTATTTTAGTTGTCATAATTTCTATGTTTTAGAGTCGAACAATATGAGTTTTGACTAACATTTTAACATGTATTATTTCATCATATTGATATAGAAAAAATTGTGATGTATAATACTTTTCTAGAACATAGTTACTCCATAGAGAATGTGCCTCGTGAAATAGGGAACATTTATACATTACAATCCATTGAGGTGCGTTCGTGTTCTGTGGTTGTTGAAATGTCTGTTCAAATATTGCAAGAGTCAATACATATAATAGCCTTATACAAACCTACTTTTATGTTATAGCCTTCATGCTCTTGATTTGACGGTCCTCATTCTCCTACTAACGGTATAGACTTAATATGTCGTATTTGTAGTTTCTTATCCTTCAATGTGTTTTTATTGTCTATTGTTTCTTTGCTTTTGTTATTGCAATATTTTGTTGGTTTTATTGTTCCTTTTGTTTCATATGCTAGGTAATACTGATTTCTCTATTATTTGGTACGTCTGCTTTACATACTCAGATACTCTTGTAGTTAATATTTTTTAAAATTACTTTGATATATATTATTTCATCTCTTTATCTCCAAAAATTGGAAGAAATTTGCTTACACTCCATCCTTATGTGGGATTACATGTTGTTGGAACCAATTGGTCTTTGAATTAAAATTCTTCTTTCAACTTTGTCTTTTAGTAAAACTTAAAGTCATGACTTGGGAGTCAATTTTTTTATTATAATTTTATGTTAAGTTGTTTGAACTCTCCAAAATTGTTATCGCATATGTGTGAAATCCTCTAAAAATACACTATTTTTGGAGGATCCGATACACATCTGTCAACGTTTCTAAAGAGTTCGAGCAACATAAATTTTATACATCCCTACATTATTAATATCTATATAACTATCCTTTGAGACGGCCTAGCAACAATAAAGGTTGTGGCGGAGCCAAATTTTTTATCATGGGTGTCCAAGGTGTGCGGCTGTCAAAATAAAAATATTATGCTATTTGTGGGTTCGATCACGAAACTACTTCATTCAAATGGACACCCATTATCACTGCACCAAAAGCATTGCTCTTGTCAAGGGTGTCCAACTTTAAATATATATCATTTAAATGTAGAATTTGACATATATATACAACGTAATTTTCCGACGAAGGGTGTCCAATTATGGCTGTGACTACGCCACTGAATAAAGGATTGACCGAGCTCGTCTCATGAATTGCACCCAAAGAATATAGTCACAAATTTTCTGATCAAGCAAATACCTATCATAACTCTAATCAACGACGAAACAATCATAAAAATAAAATAAACAAGAAAGGACACAAGAGAAAAGGACCATTTTTGGTGAATGTTTATAGAAGTCAAATTCAAATGAACAGGTTTGTAGATATATTTTTGAGTTCTGACCACTACAAGAAAGGTGTGAATTACATCGGATTTTCCTGGAAATTAGTATGAAAATTTGTAGGAAAATAAGTTTTCTACGGATTTTTATACTAATCCTCAGGAAAATCTCCATGTAATTTACAGTTTTCTTGTAGTGGACATTACCATCATTTTTTTAATACTCAAATGGTATTTGTGAGTAAATTATTATTTTTATTGGGTAACTTGATGGATTTTTTGGACTCAAAGAAATAAACATTAATTCATAAGAACCATTTTGATTTGTGGGTGGAGGTTAGGTGAGGTTTTTGATATATGTTTTCTTTAAGAGAAGAGAAATAAAGTCATCACTAAAGTTGTTTCGAATTTTTAAAAAAGTATCTTAACTTTGTGAGTGTCCTAGTTTTCTTTTGTATAGCGTTTGTATATTTGACTTGTGAATACACAAACAAGGTAAGTATATACAAATTTTGTATTTATACATTTAGAAATTTTTCAAAACTTTTTTTGTATATTTCGCTTGCCAATATACAAATTCTGAATTTATACAATCAGAAAATCAAAAAGCAAAATTTCCCAAAACTATAGCTACAAATTAAAATTAATCGAAACTCTAGCTATATTACATAATATACTCTAGTTGTTTGCCATTTCTCATAATTTTCTCTTAAGTAATTGGGCCAAAAATATTTACCTTGTGTATGTAACATAAATTCATTGTTGACTGAACCTACAGATAAGGAAAAATCAAAGGATGGTCAAAGATTATCTTAGGCCCATGCTCTAATCTAATCAAACATTAATTTTTTTAAGAACTAGAGAAGATGACAAGCAACAAGAAATTAACATAAACATAAAAAGCTTATACTAGATTAATTTGATTATATTATATATAATAACCCTCACAACAATAATAATAAAATTAGTATAATCTCGCAAGTAGGGTGTTTGGGGAGGATAAAGTGCACACAAATTTTACTTCTATCTTGAAAAGATAGAGAATTTTTTTCTCGATAAAATGATTAAAAAGAGACCATAACAACAAGTAGAAACACTAACAAGATCATATATTACAAACTTTTATAGGTTCATAGTCTAGAGACGAATGACTATAACAATAATAGCAATAAAATATTGTTGCAATGACAAACTAGCTTGTTTAAGATTCTTATTTTCATCTTTGTATCGAAGGCTCTTGTCACATAAACGCACTTCATCGATCGATTTAGTCATAAAATTGACTACTTGTCCGTAATTTTTGTCCTTATAATAGCCGATCGCATTTTCTGTACATACCTCTACATATGCATAATACGACGAACAAAAACGGAATAGTTCTCTCATTTCCGTGCTCGTCGCGTTATCATGGAGAAACTCCACCATAGTTGATGTTGATGTTATGAGGTCCGAAGTCATGTTGAACACGATTGTGCCTAGGGTTTCAAGATCTGCAGTTTTGGAACGAGGGTCTGATCGTAAAAGTTTCTCACATAAAGAAGGAACGGGCGTCTTGATGCAAACATCGGTGACTAAATCTCCCTTCACAAGTGTAGATGTGAAGAGGATGGAGAAAAGAACATATGTAAAAAATGAGGTAGCCATTTAATTTCTTTTATTACTTTGCTCACAAAATTATAACCAAATGTTATAATGGAGCTACCCTTATTTATATAATTTGAGCTACCTCTATTTCTATAATGAATTTAAGACAAGCCTATCTTATACAAGTCTACTTTTATGTTATAGCCTTCATGCTCTTGATCTGACGGTCCTTATTCTCCAACTAGTCATTTTTTTTATTTTTTTTTATTGATAAATTAGATAATATTTAATTAAGATTATCTTTAGTAAACTCATCAGTTATTGTACAATAAAATACAGTCAAACATAAAGTAAGAAAATCATTATTAAGCGCTGATAAATAATTCAATCTATATATTGTTATAATAACTCTACAAATACATTACGATATAAAATAATACATTATATAGCGATAATAAATAACATTCGAAATATGTGGTTCAACTTTCAAATACCATTTTTAGGGGAGAAAAAGGTCATATGCTCAATAAACAAACAAAATAAAACGAGTATATAAAAACTTAAAAGGGGCACAAGAGAGAAGCCAATCGTGTTTCAACAGCAACATACTCTATGAAATTACACAAGTTAGTTCTTAGGAGGATACTGTATACACACTGTTACTCCTATCTTATGAAATAGAGAAACTATTTTTGATAGACTCTCGACTAATCACACTGTTAATTCCAAAACTTAGAGAGTGAAGGCAATTAAAAGAGAAAATAACAAAGAAGACATTAAAATTGGCCTTTCATATTTGTAATTATTGGCTCCATTTTTTTTAGGTCCCTTTCTAAGAAGGTCTGGTCCACCATAAGCTCCTCTTCTTTGATGAACAATTTTATGAATATGTTTATCTTCAACCTTGTTGCTCTTTGTACTTATTGAGTCAAGCATTAATGTATCATTTGCAACTACAAACAATTTCAAATAAAATATTTAAGTTATATACACTGTCAGTACGTATAATTGAACTTGTTACATAGTAGCTACGTTACGTATCATTTGTTCTAGATAGATGAAAATTGGAGACCAAAATTACTTACTCTTTTCCTTGTTTTCATTTTGCAAGATGAGTTCATTATTTGTGGATTTTGGGATGAAGGTGCAAGATGAGTATGGCAAAGTTTTCAAGAATATAATGAGGCAAAGCCATGAAACTAATACAAGAATTTTCATGGCGTTTATTGTTGTGAAATTTGTTTTACCTAAGAGTTAGGGAAGTGTTTTAGGGCTATTTATAATAATTTGTATTCAATTGTGCAAAGAATCATTAAAGATTGGCAAAGAATATATCTAACGAACCAAAGTTGTGGTAGAGGTAAATGTTTCATTATCTTTAATCAGAAGTCTCGAATACGAGCCTTGGGTATGCAAACCTTTTATTAGGGGATACTTTATTTTTAATATGAAACTTTTCGGCATATGAAATCAAGTTTAATCGAACTCTAATGTGAGTATCAAATGAGTGGAAAATCAAGAAAAAAAAAGTTCAAGTGCAGCCAATGTGCTAGTTTGGGGAAACACAATGTCTTGCTTTACGCGGTATAGACTTAATGTGTCGTATTCGTAGTTTCTTGTCCTTCGATTTCTGTTATTATCTATTGTTTCTTTGCTTTTGTTATCACGATATTTTGTCGTTGTTATCGTTCCATTTTTGGTATGCTAGGTACTGATTTCTCCATTATTTGTATGTCTGCTTTACATACTCTTGTAATTTATTTCTTTTTTTAAAAATTGCTTTGATATACATTATTTGAGCTGAGAATCTTTTGAAAATAACCTCTTTATCTTCAGTTCTCCACAAACAAGGAAGAAAATATGTGTACACTCTATCCTCTCCGGAAGTCACCCGTGGGATTACATATTTGTTGGAACCAATTGGACTTTAAATTAAAATTTAGGGGCAGTTTTAATTTGAAAATGAAAAGTAGTGAAAATGAATAAAATTACCAAAAAAAAAAAAAAAAAACCCAAGCCATAATACACATGTGTGGTGGAACTAAAAGCATAATATATGGAACCTTTTTTGTAGAATCTAATTCTCATTTTACAAATCAAATTGGCTTAGTCATAAAGATTGCTGGATCAGGATTTTTTTTTATAAAAAAAATTACTAGATATTTAAAGGAATTATCATATAGTAACTCATTATATTTCACTATATATAAATCTGTTTGACTAAATATAAAAAATTAAGAAGAAAAAAAACTTGAAATTTGTAAACATGTTATGATATTTGTACAGTAATTTTAAGATCATCTCGTCAAGTATAAAATAAGAAGTTTAAAATCAAATTGTTTTCAAATAAAGAAAATAATGTCACATAAAGGTATGTGTAAATGTTTTATCAACGAAGTTAATAATTTTTTTAATTTAATTCTAAGAATAAAGATTGTTTTGTCAATAAGATAAGGTCATGAAAAGGAAGGAAGGAATTGATTCCAAACAATCTTATAGAAAAAAAGGAGATTTTAGATAGACAATGGAATAATTTAATGCACCATTTTTGCAAAATCTAGTGTCATATTTCAAATTAAATGCTTTTGCTTTATACCTTTTGTTTGCTCATATTTCAAAAGGAATTTTGGCAAATAAATTATTTCTTGTTTCACTCAATAAAAACCGTCAAGTGATTCTTGAAAGCTTCCAATACACAACTATAAACAATGAAAATTCTCAAGACAATATCGCGAATACCAATCTAATTATGTGACGTGTAATTAAGTAGTTAAACTCATTCCCACTATACCAAACCGATTCTCAATGACAAAAAGTAAAACGTTACATTTTAGCAGACAGATGAAAGTTAGGTCCCTACTACTCCTTCATTCTTACAATCCGCAGGAGTCAATAGAAAAGGCAAATCCCTTATGACACACCAGATCCGTCTCAGATAACTTGAGCAAGTGTGTCCAAGAGCAAAAATAATTTAACTTCTCAAGAATTCAGACTTTTATTAGACAAAACTGATACTGCATTTGAAACAACACAACAGACAAGTATAAGAGCAAGTATTTTCAGAGGATCAAGGAACTAAAATAGGCTTAGGGAACCAGTTATTGGCACGTAAAACCAGTACATGATCACGAACCATACACCTTAGACGTGGAGCTAACTGATAAATAATGGATGTGTTAGAAAAATGACTAGTTTGGTTTAGCTTGTAACAATTTTCAGAGGATCAAAATTGGCTTAGGGATCCAATTATTTGCGCGTAAATCCAGCAGATCACAAACCATAAGCCTTAGACGTTGAGCTAACTGAGGATTTGTTGAGAGTCTCTTCAAAGAGCCAAAGAGTACGCAATTTGAACAAAAGCAAGAGATTAATTATCAACCAGAACTATATAATGAATAATCCATTTGGGGACCATATTTAGCTTAAAAAGCTCTCCAAGAGTACGCGATTTGATAAACTTGATCTCCTTGTCCATACGTTCTGAATCCTGCTCATTCGCCTCATATCTTCTCCAAGTTTGTAAGTACCTTCAATTGCCTCCTGACAGTTATTCCATAGAACACATTTGAACGTAGTCGATTCACCACCATGTTCATTAGAAAGAAATGAAGGCAGCATTTCATTAAGATCACAACACAGCTGGGCATACATAGGGCAAAAAGTTGGTTCCAGTACAGCATTGTCGAATATCAAGGAAACAATACCCTGGAGTGAAGATAAAACAACGAATGATTTCTTTACGAGGAAAATACAATCTATCATGAAGACATAGATCCACAGTGTGATCTGCAATATGTTAACAGAATCTTTGATAGGTAAAGGAGACGGACAAAAAATCTAAACATCTTTTTTCTTTCGCTCTAAAAGGAAAGCACTTTTGAGCTCTGTCACATTAAATCTCCAAGACGGATAACGAAGAGAGATGTGTACAGACCTTTAGAGTGTCTGCACTAGTTATCCCTGAATCTATCAGTTGACCTTTGAGGAGAACAAGTTTCTTCAGAGTCGGGTTGTTGAACATACTACAAAGCAATAGAAGTTAGTATCATTGTGTTGGACAAAATCCACATTTTCAAATAATGCCATAATAGATTATCGTATTGTTTTGTTGTAGTTTCAGTTTTGTTACTATCTGTTGTTTTTCCAGGATCCGAGGATCTATCAGAAACAGTTTCTCTAACTCAGAGGTAGCGGTAAGATCTGTGTACACTCTACCGGCATCCCCAGATACCACTTTAAGAGAATTATCATTTCTCTAATAATAGATCTTTTGTACACATGCATCATTACTTAATGTCTCTCACACACACAAAGGGAGACAGAACCTCTTGTATACTAACCCTTTGACAGTCTTCAAGACACAATCTTTGCTTCTTCGAGCCGTTGAGAATGGCAGCTCAGCTTTGATTAATGTAGAAGCAGGTCCTCCCTGATTCACAAACAAAGGTTTCTGAGATCAAGAACTGATGCATAGTTTCATGTCATATACACAATTATTGTCGTAAACTCGAGATAACAAAAAGTCACTTTTGAGTTCTTGCAACCTGTGAGCTAAGTTGTTCTTGCACATCATATTCATCGACTTCCTGCTATCTAGAGTAGATTCTGGCATCAAATTCACTGTTTTCTCGGAGAGGGTCCAAGGATCTGTCCTCAACTGGGGCAGAGAACTGCGCCAAACTTACTAAGTTGGTCATCGGTGTCTGGCTCAGAACAACGACTCTGAGTCTTGTGGCTACTGAAAGTGTAGACTATAAGAAAGTAACAAATAAAATAAAAAAGGAAACACCTTTTTGAAATGGAAAAGTTTTTTTTTTCTTGGACAAATAACTAAAATAACCAACAATTAATCCCCCTTGGTTTTTCCTGTCATCATCTAATTATCGGGTGATAGGGGTATCAGAAACGACCTCTCTATCTCTACGAAGTGAGGGTAAGGTCTCCGTAGACTCCACTTTCCTCCTATTACACTTGGTATGTTATTGTTGTTGGGATATAATTATCAGGTACTCACATTGGTATCGGCAAGACCTCCTCGATTGGCATCCTGACCAAATAGTTCAGCTTCAACTTCTTGTTTGAGTTTAAGAATATTGTTCCTGAGTTGCAGCAACTGATCTTGAGTATACCTAACGCGACCTCAAAACGAGAGTCTCCAGTAGTCTACAATGATAAAAGAATAGTCATCAAGACACATATTATAAAGGAAGTTCCTATATATCAAATTTCAACAATAAAAAAAGGCATATCCATTTTACTACAAATACTCACATTGATATCTACATGATATCGACGAGGATTTTCACCAAACAGTTCAGCTTCAACTTCTTCTTTGATTTTAAGAATATGATTGGAAATGTTAACCACCTAAAAAACATAAGGAAGACACATATCGTAATTGAATTGAAACTCAACAAACAAACAAAGACGTTTTTGAGTAACAACAAATGTAAACAAACATCAACAACACATACATATTTACAAAAGAGTCCAAGTAAAGAGAGTTGATAATCAAAAACATAGTTGAAGATGAAATGCAAAATCCGAAACACAAAACAAAATGATCAAGAATTTGACAGATGATATAAACAGACTCCGGAATAATTTGTTCACTAGCAACATAGTAAAATCCTGCAGGTGTCAATCTTTACAAAAGACTTAAATAAATCACAATCACAACTCTCTAATATCCCTTTTGAGCATTTCTGAGATATAAATATAAAGAAAATGAAAGGTTTTGTTTCTGCCTTGAACTCTTAAACATCAATGAGTAGCATTTACTTCAAGTTCACCTGGAAAAATGAAAAGGCAAACATTTCTCATATTCGTATGCTTCTACTCTCTCCGTTTCATATTACTTGACACATTTAGACAACTTAACTATTGCTCCAGACTCCCCTTATTAGAATAAAGTGCATGTAATTCAACTATTACTTCCTCCGTCTCAAAATAAGTGTGTTTTAGCTCATTTCACCCCATTATAAACACAAGGTATAGTTTATTAAGCTACATGTTGCATGAGAATTGAGTATATTATAAAGAGTTTTTTCTTTAATAGAAGGATATAGTTAGAAACAATTACTATTATCTTACTTGAATTCCTAAAGCAATACTTATTTTATGATAATTTTTTTAAATTAAAGCTACACTTATTTTGGAACGGGTGAGTAATTAATTCGTTCAAAATCTTAACAGTAAAGGGCTAAGTGATTTACTTTATATGTGCCGTTAGATATTAATATTAAGGGGCTGTTTGGTTACTTGTTAGAGTAATGTCCGTATTAGTAGTACATGAATTAGTTACGTAGGTATTAGTAATGCATAAATTAATTATGAAGGTATTAGTACTATAGAGATTAGTTATAAGATAGATTTTTGGCAACTCTGAAACTCAACAAGATGCAAAACTTTCTTAAACTTCATGTCGAGTCAAAACAAGAAAAACAAATCGAAACGAAAGGAGTACTTTCCTTTCAATATAAACACAATTTTTTTTTGTGACTCGTCTAATATGAAACTAAAAAGACAAGAAATCGAACAAAATCCCAAAGTAGAGTGAATAGACCAAACAATCATCATATATTTAACACAAACAAATGATAGATCCACCACAAAAATAACACTTGTAACATTCAAATCCTGAATCTACCTCTGCCCTCTAGGCATTAACCGGGATATAGGAACAACCCATTTGTTGTTATCCAATACCATACATATCAGGCATCATAGACAAACGCGGAGGCAGAAGTTTTGTGCTCAATGAGGGCAACTTACTAACCAATGGTAGCTGACCTCATCCACCTGGCTGAACCAGTGGCCCATTACCTCTCAGCATATAGAGCAGTGTTAGTGAAAACTTACAAGATAATAAAAATACAGGATTACAATTGAAAATAAATCTCTTCAGGCTGAGGCGCGGATATCTCGCTCTCTTTAAGGAGATTCAAGCCCACTGCAGCAAATGTTTTCACCGGTCCAGCAGTAGTCCTCTTGACTTGTCCTCTCCAGGATACAACATCCTTCACAAAGTATAACTCAACAACTCTGGACAAGAGTTGAGTCCAAAGCTCCACAAAATAAACACCCCCCTTCAACTAATAAGAACTCTCTTTTTGACAAACCTTATGCACTCTATATTTTCTTGTGTATGTTATGTATGCCAAACCAAATGAACACCACCACTATTTATACTAGAGGAAGTCTTCCTAGCAATGAATAGGAAGATAATAGTGTAGTAAATAGTGAAGATAATGGTCTTAGGAGTTACAAAGGTTACAAGAATAATGAAGGAATTAAGAATGAGATAATGGAGAACCATTACATCTTCTGCCAGAAAACCACAAAACGGACAACCACTACAACGTTCTCAGCAACGTTATAACAAAGTAATGGCAATTAAGCCAAATGATAATAAAGATGACATCGAATGTCATCAACTGTCTAACGGTAGTAAAGCACCTAATGATGTGTTATTAGGCAGAAAGCAAATGACATTTAGCAAAGTATAATAATATTAAAAGTATAATATTATTAAAATGCCACAACAATCCCTCACTCATTTTAAGTATTAGACAAGAGAGTATATCAGCTGAAGGAAGACTACTATGCATAATGAAGGTGTGCTCTGCATTGAACCTCCACTTAGTGAAACAATAATTTTTACTCCAGAGTCGTAGTGGTCTCAGACTTGAACTATGACTGCTCACACATAATAATCAAGGTGTTGACATGAGCTTTAAAGCCAGCACGTTATGGCCATGTGCTATCCCGGTTTCATGAGTGCTTTTGAGAATAAGCCCAATTCTCATAGGAAGCGACCTACTTCCACACATCACATAGGTGAAATCTGTCGAAAGTGCTCCTGTAAGCTTAACACTCCACCCATACTGGCTACAGATATTCATTAAGAGTTTTATCAACTCAACCTTCACAAACTACAGGAAACAATGCACTCACATCATAGGGAGGGAAAACAAAAAGATAGTGCATTTTTTTCACAACAAACATCATATGATTAGTTTTTCCCTTTGAACCTGGTTATAGGATCTCTAGTCCCCAGGTTGGGTTTCCTCATATATGACTCAAGGATTTGTAGGCTTCAATCCCATCCTCCTCGATGTGCTCCAGACCTTTTCTCTTGTTAATGCCTTAGTAAGAGGATCTGCAAGATTATCACAAGATTTGACATAATCAACATTAATGGTACCATTTGTCAAATATGATCTTACATTACTGTGTTTCCTCCTTATAGGTCTGGATTTACCGTTGTAATAACGGTTTTGAACTCTACTAATCGCAGCGGCGCTATCACAATGAATTAAAATAGGAGGAATTGGTTTTTCAAAATAAGGTATTTGAAATAATAAATCTCTTAACCAATTCGCTTCCTCACTAGCTGAAGCTAAAACAATTAGTTCATCCTCCATGATAGAGTTAGCAATTATAGTTTGCTTTTTTTTTATCTCCAACAAACAGCACCACCACCTAAAGTAAAGACATAACCAATGGTAGAACATGAATCACCTGATAAAGTGTTCCAATCTGCATCACAAAAGCCTTCAAGTACAACAGGATATTTTTTATAGAACAAACCACAATTTTTCGTTCCAATTAAATATCTCATAACTCTTGTTACAACATGCCAATGTTCATTACCTGGCTTGCTTGTAAACCTGCCAAGTACTCCTACTGCATATGCAATATCAGGCCTAGTACAATCAGTCACATATCTCAAACTTCTGATTATGTTAGCATATTCCTTTTGACTTATTACGTCATTTTCACTTTCAACAGGAAATAAGTGAACATTTGAATCAAAAGGAGTAGCAACATGCTTGCAATCAAGAAAGTTATATTTTTTAAAAATTTTCTCAACATAATGTGACTGGTCAATGAAAATTCCATCACATGTTCTTGTTATTTTTATTCCAAGAATAAAATTTGCCTCACCAAGATCTTTCATATCAAAATGGCTTCTAAGAATATTTTTAGCTTCATCAATAACATTCATGTTAGAGCCAAAGATCAATAAATCATCAACATATAGGCAAATAATCACATGTGAATTATTCCAAGACTTATGATATATACACTTATCACACTCATTTGTTTTAAAACCATTTTCAATCATGCAAGAATCAAACTTTTCATGCCATTGCTTAGGTGCCTGTTTCAAGCCATATAGTGATTTAGTAAGTTTACATATTTTGCTTTCTTGGCCTGCTTCCACAAAAGACTCGGGTTGATTCATATAAATTTCCTCATTTAGGTCTCCATTTAAAAAAACAGTTTTTACATCAATTTGATGAATTTGCAAATCAAAAATTGCAGCCATAGCAATTAAAAGTCTTATGGATGTAATTCTTGTTACCGGTGAAAACGTATCAAAAAATTATAGGCCTTCTAGTTGTTTAAAACCTTTTGCAACTAGTCTAGCCTTGTATTTATCAATAGATCCATCTGGTTTCAACTTTTTTTCTTAAGACCCATTTGTAACCAATAGTTTTACAACCCGGTGGTAAATCAACTAACTTCCAAGTTTTATTAGAAATTAGAGATTCCATTTCATCATTTACAGCCTCTTTCCAAAATATAAAATCATGTGAAGATAATGCTTCTTTCAAAGTGAGAGGGTCATCTCCAACATTAAACACATAAAAATCAAGACCAAAATATTTTTCTACTCCATCTCTTTTACTTCTTCTTAACTCAAAATCATTGACTTCTTTATTTTTCAAAGTAGAAGTAGAAGAAATAGGTAGTGACAAAATATTTTGTTCAATCCTTTAACTCCCACTATTTTTAGAATCAAAAGGAAACTTATTTTCATGAAAAATAGCATTACCTGATTCTATCACAATATTATCTTCAAGATTAAAAAATCCATAGGCTGTACTATTTGAAGCATAACCAAGAAAAGCACAAGTAGTAACTTTCTTACCCAATTTTGTAATCTTGGGATCCATTAGGCTCACAAAGGCTAGACAACTCCAAACTTGGCTTGTAACCTTTCCACAATTCAAAAGGTGTCAATTTAGATTTTTTATGAGGCACACGATTCAACACATAACAAACAGTTAAAATAGCTTCACCCCAAAAATTTAAAGGTGCATGTGCCTCAATAAGCATGACATTAGTCAATTCAATCAAAGTTTTATTTTTCCTTTCCGCTACTCCATTAGATGAAGGAGAGTAAGGAGGAGTAGTTTCATGAATTATTCCCAATGATCTAACAAAAGAATTAAACTCATTTGACTCATATTCACGGCCTCTATCACTTCTAATTCTTTTTATTTTTCTTCCAAACTGATTTTCAACCTCATGGAGATAAGTTTTGAAATTTTGAAAAGCATCACTTTTATTTTTCATCAAGTAAACATATGTAAACTTATAAAAATCATCAATGAAAGTGATAAAATATCTATTACCTCCACGAGTTAAAATTTCACGAAGTTCACAATTATATCAGTATGAACTAATTCTAACAAATCAGTTTTTCTTTCAACTTGAAAATGAGGCCTTTCAGTGATTTTGGCTTTACTACAAGCCTCACACTTTTCAAAATTCTTTTTAATAATTGGAATTAATCCTAAACTACTCATGATTCCAACATAACGATCATTAATATGACACAAACGAGCATGCCAAAAATTGGTAGAAGAAAGCATATAAACAGAAGTAGAAGCTTTATTCACTTCTACATTCAATTTGAACATCTCATCACAAGCATACCCCTTTCCCACAAAAATATCCTTCTTCACAATTACATATTGATCAAATTCAATAATTTGTTTAAAGCCTACTTTATTAAGAAGAAAACTAGACATCAAATTTTTTCTCATTGAAGGAGTATAGAGTACATCTTTCAAAGTTAATACTCTTCCAGAAGTAAAACACAATTTGACATCTCCCTTTCCAAGCACTTGAGTAGTGTGAGCATCACCAAGCATGATGGCTTTGGGCTCCTCAAAATGAATATATATTTTTTAAATCAGTCTTTGTCATAACAGACATGACGGTTTGCACCAGAATCAGCCCACCATCCATCAACACTCTCAATCATGTTTATGTCGGTAATCACCGCCACAAAAGGTTCTTCGGTAACGTTTGCCTGAGGGTTAGGACCACGCTTTTGGAATCTACAAAATCGAGCAATATGCCCACTCTTGCCACAAACAAAGCACTGTCCCTTATCTTGAACTTGTTGATTTTGTGCTTGGTTATTTTCACCATTATTTTTCTTGGAAGGTCTACCATTATTTTTCTTAAATTTTTTCTTCTTAGGCTTCAAAGAAGTATTTTTTTGAGTTTCAAGAGTAGCATTATTTGAAGTAATTAAATTTACCTTCGTTGTGATGTTGCTCTCTTCTTTTTGTAAAAGTGCATCTTGGCCCTTTGCCTCTTCATCATCGTACTTTTCCACTTTCTCATGATGAGAAATAAGTTCATTATCATCCATGGAGTGTCATCAACTTTATTAGGATTCTTCTCAGTTAACACATAAGAAACATTGAGAAGACTTAAGTAGAAAAGTACTTTGCCCTTCCATCTTTTAAAATGGTTACCATTGAACCGAAATGACTTGTTAAGGTCTCCCATCTTGACATCTGCATTTTTTTCAATTGTAGCCATGTTGAATCTCCTTAAAATTGTTAGTGAAAACTTACAAGATAACAAAAATACAGGATTACAATTGAAAATAAATCTCTTCAGGCTGAGGCGCGGATATCTCGCTCTCTTTAAGGAGATTCAAGCCCACTGCAGCAAATGTTTTCACCGGTCCAGCAGTAGTCTTCTTGACTTGTCCCCTCCAGAATACAACAACCTTCACAAAGTATAACTCAACAACTCTGAACAAGAGTTGAGTCCAAAGCTCCACAAAAGAAACACCTTCCTTCAACTAATAAAAACTCTCTTTTTGACAAACATTATGCACTCTATATTTTCTTGTATATGTTATGTATGCCAAACCAAATGAAGACCACCACTATTTATACTAGAGGAAGTCTTCCTAGCAATGAATAGAAAGATAATGATGTAGTAAATAGTGAAGATAATGATTTTAGGAGTTACAAAGGTTACAAGAATAATGAAAGAATTAAAAATGAGATAATGGAGAACCATACATCTTCTGCCAGAAAACCACAAAACGGACAACCACTACAACGTTCTCAGCAACGTTATAACAAAGTAATGGCAATTAAGCCAAATGATAATAAAGATGACATCAAATGTCATCAACTGTCTAACGGTAGTAAAGCACCTAATGATGTGTTATTAGGCAGAAAGCAAATGACATTTAGCAAAGTATAATAATATTAAAAGTATAATATTATTAAAATGCCACAACAAACAGGATCTAGGAACTTCCCGGTTGTCATTGTCCATCCAAGGCATACCAAGCATCTTCCTAGTTCCGAGCATTCCAGGCATCATATCACTAGTGCCTGGCCGATTGATAGGTAAGGGACCATGACTCAAACTCTGCTGAGCCAGAAGACCACGAGAAATTCTCAAGCTTGCAATGGAACTAGGACACAAATCCAAGGTCTTCCCTGCTTCTAAGTGAATCTTAGTGATGGTTTTTGCCTTCACCTGTGCAAAAAGGAAAGAACATTAGATCATAAGAGTATTTTTAGGCATGAACAGATAACAACTCCAAGATAGAAACAATGAGGTGTCACCTCATCCCGCCTACAGACCAAGTTACTTGGACGTAAATCCAGCACATCACAAACCATAAGCCTCAGCCGTGGACCCAACTGAGGATTTGTTGAAAGCTCCTTCAGCCGACTAAAGTACACATCGTTGATGCACCTTGATTTTTCGTTCTTATCAAGCTGCTCGCAGATGATGTTGAAGACCTGACAAATGGCTTCAACATTCTCCTCTTCCGGACAAATTTTGCGATCTTGTCCGAATAGCTCCTGTTAATAAAAAAACCAGCAAAGACAATCATTTGTACAGTTCAAGGAATTAAAAGCCATCAATCAACTTGGAACAAAAGGACTTAAGCAAAAGGTAAGCAATTAACAACCTGAACAATGTGATGAACAATATTTTCCAGGATAATTTGTTGCTTAAAAAGCTCACAAATCAGTCTAATATTCCCAAGATAGCGCAATTTGATCAACCATTCTTTGTCCTTACGTTCTGACTCCTGCTCAGGCGCTGTCATTTGCCTTGCCTCTTCTCGTAGTTTGTGAGCACCTTCAAATGCCTCCTGACAGTTATTCAACAGAATGTGCTTGAACGTAATCTCTTTGCCACCAGGTTCATCAGAGGGAAATGGAGGCAGCTTTTCATTGAGATCAGAACACAGTTGGGCATACATCGGGCAAAATGTTGGTTCCAACACAGCCTTGTTAAATATCAAGGAAACAACAACCTAGAGTGAAGATGAAAACACTTTAAATCTCCAAGGCGAATGGAATATTTGAACCGAAAACAACAACAAAAAGATATGTATATATGGGAGGACAAACCTTTAGAGTGTCTGCACTAGTTATCCCGGATATTATCAGTTGATCTTTGAGGAGATCAAATCTCTTCTGAGTTGTCTGGTTAAGTATACTGCAAATCAATATTAGTTAGTTTCAAATAATAGAACTTCCAAATCAAGCAGTCAACGGGCACGCGATGACACATCATGTGAAGTTTTATACCACATGCAGTTTAAATAACAACGACATTGATAGACTTGATAGCTATCTCTAACATTTTCGCGTAACTTAAATTTTAACTAAGTTTTCTGATAATATATATGGAACAGCCATTCTCTGTTCCACAAGTGAACTCCAACTCAGTTATCAGACTTAAAAACTGCAAAGCAAAATAAATATCACGCAATATGTGGAAAACCATTCAGGCTTGAATGTATGTAAAAACCACAACCTACACTCTTATAAGACTACAACAAAATTTCACTAAAACACCAAGCCAAAGTGGATTAACCCCACAATCCAAAGGACTTGCCCCTTTATAACAATCCTAGACTGTTGCTTCCTTTCAAGCTAACTTTGGTTTGAAACAACAAACTTCAAAAGTGTTTTGAAGCTATTGCATTCACTAGAGTTGACACGAGAGAATCTGCTTCGACTTTTGAAACAAAGTTCTTTTAAGATTGAGAGGATTGAACCATAATCAAGCATGTATTTTTTGAAGTAAATGGATAATTGTTACAGAGGGGGAAAATACCTCATCACAGTCTTAAAGAAATGATCTTTGTCAGAAAAGTTGCTTTTTCGAGCCGTTGAGAATGGCAGCTCAGCTTTGATTAATGTAGAAGTAGGTCCTCCCTGATTCACAAATAAAGGTTTCTGAGATCAAGAAGTACTGATGCATAGTTTCATGTCATATACACAATTATTGTCTTAAACTCGAGATAACAAAAAAGCACTTGCCACTACAAAAGAAAAAGTTTGAGAGATGCGAAGAAAAGGATGTATGTAGTCAAAACAATACAATAAGCATTACATTAAAACCTAACCCTTGGTTGAAGATGAAAACACATACATATTTAACAAACAGTCCAAGTAAAGAGAGTTGATAATCAAAAACATAGTTGAAGATGAAATGCAAAATCCGAAACACGAAACAAATGGTGGAATAATGATCAAGAATTTGACTGCTGATATAAACAGACTCCGGAATAATTTGTTCATTAGCAACATATAGTAAAACCTGCAGGCGTTAATCTTTGCAAAAGACTTAAATAAAGCACAATCACAACTCTCTAATATCCCTTTTAAGCATTTCTGAGATATAAATATAAAGAAAATGAAAGGTTTTGTTTCTGCCTTGAACTCTTAAACATCAATGAGTAGCATTTACTTCAAATTCACCTGGAAAAATGAAAAGGCAAACATTTCTCATATTTGTATGCTTCTACTCTCTCCGTTTCATATTACTTGGCACATGTTGACAACTTAATGTGAAGGCTATGGAAGGGGCAGAAGTGAGCATCTCACATTCCTATAGAGAAGCCAAAAAGGTGGCTGACTTCCAGGCCAAATTAGCTTCATCGACTGGAAATGGTACCTTCTACTTCTCTTATCAACAGCACCCGAAAGAAGCGAAGGGGTACTCTTTCAACTAGTTAGGTGGCAACTACCTTGCATAAGAAGAAGATACGACAAATGTATCTTTTTTGCTTATTGAGTGGAAGGTTATAAGTTTGTTGCCTTCCCTTTTTTTATGTCCTAATTTCCACCAGAGGTTAGGTACATGCCCCCCTCTGTTTTTGTGTTACTTATGTTGGAAATTATAGACATGGTAGGGGTCAAGCCAAACCCCCCACACCTAATAGCTTTAAGCTGTGATGGTGATGGCTTATATTTATTTATTTTTTAAAAAAAGTGATGGTTTTTGCCTTCACCTGTGCAAAAAGGAAAGAACATTAGATCATAAGAGTATTTTTAGGCATGAACAGATAACAACTCCAAGAAAGAAACAATGATGTGTCACTTCATCCCGCCTACGGACCAAGTTACTTGGACGTAAATCCAGCACATCACAAACCATAAGCCTCAACCGTGGACCCAACTGAGGATTTGTTGAAAGCTCCTTCAGCCGACTAAAGTACACATCGTTGATGCACCTTGATTTTTCTTTCTTATCAAGCTGCTCGCAGATGATGTTGAAGACCTGACAAATGGCTTCAACATTCTCCTCTTCCGGACAAATTTTGCGATCTTGTCCTAATAGCTCCTGTTAATAAAATACCAGCAAAGACAATCATTTGTACAGTTCAAGGAATTAAAAGCCATCAATCAGCTTGGAACAAAAGGACTTAAGCAAAAGGTAAGCAATTAACAACCTGAACAATGTGATGAACAATCTTTTCCGGGGTAATTTGTTGCTTAAAAAGCTCACAAATAAATCTAATATTCCCAAGATAGCGCAATTTGATCAACCATTCTTTGTCCTTACGTTCTGACTCCTGCTCAGGGGCTGTCATTTGCCTCGCCTCTTCCCGCAGTTTGTGAGCACTTTCAAATACCTCCTGACAGTTATTTAATAGAACGCGTTTGAACGTGATCACTTTTCCACGAGGTTCATCAGAAGGAAATGAAGGCAGCTTTTCATTGAGATCAGAACAGAGTTGGGCATACATTGAGGAAAATGTTGGTTCCAGTATAGCCTTGTTAAATATTAAGGAAACAACACCCTAGAGTGAAGATGAAAACACGTTAAATCTCCAAGGCGAACCGATGGAAAATTTGAACCGAAAACAACAACAACAAAAAATATGTATATATGTGAGGACAAACCTTTAGAGTGTCTGCACTAGTTATCCCGGATATTATCAGTTGATCTTTGAGGAGATCACTCTTCTGAGTTGTCTGGTTAAGTATACTGCAAATCGATATTAGTTAGTTTCAAATAATAGAGCTTCCAAATCAAGCAGTCCACGGGCACGTGATGACACATCATGTGAAGTTTTATGCCACAGTCTAAATAACAGCGACATTGATAGACTTGATAGCTACCGCTAACATTTTCGTGTAACTTAAATTTTAACTAAGTTTTCTGATAATATGGAACAGCCATTCTCTGTTCCACAAGTGAACTCCAACTCAGTTATCAGACTGCAAAGCAAAATAAATATCACGCAATACGTGGAGGCTCGAATGGATGTAAAAACCACAACCTACACTCTTAAAACAATCCTAGACTGTTGCTACCTTTCAAAACAACAAACTTCGAAAGTGTTTTGAAGCTATTGCATACACTAGAGTTGACACAAGAGAGAATCTGCTTTGACTTTTGAAACAAAGTTCTTTTAAGATTGAGAAGATTGAACAACTGTTACAGAGGGGGAAAATACCTCATCACAGTCTTAAAGACACAATCTTTGTAGAAAAGTTGCTTTTTCGAGCTGCTGGGCATGGAAATTTAGCTTTGATTAATGTAGGATCAGGTACTCCCTGATTCACAAACAAAGGTTTCTGAAATCAAGAAGTGATACATATATATAGCTTCATATCATACACAAGATGTAAATAAAAAGACATATCACACATCATTGTAAACACTTCCCGGTTATTATCGATTACAGAATAATAAATATCTGATGGAGTCAATCAACCAAATGAAAAACCACAAAGGAGAAACAGATAAATACAACAACAACAAACACATTGTTATCACACAAGTAGGGTCTGGAAACCTAGCTCGTGGAGGTAAAGAGGTTGTTCCCCAAAAACCCTCAGCTCAGAGAAACATATATGTGAAACCATAAAACCATATTAGCTAGACAGTGTAATTTTACGACGAAGAGATATCAATTGACACCCCTTGAATACTGTTAAATTAGGTCTTGGGCCTAACTCACACCCCAAAAACTAGCTCAAAGGGAGGAGGATTGCCCAAGCCTTATAAGAAGTCCACCCATCTCATTAACCACCGATGTGGGACTTTTGTCATTCTTTAACACCCAACTTCACGTCCAGTGCTTAGTATCTGGTGAGTGGACAATTTTGATTTTGGGGGCCCCAACATCGGGTGAGACGGGCCCTGCTCTGATACCATGTTAAATGAGGTCTTGGGACTAACTCACACCCCAAAAGCTAGCTCAAAGGGAGGAGGATTGCCCAAACCTTATAAAGAGTCCACCCATCTCATTAACCACCGATGTGAGACTTTTGTCATTATTTAACAAATACATGTGGCTCCGCCGGTGCAGGTAGTATATACATGTGTAAACAATCTTTTACATTGTGAGTGTATAAAAATTGAACTCTACAACTGGCAACGAGAGCCAGATTGATGTCCTAACAGAGATTCTTAAGATAGATAAATGAATGTATTGTTGATACAATACAATTCAACAACACATTGAATTAATATCTCATGTTGACATATTTGTTAGTACATATAAATATTATTTATTTATTAGAAAATTTAATAACTCATGTTGACGTTCATCTAAATTCCCATAAATATCAAATAGTAATACTTCCTGGAGGCAAAATGATAAATTATAAAATCAAATTAAAGATGATTGTTTGAAGGATATATGATAAGATGTTATAATTATTATTTTCCTTTACATTATTAATGTTCGTTACTACGTAATCTTGTATGTAATATAATATAGTATTTTAGTTTTAATGACTAATAGATTGTAAATATTATTTTATAAATTATGTGATATGGATAATTTTAGTAGTTTAATATTTAATTTATTACATAATTTACAACATTTAAATTATCAGTCTGTTCCAAATCAATGTGGGACTCTAACCCACTTTAAAATTCTCATTCATGTCTAGACCCAACTAGACCAGGAGTGCAAACTAGAATAGATCTAGCTATGATACCTTATGAAAAAATGTTATGATACTTGAACCTAACTCAACCTCAAAATCTAAAAGTTTTATATACATCCGTACGAGTTTATTGTACAATTTTTCGTTTACTTGACCGTAGGAGACTCGGTGGAACCAAAACGAATTGTTAGCTTTATTCATTATGATTTGTGTATGAATATCCCTAGTTGAATTTTCTACGGATAGAAATTAAAAGGAAAAACAATCACCAAAATTCCTCCACCAGTCAAGCTAAGAGTACTCTTAAATTGGGATAAATATTTCCATAAATTATGAATCAATATAACTCACCTCAATCTCCTGTTATTTCTCAGTGGTAGATCTGTATCCAATATGGCTGGCACAAGGTGTTATCTAGTACAGAAAGATGGGTGAGGAGATTAAACAATAATTAGAGTTGTCAATGGCACAAACAGAATTACTATTGTGTATGAATGAAAATTTCTATCCCGCACGAGGTGCAAGTATTGTAAGTTGTGTGAGGGGTTGTTTGGCTGCCAAGTGTATGTTATGGGACCACATGTCACTTTCTTTCATTTACTTTTCTCATCTATTTTTAACCTTCTTTCTTTCTTCAAAACACTTTCTTGCATTTTTTTCTACTACTTGTTAACTCTTAACATAATTTTATTTTATTTTTGTATGATGCTTTTTTTTTTAATTTTTTATTTGAAATTTGGTATATGACTTAAACCGTGACAATTTAAGATTTGTATTGTGTAGAGCTTTGTTCAAAGTGATATATTGCTTATCAAGAATTTTTCATACTCAAAACCTCTAGTTAATCGAGAAACAATATCATCTTTTGCGCCATCATTTATTTAAGGAAAAACCAAAGTTGGTGTGTCGAAAAATTTAAATTTAATTTTTTGGAAAAGTTTTAAGGAATTGAAGAAAGTGAAACTACAAAAAATTAGTATTTTAAAATCTCGTGTCTTAATTTCATAAAATGTTTTAAAAAAATTATTTTATAAATGATATATAGAAAATATGAGAACTTAGATTTTATTTTTTTTATTTGTGTGTTCGCTTATAAAAGATCATACATTTTTAAAAAAAATAATATATATACCACTAGACAGAGTGTCCAGTGGTGTTTTATTAATATAAAAATCCTCAATAGGGATAAGTACAAGCAAAGGGGGGTAAGCCTTACCTTTCCATTCCTAATAAGGTTATGAACCTCTACTAATTAACAAGCATGAAGAAAATAAGAATTAGAGAGAACTAAGTATTCTACAACCATCATTGAGTTATTAACATACTCTATGATGACGTTACAAATGAGGATACTTAAATAATGCAAAAATATAAAAGCCAAGAAGAAAGTTGTGTTATCAACCTCAACCTTCCTTTTACAAATGTATGAATTTAAAAAAATAGGTTGCCCGTCTAAAGTAACCTGAAGTATTTTCCTTTTGTCTTCTTCTTCAAATCTGTCCAACAACACTTGATAGTTCATCACTTTTTCTTGGGTTGATTGGATCTTGTTAAATCTATTGACACTGTCATATGATTTTGCTTTGCCAGTCGCATAGATAGTTGTCTTGGAACAAACTCTCCGGTCACTTTACCATCCCAACTGTGTTGCCTACCATGCGTCTTCCTTTTCTTTTGTTACTTCCACTTCTTTGATGCCTAGGTGAGATATCCCCATCCCTAGCCACTTTATCAAAACATTCATCTAGTATATTATCTTCCTCATCCTCATCAAAAGAATCATCGCCCAAATCAATAGCATAAGAATTAGTGGGATTAACTCCTGATGCTAAGGCCTCTACTTCATTCTTCTTTGCAATCACACTTTTAGGCACAAATTCTAATGCTTGTGGACTTAATTTTCCATTCAAAATTGGAGGTGAGACCTGCACTTCTTCATCAACCAAATCAGCCCACCTAGGAGCACTCCTCTCCCCCTGATTTTCCTTTGAAATAATCAAATTATTTGTGAGATTAGCTTGAGAAAGTGATGACATACCTTTCACCAAATCTTTGTCATTTCCTTTGGACAAAATGAGTTGTCCAGATTCACCTTGAAGTTCCCTAAACGACTCTAAAGATTGGGTAAGGACCTCGTGAGCGAAGGTGTTCAAAGTGACTATGGGTGTCTTGATCGCTAAATTGGATTTGAGTGCCATGGCAGCCTCACATTCTTGAATAATCTTGTTTACTTCAGGATTAGAAATGTGTAATGTTGGAGCCATAACATTACCATCTTTAACGGTATCCTTCAAGAAATCATCAAAACTATTCGAGCATAATAGATCATTTGAGGAATTACTTCGCGAACCTGGAGAAACATTAGATGATGCCTTCCTATGTATAACCATGTTCCAGTTCTCTTTGCTGCAAGTTCCTCTCTCTTTGTTCAAATCCTTGTCCAGCATTATTGCTAATGAGTCATCAACGTCCTCACTTGTATTCAAAGCAGTTGAAACTACAATTTCCTTGGTTTGATGTACCGATTTTTCAACATGTTGGGGGACCTCATTTAAAGATTCGAGATTAAAATTCCCAATGCCAGAAACATCGACTTGCTGCATCAAATTGTCCATAAACAATTCACCACTTTGATTCACATGAACTATATAAATACATATTTAAAAATAATAATAAAAAGATTATGATAGATATTAATCTTCTGGACTCTTAATTCATATTCATGTGATTGTCTTTATAATAATCAAATTCTTTTGTATTTATTTTTTTATTTTGATAATGTCAGAAGTACATTTTATGTTATTTTTTTTGTATTTGTTAATTAATTATTATTTTTATATGATCATATTTTCTATTAAAAATGACAACCAAATAGCCGAAAAACATAACAAAAATTACGTTAGCAAATTTTAAATAGCATAAGAAGAAAATTTGGACGAAGGAGGGAGAGAGATTAGAGAAAAAAGTAGGACCTTTAGGCCATTTTTCTTGCAAGTGAGATCAAAAATCCCCTTGGCAAAGCATAGAAGGACCTCACACAAGTATTGTCTGCCACCTAATATCTATGCCTCTCATAGAATAAATTTTTTTCCATAATATATTATTATAAAAAAAAAAGACCCACTAGTAGTCATTTACTTTAAACAAAAAGACACCCAATAATATCTAAGATGATCACTCAACTATGAATTCTTCTCTCGAAAAGTCACTCAATATTGATTTTTAACTCAAAAGTCATTTAACTATGATTTATTTTCTCAGAAAGTCACTCAACTATGAATTCTTTGTTCAGAAAGTCACTTAACTTTGATTTTTAACTCAAAAGTCACTTAACTAAGAGTGTTTTACTTACAAAGTTATTCAACCTATTCAATTAATTTTTTTAATTGAAATTTTTATTTCTAACTAAAATTGTAAAAAGATGACCCACCTACTTGACTTGATCCACTAAGAATATAATATTGATCCTTTTATTTTACCTTTTCCCCCAAATATAATAGTTAGGATTTATTATTTTAAGAACCTTTAAATTCCATGTGTTTTGATTATTATTTTTTCTACACTATGTATAATATGTGTTTATAGAACATAGTTTCAGTTTGAAAAAAATAAAAATTAAGCATAGTATACTAACGGTGAAATTGGATATTTTTTAAGCATGGTATAATTGGCAATACAAATGGATACTTTTTTTTAAAAAAATTACTTAGGAATAAAAATTTCATTAAAGTAAATTGTAATTAAAAGTAATTACTTGAATAGGTTAAGTGACTTTGTAAGTAAAACAATGGTTGAGTGACTTTATAAATAAAACATTCATAGTTGAGTCTTGAGTGAGTGACTTTTGGGTTAAAATTCAAAGTTGAGTGACTTTCTGAAAAAAATTTATAGTGGAGTGACTTTTTGAGAAACGAATTCATAGTTGAGTGACTTTTGAGTTAAAAACCAAAGTTGAGTGACTTTCTGAGAGAAGAGTTCATAGTTGAGTACTGACTGTGTGAGATCTTTAACTCCATATCCAATGTGTGATGCTAATAATGGAGGGCAGACCGATGAGGGCAGGTCAAAAAAAGGATTGACAACCATTTAGACTGGCAAGCATTTTAGTCGAATCACACATTGAAATAGTCCAAATAGGAGAGGAACATAAAGAAAAAGTTACAATACATAACACAAGTTCACGGATATCCTGCCCATCAACTTATTATAACATCTACTCCCTCTGTCCAACAATAGTTGTCCACTATTGACTTGACACACCCCTTAAGAAACAATAAATAATAGGGGTAATATTATTATTCTATCCATTGACTTTATTAAATATAATACCTTGAAGAATGTATTAGATGATAACTAGTATTTAATAGCAAGGGCAGAATAGACACGAACGGTAAATTATCTCTTGATTTTCTAAACTGAACAAGTAATGTTGGACAACTATTTTTAGTATAGTGGACAACTATCTAGTCTCCTACTGTGTCAAGTAAATGAAAGGAGCAGTAGTGAAAAAAAATATATACTATATTTCAATAGCTGGCACAATAACAAACTTCAAAATTTTAAGTACATAGTAAAGTATCATGTCAATGAGCTTAAATCTAAGACTTATCAAAACCTTGGAGTTTTCTATATTCCAAGTTGTGACTCTGAAATGAACTACTTTAGTAGGATTTCACATCTTCATTCCGAATGTTGGTATGAAATTTCCATCAGATCGACAGGCACATACTTGATTCATCAATCCTGTAATGTTTGCACATTAGATGCATATAGATGCTCAAAAACACAACATATTTAGGAGTTTGTTTCTACTTACTTTGATAATGAGGTCAATACGATCGTTTCCTTTATTCTCTTCAACATCTTCCTTAATTTTGGCAGCTGAAGCCTTAAGAGATTCGTTCTCACACTTAATCAACTTAATCTGTTTCAGTGTTGAAATATCTGCAAAGCTAAGGGGGATCTCCTCGAGGTCATCACACCTCTTTATAACAAGTGTTTCGAGCTGGGGAAAGGATTCCTCCGAGCCATCCCACCTTGAGATACCTAAGTAGGAAATTACAACTCTCCTTAATTTCCTCAAATTTACCAATTTAAGGGATTGCTCTAAGATACCTTGCTTATCCTTGGAAAGTTCTTCACTGAAAGTGAATCTCACTCGACTTTCCTTCCAATCGCAAGATTGAAATTGGCTATCATGCCCCTTCACTGCCAGCATAAACTTTTCATTTCTACTCTTCTCCAAGCAAAAGTGAAGCACTACATCATGAACTTGACAATATTTGACCTTACCATTATATCCTCTCTTTGAAACCATTACCACGTTACTGCTAATGAGCTCCGTCAAGTAACCTTCAGCTGCCTCTTCTATTGATTCAATGTTCTGCACAAAGTCTTCTGCTATCCATAAACTTATCAATTTAGACACTGAAATTCTTGCATCCTCCGGAAACATCCCCATATAAAGAAGGCAAGGCTTTAAATGATCGGGTAAGTTGTTGTAACTTAACTGCATAGTTGAAAGACAATATCCTTCGGACTCACCAAGATAGGAAAGCAGAGAATTTTTAACCTCATCCCACCAAGACACTTCCATTTTCTTCCTTTTGATAATTCCAGCTATCAAGATAATCACCAGAGATAGTCCTTTGGATCTTTCTGCAACCGCTTGACTCACATCTTGTAGTTCAGGCGGGCAACCTTCCTGTTGAAACACCTTTTTCTGCAACAACTTTAGACTCTCATCGGGTTTTAGGAATGGAAGATAATAAGGATCAGTATGGTGCTTCGCTTGCTTAGCCACTTTCTCAAGTCGAGTTGTTAGGACTATTCTGCTTCTATTTCCAACATCTGGAAAACAAAGCCTTAAGTCATCTCATGCCATACCATCCCACATATCATCCAATACAATGAGATATCTCTTTACCGTTAATTTTTTCTTCAACATTTCAGCAAGGACGTCATCCTTCTCTCCCTTGGAACAAGTTAATTGACTGAAAATATCTTGTAATAGCTCTATCCGGTTATATGTTTGAGAAATGAGGCCCCATGCTCTAACATCAAAATGAGAAACAATGATGTCATTATTATACAACTTCTTAGCACAAGTTGTTTTACCTTTCTCTCCCATCCCAACAATAGGGATGACAGCTAGCTCACTTTTCCCTCGTATCAGATGCTGAATTATTATTTTTGTGTCATCCTCAAAACCAACAATATCGTCCTCATCATTCATAACATTGCTATGTTGAGGTGGCAGATGTTTAGATGGCTCAACTACAGAGAATGGCCTCAAAGCAAGGTTCACCGACCCCATCTTTGTCACCTCCACATTAATATGATTGATCTCTTCTATGATTGCAGGAAGTGAACAAAAAGAATGCCAAAGAGCATTATATTTAACAAGTATAGAGTCGATGGATACTTCAGCTTCATATGCCAAATTGACAGCACGCCTCTGAAGATCTTTAAGAATTTCATCATGTTTATGCTGCACCTTTGCGACATCTCTGAAAACAGATGTTAGAGATGAAAGCTTTTTCTCTAAAATACCAATATGGGGCTTCATCAGGAAATCTAAAATTGATTCAGATTTCAACATCTCATTCAATTTCCTTAGAAGAGAATCAAGAAAGTTCAATCCACCAACAGCGGGGAACTCATAATTAGATAGACTGTATTTTAAGGATTTGTACCTCTCCTCCACTTGTGCCTTTAGATCTTCAATTTTCTCCAATATTTGCATCGTGTCAAGATCAATTTCGCTAGAGTCTTCTTTGATTGTAGATTCTGCAAGAAGCATTTGAATTACACATAGTATGTCTCCCACAAGAACTCCAATGTTTGCTAAGACTTCATTCAGCCCATTGCCATTAATAACATGATTAGGCACATCACTGAGAAAAACCAACAAGAACTCTATTGCCACATCAATGTTTCGAGCAGTGACATTAGTAGGAAGTTTCTTAAGCTTTTGATTTCTAAGATACACCAGCAGATTACATAGATGATATGAAAATCCTTTTGGTAATATCTTATCCTTGAAAGTTCTTGATTGAGCAAACTTTGAAGTCTTTAGTTCACCAAGAATAATCTTTTGCATTTCCAGCTCCACTAGCACAACCAGGAAAAGTAGATAACAAGGCTTTCTCGAGATATCATTCTCATCCTCTTTTGAATCTGTTTCTTCTGAATCCATTTCTTCTTCATCCTCTTCAGAATCTGTTTCTTCTGAATCCGTTTCTTCTTCATCTTCTTCTGAGTCTTTTTTCTTTTTCATCCTCTTCGTAAAATGTTTCTTCATAAAATGTTTCTTCGTAAAATGTTTCTTCTGAATCTGTTTCTTCTTCATCCTCATTCCCACAAACCCAAAAATAAAAACATATTTGTCCGACATTGTCAGCCATGAACTGGATTCGGGTATCCAGACCTTTCAGCTTCTCATGCTCGACACAACCATTTATCTCTGAGACATATACATATCTCAAAAATTTAATTTTCTTTTGAACAATTTTCAGTTGCTTTATAAATCTAAGGATTTCTTCATTTTTAAAAGAATGGTTCCTTTCCAGGTACATTATTAGTACGTCATTTTAGATTCTTGCCGAGGCAATCCATATATTCTGGCAGATAGGAATCTTTCAACTGATCATAATTGTACCTTAAAATGGATTCCAGAAGCTCTGATTCTAGCCTTTCCATGTTAAGGTTACTTTTGCATTCATCTGGAATTCCACTAAAAACTATGTGAAGCATTTTAACAGTGGATTTGGCCTTCTCTGTGATTTTGACTAAGAAATTAGGCAAAACAAGATGATGATACATGATAAAGGTTTTCAAAAATCTTAGGTGCATTTCAAGTTTATCAATCTTGAAGCCAGCTGATCCACTCTTCTTCATCCTTCTTAGATGATCCAACATATCGCAAGTTCATCAACTCTGCAAGTTGACGCAAAATGGATTAATAATTCAACTGTTGTATAGTATCAATATATATATATATATATATATAACAATTTAGAGATTTTGTAAAGCAATAGAAAGTTAATTTATCTTACTATTTTCAATCAAGCAAGTTCCATCTTCTTTTGCCTTTTTGTATCTCAAAGTTCTGATCCAATCCTAGAAAAAGAGTTGTTCATAACTATATTCAAAGAACTAATTATGGTTTAACCAAAGGATTGGATTAACTAGACAGCTAATACATTGGCAGACAATATGCATTCCCATTGGCTTTCAAAGTCAATGGTTGCATTATTTAATGAAGTAGCAGAGAGACAACTAATTAATTGGAAGGTTAGTGTCCATTCCCAATGATTAATCAAATTATGTGGAAGGAAAGGATGGTTAGTAGTTCAGTTGGTTGATTACCTTAATTTTCACATTATAATTTATTAAGAGAAAAATGATAAATATACCTGTGAATAATCATAAATGATATACAGATACATTCTATCATACTTATGGGACATTGGTGCCTCTACCGTCCAAAAACTAGAGCATTTGTTTCTTTTTCTGAAACAAGAGTCTTCAGTAGTCTACAATGATCAAAGGAGAGTGAAGACACATATCATACTTGTGAGCTAAGTTGTTCTTTGTCATTATATTCTCCGTTTTCACAGGTGCCTGGCTCAGAATGACATGTTGTAATGAACTCATATCGTATTGAAATCGATAATTGGAGTTACACGTACAATTATAAGAGTTCATCTGAGACTGGATCTGCATCTACAGAAAGATAAATAAGACAAGATATGGCAACACAAAGTACATACTGCTTCCTTTGTGCAAGCAATTACATAACAACTAATTATACAAATAGTCTTTAATTGTCATTTTCAGTCGGGATTTTAGAAAGTGTGTAAAAGGTCTACCCGTTTGTAGTGGCAAAAGGAGACGTATTAAAGTCCTAATAGAGATTCTTACAAGATATTTGGCGTTGGGGGAGTAGTACGTGAATTCTCATCATTGTTACACATATTTTGGGTATTTGGGAGCCATTTTATAGAAATTTGGAGATTTTCTCAGTTTTTCGTGTGTGTAGCCCATAAATATTTGGGTGCTATTGCTTTCGGATAATTTTTTTGCAAAACTTTTACAGAACCCTCCGTAGGGAGTTGGGGGAGCAGCACGTGAAGCCTCACCATTTTTTACACATATTTTGGACATTTAGGAGCCATTTTATAGGAATTTGGCGATTTTTTCAGTTTTTCGTGTATGTTAGCCCATGAATATTTTGGTGATATTGCTTCCGGATGATTTTTATGCAAAACCTTTACAAAACCCTCCGTAGAGAGTTGGGGGAGCAGTATGTGAAGTTTCGCCATTTTTTACACATATTTTGGACATTTAGGAGTCATTTTATAGGAATTTGGTGATTTTCTCAACTTTTCGTGTATTAGCCCATGAATATTTTGGTGATATTGCTTCTAGATGATTTTTTTGCAAAATCTTTACAAAACCCTCTATACGGAGTTGAGGGAGCAGTACGTGAAGGTTCACCATTTTTACACGTATTTTGGTCATAGATGAGTTATTTTATAGGTATTATGCGATTTTCTCAGTTTTTCGTGTGTGTTAGCCCATAAATAGTTTGGTGATTTCGCTTCCAGATGATTTTTTGGAAAACTTTTACATAACCCTCCGTAGGGAGTTGGGGGAGCAGTACGTGAAACCTCACAATTTATACACATATTTTGGGAGTATTAGGAGCCATTTTATAGGAATTTAGTGATTTTCTCAGTTTTTCGTGTGTGTTAGCCCATAACTATTTTGGTGATCTTGCTTTTGAACGATTTTTTTGCAAAACATTAACATAAACCTCCATAGAGAATTGGGGGAGCAATACGTGAAGCCTCATCATTTTTTACAGATATTTTGGACATTAAGGAGCCATTTTATAAGAATTTAGCAATTTTCTTAGTTTTTCCTGTATGTTAGCCTATGAATATTTTGGTGATATTGCTTCCGGATGATATTTATGAAAAAAAAAACTTTACAAAACCCTCCATAGGGAGTTGAGGGAGCAGTACGTGAAGTCTCACCATTTTTTACACATATTTTGGACATTTAGGAGCCATTTTATAAGTATTATGCAATTTTCTCAGTTTTTTGTGTGTGTTAGCACATGAATATTTTGGTGATATTGCTTCAATTTTATTTTTTTGAAAAACCTTTATAAACCCCTCTATAGGTAGTTGGTGGAGCAGTACGTGAAGCCTCGTCATTTTATACACATATTGTGGGAATTTACAAGCCATTTTATACGAATTTGGTGATTTTCTCAGTTTTTCGTGTGTTAGCCCATAAATATTTTGGTAATTTTGCTTCCGAACGATTTTTATGCACAACTTTTTACAGATCCCTCTGTAGGGAGTCGGGGAGCAGTACGTGAAGCCTCACCATTTTTTACATATATTTTGGACATTTAGGAGCCATTTTATATGAATTTGGTGATTTTCTCAGTTTTCGTGTATATTAGCTCATGAATATTTTGGTGATATTGCTTCTAGATGATTTTTTTTCAAAAAATCTTTACATAACCCTCCGTACGGGGTTGAGGGAGCAATACGTGAAGGCTTACAATTTTTTACACGTATTTTGGTCGTATAGGAGCCATTTTATAGGTACCATGCGATTTTCTCAGTTTTTCGTGTGTTAGTCCATGAATAGTTTGGTGATTTTGCTTATGGACGATTTTTTTTCAAAACCTTTACAGAGCCCTCTGTAAGGAGTTGGGGGAGCAGTACGTGAAGCCTCACCATTTTTACACATATTTTGGGCATTTAGGAGCCATTTCATAGGAATTTAACGATTTTCCCAGTTTTTCGTGTGTGTTAGCCATGAATATTTTGGCGATTTTACTTCTGGATGATTTTGTGCAAAACTTTTATAGAATCCTCCGTAGGGAGTTGGGTGAGCAGTGCGTGAAGCCTCACCATTATTTACACATATTTTGGACATTTAGGAGCCATTTTGTAGGAACTTGTCAATTTTTTCAGTTTTTTCGTGTATGTTAATCCATGAATATTTTGGTGATTTTAGGACATTTAGGACCCATGAATATTTTGGTGATATTGCTTCCGTATAGTTTTTTTGAAAAGCTTTTACAGAACCCTCCGTAGGGAGTTGGGGGAGCAGTAAGTGAAGCCTCACCATGATTTACACATATTTTAGACATTTAATAGGAATTTAGCGATTTTCTTAGTTTTTCGTGTATGTTAGCCCATGTATATTTTGGTGATTTTGCTTTCGAACAATTTTATTTCAAAACTTTTACAGAAACTTCTGTAGGGAGTTGGGTGACCAGTACGTGAAGCCTCACCATTATTTACACATATTTTGGACATTTGGGAGCCATTTTATAGGAATTTGGCAATTTTCTCAATTTTTCGTGTATGTTAGCCCATGAATATTTTTGTGATTTTACTTCCAGATGATTTTTATACAAAACCCTCCGTAGGGAATTGAGGGAGCAACTCGTGAAGCCTCACCATTTTTACATATATTTTGGATATTTAAGAGCCATTTTATAAGAATTTGGCGATTTTCTCAATTTTTCATGTATGTTAGACCATGAATATTTTAGTGATTTTTCTTTCGGATAATTTTTTTGTAAAACCTTTACAGAACCCTTCGTAGGGAGTTGGGTGTGCAGTACGTGAAGCCTCGCCATTTTTTACACATATTTTAAACATTTACGAGTCATTTTATAAGTGTTAGACAATTTTCTCAATTTTTTTCTATATGTTAGCCTATGAATATTTTGGTAATTTTGCTTCTTGGCGATTTTTTTGTACAACCTTTAGATAAACCTCAATAGGGAGTTGGTGGAGCAGTACGTGAAGCCTCTCCATTTTTTGCACATATTTTAGATATTTAGGAACCATTTTATAGGAATTTGGTGATTTTCTCAGTTTTTCATGTATGTTAGCCCATGAATATTTTGGTGATATTGCTTCAGAATTATTTTTATGCAAAACTTTTACAGAACCCTCCGTAGAGAGTTGGGAGACTAGTACATGAAGCCTCACCATTTTTTACATATATTTTGGGTATTTAGGAGCCATTTTATAAGTATTAGGCGATTTTCCTCAGTTTTTTGTGTGTGTTATCCCATGAATATTTTTGAGATATTATTTTTGCAAAAACTTTGCAGAATCCTCTGTAGGGAGTTGTGGGAGCAGTACGTGAAGCCTCACCAATTTTCACATGTTTTGGGCATTTAGGAGCCATTTTATAGGAATTAGGCGATTTTCTCAATTTTTCGTGTGTTATCCTATAAATATTTTGGTGATTTTGGTTCTGGATGATTTTTTTGCAAAACCTTTACAAAACCCTCTGTAGAGAGTTGGTGGAGCAGTACATGGAGCCTCACTATTTTTTTACACATATTTTGGTCAGCTAGAAGCCATTTTGTAGGAATTTGTGAGATTTTCTCAATTGTTTGTGTCTATTAGCCCATTCATATTTTGGAGATATTGCTTTCGTATGATTTTTTTTCAAAACATTTACAAAACCCTTTGTAGGGAATAGGGGGAGTATGTGAAGCCTCACCATTTTTTACTCATATTTTGGGCATTTAGGAGCCATTTTATAGGGATTTGGCGATTTTCTAATTTTTTTTGTGTGTGTTAGCCCTTGAATATTTTGGTGATATTCCTTCCCGATGATTCTTTTGCAAAACCTTTACAGAACCCTCCTTACGGACTTGGGGGAGAAGTACGTGAAGACTCACAATTTTTACATATATTTTGGTTATTTAGGAGTTATTTTATAGGTATTAGACGATATTTCAGTTTTTCGTGTGTGTTAGCTCGTGAATATTTTGGTGATATTGCTTCTAGTGATTTTTTGCAAAACCTTTACAAAGCCCTCTGTAGGGAGTTGAGGGAGCAGTATGTGAAGCCTCACAATTTTTTACACATATTTTGGGCATTTAGGAGCCATTTTATACGTATTAGAAGACTTTCTCAGTTTTTTCATGGGTGAGCGCATTAATATTTTGGTGATATTGCTTCCGGATGATTTTTTTGCAAATCCTTCATAGAACCCTCTGTAGATAGTTATGAGAGCAGTATGTGAAAAATCACTATTTTTTACACATACTTTGGGCATTTATGAGCCATTTTATAAGAATTAGGTGATTTTCTCAGTTTTTTGTGTATGTTAGCCCATGAATATTTTGGTGATATTGCTTCTGGATGATTTTTTTGAAAAACCTTTACAGAACCCTCCGTAGGGAGTCGGGAGACTAGTACGTGAAGCCTCACCATTTTTTACACATATTTTTGGCATTTAGGAGCCATTTTATAGGAATTAGGCGATTTTCTCAATTTTTCGTGTGTGTTAGCCCATTAATATTTTAATGATATTGCCTTTAGATGATTTTTTTGCAAAACCTTTACAGAACCCTCCGTAGGGAGTTGGGGAAGCAGTACGTGAAGCCTCACCTTTTTTTACACATATTCATTTAGGGGTCATTTTATAGGTATTAGGTGATTTTCTCAAATTTCTGTGTGTGTTAGCCTATGTATATATTAGTGATATTACTTTTGGATATATTTTTTTGCAAAACCTTTACAGAACCCTCTGTAGGATGTTGGGGTAGCAGTAAGTGAAGCCTCATAATTTTTTACACATATTTTAGGCATTTATGAGTCATTTTATAGGAATTTGGCGATTTTATTTGTTTTTCATTTGTTATCCATGCATATTTTGGTGATATTGCTTACGGATAATTTTTTTGCAAAACCTTTACAGAACCCTCTGTAGGGAGTTGCGGGAGCAAATCATGAAGCCTCACCATTTTTACACATATTGTGGGCATTTAGGAACCATTTTATAGGAATTTGGCGATTTTCTCAATTTTTCGTGTGTGTTAGCCCATGAATATTTTAGTGATTTTTCTTTCAGATGTTTTTTTGCAAAACTTTTATAGAACCCTCCGTAGGGAATTGGGGGTGCAGAACGTGAAGTCTCGTCATTTGTTACACATATTTTGGGCATTTAAGAGTCATGTTTAGGTATTAGGAGATTTTCTCAGTTTTTCGAGGGTTAACACCTATGATTATTTTGGTGATATTGCTTTCGGATGATTTTTTTTGTAAAACCTTCATAGACCCCTCCGTAGATAGTTGGGAGAGCAATACGTGAAGCCTCACTATTTTTTACACATATTTTGGACATTTAAGAGCCATTTTATAAGAATTAGGCTATTTTCTCAATTTTTCGTGTATGTTAGACCATAAATATTTTGGTGATATTGCTTTTGGATGATTTTTATAAAAAAAAACCTTTACAGAACCCTCCGTAGGGAGTTGGGAGACTAGTACGTGAAGCCTCACCGTTTTTTCCAGATATTTTGGGCATTTAGGAGCCATTATATAAGTATTAGGCGATTTTCCTCAGTTTTTCGTGTGTGTTACCCATGAATATTTTTGTGATATTGCTTCCGGATGATTTTTTTGTAAAACCTTTACAGAATCCTCTGCAAGGAGTTGGGGAGCAGTAGTGAAGCCTCACTATTTTTACACTTATTTTGGGCAATTAGGAGCCATTTTATAGGAAGTAGGTGATTTTCTCAGTTTATCGTGTGTGTTAACCCAAGAATATTTTGGTGATATTGCTTCTGGATGATTTTTCTGAAAAACCTTCAAAGAACCCTTAGTAGGGAGTTGGGGGAGCAGTACGTGAAGCCTCACCATTTTTTACAAATATTTTTGGCATTTAGGAGCTATTTTATAGGAATTAGGTGGTTTTCTCAGTTTTTCGTGTGTGTTAGCCCATGAATATTTTGGAGATATTGCTTCCGGACGATTTTTTTTTTGCAAAACCTTTATAGAACCCTCCGTAGGGAGTTGGGGGAGCAGTACGTGAAGCCTCACCATTACTTACACATATTTTGGGAATTTAGGAGTCATTTTATAGGAATTTGGCGATTTTCTCAGTTTTTCGTGTGTGTTGGTCAATGAATATTTTGGAGATTTTGCTTCCAGATGATTATTTTGCAAAACCTTTAGAGAACCCTCTGTACAGAACTGGGGGAAGCAGTACGTGAATCCTCACCATTTTTTACACATATTAGCCATTAGGAGTCATTTTATAGGTATTAGGCAATTTTCTCAGTTTTTCGTAACCCTCCGTAGGGAGTTGAGGGAGCACTACGTGAAGTCTTGCCATTTTTTACACATATTTTCGACATTTAGGAGTCATTTTATAGGTATTAGATGATTTTCTCAGTTTTTCGTATATGTGGCTCATAAATATCTTGGTGATATTGCTTCCGAATTATATAGACAATGAGCTTAATTTAATAGGTTAAAAATTAATGAACTAACTAATACATAGCAAAAATTCAAGATAATTTGTGTTTCGTGACATATTTTCCGTCTTTGCCAAAAAGGCTCTAGGGTCGCATCTAATATTCCTTTACATGATAGAATACTAGGTGGGGATAAAATCAGATATAAAATTATATAAAACTTAATTAAAAATGCTAACAGTAAGATTAGTCTATACATGATTTCTACTTACATGATTCAAATGGTTAATTAATAGCAAATTTTTAGTTGTTTAATTGTATTCTCGACATGTTTTCATGTTGAATTTTTTATATCTAATCGTTGGGGTAAGATTCAAAACCATAACTTATGTCAACTCTAATATTAGAGATATTATAAGTCTGGAGGAAGTAAAAGATGATCAAATAACACAACACAAAACTTTATTTAAAAAAACAACACACTAAAAATAAAAATAAAAAGAACAGAAGAAAATTGAACAAGCATATAAACTTAGACATAAAACCAAATAACTAGAAAAATTAAACAGAACGTCAACTTCAATTCCAATATGAATAATTTGAATTGCAGCTATATTGTCAGCACATAAAACTTAAACTTCTTCGTCTAACCAAAGATATCGAGAACAAAATCCTCTTCATCAGACTCTTCTTTCTCTTCCACTTTCTTTTCCTCCTCCTTCTCCGCCACCGCTGCAGCAGCAGCACCACCACTAGCTACCACAAGACCACCACCAGAAGGCACTGAAGCTAGCTTCTCTCTTCCGGCAGCAATAAGTTCAGCAAGGTCTCTTCCTTTGACTTGAGATAATAATAACTCAATTTTTGAATCATCAGCTTCCGCTCCGACGGAGGAGAGAATTGCTTTCAAATCCTCCGCCGTGGGATTGGTGTGTCCACCCAACACAGCCAACAAGTAGGTGGCGATCACCTTCATTTTTTTGAGTTTTTTTTTTTTTTGGACTTGGTGAAAACTTGGGAACAAAGAGTGGTTTAGGGTTTGGGGTTTTTGAGAATATATAGCGTTGTTTGGTGTTTTAAAGGTGTTTTTTTTTCTTTTTTTGGTTTTTTGGTGTACAAGTAACGTAAGTAATAATAATTCTTAAAGACAAAAATATAACCTTCATTATGTTAGGATAAAGATTTTTTCCTTTTTTTCTAATTTCATTACCAAAAATTAATGCAAGAAATTTCAAAAAGGGTTAGTATAATAGCACTTGTTTTTTTTTTAGAATGGTAACTTATAATAGCACTTTTGATCACTTGGTTATTGATAAATTCAATTTTAGTCCTTAAGATAAGCACATTTAGCGTTCATTTTCTTGATGTGCACTTTTTTACCCCTTTTTGCTTATAAATATTCATAAAAAATTTTAGAATTATTAATCGTTTCGCCATTTAATTACTCATGTGATATTCCTGAATGTTATTTCTAAAAAAATAATCCATAATAACATATTTTTTACATATGGGATGAAAAGAATGGTCGGGTTCAGTCTACGATAGCCAATGCATCTAATTTCAATGTGAATTTGAACATGAGTAATTTCTATATTCTTTTGGGATGAAATCTATATAATTAGAAACAATATAAAAAAAAGTAAAATAAATTGAAAATATGATTTTATTAAACCTTCCTTTTATACTAGAAATGGCTATGACCTATAATAAAGCTCATTATTTATTTGTTTTAAACATCAATTAGTAGAATATAGAGTATAAACTTTTGATTCTCATTCTTTTCGCCTTTTCCTCGTTGGCTCATATATTTCAAAACGTGGGCCAAAGAAGAAAATTATTTTGTATTCCAAAACTAAAGAGATTAGATTTTTTAACACCTAAGGATTCTGAAAAAAGTCATTTTCTTCTATTCAAATTATAAAAGGTCATTGAAGATCAATTTCCACCGAAAGTTCCAAATCATATTTTTTATTCCAATAATACAGCTACACTATTTACTAATAGCATATTTGCCTAAAAGCAGAGGCAATGCAAGGGAAGCATCTTATAATACCATTTGCTAATTAAAAAAGAGAGAAACTGTAACATGTATTACAACTTACACGTCAAAAGCAACATTTCCGTCGATGCCTTTGAATATAAAGTCACTTTGTCAATTGTCCTAAAGCAATAAAGAAGGATAGCTAAGCAAATCCATTCAAGCTCAAGGCCTAAGATACACTAGTAGAAATTTTTAAAGGATACAGTAGAAAAGAACTCAACATTATATAGTCCTAACAAGTAATAAGATAGCACAAAACGGATGACCGGGAGAAGCAAAACCAAATCAGGGTAACTGCCTAATTTATGTGTTAATTTTCCTTTTATTGAGCCGTCAAGCAAGTCGGCCTTCACCATATTTCTGCTCTAGCATGGCTACTAGAGCAAAAAGAAACTAAATGAAAGGAGATAAAACAGAGGTGAATACACTTGCAATGAAGATATTTGTTTCCCGATAGCAGATGATGATCTTGATCTTTGACGAGCACCCACATTTGGAGTAATAGGAACTATTCGTGCTCTCCTTTTAATCTGGACATTAATATCTTGAGTTTTAGGACAACATAGTTGCCCCTCCTCCAGTGGTGGAGTTTGGCTTGGAGGCTTGAAAGTGGATGGTGGAATGTCAGTAGAAGCAGAGGTTTTGCAGTATTGGAACAATAAAAGAGTTGCTAATAATGAGAGAACCAGTATGGTTTTGGCTTGAATCATGTCTACTATGCAAGAATTAGATAGAGAGATGATGTACAATGTAGTAGCTAGGAGCAAGTTTGGTTAAATGCAAGTCGAGAAGGACGCTATATATCTAGCAAAAAGCAGAAGTGTATCCAATACAATACACCTTTTTTGCATCTTTCAAATATATAACGAACTTTTTGGTATTAGTAATCCATCAAAAACAGGAGAAAGTTTTAAGGGCTGAGTAATCACCCTTCAAAATGTAGTTTGAAAAATGAACAAGGTGGGGTCAGGGACAACTCTAAAGTTGGGAAAGACAATAGGTGGTACTAAAATATGAACTCTTTGTTTATAAGTAAACTTATCTGATTCAGATTCCCGCCACCCTCAATATCACAAAGAAAAGTGAAGAAAATGAGAAAAGAACATGTCTGGATTAAACTACGAAGAGCTAGAAGTCAAACCGTCCAACAACCTCATTTATGCAAGATCTCAACTACGACAAGGAATATGAAAAATAGTGATGCCACGGGAAGTCAAAGATTTGCTTAAGCTGACAATTTGGTGGAACATATTTCAACCAGGAATCTGGTTCCACAAAAAGAGATGTGGGATTTTGTTCCAACTTTCGGCACACGATGGTGTGCTAATGTCATGTAGATTTTGTTCAATAGGTGGATTTTACTATTTACATGCTGTTTCATATTTTCACATTTAAAGAGCATCTTTCACTTTAAAAGAACTTTGATCTTTGATGCTCTGGGAATTAATTAATTAACCAAGAACTCTTGAATTTTAAGTAAAAAAGCATTTGCGATGACACAGCTGAATTTTCTATGCACAAGAAAAGAAGATTTGTGTTGAAAGCAAGCTACTTACAGTTCACAAGGGAAAAGCTGCAGGTCAGTGCTTAGCTAAACAAGTTCTCAAGAATCTGTGGGTTTAGCTTTTGCAGAAATGACAACTGTCCCACTTGCTTGGCCACAACTCCGATTACACGATCTATGTACAGGACATAAAGAGAATTCCTGTTTTCTAGAAGTTCCAATGTTTTTCTTCCGTGGAGAATTGATACAACCCATTCTTCAAAAAGCCCTACAGAGTAAATACAAACGTATGGATATTGTCAGGTCCGTTTCCATCATTAACAGTATTAAAAATAACCTTCACCAGATAGGTCATTTATGGGAGCCTGCTAATTATCCTTGTGGGAATATATATCACATGCAGTAATTTCCCTCCGACGGAGGCAGAACTCCTCAGACCCGATAGAAGGAGAGGAAATAGGTTATAGAGAGAGAAAATGTGTTATGTATCCAAGTGATTAGAAGAAGCTCACTTATGTCGAAATCTCCACCTTTTGACCAGGTTAACAAATAATCTGAAACCAGAAATTCAATAAGCTGAATCCTGCAATTGAGAACGTATATTAGACAATTTTAGTCTCCTTTTTATGGGTTATAGTTTCAAGAAGATTCATAAAGAAATGAAGAAATTAAAAGAAGTAAATTGTGGATGCAGTAAAAAGCAAATACTAGGCAGTAAACTGTATGCCACATTATTCCTACAGCCCCTTCCAGACAGAAATCTAGCAAGCTTAAGCTATGGTTCCAAATGTGAAGTTTAAACACAACTCCGGTGATAAACCTTGAGGTACATGAACATCCCCAAGTTAACTAAGTAATCTGGCAATTCAGGCAGCATAATTTACTTTTTGTGTCTGAAGCAGGCACAGCCTCTGATCACTTAATTATTGCAGCGTTTCAAGCAATGAATAACTATTTACACTAAAGAAAAGGGGAGCACACACCAAGTAATCCTGCAGCTAAAACCGCCATTTAAAATAAAAAAAGAGATTGTGAAGATGATCGCAAAATATAGTAGTGATCACTCCACTAGAGGATACTAGAAGCAAATGATGACAATACCACATACAGACAACCATTTCAAACTTTATGTTAGCGTAACTGACAAAAGAAAGAACGGAACAGCCAACTCGAAGTAAATGTCATACTCCCCATAGGAACTCCAAATTTCAAGGAACAAATTCCAATCCTCAGATTAAAAACACCTTCAAATCGGGAAGTCTGGAGGGACAAGCGGTCTAATATAAAAATTACAGTGTTTTCAAACCTCTAAACAAGAAACACAAAATAAAAAAATAGTATATGGAAAGATGAATTATGTCCATGTTGCGTGTTCGATTCTCCCTGGTGTGCCATCATTTTTTATGGCTTTTCCAGCAGTACTTGGGTTATTTAATAGTTAATACATATATCACCAGAAATATATGGGAAATTGGCTTGAAATTGGAAGATAATTAATTAACATAACATATGATTTTTTTTTTGTTTTTTTCATCATTAATATTTGCACAAGGAAAATATGTTATCATACACAAAGGAAAAGAAATTTCGTCAAGAGTAAGGACAAAAATAATGGACAGTCGAACCTCTTTATAACAAGACACTTGTTCCGACATTTTTTGGCAGCTATAGTGAAATATTGTTATAGAGAACATACAATATAACATAACATGAAAGATTAGTTTCATGTAACAAATGGTTGTTATAGTGAAATGTCGTTATAGAGGATAGTTATAGAGAAGTCAGATTGTTCATCCCATTATTACCAGCATAGAAACAAATTTCAATGACTGAAGGAAGACAGCATTTAACAAACAAGAAGCCAGGCTTATAGCCTAGAGGTACCAGTTGGGATCTCCCACAATATGTATGGGTTTGACTCCCACTGCCCCCTTCTCCCTTCTGTTTCCCTTCTGCAGCCCTCTATTATGTGATAAGAAAGTTAGAAACAACTACAAAACAGAAGCATAAAAGAACAATAAAGCCAGATAATTAAAGACAACTTTATACAAGCTGGTGGGACTTACATCATGTACATAGAATTATGCATACTTGGAAAGGCATCATCAAATGGATCCATGAAAAGCAAACTTTCTGCCATTGCAGAAATCCTTTGAGAAACTGCAAATATTAGACACTGGCCGACAAAAGCCTCATTTCCGACCTTACGCATCAAATGTTGAATATAGAACTGAACATCAGCGTCAAAGTGATGAGAGTCTGAATCATATCATTAGGGAATCAAGAGTTAAGAAGCCATATAGAAGGAAATATAAGTAAGTTACATTGAGGAATTTAATAATGAAAATGCTGCTGTCCAAGAGCAAAAATCACTTTAAATCGCTGTGAAGACTCATGATCCAACTAAACTAATAATCAGTCCAACGATAACAGGGTCACAAGGGTCTGTCCTCTTTTGATTTCAATGGTCTTTGCTTCTAACTATTCAATATAATCCATATTTTTAAACTAATAAGAATTAGATTCAATGAATCTTTCAGAATCATCATTACAATAGTTTGTTCCTTCATATATAAATAATTTATTCATAAATATTATTCAGCATCCATCCAAAAGAATTTACATGATCTATGTCGTGTGGAAACACCAATTTTTTTGTTTCTTCTGCAAAAAAATTTAAGGTGTCTTTCTACACTAAGAGATAGTTTCATCACAAATATTGCTTGCCTCTGTCCAAATTTATGATACTATATTTATTTTGACATGTCCAAAAACTTTCTACAATACTCTACCAAATATTATCTTTTATATAACCTCAATAAACTTTAAGAATTCAAATTTGTTTAATGATTTGTCCACTGCTTTACTGTTTTATTGCTACTATTTAGAATTTGTAAGTCAAATTAACAATGATGCATAAATGGGACGATCAGAGTATAATAAATCAAACATCCATTATTGTATAATAGGAGTAACTGATTTGTTTCCATTTAATACGTATCAAACCAAAGAACTTTTATCAGTATCATGCTGAAACCATTTCTTAGTTCTGTATATGCATATACTGGGACATATCTACCAAAATCTTTATAATTAATTGAACATGCTGGTTCTACCATTATTAAGGTAGGAGAAAATAAACTTCCGCAGTCTGCTAAGGTGAAGATAGTCTTCAAAAACCTAGTATGAATAAAAAGAAGATCACATTATTACCATCTCTATGCAAGGCACTGCACATTCTTCTCAATAAACGTATGATTAAACTGTTGATAATGCCTTCCACGGGCTCTCTGTTTCTTTCAGTTGGTGTCATTGTAGCCAGTGTACCTTTAAAGTAGTAAAATACAAATACTGCTGAATTTGGAAATCACTAAAGAAAGAAGAGTAGACAGCAATGAACCCATCTGGTGCTATCTTAATATTACAACTGAAATCTCAGAAATTTAGGCATTCTATGCAGTGAAATGGTTCGGTACTTGGAAAAAGGTGTTGACAAAGAAGGGTAAATCGTGAACCTTTTGCATTTTCGAGTAAAAATTAGAAAGCTTCATGTAAAATGGCAGCACAAATCATGAAGATGGTTCTCAAAGAGCAATCTTTCCTTGAAAACTCAAATCTTAGGATGAAGCTTCACTAGACAGTTTTTTTCCATTTAAGTTTCAGAACAGATAATACATTCACTTATTAACCCCTTGATTTCAGCTTCTATCACAATCCTCAACACTAGAAATTAGAATATAACCAGTACATCTGTGAAATCATTAAACGTGGGTGTATTACAAACAGAAAAGCATATCAGGAATTCAAGTTAAAAATTTCCAGATGTTGCTCATGAAAAAATTGTACACGTGAAGGCAAAAGGAAATGAAAATATTGTATCATTACCAAGAATAAAGTCCACGGCTTGGTGGCACCAGTTCTTAAAATTACCTTCCTCCAACTGTAACACATTTGGTACAAAAGCCAAGTGAGATGAGACAAACGATATTCATAGCATAAAACAAAGTGTCACTAGCTGGGGCTAATTGAAACAACATACACTTTGAGGAGAAATAGTGTCACAAAGCTCCAAAAGAAAATCAACTGAAGCACTCAGTTGCTCAACATTATTTTCATTGTCATGTTCTGCCATATAAGAAAAAACAATATTCATACTTCTCATCTATAGCTGAAAACTCATGTTAAGAAAATTTTGCCAAACATGACCTAGAGTCTTCCAGAGATAAAATTATGGCACATGTAAGATATGACATTTATCACAGCATGGCTGACGTATTATAAGATCTCAACTCAGTGTAACTTCTAAAAATCATCACTTTGCAAGTTAACCATCAAAAGTAAAGACAAAATTACATCCATAAGAAGATCTCTAACTGAACTTTCACCTGAAATGCGGTGAAGTAAGGAATCATCTGGTCTTCTCCTCTTTCTCTCCTTAATCCTCACTGGAAAAATATACAAGTAAATGAATTCAGCTAATGTATATGAAGGCCGAATTGACAACTTTAGACCAATAACTACAACAGCATTCCTAAAATGCAAACCTTGTCTGAGAAATCTTCTCCGCAACACATCACTGAACCGTTGGTCAGAACCAGCTCCAATTTTCTTAGGACTCAATAATCCCAACTTATCAAAGAAATAACACTTGCATGATGCACTTTTTGGAAATATATCACACTGTGAACCATCTTACTCCAGGAAAAAAAAAGGTACAAATAATCAAAACAAAATAGCCGATCAATGTGAATCTACCTATACAAACAACACAGTAGTAAATCAAAATCAAACACATAACAAAAAATCTTCAGGTTATTCTTCTTATCATTCAATTTTGATTACCATACATACATATTCACAAAATTTCGAGGTCAAAATATAGCAAGATAATCAGAAATGTAAAGCCTAGATGGTCATAACTACACATTGTTATTTTCCAATCGAATCCATCACATAATAATAGATCCTAAGGAAATTGCAGTGATCATCAAAAAATTTCAATATAAACATTTAAATAGAAATAAACTTAAACAATCTAGCATAAACTATAACGAAAATTAAAAAAACTAACCTTCGGCTACTTTGAGATCCTCCTTGAGCCTGAGAATTTCTCGTTTACGCTCTTTTGCCTAAAAAATGAAAGTTAAGTAACTGATAATAGAAATAGGAAATCGAAGAAATTAAAGGAAATTGATCGAACTTTTTGTTTCCATTTAACAGCATCATCGGAATGAGAAAGAGGCGCGCAGGAAGAAGAAGCTGCGGCGGCAGGTTGAGGAACGGCGGCGATGGAGGAAGAAGGCGGAGCCGGTGTTGCTGCCGGAGGCTTGTGGAGGAGCTTTGATCGGACGAGTGCCATTGCGATAGCGAGTTTGAACGATTCATCGGAGTGGCTCTTCGGTTGATCTCTCAAAATCTCCATTTCTCTCACAGTGGTAAATGGCGGGAGTTAGCTTGTTTATAAAACGTTACTCGCGTGAGTTTTTTTGGATTTTGGACTAAAAAGTATTTTTACTAAATATGTTTGCTTAGTTACGTAGTTTTCCCATAATATTTAAACGAAATTTAAACGTCTATTAATTTTGGAGTAACTTCACACATGCAGAGTTTAAAAATGACTAAACTTCATGTACATATGATCGTAATTCAAGCACAAAATAGTTAAACTAGTCATATTTCTCTAAAGTTCAAGTAAAAATAATAATTGAAGCAATTGTATGTGCTTACATGTCTAAAATTATTTTGAAATGAGTGTACTTATAATATTATAATATTTTAAGTATAACGGATATAACTTGAATGGTGGTACAATAATCCGAGTATTTATGCACTTCGATCGTTAAATATGGTGGCTCTATTTGAGAAAATAATTCCAGCATAAATTTTAGCATACAAAATAATACAAGTATTTAGTTGAACGAGTTGAAAACTATAATATTACATTAATATTAGGTGTTAGGTCAATCATACAAGAGAAAATGATACTGCATAACTAATGCATTGGTTATCGACATTAAATTGTACTCATATCAAAGGAGCACAACGAGGACACTCGATCGTTCTGAACCCCTTCTTACGATATGTCAAATAGAGCGGGAAATCAAGTAATAGCTCAGAAGGAATTTTGAGTGTGAGCTTACACACCTAAAGACTCAGTAAAATCCTACAAGGTAGGAAGAGGGTGGTGTACACAAACCTTACCCCTTATATTTGCAAGATAGAGATGTTGTTTTTCGAGTGTATAGAATACTGATGGAAGCAAAGATATGATGGAGAATTCAACCACTAGGAGTAGAACTTCAAGAACCCTTTTAAATCACAACATACTACTCAAAAGACAAAACAATAAGTATAGCAAATTATACATATACAAACACACAACAGCACCAGCATAAGATAAAACTTAAATGTGTCTGAATTTTCCTTCAAAAATGGTATATAAAGGCTCAAGGAGTTGAAGTATGAACTCAACAGATTTGACAAAACTTTTAATCCATCTAGTCAAAAGAGAGGAGATAAATAAATAACTAATGAAATACAAAATGAGGGCCTCTTTGCCTAGAGCAAATATAAAGTACACAATTAACCATCCTCAAAAGGCAAAATCTTTCTTTCAACATACTACTTTCACCTTGGGAAAAAAAAAATACAACTCACTTAAAAATCAACCTGCTCTCGACCATCCTGCGGTTCAGTTGCTCTAAACTCCATTGGACATCAACAAGAAATGCTGAAAAGTGAGTTTGAGTACATTCCATCTACTGAGGTTACAGAAAATCGATCTTCTCAAAGAGTTGATCGAGCTTTTATTGAAAGAGAGCTTTGCATGCCTCAACATCGGATGCTTGTGAATCCAATACTGCTTGGCCTGTAGGACTAGAGCTAATAGATCCCATTGTAGCTGTGAATACGTCTTTCTGGTATAGATCATCGGTTACCTTCTTCAAGATCTCATTGACCACCTTGAAGTCGAAAGCTCCAGCCAAAACTAGTCTAGATATTATGTCACCAAAATTTACCGGTGCTTTTGGTAGATCCATGGCAAGGTCATCCAGCAGAGAGGAAAAGTTCAAGAATCCAGTGACCAAGTCCCCAGCAGTAAAAACCTTCTTCACAAACAAGTATTCGAGAAGCTGTGCAACTGGTTCAACACATGGTGGGCTTTTGTCTAGACCAATTGATATTGCTTCTTTGACAACCTCAGAATGGTAGGCTGGGGATTTGAGCTCCTCAACACACTGCAAAGCTTCTTCCAGAAGCCTAACACTGAAATATTCCTCAAGAAGAGATGCTGTTTTTCTTTTTAGTACATCAGGTGTCGAACTTGCAGCAGGAGCCTGGGGTTTTGCAACAACTGGAGAAACAACAGTTGTTGAAGGTGGTCTAACCGGTCCAGGAACCTGTGATGCAGGGTTCATGCCAATACCATAGGCCGTAGGGTGAGCAGGAGGAGCACCACTACCTTGCAATAGGGCACTAGGCCTGCCACTCACGTAACCACCACTACCCTGAGGCAGAAGCTTTGGGTTCAATGCAGGCGACTTGCCAACCAATGGTGGCTGACTTCGTCCACCAGCCTGAACCAGTGGTCCATTACCTCTTGGCATAGAGCGGGATCTAGGAACTTCCCAGTTGTCATTATCCATCCCAGGTGTACCAGGCATCTTCCTAGTTCCGGGCATTCCAGGCATCATACCACCAGTGCCTGGCCGATTGATAGGGAAGCCACCAGGGCTCAAACTCCCTTGAGCCGGAGGACCACGAGAATTTCTCATGCTTGCAGTGGCACCAGGACGCAAGCCCAAGGTCTTTTCTGCTTCAGAATGAATCTCCGTGATGGTTTTTGCTTTCACCTGTGCAAAAAGGAAAGAATATTAAACCATAAGAGAGTACTCTAGGGAATGAACAGGCAACAAATCCAAGATAGAAAGAATGAATAAGGTGTCACCTCTTCCCGCCTAGGGACCCAGCTATTGGAACGTAAGTCCAGCACATTACGAACCATAAACCGCAGTCGGGGAGCCAACTGGGGGTTCGTTGATAGTTCCTTCAACCGATTAAAGTACACATCGTTGATGTGCCTTGATTTTTGGTTCTCATCAAGCTGCTTGCCAATGGTGTTGAAGAACTGACAGATGGCTTCAACGTTCTCTTCTTCCGGACAGCTTGTGGGATCTTGTCCTAATAGTTCCTGTTAACAAATCAGTAATTACATTCCAGTTTAATGCATTAAAGACAGCAATCAGTATGGAAAAAAAGACATGAGCAAAAGGAAACAATTACCAACCTGAACAATGTGGTGAACAATCTTTTCAGGGACCATCTTTTGCTTCAAAAGCTCGCCAATAAGCTTAATATTGCCAAGAGTCCGCAATTTGATCATCCTTTCTTTGTCCTTGCGTTCTGACTCCTGATCAGGGGCTGTCATTTGCCTCGCCTCTTCTCGCAGCTTGTGAGCACCTTCAAATGCCTCCTGACAGTTATTCAACAGAAGGCGCTTGAACGTAATCTCTTTGCCACCAGGTTCATCAGAGGGAAATGGAGGCAGCTTTTCATTAAGATCAGAACACAGTTGGGCATACATCGGGCAAAATGTTGGTTCCAACACAGCCTTGTCAAATATCAAGGAAATAACACCCTGAAAGTGAAGATAGAACACATTAAATTTCCAAGGTAAGGAAAAATTTGAGGTGAACAAAAGCACAACTAAAAAAGAGGTATGCCAGATAAAGGAAGACAGACCTTTAGGATGTCTGCACTTGTTATCCCTGAATCTATCAGTTGACCTTTGAGGAGATCAAACTTCTCTGGAGTCAGCTTGTTGAGGATACTATAATCAATATTAATTAAGATCAATGAGTTAAGATTAATCCATACGTTCAACTAATGCCACATGTAGCAGTCTCATGTGCAAGTGAAAACATATCAAAAGGAAGTTTTGTATTGCGCAGGTAGAGATATACAGACATCTAACAGAATACAATAAAGCAGCGAATAGGGGAAATCAAGAGATGGACAGGGAGACAGGGAGACAGAGAGATAATGAACAACAATTACGCATATATATTTTGACAAAATGCATAACTATTACAGAGAAAAAATTACCCCTTCACAGTCTTCCAGACACGAGCTTCGTCAGAAAGATTGCCTCTTCGAACTGACCATGGCAGCTCAGCTTTGACAAGTGTAGGAGCAGGTCCTCCCTAATTCACAGATAAAAATAAAGGTTTCTGAGATCAAGAACTGAAAATAGCTTCATATCAGATATAAGTGTGCTTTGAAAATCATAACAACAATGCCCTTTGCTATAACAGAGAAAAAATGGAAATAAATTACGTGAAGAAAAATAGACATCTCCTCTGATAAACTAGCTGCCTTTCAGAATTATCATCATAATTGAATGATCAAATGATATCACTAAAACCCCTTACACCTAAATTTATATTACTACAGCCCAATTACTGGAGTTCCTGATCCACCACTAAATTTTGGCAAGGTACTGTATACTGATTAACTTAACAACTTCTCTTCATTTCTCAACTCTCATTTTCAGTTGGGACTGAAGAATGTGTTGAAAAGGTGTCTTAGCAAAACTGCCAGATTTTTTTTTTTTTTGATAACCGAGAAATCCGTCTGTGACCCGCCCTTTGGACCAATCACAGCCTTCTAAACTCGATGGATAATGGGCCCATCCCTCTACCCTTCTCCACTTAAATACCTAGCAGAGGTTTCTTAAGATAGATATTGGATGTGTTCTGGATATAATACATAAGGCAATAGCTTAAGAATTATTGGATGTGTTCTGGATATAATACATAAGGCAATAGCTTAAGAATTACCCCTCGGTTGGGAGATATTTGAGTTCTTGCAAACTGTGAGTTAAGCTGTTCTTGCCGGCCACCAAATTCTCTGTTTTCTCGTAGAGTGTCCCATGATCTGTCCTCTGTGGGGGCAGAAAATTGTGATGACTTGCTACGCCAGTCACGGCTATCTGGCTCAGAATAACGAGTCTGAGATTGGACCTGCACCTGCAGACAAATAAATAAGACAACTTGTGGCAACAGAAATTCATAGTGCAAGTAACTATAAAGTACAGCATTCCCTCTCTGTTCACTCTGTGCAGGAGCAGTCATGTTGTGAGTGGGTGGGGTTCCTGACATCACAAAAATCATAAAGGGGAAGGAAGTACAACTATCTTAACAGATACTCACATTGGTGTCTGCACGACTTCGACTGCCATCTTCACCAAACAATTCAGATTCAACTTCTTGTTTGATTCGAAGGATATCATCAGAAATGGCAACCACCTAGACACAAACAATCAACCCAATGAAAAACTGCAAGAAGGAAGAAATTGAGGTTGCCATATACATAAGCCAAAACTTTAAGATACCACTCTTACCTCCCTCAGTTGCAGCAGCTGATCTCGAGTATACCTAACACGCTCACGGCCCTCAAAACGTGAGTCTCCAGTCTACAAATATAAAAGGATAGTCAAGACACATATCACAAAGGAGTTCTTAAAGTTGACTCTCAACAATGAAAGAAAGGCATTATAGTAAATAAACGTGACAAGCATCAAGAACACTTGCACACTTGAGATGTCCAAATAAAGAGAGTTGGTCATCAGAAGCTACATTAAGATCCAATTTAAAGAAGTGTTTACTACTCTCTGAGTTGCGCCAGTTTTATTAGAGAAAAACATGCAACCAATTGATAACGAGCTCATATGAACAGCATAGCTTCTTGGAACTTCTTCTAACAAGTAACACTTAATGGGAATTTCAATGTTAGTAGGGTCTTTATGAGCAACACAATACTCCTTGGTTGCCCACCTAAAGCCTACCAATTGTTCTCCGTCCATATTTACAGCAGAAACACATTCTTAAGTGAGTTGCCAAGAATTAGGACATAAAAGGCAAAAATAACGGCAGAAATAATACATACTGATGCATGGATATTTCTATGCTACCGACAAGCCCTAATTCTGCAACTTAAAAGAACCAGGTGGACTACACATTCTTAAACAAAATTAACCCCATTAAGGTCCGGCATGCATGCAGCTCAACTAGTTCCACGAGATACATGCCACCTCCCACCAACAACAGGTACCAGGCAACTCTATAACGCTAGGACAAATAGGAAGAAATCACCTAGTGTTTTTTGTCTCGGTTAGGTTTGAACATGAGACTTCATGGTTCTCACCCACTTCATTGACATCTAGGTCACAACCTCGGATGCTAAAAACTCAATTTTTAATCATTCTTCCAACAAAAAAACCATAAAAAACAAGAGACACAGCTAACATTAGCAATTAGGCATAGCACAAGCTACACAGACCAATAACAGATTATAAAATCAAAGATTAACCCAAAAAAACTCAATCTTTAATCATTCTTCCAATAAACAGACCCCTAAAAGAACAAAAGACACAACTAACATTACCAATAAGACTTAACACAAGCTACACAAACCAATAAATCAGAGATTAACCAATAAACAGACCCCTAAAAGCACAAAAGGCACAACTAACATTACCAATAAGACTTAACACAAGCTACACAAACCAAAAAATTCAAAGATGAACCAATAAAACTCAATCTTTACTCATTCTTCCAATAAACAGACCCCTAAAAGAACAAAAGACACTACTAACATTACCAATAAGACTTAAACACAAGCTACACAAACCAATAACAGATATCAAAAATCCAAAATTAACCCAAAGAAACTCAATATTTACTCATCCTTCCAATAAACAGACCCATAAAAAGAACAAAAGACACAACCAACATTGGCAATAGACTCTCTAACAGATTGACAAACCCAATATTAACCAAAACAGAAACCAACAACAGCTAAAAAAAACACCCAATTCAAAGCCAAACACCCAAATAGAACCAAAATACTCAGATCTGAACAAAAGGGTATAAAAATTCAACCTTGAAAGATGAAATAGATGAAGAACCGCCATGTGGACGAAGCAAAGGGAGATCTGAATTAGTCGAGGAAGGTTCAAAGCGAGGGCCAAGCACTCTGCTTCCACCACCTCTGTTACCACCACCTGGTCTCAAACTTAACACGGTTTGATCAGCCTGCATAATACCTTAACTCAATTTCTCCACCGTCCGATCAATTCGAACAAAAAAAGAATCCAAATCTCTCAAAAAACACCCAAATCAAGAGAACCCCAGATACAAATAATATGTATCTAACACAATGAAGAAATACCCAGATAGAATTATTATGTATATATATAGGGGTGGTGACCTTTTTAGAGAGAGAAAGGGAGAATTTTTTTTAGAGAGAGAGAGTATTTCCTCTCTCTGCTAGGGAGAAGGAACGAAGAGAAGAGAGGTGAGGCCGCTTATGAGAAGGAGAAGAGGAGAAAGAGGGAAAGGAAACCCTTTTTTGGGATAGGTTTGGGAGTTTGAGATTTGTGTGAGGGTATTTTTGGTATATTAATTCTTTTTACTATGTATATTAGGAATTGTTTGGGTGCATTTTTAGGAAATACATGCCCTTTTTGACTATTTTACCCTTGGGCTATGGTTCAAAGTTTTGCTTTTGGGCCAATGAAAGTTTGTTTGACACATTTATGTCATGAACACTATTTTTGGGAAGTAAAAGTAATTAAATTTTTTTGGAAAAAAAAAAGTAGCAAGTATTTAGTATTCAAACTTTGATTTCGGCTAATAAGTAAATAATTTAATTTGGACAGTGTATATTTAGATATTTTAATCTATTCGTCTCTGCTTTGGCTCGTGGATACCTGATACTGACGTGGTACATAAATTTTGAAGGTATTTAGATGACCATTTTGTAGATTGGAGTGTTTAACTTACATAATACAGATACGTTAAGGTGTTTAGATGTTCATAGTCGAAGTTTGAGTATTTACTTATCCGTTGAAGTCAAATTTAAGACTTGTTTATATGTTTTTTTGGGTAAGTAAATTCTATTTACCAAGTAAACGTTACAGATCAAGAAAAATCAGCATGTATGGACATAAGTTGCATCCTTGCTAAAGCCTAACTCTCATATCTAACTAGCTACACCATATGGATACATATTCAAAACATGTTAGCAAGTAGATATCGATTGTCTCTCTCATGCGTCTCCTGAATAATATGTTTAATAAGTGAACTTGCTAGTTGCTTCTTCTTCTGCTTAAATATCATGTTAATATGTTCCAACCATAAGCAATACATTGTTCTAGCCATTGTTAATTTATACATAAGTTTTGTGCTACGTTTACCCTTCGTATACTTGATTGTCTAGTGAACCTCAGCTATCCAGTTCATTATGCCTTTATTAATACCTTGCCGAGTTAATATTCTACTTCACACTTCTACAACATATGCATATTGAGAGAACATGTGGTTGAGATCCTCATTCATATGCTGACATAGAGGATATATATGAGACTGTATCACACCTCGTTTTAGTCAATCTATCTTTAGGTGCAAGCCTTTCATATACTGCTAGCTAGGTACAAAATGAACAGTCATGTAGGAGCTCCCACGTATTCATCCACACCAGTGATCTCCACTCTACCTTCTCCATTGCACCTTTCATCTGCGTATTTGCCAAATGGAGTACTTTTCTATGACTCTTATACATGTCTCAATACGTATAGTCAGCCTCTATTGTAAATGTTGGGCAGCTTTCAGAATTCTTTGTACCACCCAAGAAGCTTGCTTGACTTGTATGTTAGATATGCATTTTTCATTAACTAATGAAGGCAAAAACTAGTCTTTCTAATAATTCCAAATAAACGGTGAGAATGACATAATGTAGTTAAAAAATATATTTTTCGATGTGTAAATTGAACTTCAAATAACTTAAAGTTGAGGTAACGTAATATACGTACATGCATGCATGTTTTAACATATTATTGAAAAATTATATTATACAAAAAAATGTTGTATAGTATTTATTTTGATCAAAGATAAGTTATAACATTCTCAGTTATTAGTTATTTGCATCATTAATATTTTTTAATACAATGATTTTGACTCTTGAAGTCACAAATAAATACGACTAAAACGATATAATGATTTTTTTAAAAAATACATGTGTAAGTTGAACTTCAAAAGACTTACTTAAGGTAAAGATAGACATATGTTTTAACATGATATTGAAAAAAAAAATTATGTAAAGAACTTGTATAACCTTTGTTTTGCCAAGATAAATATTAATACTTTTAATATAAAAATTATGATACTTGAAATCACAAGTACAACAAAAAGTGCAATAATATAAATAGGGTTAGATAATATTTTATATCGTTAACTTCTAAGATCATGACACTTGAAATCATAAAGTAAAATGATACGAACGACAGTATAACTAATGTTAAAGATTGTTATCACAATTCACAGGTGTAAAACAAAGTTTAGATGACTTGTTTAAAGTAACATGATGATTCATATGTTTTAACATAACTAATTTCTCGACACGTGTGTTACACGTATATTTTGAGTTAGTTATTATACAACAACAACCTGACAATGAATTGTTGAATCTATACTTAGGAATAGAAATATTTTAAAGGGAAAAATGAAAAATATACTCCCGAACTATCGTAAATGGTATGCAGATACTCTTCGTCATTCTTTTGAGATATTGGTGCCCCTGTCATTTAAAAACTAGAGAAACTTTATACTAACGGACATACACGTGTCATAATCTTATCCATCGATCCGACATTTATTAAATATCGGATCGACGGATAAGATTGTGCAACGTGTTCCTATTTAGTCTTCCGTTAGAGTGAAGGGCATATATGCTCTAGTTTTTGGACGACAGGGGCACCAATGTTCCAAAAGTATGACAGAGGGTATCAGCATACCATTTACGATAGTTCAAGGGTATATTTATCATTTTTCCCTACTTTAAAAAAGGCATGATTCATTAAGTAAAAAACGCTAACTAAATAGTTAAAAATACCAAAGACCATATAGCTTAATTGACTACAAGTCAAATAAGCTATAAACCTCTTTAAACCATTCTAATAAGGTAAGTAATAATGATTTCAATATTCTTTCCTAAATTATTTAATTATTTATATTATACCTTCTAAATTCCTAAATAAATATTGTACTTCATCACACGTTATAAAACGATGACCAGCAATACAAACACAACTTCACAAGGGTGTAAACATATTATTACTATTCTAAAAAGAGATTATCTCCTTATATTACATGAAAAATCATATATGATAATAAATACTATTACATTACTATACATGATAAATACTAAACATAGTAAATACAATTAAATACTATTATGTAATTAACATAAACAAGATCAAACATAAGAACTAAAAATAAGTGACAACACACAAGAACAATAAATTTACACACACAACAAACTAAAGTTGATACAAGACAAACATATTATTTATTATTACAAGAAACTAAAAATCAACTTACAAACACAAATAGCATAAACATATTCATTATTACAAGAAGAAACTAAAAACCAACTTCTAAAGTCCAAACATATAAACATTCTTTACACACCTAAAAACAAGATCAAACATAACTACAAAAAAAAAAAAGAGTTGAAACAAACAAACATCAAACTATTTCAATCTATTGCAACATCTAATCAACTTCTTCAATCTTAGGTCCCATACCGGGCCCGGTAGTGGTACCACCACCGGGCATTTGATCATCGTCCATCGGACCACCACCACCGCCATCACCACCGCCTTGATACATTTTTGCAATTATAGGATTACATATCCCTTCAAGTTCCTTCAACTTGTCTTCAAGTTCATCAACTTCAGCCAATTGGTTCTTATCAAGCCACTCTATAGTTTCTTGCACACTAGTTTCAATCTTTTCTTTATCCTCAACACTCAATTTACTTGCAATTTTCTCATCTTTTATTGTATTCCTCATATTATATGCATAATTCTCAAGTCCATTTTTTGCTTCAACTTTCTTTTTCACTTCTTCATCTTCAGATTTATACCTCTCAGCATCTCTTACCATTCTATCAATTTCATCTTTACTCAATCTCCCTTTGTCATTTGTAATTGTAATCTTGTTCTTCACCCCTGCAGTCTTGTCCTCCGCGGTCACGTTTAGTATCCCATTCACGTCTATATCAAACGTGACGTTGATTTGCGGAACCCCTCTTGGTGCTGGAGGGATACCAGAGAGTTCAAATTTCCCAAGAAGATTGTTATCTCTTGTTCTTGCTCTTTCACCTTCATACACTTGGATTAGTACACCTGGTTGACTATCCGAATAAGTCGAAAAAATCTGTTCTTTTTTCGTTGGGATCGTCGTGTTTCGTGGTATTAAAGTTGTCATAACACCACCAGCAGTTTCAAGTCCAAGACTCAATGGTGTAACATCAAGTAAAAGCAAATCTTGAACTTTTTCATCACCTTCACCAGTCAAGATAGCTGCTTGAACCGCGGCCCCATACGCGACCGCCTCGTCTGGATTTATGCTCTTGCAAAGCTCCTTCCCATTGAAAAAGTCCTGCAATAGTTGTTGAACTTTCGGTATCCGAGTCGATCCTCCAACAAGAACAACTTCATGAATTTGAGATTTATCAACTTTAGCATCCCTTAAACACTTCTCAACAGGCTCCATACACTTCATAAACATATCCATACACAATTCCTCGAATCTAGCTCGAGTAATCGTAGCATAAAAATCAATCCCTTCAAACAACGAATCAACTTCAATAGTCGTTTGAGTCGTGGACGACAAAGTCCTCTTCGCTCTCTCACACGCGGTCCTCAATCTCCTCAATGCTCTAGCATTTCCACTCAAATCCTTCTTATGTTTCCTTCTAAACTCTGTCACGAAATGATTAACTAACCTATTATCAAAATCCTCACCACCTAAATGTGTATCCCCTGCAGTTGCTTTAACTTCAAATATCCCTTCTTCAATAGTCAAAATCGACACATCAAACGTTCCACCTCCCAAATCGAAAACAAGTACATTTTGTTCACCTCTTCTTGATGCCTTTTTATCTAAACCATAAGCAATAGCAGCAGCAGTAGGCTCATTTATAATTCTTAAAACATTCGTACCAGAAATAGCACCAGCATCTTTAGTTGCTTGTCTTTGTGAATCATTGAAGTAAGCAGGAACCGTTACGACCGCGTTTTTCACTTTGAATCCTAAGAAAGACTCTGCTGTTTCTCTCATTTTGACTAACACCATGGATGAAATCTCCTCAGCTGAAAATTGCTTCTTTTCACCTTTATAAGTTACCTCAATCATAGGCTTGTCACCTGGACCTGAATATACCTGTCGATAAAAACACAATTATTATCGTTGAAAAACAAAGTAGATGTTCTTCAAGCTTAGATGAGGATATCATGAGATCAAATCAAATCACATTGCGATAGGAACTTCACCTATACAAAAACTCTTTGACTTCTACCCTTCAGAAGAAGAACAATCGACTCAAACAACTCTAAATTAGTCGAATCCAAAATCCTTTTGACAAAAATAAAAATACCCTATTTTGTAAAAAAATACCACTATATATTCATCTACAAAATTCATGTGTGATGTACGAGTGGAGTCTAAAGAAAATATGTGAGGTCAGGAGGTTATTTTCTCTAGACCCTCAAACCCCAAAAAATCGTTTTTTCAATTAAAAAAAACTATAGAAATAAAAGCACCAACAACAAAAAAGATAAAAGATAGCCAAAGTAAACGAATATTATGATAGTATACACTACTACCTACACTAAATAACAAGATAGTAAAACAATAATAATAATATTGTATAACACAATTAGTTGCACCAAAAGATAATAACCATTTATCTTTTATCAATTTCAAGTTATAGTCACTAATTAACATGACAAAAATCACTTCAATGTTACAAACCAACTACAACATATCCCATATAATCTTATATGTCTATAATACAATCAAGAGGTAGATCCAGAATTAAGAGTTTGAGTTCTAAATTTCATTTTTTAATTTCCTTTTAAAAGAAGAGAGGGGTTCAAACCCACAACTCTAGTGTAAAAAATATTTTCACGATCACTTCTTATCACTGAATCGTCAATCAATTTTATTATTGTAAACCGTCAATCAATTTTGTTAAGGGTTCAGACGTTAATGTACATATATATTTATTTAATTTTTTTATACAAATAAAGAGTCTACAAAAAAACTGAGTTCATCTGAACCCAGAAACTCCACCTATTTCCGCCTCTATATGCAAACCTTGCTTTTTATCTCACAAGCTACGAAAAACAATACAAACCCTCATAAAAAAAGCAATCACTTTAATATTACTGTAACTTTAACAAACTAAAATCTACATATAACACACAAACAAAATACCTTAAAAGGCCACAACTTCATATCACTTTGAACAGATGGATCACTAAATCTTCTACCAATTAATCTTTTAGCATCAAAAACAGTATTATGTGGATTCATAGCAACTTGATTCTTAGCTGCATCACCAATCAAACGTTCAGTATCAGTAAAAGCAACATAAGAAGGTGTTGTTCTATTTCCTTGATCATTTGGTATTATTTCAACTCTATCATTTACCCAAACACCAACACAACTATAAGTTGTACCTAAATCTATTCCTATCCCTTTTCCCTCTTTACTACTAGTAGTAGACATTTTTTTTTTTCAAGATTCTTTTTTGGGTATGTTGGAAAATTGGTCTAGTATGTGAATATGTTGTAAAGTTTGTATTTGGGATTTGTATATATATACAAGTTTGAGGAAGAATGGAGATGGTTCTAGATTTTATAAAATTGTTCTAGTCTAACTGATTAAATTAAAAATATTTGATAATTATATAATAGGTATATAATTTATGTATATCCATTAAAGAAAGTAAAACAGTAAATTTGTTCAGTGAAGATCTTAAAGGAGTTATTATCTTAATAATGTATATTTATGTGATTTAATTTATTTATTATTTTTGATAATTTTTAATTTACTTTTCACGTAATATATTTATGATCAGAAAATTTTACATGTTTCTTATTTAAGTTTATAAAATACTGTTCTTTAAAAAAAAACAAAAAAACTTTGTATCAAATTAAAATGGAAGAATAAAGGATAATAAATTGATACTAAGTAGTTTTAACTTTGAAAATACATGTCTAGACAACTTAACATTCTAACTTACAAAATGATCGTTTAGATATCTCTTAAATTTTTATATCACGTCAACATTACGTGTTTACGAGACATGGCGATGGGATAGGTGGTGATTATCTTAAATTTGAGCAGCGGTGGACGGTGACGTATGGCGGAGCTCACGGCGGAGTGAGGTGTCAAGAAAATTGATGAGTTGTTGAATATGATGAACTTACACGTAGCTATTTTGTAAGTTTTCTGAAGTACTTTGAAGTTGTATTTTTTGTCAGGTTGTAAAATGGGTTATTGGGCTATTTTTTGGGCCTAGATATTGTGCAAGTAGAACTTGGGTTTGATTTCACTGAGCCCAATGAGTGTGAATTGGACCTTCTGCAGCCCAACTGCAATATAGCCGCAGGCAAGCTCGAGTGAATCTATGTATTATTTTTTAGAGAGAAGTATTGAAAAACACTTCTGAATTTAGCACGAATTATTAGTTTTATCTTACGAACTATTAACACCCTTAAACACACTCATTTACTTGACTAACTAAATTTAGATTATACTCTCGATCTGCCACGTGATATAGCAAGTGGTCTCAAACTCTTGTAGAAGCATTAGACTCTTAATGGAAAGTCGAGAGAAGTGTTGAAAACACTCCTAAACTTGGCGAGAATTTATGATTGTATTTTACTCATGTTGCAATATCGAGGGTGTATTTAAATTTAGTTAGTTAAGTAAAAAGATATTTTTAAGGTTGTCAATAATTCATGAATGATACTAATAATGTGTGTTGAGTTTAGAAGTATTTTCAATACTTCTCTCTATCATTTTATGCAAATATTAATTATTCATATATTAGTTATATATCTATTAGCTATCCTGCATAAAATAATAATAGTTTCTCTCATAACTTATACATGTATTAGTTATGTGGGTTTCTATTTTTTTAAACAATCAAAATATGGGCATTGCCCATTTATTAAAATAAACCAGTCATACAAATAATTGTATACATAAATAACTTATTTCATATCTATTACAAAATGTCGTATAAGTTATACAAACATTAATACTTGAATAACTTGTTTCTTATCTAGCTACCAATTGACCCCTTAATGTTTAGCAAACAACACAAAGCACACTATTATTGGTGCAAATTACATTTTTAGTTAGAAAAAATATATATTATTTTAGATACTTGTATTTGATAAGATATATACATGTATTTTAAATACTAAATTAGATGTAATTTGTTCAAAACGTGATTCACATGTATCTATTATTGGCCTCTCTCCTTCTCTCCTTCTCTCCTTCTCCCCTTCCTCTCCTTATATGTATATGTATTTCACAATTAGAGACATGTATATGTGTTTTCAGTACCAATGTTTAATCAATTTCATCCAATATATTCGATATCAAATATCTAATGTGAATATAATATATTTAGAACAAATTAAAATCGTATATCTTATATATTCATGTATACATACATGTATTTGGTATCAAAATGTGTATTGATGCATTCATCAATTGCCTTTTAGTGCCGTCACCACCGAGCTTAAAAAGGGTCGAAAGAGAGAGAGAGAGGACGGGGTGGGGGTAGTACAAAGAGGGGAAAGCGTGGAGGGAGAGAGCGAGGAGAGGAGTGCGAACGAAAGATTATGTAATTATAATATATAATGAGATTCAATAGATATGATAGAGATATTTGTCTAATTAGGTTGCTTTTTCTTTAGTATTTGACCGGGTACAAGTAAGTTCATAATAATTAAAATAAAAAGCTCACACACCTAATAATTTAGCTATAAAATTCAAAAATCGAAATATTTAGCTATTGACCATCTAACTTAAAATCATAAAACAAAGGTTTTGGAGCCAATAAGAATTATCAATTATTATCAACCATATAAATAGAGCAAAAGAAAAAAAAAAGAGTTAAGACATATGGATAAGATCCACCACACTCTGTTTTAGCTCCTTCTCTGTAAACACCACCCACCCCCATCGTCCATGGCGGGTCTCACCACTAGTACCTCCTTCACCTTGACACCCATTTCCTCTAAACCCTTAACCAACAAACCCCTTTTCCTCCCTTCCCTTAATTCTTCCATTTTTGGGCTTCGATTTTATAATCCTCAGCTTTGTTCTTGCCCTTCACTTATCTGCTATTCCGCCACTATCTCCGCCCGATACGGCGGAGGTGGTGGTAGAGGAGGATTCAGGCCGCCCCCACGTTCTGAGGAAGATGAAGCACTTGATATTTCATCTATCAGGTATTTACATGTTCTTGTGTAACTCAGCTTGTGTAACATTATGCTAAAAATCTTATCTTTTTTGGTTTTATTTGGTTGTTGTGATGTTAAATGTGTTTGTTTGGGTTTAAATTGTATTGGGTTTTTGTTGAAGATGTTAATTCCTCACCCCCATTTCCTTTAAGCCCTTAATTCTTCCATTTTTGGGCTTCGATTTCACTTTCCTGAGCTCCATTCTTGTTCATCCCATATCTACTATTCTGCTACTGTCTCCGCCCGATATGGAGGCAGAGGTGGTAGAGGAGGATTCGAGCCGCCCCCACGTTCTGTGGAAGATGAAGCACTTGATATTTCATATATCAGGTATTTACATGTTGGTGTGTAGTTGTGGTGGAAACAAAATCTTGCATAAATGTAGTGTAAGACACTATACAATAGACCGCCCTTTCCCGGATTACGCCCATAGCGGGAGCTTAAATGCACTAGGATTCCCCTTTATTGTGTAATTGTTGTGCACTCAGCTTGTGTAACATTATGCTAAATTCTTATCCTTTTTTGTTTGGTTTTTGGTCTTATTGGTTATTTTGATGTTAAATGCGTGTGTTTGGGTTCGGAAGTATTGTTTTTCTTGTTGAAGAAGTTAATTTTATCAGAAACAGCCTCCCTACCTCCCTATTTTGTTAGTGGTAAGATCTGAGTACCTTCCCCGGACCCATGGGGTTACACTGGGTATGTTGTTGTTGTTAATTTTTTTAGCTTTCCTTGTGGTGTTTTGAAAGATGAAGCACTCAATTTTCCACTATCAGGTATTTACATGTTCTTGTGTAGTTGCTGTGCACTCAGCTTGTGTAACATTACGCTAAATTCTTAACCATTTTGTTTCGTTTTTGGTTTTATTTGTTTTTTGTGATGCTAAATGTGTGTGTTTGGTTTCAAATGTAGGGTTTTTTTGCTAAAGATGTTAACTTTTTAGTGTTATTATTGTGGTGTTTTGAAATAGGTCAGACAAGGTTAGGCTCATTGATGATAAGCAGAACATGGTTAGTCTGATTTCATATTTGCTTGTTGTGTTGGTTTCAAAGTTGTTATTGATTATTGATATTTTCTCCCTGATTGGTTTTTGTTATGTAGTTGGGGATAGTGTCGAAAATGGAAGCACTTCAGAGAGCTGAAGATGCAAGCCTTGACTTGGTATGTTACTGTAAGACTGACTTTTAAAATCTTTTTTCAACTTTTGTGATTATGTGGGAATAAACTATCCCTCAAATGTGACAATGCTGTCTTCTAATTTGCCTCATTTGTGCTAATAATCTTGTATTGAATGGTAAACGTGGAGTTGAGAAAACAATTTTATTCATGAGATGGCCAAAATATAGCAGGTATTAAGTGTTAAACTAGGCAAAGTTGACTGGAACAATCAATCTTGATAGAAAGAGGGTATACTGGTTGGGGGAATAGTACTATTGCTTCAGGTTATTAGGTGTAGTTAGAAGGGAATATGATGCAGGAAAAAGGAACTGAAAAGAGTATTATGCTTATCTAGAGGAGTAGCTTATCCAGAATATTGGTTATGATAATGTTAATATTGGTTTGATCATGTTATTGTTTCATTTGGTGGATATCTGTAGGTGATTCTATCGCCAGAAGCAGACCCGCCGGTCGTCAAAATTATGGATTACAAGTAAGATATATCAATTAGAAGTGTTTTTTCTCTGAATTTCGATTATGGTATATACTTCTTGATTTCTGGAATGATCTAATCACCTACATGGGGAATTGGAGTATTAGCTTTATGAGTGATTAAGGTCGTAATTTGCTGCTTGACACATCTAATGGAAGTAATTGTGGAACCAATATACAAATAGGAATAATTGTTGTGCCCTTTGTTCCATTCATAGTCCAAGTTTTACTTGAAATTTTTACTAGTATAAGATTTAAGAGTGTTTACTATTCTTACAGTTGTATAGTGATATTTGTGTTATTGGAAATAGAATAGAGAGGTAGAATTGAAAGAGTGAAAATCATGTAATCTCTTGAGTTATATATTTCTGTCAAAACTTTACTTCTTAGGGAAGTAGACAATATTCAAGACGTCTCAATAAGAAAAGTAAGGGAAGGGAGAGTTTCTATTGGACATCATTCTTCCATTTTCTTTTTCATTTGATTAGGCTTCAAATTGGTTGTGCATTATTCCTGTTTGATATGATTGATCATAATGCCTTTCTAGAATCAAAGTTCAGACCAAGCTTAATTACATTGTAGCACACTCGTCCTTAGGAGATCTGGTATTTCAAACAGATAACAGAGACCAATCTACTTGAGCTTGACTTTTGATTCCTTTTTATTTGTTAAACTACGAATCCATGCTTGTGTTTAGCTGTGAACATAATATAAAACCAAGCAAGTTTCAAAAGCATACCATTTTGCTTGAATTAGGTGGGTTAGCCTAGGTATGCACTGTGTCATTTTTGCTTGAAGATTACGTCTTAGCGCAAGTTATTATCTTGCATACTGATTTAGATAATTTATATGCTGACTAGATGCAAGGAGTATCTTGGTCATGGTTTTCTTATCATTTTGAATTTGCTAAAACACTAGCACACTGATATTTTGCTTTATTATTGCCAGCAAGTATAAGTATGAACTGCAAAAGAAGAAAAAGGAGCAGCAAAAGAAAAATGCTGGTACATGTCTTGCCTTTTAGAAGTTTTTTTTTCTTTTGAAACAAGAGACCCTGTGTAACTTCCTTTTACCAACAATTTTTTTTCGATGACAGCCAGCCGCATGGATTTGAAGGAGCTCAAAATGGGGTAAGGTTCCATATCATGTATACTTAGCACTGGTATTTATTGAGAAATTATTAGCTTTTTATGGTTCCGTCCCTTCATTAGATGGCTACTCAGTGAAAAGTTATGATACTATGGCCATATTTTCTTCCTTCTTTTTTTTTTTTGGTGGTTCAGTATTAAAGTTGATCTATACTTTATATGGTATTTTTGTGCATTCTGTGGATGAGTGCCTTACATACAAATGCAAAATAATGAGACCTCTATATGTTCATCCATCAAATCCTGGGAGGTGTCCCTAATTTTGTCTTCCATTGGACTATGTTGAATGCAGAAACGGTTTGTCTCATCTACTTACTACTTTTTGGGCCAATGAAAGAAAGTGCATGAAGTGTTCCCTGTGTTCATACACTTTCCTAATGGTGATAAGGGGTCTTATCTTTTCCGATGTACCAAAAAAAGAAAGAATGATAAAAAAAGAAAGAATGATAAGGGTCTCGTGAAAAAATGGTGAAAAGGGGAATTTCTAATATTGTAGTTCTCAGCATTCTAGTTAAGACTGAATTTACCAGGAAGAAAATTTATTTCTGTTGTTAGGTTTAACACGCGGTAACCATTTCAATGTTAATGTTTCTCTGAAGTAAAAGACCAATATCCTTACTGTAATATGTTGTGGTATGGTACATTGTTTATATCCTGTTTTCCCACTTTTGTTTATTTTGGTCTTATTTCTGGTATTTGAAGGTTTCTTTTGATATTGCAGTTATAATATTGATTCTCACGATTATTCAGTGCGTTTGAAAGCCGCTCAGAAGTTCTTGAAAGATGGTGACAAGGTAGCTCGGAATCATGTATTTTCCGCATGCAATCACATTAGAGAATTTGGTGGTTTAATGTTTAAATGTTATTTATTGGTACTTCCTGCAGGTAAAAATCATGGTGAACTTGAAAGGGCGTGAAAATGAGTTCAGAAATAATGCTATTGAGCTACTTAGGCGTTTTCAGAATGATGTTGGTGAGGTAAGCATGATTTGTTTTTTCTCGCGCAAAAAGTAAATATTAGTCAGGATTATCTCAAAAAAAGAAGAAGTAAATATTAGTCAGGAGGCATTGTGCCTGCAGTGTCCAGAAGATGTGAATAGGTTTAAAAGCGTGAACACTAAGATCACAACCTGGTCCTTTAATATGAAAACATATATGAGAAGGTAGTGGTAATTCTGAAAGTCTTGCCATTTTCGATACTAAACGAAGATGGTTATGAATCTTATCTGCTAGATCATGACTACAGCACTATTGATTCTTTCTTAGAGGCATTCAATCATCACATCAGATGAAAATATTTGTGGAAAAAGTAAACAAGGAGTAATGGATAATAATCGAACACTGTAAACAACATGAGTTGGGATTTGAAATCCAATATTTTTACTGTTACTCAAGATCAGCAGATTAAAGAATAACTTTGGTGCATACATGACTAAATGAATGATTTAAGTGTGTATTCTCAATTAGTCTTTTCCCTCTCCGGCTAATTAACGTCTATATTATGGTGCTATTCACAGCTTGCAACCGAGGAGAACAAGAATTTCAGGGATAGGAACGTCTTCATAGTTTTGGTACCGAATAAGGCTATTGTACAGAAAGCTCCTGAGCAACCGAAGAAAAAGGAAAAACCAGCAACTGAAGTTTCAGCCAGTGTTTGAGCATCAGATGAAAGTTTATTATAAGGGGTTATTAGCAGATAATTCAATGCATATAAAGGTGAGAGAGATGCACCCTGATATCTGTCTTGTATAGAATTTAGTCACATACAAGCCTGTAATAGGATGTACACTTGTGTAGTGTCTATAACAGTAGCAAGAAACATTCAGTTTTTGTAGTAACATTTAATAGGTGAAGTTGAAGTAAGTTTGAGCTTTTTCCTTCACTTGTTAAGTACTTATATTTCACATGATGTTTACATGACGAATATGAATATTCTCTAAGCATTCAGGGGTGTGACCTATCGGTCAATGAAGGTAGTATGAACTGTGGAAGAATAGGATACAAATCCCAATAGATGTTGTGGACTCACATGTAGGACCAACCGCACACTCGTGGCCAATATCCGCCCCACAACATCACCACATCCCTAGTTGGGCATAGTGTGCTGCCCATGCGCCCTCGATCTAACGGCTTAAGCTGAAAGAAAGACGGGCAAGAATCTCATGATAGTACAAAGGGAGAGCATCTCCCACTAGAAAAGAAAGTAGTATTCAAATTTCATGGGGTCGTTGTTACTAATTCATTCAAAGTATAGACTCTTCATTTCTTTGCAAGTGATTTTTTCTCTAATGTCTAAGTTGGGAGTGAATAGAACTATCTCACAAATGCTAGTCATAGTGAACAAAGTTATCCCTTACCTCTACTGGTTGTAGGTATTCGATTGAGTTACGCATGTCGTGTTGACTTAGACACCACCTTTACTAAAAGGGAAAAAAAGAGTTTTTTTTTTCATTGTTGTATTGGTAGGATTTTATAACAAAGGAGGAACTTACCTATCAAAAAGATGAACCATCAAATGTTAATTTTCTATCTACACCTATGACTTATTTTATTGGTGACTTCAAATTGAAGTACTTTGCAGCCCAAGCATCCTCTAGACATATTTATGGTTGGAACTTCAAATATAGTATCCATTTCATAGCTATTTGTAAATGTCTTTTTCAAATAGTTGACTTAATTCATTACAATTGATTTGGTGAATGTATAGCAAAACAATCTTATAGCAAACAAAAAGGATTAATGTCTTGCAAAGTTTGCTATTTCATCAAGCAATGTTGTTTTACTATTCATATAAGGCCAACCATGCAATTTATGCTAACCTTTACAAAGTAATTGAAAAATAGTTGAAATTTAAAAACAAGTTTTTGCACGGATTGCCCTTTTTGGGGTGATTTTTAATTTGTCCTTCAAATCAATAATTTTCTAATTTTTGTCTCTACTTTTAATTTAATGAAAATTCAAGGATTCAAGTTATCTTTAACTATGACCTAATTTCACAAGGCATAAGTTCTGTAGAAATCAAGTTACACCTTGCGAATATTTTATTGCCTTATAAGGCATAACTTGTGCCTTGCAAATGATCACTTAAAAAAGTGGTGTAAAAAAAGTCACAAATAGTTGAAAGACTAGAGTTTCTCATTTATAACCATTTGTATAAAGGAATATAATTAACTTGATGGGGGAGACGCAATAGTGCAACTTCAATCTTGTGGTGTATTCGTTTGTATAAAGTAAAGTTTCTTTTTAATCCGCCTCCCATCAATTGAGACAACGACAGTTATACTGAAGTTTTCAGGTTGATAGACTAACCCAAGTCACCCTTAAGGAGATTTCCCCCCACAATTAGGCATCCATTTAATATAATTTACAAAGGTTAAACTAAGTTTGATAATATCCCAAATAAATGAAAAAATATCAAGATAGCGGTTAAAAAAACACTATTTAACTCAACTACCTCAGATCTCTTCATCCAAAACCACCAAACAATTTTTTTTTTTTTTGAGTTATTTCCTTTCTAAGTTTCCTTTTTGCTCATGTAAAAAAAAAGAGTGAAGGTTCTATGCATCTAAAACATTGACTTTACCCTTTCAAAATTTATTAGGCAATGTTCTTTCCAAAATTTTCATTAAAAAAAAACTTATTTCAATGACAAAAGCTAAAAATATACTCCAAACAAGTTTCTTTCCAAATTAGAAATTAATATGGCTCTTCCACTTGACATAAAATTGACTTATTAAAAAAGTAAAACCTTTTTAGTAAACTTTTCCACAAATATTTTCAATAAAAAGCTTCTTTTGAGGACAAATGGAAAAGCCTAGACACCAATCAACAAGTTTTTTTTTCCAATTTAGAAAATAATTTTGGAAAGCATTAGTAAAGAGCAAAACTCTTTTATCCTAATCATGATTTGAACCAAAAAAACACATCTTAAACCAATGATTCAAAATAGTAACTCTCAAAAGTGAAGGACCATTGACACAACATTTGAAAACATTGGGGACTAATTTGACAAAAAATAAAAAATCCCAACCAAAGTAAAAGCTTAAGCAAAGAAGCTGGCATACTAACAAGAGAGAGAGAATGTGCATATGGTTGTTGGTAAAAAAAAAAAGAAGAGGAAGCTTAGCTTAAAGGCAATGGAGACTCTGCAACCAACACATCTTCCATAGAATGGACACATTAGGTACAAGAAAGATACATAAAGAAAGTGACACTAGTACTACTAATCAACATTCTTTCTTTCATTAAAAAAAAGTAATCTTTAATACCATATATACCATTCTCATCACCCTCCATTTCTCACTAGAATCATCCTCAGCCATGGAAGCCAGTGCAGGTCTAGTTGCTGGTTCTCATAACCGGAATGAACTTGTTGTCATTCATGGCCATGAAGAGGTAAGACATTCTCTTGGAATGTTCAAAGTTAACACACATAACAACTCCTATGTTGCTCGGACTCTTCAAAAATATTGTTGCACTTGTGTTGGATCCTGAAAGATGCTACTACTTCTGGAGGATCCAACATGCAGTTGGCACATTTTTGAAGAGTTCAAGAAACATAGATAATTAATGTCTTTGAGACATTCTCTTGGAATGTCCAAAGTTAACATTGAAGTGCACAAATAACCTGTGTTGCTCGGACTTATGTCGAATCCTCAGAAAATGTACTACTTTTGGAGGATCCGACATTACGCACTCAGCGCATTTTTGAAAAGTCCGAGCAATGTAGAAAATAACAGTGTGGATATAGATATTTGTGTTTGAGAGATTTCACATTTTTTGTCCCTCAAGCACAAGGGGTCTGTGCACTTTATCTCAATATGCATCTTCCTTAAAAGAGTGAGGAAAGTAATAACAAGGAAAAAAGTGATGTTAAGAGATAAAAGTGGATATCAACAATGAAACTTCTGTACTTATGTCTCTATAACAGTTAATTTATGGTGTTGCATTTTTGTTACATCTTCATGTTCAACATGACATCTAGAACTGACAAAAATCTGTTGTTTTTTTTTTTTAACCTTCTTCATTTGTCCTTTATTTGCTGCAGCATAAGCCATTGAAGGATTTGAGTGGACAAGTTTGTGACATATGTGGGGATGAAATAGGCTTAACAGTGGATGGTGATCTTTTTGTGGCCTGCAATGAGTGTGGTTTCCCTGTGTGTCGGCCTTGCTACGAGTATGAGAGAAGGGAAGGAACTCAACAGTGTCCACAGTGCAAGACCAGATACAAACGTCTCAAAGGTATATACACATCTTGATGAATAAAAACTATTCACATCCATGCAAACTTTTTCTGGTTGTTCGTGTCATTTATTTTCGGTTTTTAATTGTATTTGATGGCTTGAAGGGAGTCCAAGGGTGGCGGGAGATGAAGATGAGGAAGATATTGACGATATTGAACATGAATTCAAAGTTGATGATGAGCAAAACAAGAACAGAAACATTGTTGAGACCATTCTCCATGGTAAGATGACATATGGAAGAGGACCAGAAGACGAAGATTCTGCTCAGTACCCTCCTGTCATTGCTGGAACCCACTCACATCCGGTATGAATATTAAATCCATATCAAATATTACCAAGACGAGAAATTTTGAATATCTTGAGTATGAAAGCATTTTGTGGATGCAGGTTAGCGGTGAATTCCCAATATCGAATCATGGAAATGGAGAGCAGACGTTGGGATCTTCGCTTCACAAAAGGATACATCCCTATCCAGCTTCTGAATCTGGAAGTGCAAGATGGGATGATAAGAAAGAAGGAGGGTGGAAAGAAAGAATGGAAGATTGGAAATTGCAGCAAGGACATGTGGGGCAAGATTATGATGACTCTGCTGACGTTGATATGTCCATGTAAGTAGTTACAATTGATCAAAACATGAAAATGTTATGCAAATACATATCTTGAACCATAATACTGAGGCTTCGGAGATCGGAATAACACACGAGCAAATGCTCACATCTAGGTTGTTTCTTGGTTATTTCCTGTGGTTGGAGATACAGATACTAGCATTTGACTATTTCAATTCACTCCCTTCTTTCTCATTCACATTCACATTCACATTCACATAAATGGAAGTGAAAGGAGTATTATATATGACAAGTTATGACGGTAGGAGTAAGAAATTAGTGAAAATGAGAATGCACTTATAGATATACAGAAATGTATAGTTAGAAAAGATTTCGGGTATAGCTATTACTAATAACTATCAGATTCACTAGATTGCAGTGATTTCTTCTCAAACACATAAATTCAATGCTTAAAATAGTTAATACAAAATGCAACATGCTCTCAGCTAATCAATGTGAGAAAATGCAGGGTGGATGAAGCAAGACAGCCTTTATCAAGAAAAGTGCCAATAGCATCAAGCAAGATCAATCCTTACCGGATGGTGATTGTAGCTAGGCTGGTGATTCTGGCCATCTTCCTTCGTTATAGAATTCTGAATCCAGTGCATGATGCGATTGGTCTCTGGCTAACTTCTATCATCTGTGAGATCTGGTTTGCCTTCTCTTGGATCCTTGATCAGTTTCCCAAATGGTTCCCTATTGACCGTGAGACTTACCTTGATCGTCTCTCTCTCAGGTGACAATTCTTTGCAAGTATGTGCTTCCTACTACTAAAAAGAAGTTAATCCTTAAGCATGGACATAAAACCAATAGTATACCAAGTTAATTTCCAATATATACACCTTGTTTACACAAAGTCTTCAGTACAATATAAGATACTGACAGAAACAAAATCAAAGTTCCATGAAAGAGATAGCTTAGCGATCAGGCAAAACATACAAGAAGAGAAACTATGGCAAATCATATTTGCACTCTAATCTTACTGAGATTGTAATTTTCAAAGCTGCAAGTCAAATCATAGTCGAAAGGTTTCTTAAAGTTCTAGCAATCTTTTCAAGATAAGAACTTTACGACTAGAGAAATACATATTTGACCAAAATTTTGATGTAGGTATGAGAGGGAAGGAGAACCAAATATGCTTGCCCCGGTAGATGTCTTCGTCAGTACAGTGGATCCTATGAAGGAACCTCCTCTCGTTACAGCTAATACAATCCTCTCAATATTAGCAATGGATTACCCTATTGACAAAATTTCATGCTACCTATCTGATGATGGAGCTTCAATGTGCACCTTTGAAGCACTATCAGAAACTGCAGAATTTGCTAGAAAATGGGTTCCCTTCTGCAAGAAGTTTGCTATAGAGCCTCGAGCTCCAGAATTTTACTTCTCCCTAAAGATTGATTATCTCAAGGACAAAGTCCAGCCAACATTTGTTAAGGAGAGACGAGCAATGAAGGTAAAGCTTGAACTCTTGCTTTCATCAGCTAGTGCTACATAAAACTTTCCATGTCACGAATTACAAATCTCATTGTACTTGACAGAGAGAGTATGAAGAATTCAAGGTAAGAGTCAATGCACTAGTTGCCAAAGCAACTAAAATGCCTCCAGGAGGGTGGATCATGCAAGATGGAACACCATGGCCAGGAAATAATACCAGGGACCATCCTGGTATGATTCAAGTCTTTTTAGGCCAAAGTGGAGGAACTGATGTGGATGGACATGAACTCCCTCGTCTTGTTTATGTTTCTCGTGAAAAAAGGCCTGGTTTCCAGCATCACAAAAAGGCTGGTGCTATGAACGCCCTGGTAAACATGGAAACTTCTGTTATTTGCTAGTTAATACTCCAGAGTTGCACGTCAAAATTTTTACACATCTACTTTAAAACATTATGCACACTACATCAGATATTTCGACAAGAAATTTTGCAGAATCACAAAACATTCTACAATGTGATCCTTGCAGGTTCGTGTTGCAGGAGTTCTTACCAATGCACCATTTATGCTTAACTTGGATTGTGATCATTACCTTAACAACAGCAAGGCTGCCAGAGAGGCCATGTGCTTCTTGATGGACCCACAAATGGGCAAAAAAGTTTGCTTCGTCCAGTTTCCTCAAAGATTTGATGGAATAGACAAGCACGATAGATATGCCAACCGAAACACAGTCTTCTTTGATGTAAGATTAAGCAAAATGTGGCACATAAGGACACTAAGAAAAATACTAATTCTTGGAATTTATATGAGATTAGTTTATCATGTACTTATTTCTACTACTTGGGCAGATTAACATGAAAGGCCTAGATGGAATACAAGGTCCAGTATATGTTGGCACAGGATGTGTCTTCAGAAGGCAAGCATTATATGGCTACAATCCTCCTAAACGGGCCAAGCGCCCAAGAATGGTGAGCTGCGACTGTTGTCCATGTTTCGGACGCAAAAAGAAGCTTGACAAATATAAATCTGAAGTCAATGGAGATGCAGCCAATGCTCAAGGTTTTCATATATCCACATTCCAAATATTTTCAAGTTTCAAGTTTCAAATAACAAAGGAGCCTATTAAATAAGATCCCCTTTTGAGATTAATTTTCCTTATTTTCTCTTTTTCTTTTCTATCTCTCCACAGGATTTGACGATGACAATGAGCTACTAATGTCCCAGATGAACTTTGAAAAGAAATTTGGTCAGTCTGCAATTTTTGTGACTTCAACTTTAATGATTGAAGGTGGGGTTCCACCTTCGTCAAGCCCAGCAGCCTTGTTGAAGGAAGCTATCCATGTGATCAGCTGTGGCTATGAAGATAAAACAGAATGGGGTTTGGAGGTAATGTTCATCTTTGTTTCTGTGCTTGCAAGAAAGAACTTGGTTGACAAGGGATAAACAACAAATAAGAAAACCAGAACTATTCTGAGAGTTTGACTATTACCTTTCAGAAACCTTTTTGAAAACCAACTCTAACGCAAAACAACAGTGATTAAAGAAAATATGCTAGTGCTTTTGATACAAGCATATTTCAATTTGTGAAACATGAAGGATATAAATGCTTAAAACTTCCTGTATGTGTACTAGCATGAGATACATAACAATTGTAATATATTCTAATGTAATCACCTTTATGAATATCTTTGATTGAAGTAACTGTTTTTGAACTTGCAGCTGGGATGGATATACGGTTCTATCACAGAGGATATCTTAACAGGTTTCAAGATGCACTGCCGTGGTTGGAGGTCAGTCTATTGTATGCCTAAATTAGCTGCATTTAAGGGGTCTGCTCCAATCAATCTATCAGATCGTCTCAACCAGGTGCTTCGATGGGCTCTTGGTTCCGTTGAGATCTTTTTCAGTCATCATAGCCCAGTTTGGTATGGCCATAAGGGAGGAAATCTTAAGTGGCTTGAACGATTATCATACATTAACACAACTATTTACCCCTTCACTTCTTTACCTCTCCTTGCCTACTGCACTCTCCCTGCTGTCTGCTTGCTCACTGGGAAATTCATAATGCCAGAGGTAAGCACATGATGTTTTTACTTAAACGGCATAACTTTAAAATTTTGAACACCTGTAGAACACCAGTTGCACCTATGTAGCTTCATATTTCACAAGTTCACTTGCTTTCTGGGATAGTCGGTTGACTAGAACTTGCATTTCATTGATGCAGATAAGCACATTAGCAAGTCTCTTTTTCATTGCTCTTTTCCTCTCTATCTTTACAACGGGAATTCTTGAGCTAAGGTGGAGTGGAGTAAGCATTGAGGAATGGTGGAGAAATGAGCAATTTTGGGTTATTGGAGGTGTATCTGCCCACCTTTTTGCTGTAGTACAAGGTCTTCTCAAGATTTTGGCTGGCATAGATACCAACTTTACTGTGACATCTAAGGCAACAGATGATGAGGACTTCGGAGAGTTATATGCCTTCAAGTGGACTACTCTCCTTATTCCTCCAACAACAATTCTCATAATCAACTTGGTTGGGGTTGTAGCCGGAATCTCTGATGCCATCAACAATGGATACAATTCATGGGGTCCCCTTTTCGGAAAGCTTTTCTTCGCCTTTTGGGTCATTGTTCATTTATATCCATTCCTCAAGGGTCTTATGGGCAGGCAGAACAGGACTCCAACCATTGTTGTAATATGGTCAATACTTTTAGCCTCCATCTTTTCCTTGCTCTGGGTTCGAATTGATCCATTTGTGCTCAAAACCAAAGGACCAGATGTCAAGCGATGTGGAGTCAACTGCTAGCATGCTCATAATTCCCTTTTCAAGGCCATGCTCTTTGGAGTGCACACAAGCATCTTGATATATCAGGGATCTTGTATCCTCCCCTGTGTGGGCTCTGATGTACACCCCTCAAACTGGAATATGCAAACAAAAGAATAAACCTAGTGTGAGAAGTTCTGTTTAGTGTACAAATTGTACTCAATTTTTTTGATTGTTCAAATTGTACTCGATTTTGCATATAGCTTAATGAAGTGTTTGAAGGCAATCTGCTAACTTTTTCTCACTTGATGGCCAACTATGAGTTTTGACAGAACTTTCAAGTAATTAATCTTTGAACTTAATGAATAAAGATGCAATACAATATCTGAGGGAAGTCTCAATGAATGAAGAGTATGAGTGTGCCGCATACCCTCATCCTATCTAAAAGGGTAAGTGAATATATAAATTAAGGGAATTAAAAAGAATTTCCATGAAAATAACACTTGACACTTGTAGATGCATGTCAACAATTGAGACAAAAGAAGATCTGAGACAAATTCATACAAACCTTTTCGTAACATATTCTATGCATTCAAGCAGATAGACACCGCAGCAACTTCCCCCGCATCAAATGCCTAGGACAACTTGGAACAATGAGAGAAGGACATGGAATATCATATGAGGAAAATGTATCTAAGAGCTCAACCTAGGTATACCTATTTGATCCAAAGTAACTTTCAGTTGATATTCTGCTCCTCTACACATTTGTATAGCTTATATTTAATCAATAAACTACAGAATGCTAAACAAAGGGGTGGAACAGAAAAGGAAATAACAGACTGATATTTATTGATTATACAGTGTCAAAGAATAGGCCTAAAGTGCTGTCTTGATGTAAGAGTAAAATCAGCGAGATATTATGATATTTATTGATTTTACCCAGACAACCTCAAATTGTCTAAAGCACTGCAAACAACCAGTTTTCATGACCAAAGAATAGATTACACTCTTCCTCAGACTGCATAATACTCAAAACGGTATTGTACAAGCCAAAGATTCCTTTAGCTTCAGCTTTTCTTATGAGACAATTTATGTTGCCTACTTAAAATAAAAAGCAAATAATGGCATTGATATACTTGAACCTTTGACATTGCCCATTCGATAAGTGGTTTGACCTATCCCGCTGCCCTTGTTCCTATAAGAAGTGGATCTAAGCACAATGTAAAAACACATTGGCTCCACTGACCTCCATAATGATCCAAAAGGCTGAATAAACATTCTCGGCAGGAAAAAGCCATTTTACCAATAATCCGCACAGGAACAGTCTCCATCTTTGAAATGATGAAATCTGTTGGCATCCCTTACAACAATAACCCTGTCTGTGACCTTGGAAACAAACTTGGTGAAATTATGGCAATCCACACAAACCCTTAGGTTCTTGATGATTCTGATTTCAGTTCTAGGTTCAGAAGTTAAAAGTCCAAAAGCAATAGCTAATTTCTCGCTATGAACTTTGACCATCAACTCCTTCTCCTCTTCCTCAACATCATGCAATGCTGTGCTAGTTTCCGTGTGAAATCCAGCCTCCCTCATCTTCTCCATCAGCTCCTCCAGCTTTGCATAAATAGCTGCTGCTTGAGGATGTGACTGGTCGCTGGATGTAAAGACATGTTGGTAGCCATTGACCTCAATTAAAGTGCACCCAGGGGTCTTTGCTAGATTCTTGTTCTTAAGAACTTTCCTAACTGAAGCAGCTTGACAATAATTGCGGTCTGCTGAATAGATGTTTGAAAGTAAAACATAATATCCGACACTTCCTCTGTCCATCGCAAATAACCTATCCGAAGCCAAGCGAGCCAAGTCAATATTTTTGTGGACCATGCATGCACCGAGTAATGCACCCCACTCAGCTGGACCTGGTTCAAGAGGCATCTCATAAATAAATTCCAAAGCATTTTCTAGTTTTCCAGCTCGGCCCAAAAGGTCCACCATGCAGGCATAATGTTCCGGTAATGGTTCAGTGTCATGAGCATGACTCATTGAATGGAATATCTTCTGACCTTCTTCTACTAAACCGGCATGACTACAAGCATACAAAGCACAGAGGAAAGTGACACCAGTTGGGGAAACTCCAGAATGAAGCATTTGATCAAACAGCACCAATGCCTCTCGACCACATCCATGCAGGCCATAAGCTGAAATCATAGCATTCCAAGTAACCACATTTTTCTCCGTGATGCTGTCAAATACTTGCCGTGCCTCCTCAATATTCCCACACTTTGCATACATGTCAACTAAAGCAGTTAACACGTAAATGTTGGACTCAAATTTCTCCTTCTTTATTAAGTCATGGACCCATTTTCCCATACTTAATGTTCCAAGTTGAGCACATGCAGAAAGTATACTTGTGATTGTGACAGGATTCGGATGGATATCTAACTTCTGCATTTCCCGAAAGAGAGATATAGCCATTTCTGTTAACCCATTTTGGGCATAACCTGATATCATGGCATTCCATGAAGCTAAGCTTTTCTTTGGGGACTCATCAAACAGCCTTCTTGCCAATTCCATTTCATTGAGTCGACTATAAACTGTAGTCAAAGCAGTAGAAACTGAAGGATTCGATACCATCCCAGATTTCACACAAAAACCATGGATAGAACATGTAAGGGTCAGATGACCAAAAGGACAAGAAGCCGGAATTAAACCAACAATAGTACTAGAATTAACTTTCTCCCCATGAACAAGCAATTCTCTAAATAACCTCACTGAAGATTCATTCTCATTATTAAAACAAAAACCAGCAATCATCGCATTACATGAAATCAAATCAGGCTCTCTTATCATCCCAAACAACAATTTAGCAGTAGAAATATCCCCACATTTCGAATACATCGAAATCAAACCAGTAAGAACATACTCATGAACATCATACCCCATCTTAACAGCCAAACAATGTATCAACATTCCATTCCTCAAATCCTGTAACTCAGCAACAGCAGTAAGTACCACAGCCAACGTAGTCGAATCAAACCCCGTCCCTCTCCCAACCATATCACCAAAAACCTGTATACTCTCCTCAAAACAACAATTCCTCACCAACCCAGAAACCATCGTATTCCACAAAACACTATCCCTTTCAGGAATTCCATCAAACACCTTATACGCATGACCAATTCTTGAAAAACCCATATACATATCCACCAACGCCGACCCAACAAACACATCCGAACCAAACCCACTAACTATCACATGCCCATGAATCAAAATCCCAACTTTCTCACACCCAGATGACGAAAAACCCGAAACAACAAAAGCAAAAGTGAAATTATCAGGTTTAAGTTTACAACCTTTAAGAAGGTCAAGATAAAGGGACAACGCTTCAACCCCTAACCCATTACGCGATAACCCTCTGATTAATACATTATATAGGAAAAGATCAGGTGGGTTTGTGTTATTGAAGGTCGTGAAGAGATTTTTGGCTTTGGAAATGGATTTGAAGTCGGAAAATTTGTGTGTTAGTTTAGTGATTGTGATGAGATCGTTGCTTAGGCCATTACGGATGAGATTTGCGTGGATTTGATTGAGTTGGGAGAGAGTTGTAGCTTGGTTGATTAAGCTTATGAAGAAGTTTCTGTCTCTTTGAGCTATGGATGCTATGGTTCTGTAAATCATTTGAGAATTTTTGCTTCACTCTCAGAGTGGACTGTGGAGTGGTGTTGACGACAAATATATATAGCTTTGGCGGGAATTGTTGTTAATGTCGTTTGTGGAAAAGGGAGCTCGATGTGTTAAGCTCCCGCCATATGCAAGGCTCGGGATGATCATTCAATTCCCGCCCATATGCAAGGTTCGGGAAAAGGGCAGCCCAATGCATTAAGCGTATGTTATTTGCAAGGTTTAGAAAGAGTGGAATCATAAGGGTCATTTATGTAAGAAGTTGTTTTCACAACTCAAGCTCACGTGACAATAATTTTACTAGTCACGTAAGCTTTCTGCAAAGAGTTTTTGATTAGAAAAAATTTAAAAAGTAATTTAATAAAATAAACTTACATGAATTCCTTAAAAACATGTCTAGTAAATAGAGAACTATCCAAGCTCCCACATTTTTTTCTTGTTTGATGATTCGAACTCATAACCATCTGAGCAACTCCCACTTACACTTGTAAAAGAGAAGAGAGGGAATATGTTCTTGTTAGGATACAAAAAGACTTTGAAAAAATTAAAAAATTTGCTCGCTTCTATTCTAAATCAAATCAAATACACGGCTTCCATAAATATTGCAACAAATAAGTCTACTCCTCCCTCAATCAAAGGTCTCAGTTCAAGCTTTGGGTATGATTTTTTTTTCGATAGAGAGCACTTCCACCAAATAAAAGCCCTCTCAATTCAAGCTTTGTGTATGAATTTTTTTCCGATAGAGAACACTTCCCCAAATAAAGCCCTACATTGGGTGGGAAAAAATTGATATAATTTTAAATCATATTCAAAAGTTGAGGTGTACGTTAATGACAAGAACATGTGGAGTGCACGTTGGAGTTACGTTAATGACGAGAACAAATACAAGATAATTTGCTAGCAATAAGGGTGTCAAAAAAGACTAACATATGGTATATTTGAACAATTTTTTATAAATACAAGAAGAAATTAGAATATTTCTCAGTAAAAAGATTACGCTAAGTATATTGTTATCATAAATATAAAATTTGGAGTTACACGAGAGAACTTTAAGAACAAGCTCAAAGATGATCTTTGAGAAGTTTGCATCTCCTCTATAATTAATGTTGAACCTTTTTTCTTCCTTTTGCATTTCTTTTTTCTTGTTGATAACACAAAAAGTTACACTAGGATAGACTTTTTGCAAGATATGTAATGAAGAAAAAGAATGAAACAATTCAACTTTCCCATGATAAATTAGAATAATGAAAAAAAAAAAAAAAGAAGAAAAAGAATGAAAAGGAAAAACCTATTTACTATACACACTAGCTAAAAGCCATTTGGTAAAACTATCTAATTTCCAAGTATGAGCTTCTCATCACTTCTCCAAGCTTGTTTCAACTGTATTAGATGAGACCTAATGCTATATTCTTCTACCTGCAATTATTGTCAAGTAATCTCAATAAATAATCGTTCTATCGAACGTGGAACTTCAAACATCAAATGTATACACACACTATTCTACCCGTCGTGTATTGTATTTGGAATAAAGACGGGGATATAAGTTTAGTGCAGGCTCAGAATGGAGATGAGAAACTCTCCTAACATGAACTATATGCAGATTTAACATAAGCTAGACATGCTGGGAATTATTTTGATGGCTGAGAAATCCGTCTGGAGCCGACAATTTGGGCCAATTATAGCCTTAGAAACTCGGGGATGATGGCTTGCCCCTCTAGCCTACTCCGCTTAAATATTGGACTTAGTTTGCTTGACGCAAGACTCAAACTTGTGACCCTTACTACAAGTCCTTGAACCTTTGCCAGTTGAGCTAACCCATGGGGGCAGCATGCTGGGAATTTTCTTTTGAGTTTCTATAATAAATACTGAACATTTTGTTGGTTACTAGAACCGTAAATTGTCATTGCTGGGCAAAAACTAATGCTGATCAATGCATATTCATGCTGATCTTGAATTGTCATCCTAAAATGCAAGGATTGACGAATGAACAGACCTGAACTAAAGCACAGGAAATCTGAGTCCCAATGACAGAACTAGAGGATGACTATGTCGATAAGAAGAACTATGACAAGAGAATAAGACAGGGAGGAGTGTGAGGACTAAGAAGTAGCTGCGGATTTTCTATAACGAAGGCAATAACTTTAGGGCCCCAGAATTTTTTGTCTCACCTGCATAGCTGCTGTTGAAGCCAACAAGGCTTCACATTCATCCAGCATGGCTCGCTCTTGAGCTGCCACATCAGCAAGTTCAGAAACCAGGCTGTTCATCCCTTCCACCTGCAAAGTGCAGAGCATAAATTTAGGGTACCACAAACAGAAGTGCCAGTACAGGAAAAATTACATACAAGATCCTAGCAAATCATGACATCAGTTTGAGCCTTAAGATTGTTTAGCATTCAGTACTTCTAATCAAACAGATTGAAAGCAATAAGCTAGGTTCTATAAATACATTTCAAATATACAAGTAAATAATCCACAGAAATCGTGCTCTTGAAAGTCACATTTTTTCATGTTCCAACTACAACAAATTAATCAGATAGCCAAAGAATGTATCATAACTTGTGATACAACAATTATTGGCAGGCCTCATGACTTCTGTTTGTGCTCAAGTAGTATTTGGACTTTGGCAATTCAGAGTTTCCACCAGTCAGTAAAGGCCAAAGGCAATCCAGAAGGCCTAAGCATAACAATATCAAGCCTAATTCTTGGAGAGCACTACAGTATTCATCGATAGTTTACTTTCCATATATCGTGGATAGCAAGAGGTTTTTTTTAGAAAAAACTCAGCATGAGATTTCTTTTTCAAGATACATAATCCCTTCAAATCTATTTTTGAAAATCGACACTGCAGAAGGGGGCAAGATGAGGTAACTATCCCGTCTAAATAACTTTTGAGTTGTGAAACTCTCAGTTGTGTGACTACAGAACTATTCAGGTAAGTTACTAATAGCTCTGTTACAGAAGACTATGTGCTAATGACTTTTCTCTATTTCTCTCTAAGATCAGCTCTCTGTCTCTCTCTCATCTACATCCATCAAACAAACAATTGAGGATTGTGCAAAGCCAGACAGTAAAAGACAAGGCCCATTCGGTCCGGTTCTGCAAATGCATTTTATGTAACTTAACTAAATTGAGAAGGAAAGTAAATTAATGGGAAGAAAATACACACACATTAGAAAAACTAAATTAATGTAAGAACTCACCCTAGACAATATAAAACGCATGGAAGATCCCATTGCCTGCATTACATCAACAGCTGAGCAAACAGCTTCCTTAACACTTTCAATGTCACCCTATAAAAGAGCCAACTAGAATAAGCCTTCCTGTCCTAGGAAACTGATCCCAAAGCACCAAGTATGAAGTTGCATACCTTAGCTCGTCCAGTTATTGGAAGACGGAGAGTGCATGCTTGTAGGTCTTGTATAGCATGGGATAATGAACTGGTATGATCCCCTTCAATTGAAGCCCACTCATCAAGGTAGGTAAGCTGAACCAGTCATTTTCCATTAAAAAATCAGTTCGAACATTAAAGCAACATCTACAATAGAGATCTAAATAGAAAATGAAGGTGGGTTTTAACGATCAGTTATGCTACTAAACCTCTCACCCCCCTCTAACGAACCCCTCCCAGAGAAATATGATATAGTTACATACCATTCTTTTGAACGCTTATTTTCAAACTATATTAAGATACAGAGAAGTCGAATCAGCATAAGGATAAAAATTACAAGAAGTCTGGAAGAGTTAAAGTAGGGCCTGATTAGAAATTGACTCTGAAGGAAAAAATCAAGCTCAAACTTCTACGTTTAAAGCTTCCACATATATGAAGTGAAGATATCTAAACTCACACATTCATGTCAACGTCAAGTGTTTTGGGTGTTATAGGTTCCAGATAACAGGAAGATATCATATAGCACTTAAAAGTTGGTACATTCTTGTGGCTAGCAAGTGACTGCATCCTCCTCATACCTACTAGTTCAACTATGAAACAACCCATCATAGACTACATTCATATAGTGTTCAATGATATAATCTAAAACGGGAAATTTTTCATGGGATTCTAAGTGGAAGTCCTGTTTTCCATCACTGCAAACATCAACCACGAGCCAATACTTGCCCATCCCTTATACAGACAAGAGAAGAGGTCTAAACTCAAATCTTCATTTTAACTGGATGAGCCTATGATTAGGAAGTTCTAGAAAGTAGAAACCTACAATCCATAGATTTTTCTGGAAAACCCTACAAACTTAAAGACTAAAACATCAGGGATGAAATTCGATTCATCTATTATAAAGATGCATTACCTGTTCATTTAGAACAGCAAAAAGCTTCAACCTCAGCTTAACCTGTTGTAGCGCAATTCTCTTTTTAATAACAGAAGTCCATAGGTCTGAGGTATTTCTCCAGACATTGTACAATGTTTTCTGCATAGGAGGATAATTGAACTGTTAGTTAAATCAGCATAAAAGCATCAAATTGGTTATGAAGGGATAGATATCATAAAGCTCTCAGAAAGCATCAAGGAAAGAGATATCAGTCCCATGATACAAACCCCACAAAACATAATTAAATAATGCTTTAAGTAGAGAATAAAAAAGCTACTAATATATAGCAAGAAAATGAAAGCCAGTTCTTCTACACTATTATCAAAAGAAAGTTTAACTTGCTGCTTATGATCAAAAGTTCATTAATAATTTCCCCTTCTATATTACTATTCCAAACAATGTCCACACGAGAGTCCTTCTTAATTAATTTTCCTATCATGCAGCAGTATGATGAAGATTCTGTGCATAAAATCAAGATAAACCAATTTAGCAGAAGAAAATTCCATGAGGTACAAGGAAACTTCTTTTTATGATTAAGTATTTAATGAAATAAGTCTAAAGATCCATTCTGAAGCTTCGCAAGGGATATAATCCAACCTCAGTTTTAGCTTTCTGCGTGTGCAATGCTGCATCTGACCTGGCATTAGCATACCGCCATTGGAGATGTCTATTATACAATAGCCTCAGCTGATGAACATCTTCTATGTGGTTAGCTGCCTTCTTCCCCTTTTTGATATCTGCAATAAAGCTGAGGACAGAAGTAGCAGTTTTGGGTTGTTGCCTAGATGGACTAGATGGCCTTATCCGAGATGGACTTGGCCCTCTAGATGGCGTACTTGGGACTGATTTTGTTCGAGATGGACCGACTCCTCTAGATGCAGAGGATGATAGAACAGATGCTTTATTTGGTGAAGGAAGACGTGATCCAGGAGCTGATACAGTCAGAGATCTAGCTACTGGATTCGTCGATACTGTTCTATCCAATGAAGTCGAAGGTCTGGACTTCTGCATTGAAAGTGAATTATCATCTACTGATATTAATGACAGCAATTCACTGGCAGATTTTTGCAATGGTCTGCTGTAACCATCCAATGATAATCTCCTCAAGGTAGGTGTGACTGGACGAGTATTTGGCGCAATTTTGCTATTCTTATCACTCAGATCAATACTTCTGTTCATAATACCAGAAGGTACCTTCTTATTCGTTCTACTTGGCCATCGATGCTGATCGACTAATCGAGCATTTAAACTATCAACTGGTCTAGAATTCTCTGCTTGATCAGAAGAATTCTTTCCCTTCAATGGACTCCTCCTTCTCTCAGGTGTGGCCTTTCGAGAACCTGGAGGTGTTTCCTGTCTCTGCACTACATTTGATGATGGTCTCAAAGTACGATCACATAGAGCATGAGGAGCAGGTTTTTCTCTCTTACTAACAGGTAAAGAAAACGAATCAGACTGAAAAGAAACACTCAGACTCCTCATTGTTGAGGGCCATAAAGATTCTGGCAACCTATTGCCTGCCATCTTTCTGGACAACAATTCTTCTGCAGATGTATCATGTACAGGTGTCGATGGTGATGGACTGGTAGGTGATGAAGGAGTCGTTGGTCGTTTCCTTTCAGCCGATATAGCTCTCTTAGGTAACGAAAGTGTTGATGCAGTAGTTCCAATTCTTGTGACATTTGGAGAAGAACAACGTCTAGGGCCAGAGGAAGCTGATGGAGTAGGTGACCTGTACCTAGAACTAACTTCTCTTGTTCTTGGCCTGCGAGTATTTCCATGGTTCTTCTCAGCCTGAATCAATGGAGCTCTTTTTGCCTCCACTGTTGAAATCTTCTTTAATGCTATCTCTGATTCATACACATCCATCCAAACTATCCAGATTAAACTGCATTGATGTATCCACCCACTTTGTTATATTAATAACTTCAAAGCCATTCTTGAGAACCTCCCAAGAACCCACCTTTAATCTTAATAAATTACACACCAATGTCTATAAAGTAAGATCCTTTTCTCTGCTGTAAATCTGCCACACAAAAAAAATTGAAGCTAAAAAGTAAGATACTGAGATAAAATTAAAATAAAAGAAGGAACAACAACAACAAACCATTTAAAAAAAGAAAAAGGATGATCAAAAGAATACATCTTTACAGGCCCCCAGATCTGAAGATAAAGAATCAATAATCAGAATCCCAATCAAGAAACTGCAAATTGTTTGTTCTATAATCACAAAGATTAACCCCCAAAACCAGATAGATCAGGCAAATATCCAGAAGAACTCCTTATGCTAATATAATCAAAATAGTATTTTTATCAAGAAAAGGATGTACATTGGTAGAAAAAGATTGTTTTTTTAACAATTGTATGCTTGCTAAAGAAGGAGAAAGAGGTTATTATTAACCTCTTCCCTCGAAATGGGGAAGTATAGGCCATAGGGGGAGATGGGGGTGTGGGTGTAGGATAAGAAATACTCATAGGACTAGAAATTATGCACAAGACAAGAAAAGCTAAAAGCTTCACCTGATTTTTTTATTTATTTTTTTAAATTATTTTATTTTAGTCCTACTTTTGGAAGTAAAGTTTACCCACAATGTTTGATGATTTTTCTCTCTTTTTTACTTGCCATTCCTAACTTTGCCTTTTTTCCTTCTTTTTGACCCCCCCTCCTCTTTCCTTGGCCCCAACAACCCTTTATCCCTTTCACGGGAGTGCTATGGTCTGCCAAGCTGGATATATAACACCAGATAGTCACAGCCCGTCTGTCTTGTTCCTTCTTTCCCACACCCAACTCCTTTTCATGAAAGGGAATTCAACTAAATTCATACTTACACTAAGGTAACTATACCAAGACAGTTTTTCCTTCTTTTTTTTCACCCTCACTCATGACAAATCTTCGATACTCGTATTGAGATAAAAAAATAAATCTTGATTCCTGACAAAAAAGATTTCATATCTAGAACCTAAACTCACTTTTCTAACTAAAGATGAAAAAATATTTACCAGTTATCACCTAATAGTAACAATTTCTCATCATTGTGATTAAATTAGGTGCTTCATTGAAAACAAATAAATAAATCAAATGAGTCTTTTATTTAATAAACAATCATTTCTCCCCTAAGATTAACTGCATTTCGGTGCATAAACTAAATAACTAGTACAGAATGATTTAAAATTATGAAACTTTTGTTTTTTTTTCCAATCATATTATAAAGAAAAAAGAAATAATTAAGCAAGCAAATGATAGTTATAGTTAAATATTAGGGGTTATGGGGGCGGAAATGGAGGACCACGTGCAAGTAGGATCATTGTCCATCCCCATGATTCATGAACTTGCAGTATAATAAATGCACTTAAAAAAATTGAGTTAAAAGTAAATAAAAATATACCTAAAACTAACATTTTCCTCCAATTTTATAGCTAACTACAAGTAATTTAGTAAAATACACTTTTAATTAAAACTTTTAAAGGAATGTGCCTATGTTAATAAGGGTAAGTTATATGAAGCCGAAGGAGTATTATTCTATTTATCTATTTAAACTATCATATTTTTTCGCAAATTTCATATTATAACTATCACTCTATTTGTATTAAAGAGTACATCAAATTTAATTGGTCTACACATACATATTATCCAGAACAAATATTTAATTAACTCAATATTAATATATATTTTAATATAAAGAAAGTGATAATTTATATACATAATAAAAGAATGATATATATTTGATATATATCATACTCACGAGATCACGCTATTTTAGATGAGCTTTTTGTCATTAACTCTAAAAATTTTTTATACATATCTATGTAAAAAATATCTATATACACTCTTGTTTTACAATATCGATAAAAGGAAAAATCGCAAAAAATAAATATTTTTTTGTTGACTATTTTCCCTTGTTTAGGGGTTATTTATAGGAACAAAAACCAATGAAATAATGAGAATATATTGAAATCACAAGAAGAAAAAATAGAATCTAATAATGTGTTATGGCAGATTCTGTTCCTAATTCCGTGAACATCTTGTATTATTCATGTACAGACTCCATAAAGAAGGTTCAGAAACTACACAAACGGAGTGAGCAAAGATAAATTTAACACAAACTCAGTAAATTTTCAAACACAATGACAAAAATAAGATATTTTTATTCAATATTATATGAAATTTCACTACATTGGATTCCAAAAAACAGCATATAAAAATACAAGTTTTTGTACTGAGGATTCGTAAAACAGTGAAACAATGGAATTTGAATATAGAAAAAAGCCCAAATTTTAACAAAAAATTGCAAATTTGAGTGAAAAATATGGCAAAAGAAGAATCACGAAATTTGAGTGAAAGGTCGAAAACACATGAGAGTTTGATATAGAAAACTAAACTATTGATAATTGAGATGTGCTGATAGTTTAAAAGAAGTGTAAGTATGAAATTAACAAAAATCAATGTGCTTTTGACAATTAACTCAAACTAATCAAATTTTTTTTATTTAGATACATGATCGAAACTTATGGCAAAACTCGGCAGAAAGGGCTTTGAATCCAGTAATTGGAAGAATAAAAACTTCAATCTTAAGGATGAACAAAAAAAAATCAAATTCAATTGCTAGAAATCAAACCTTAATCAATTAATCAAACCGACGCATCTGCACTGATAATCAAACTCTACCGGACGATAACCGCTATCAATTTTCCGGCGAAAACACGTTAATTAACCGAACAATACAAATTCCAAATTCCAATTTAGAGTGCGAGAAATCAATACGCAATTAATCAATCGAACAAAACTTTCCGCACTGATAATAACCAAGTTCGCCTGTTAAATTTTCGGCAATACAATCAATCGCAATACGATTACCAAATTCGAGCGCTAGAAATCAAACCTTATTAATTAGCCGCAAGAGATAATAATCAATCGCAATACAAATTCCAAATCCGAGCACGCGAAAATCAAATCAAACCAAAGCTTCTGCCGGACGCTAACCGCTTGTTAATTTCCCGGCGAAGACACGTGAATTAATGTAATACGGAATTCAAATACATATCACGTGAACGCGGATATATACATATATATTGTATCTATAGGTTTGAGGGGGTGGGGGTAGGGGGTGGTTGATGGGCGTTGAGAAGAGATGGAAAAGTAAAAGAAGACTAGGAAAAAGAGGTAGTTTGGTTTTATTTTGGCGCCACCCAGCTTTGATTTTATCACTATAATAAAATGGTCAAGCAACGCAGGTCGTGGTGGAGTGTTAAATATTTCATCATCTCAAGAAAAATATTGATTTTAAAAAAAATTTGACTAAAATTATTAAAGCACCATTTTACTTGACTAATTGAACTTAAGTATATCTCCGATTATGCAATATGAGTGAAATACATTTCTAAATTCTCATCAAGTTTAGGGGTGTTTTCAACATTATTCTCACCTTTTTATTAAGAGTATCATGTTTCTACAAGAGTTTGAGTCCACCTTCTATGTCATGTGTCAGATCGGGAGATCGGGGGTGTGTTTAAGTTTAATAGTCAAGTAAGACAGTTTTTTTAAGGCTGTCAATAGTTTGAAGATGAAACTAATAATTTGCGTCAAACTCACGAGTGTTTTCAATACTTCTCCTTCTCATTTTTAATCAAAGGTTTTGAGTTCGAGTTTCCTTGAGTATAGAGTTGTCTTTGTTAGTAAGTGTTTTGCCTTTAATGTGAGATTTTTTTACATGAATTCAAATATAGTCGGACTTCAATACGAATATTGAAATCGAAAATCAAACATAAAATATAAAAAATGGCCGATTAGAGTCTCTTTTCCCTTAATACAAAATTTTCTAACATTAATTCAAATTTAGTCAAATTTCAGTACCAATATCAAAGTAAAAAATTATACATAAAAATAAAAATGGCCAATTTTAGAGTCTCTTTTAAATTCAAAGTCACTTTGAGGGATACTACGTATCATCTTCGGAAATTCCGCGATTTGACAACTTTTGCTTTACACTCTCTCTTAATTCTTTTTTGTTTTGGTAAACGGTGATATCAAAGTTTTTTGGAAATTTTAATAGTTCAATTAATTGAAATTTTTATCTTGATAGAGATTTGCAATCCGTAAAAGTTTAATTTTTTGATGATATAGTCTTCTCCTTTATTTTTTCTACTCTAAAAAAATGAAATTATGAGGAAATAGGTATAGTATTTGTTTTTTGCTTAGAAAAATTATTCATATGTATTCTTGTCATAATCTTTTGAGTTTGTAACAAAAATAGATATAAAATCCAACAATAATAACATATACAACGATGTCATAGGAGGGGGTATAACCCGGTTGATGAGCTACCCACACCTTCATTAGGGTTTGAACCCCATTGTATCCTCCTTTCCCCCTTCCACTAGAAAAAAGGAATAACAGGAGTTTAAAGACGGTATAAGATTCGTAGATCTTATTTTCATTTCGTGAAGATATACATAGTTTTTTTTAAAGAATAGGTATAAAGTATAGAAATAAAATTACACGTTATATATAACTCAACGACAAACAGGTATCTTTAACATCCCTACATTTCCAAAGTCATTAACTTGCATTAAATGGAATTAAAAGATTTCCAAATTTAATCGAGTTGAGTTTGTCAACTAATACATAGACATATACTATTCTTTAAATCCATTTTATGCATATTTTTATTAATAATAACTTTGTCTAAGTCTTCTCCATCCACTTTTTTATAAGAAATATTATAAGATATTCTACTTTAAAAGACAATAAGCTATCAATGTCAATGAGAATTACATGACTCAACAAAACAATTATATATAATATAATATACTATTTATATTCATATGATACCCATCATTCTAGACACTTATACATATATAAATAAAGTAATTAATAGATAAATACATTTTCTTTTTGAACGATACCAAATTAGGATGTTCATAATGAAGAGCATGTCAAAGTAGATAATATTTTAGGTGAATTTCACATCAAAGTAGGAGAAAAAATGTCGCTTGAATTTTTTTAAAAAAAGGAATGTTGCTTTCTTTCGAGTCAAATATATAAAAAACTTGATCTTGATTCAATAATATTCTTATTTTATATATAGTAGTATATATATTTGAATCCTCAACTATATATCTTCATCAAAAAATATATTTATCTTTTTTTTTTTTTTTTTTAGGTTGTTGTTGATAGAGCTAGATGTCATTTTGATGAAAGTAGATGGCTTAACTTTTCCATGCGTGTACGAAAATAAATAAAGATTAACATATTTTAATTCTCAACTAATTAAATGTATGTTTTTCTTATTCTTTTTGGTAGAAAATATGCCATATATGACTATTTATAGAGTTATGTTATCGTTAATATGAAGTAACAATATAAATTTAATAAAATATATTAGTATGTAGTTAAGTTAGTGGAATAATTAATAATTATGATAAATTTGTGAATATTCACGAAGAAATTTAAAGTTTTAATACTTGACTTTACATTGATTATCTTTACTATTTTGTTGTTAATACTTATCTTCATCTTTTTAATTAGATATTTCTGTTATAATTTTAATTCTTAAATTTCTCAAACATGTTTTGGAAAATGCTTTTCTTAAACCAAAGAAGGTCTATCAGAGACAATCTATCTACCCCTCAAAGATTTCTCAAAAAGGTTTGTAAGACTTGCATATACAAACCAAGATTTGCGTATTTACACTCTCCAGACATTACTTATGAGATCACACTGAATTTGTTATCGTTGTTGCTGCAATTGCTATATGCTTTTTTAAAAAATGTATGTTTTTTCATTCTTTTTCCCTTTTCTTTTTTAAAAGGGAATTAAAAAGGGGACCAATTACGTGGAAGAAAAATTATGATTAGTCATGTGTGATGATTTCACATCATTTTAAACTTAATAATAAATTAAATAAATAAATAAAAGGACCACTTGCTTTTTAAGTCTATGAAAGCGATATAATTGATCATGATGAGTACATATCACGGGGAGTTCAAGATTTTTTTAAAATCAAAATTAAGTCCCAAAACACTTTTAACTTTTGGCCAAAAGAATATTTAAGTTACTTTAATTTGCATCATAGCCATTAAAACTTAGCCATAATTTTTGGGGGTACATTCTATTTATATTTTTCATTTTAGAATTGGAAAAAATATGTATATGTATAGCTATAGATACAAACCACCGAGGCGTGCGGGGAGAGGGATCTCATGTATCGTATACTTTTAATCAGATATCTCTGATACATATTTTTAAAAAGAATAAAGCTCAGTAAGCAGCGGTTGTACATGTACAACTAGGGGTTGGGGGAACGCTAAATAGTGAACTAAACAAAGATGACATTGTCCAATTGGCTGAATGAAAGATCGATATGCCATGATTAATATAGGTATTTTGGATTATATTATTTTTATGCTCATCATATGTTTATGGTAGGTTTTCTCCTATATGAACTTGATGTGACATAAATGCGTTAGAAAATTACTCGAGGTAACCTATTTTTAGAAATAGATATTTTTTGACAAATTTGGTCTACAAGTATGAAAATTCAATATTTATAAATATGAAAATATTATTTATGACCAAACGGAGAATATTTAAAGTCGAAAAAAATTACTAATTAATATCTTTGTACCCTAATGTTTATATGGAGTGAGAAGCCTTGGTAGTTAATTAGTCTATTGTATCAAATATAAAATAGGGGTAATTATTTTGTAATTCAACTTTAATTTTCTTTTGTGCATTTAAATCAATTGTATGTTATAAGCTCAACGAAAAATGCAGTTAATTAAAGCATCCCAATAATAGTATTTAATTGATTGTAGGAATTTCTTGTTGAATTATTGATTTTAATGAAACATTTTGAGTAGATCTAACAAACAAACAATTGGGAATTATATAGCCTTTGTTTCTAGTTTTAATAATTAATCTATTAATGCAGCTGCATTAATAAAGTGTTATCATACAACAACCTAGGCTAGAAGTGTGTTTAGTTTTCAATTTTCTTATTTGGTTAACGACAACAATATATCTAATTTAATTTTATAAGTGAAGTCTGGAAAAATAGTGTGTATGCAACATTATTTCTATCTTGGAAAGATAAGGAAACTGTTTTCAATAGACCCTCGATTCAAGTAAAGCATCTATACAACAATAAAGAATATATATTGGAAGCAGAAGAAAACAACAACAAATAATATGATAACTGAAATCACAAAGAATTAAAATCGAAGAATAAGATAATAATTAAGACAGTAATAAAACAATATATAATAATGAATCAGATAGCGCTTAACTATCTACTAACCTTCTATCTTAATATTTAACTTTCAAATCTTCCTCTCTAGAATCACGTCCTTGATAAACTACAAATATATCATGCCTTGTCCAGAAAAATACTATGAAAAATGTTTTTTTCCATATATAGAAAATATTTTTAAAAAAAATTAGAAAAATAAATTTCCATTATAGTAGGAAAAATAAATAAATTTTGCAAGCGATATTCATGGGGTCTTCTTCCATTCCTAACACACCTCCTCCACCTCAACTCTTCGCCCCCCCCCCCCCCCCCCCCACACACACCCCACATTACCCTCTATTCAAAAGCAAAGTTAAAATTTTGAGTTTATAACTTTTAAATTAATTAACTAAATTCTTGATAATTTATTTATGTATATAAAATGAATTTTAAAATATACATAGAGAACTCTAGATTTGCTCAATTTTCATTGTTCTAATATTTTTAAAAATTATATAGAAATAATTGAATACAATATTTTTTCATTAACTTACCAAATATTAAAATAATAAATTTAAAAAAAGCATTTATTTTCAAGAAAAAAAACATTTTCTATAAATTTTTTAGCAATAGTTGACCAAAACATGGTGAAAAACTCAAATGTCAATGGCCCCATGCAAATGTCTTCTTCTAAGGTTACATTTATTTATGTTTTGACCCCATTTTATTTGTCTCTTTCTCAATTAACTATAGTAATTCAGGTCGCGTTTAAATATACATTTAACTTGGAAAAAAATAGACGATGAAATTGTTCAATCTCGAAATATCTTATTTTTAATTAAGAAGTGAAATTGTGCTTGAATAATATTTTAAAGAAATTATTGAATTATATTATTGAAACGAGAGAGAGATAGAAGAAAAAGATGTTTCAATACAATATTAACATTATTTTCTAATTCAACTTTATATTAAAGTTTTTCTCTATTTTATGTGTATTTTTGCGTATGCATTTAAAGAACACAAATAAGCAAAAATGTCAACCACAAATATTGTGATATTTTATAAATATTGACGGAATATTCATGAAAAATACTCAATGTCTTCTCAAATAAAAAAAGGGTGTTTTCTTTTATTCTTCTTTTTTTTTTTCTGAAAAAAATCTCTTAGATAAGGTTACATTCGAAATCCAATAATTTTTTTAATTCTTTTTTCATATATAACATATATTAAGAACATTATTCTTCATTTATTAAAGAAAAAGAATTTAATAAAGCAAACAAAGAACATTCCCTTAATTCTTTCTACTACTATATATATCCATGTCATTGTATATCAAAGTTGGGGCAGAGCTAGGGGTCGCAAGGTCGGAATTTAACGATGATTTTAAAAAAAAATATATATAATAATTATATGTTGTTTATAAGCAGATCATCGACAAATTTCTTAGCTAATTTTTTTTTAATAGTGAATAATGTATACAATTTAGGCCATATGCCTATATCTTGACCTTAATAATTACTTTACCAATTTATTTGTTCTTTTTCCAAAAAAAGAGTTATATAGTTTGGTGTTTAATTACAACATGTTATGACTAAGACATCACATGTAATGCAACTTTCATATGATGAAGTGGGGTTTTGCCTCTTTCCTTTGATATGTCTATCAATCAATTTATTCATGACCAAATATTTTCCTCTGATAAATTTTATTGTCACATATTTATAGTTATATAGACTCATGATTAAAAGATATAATATCATGATATTGATTTGTATTTGTATTTTTCTTCGTTTTCTTTTGTGAAGTGCAGTGACTGTATCAACGACTTTGACTCGCCCCCATCTCTAGCCATTTTCTAGCACATAAGATTTCAGGGTGAGCCATTCCTTCTAGCTCATGTTGGATTCTCCCGGTCATGGCATGATGTCCTTAGTTTTCGGACACAAACTATTTTATCTATTTATTCTGGTGTTTTGATACTCTGAGACTTAGTATGTGGGAATTAAATGTCCTTGATGTGATGACTTTCAGATTTTGAGAAACGGTATTTAATAGACCTTAGTGGATTTTTGTTTCTTACATTAATAAGTTTGAGTTTATGCATTATGATTGTATTTCGTAAGTTGAACAATTAATATAAGTTGAGGTTGGATTCGTTGATTCACCCACCTAAAAAGTTAAATGTGGGTGCCCTTATGATTCATTTTGGATCGTGACAATAGTTCATGTCTAAAAGTAAATTTTGCGAATTTTAATGATCATATGTATACACACAACTTGCAAAGTAGTGCTTTTGATCTCTTGATTATTGATAAATTTTAATCTTAATTCCTCTAATATTTAATTGAGCATATTTAATCTTCAATTAATATCATTTTTTATTCCTTTGATTGTTAATATTCACAATTTTTTTTGAATTATTAAATCGTTCCGCAATTTAGTAACTCATGTAATGTGTCTAAGTTATACAGTTATCCCATATTTGACTTTCTAAAAATAGTAAATATTTTATTCAATCATATATTATATATTGAATCGTATATTATAAGAATCGAAACCTAAATTCATCAATAATTGAAGAATCAAAAGTGCTATTATCCCTATAATTTTTTCAAGCATGAAGTATCTATAAATTAATTGCTTGGTTCTAGCTCAGATAATAAAGGTCCACATAACTAAATTGTTACAAAGGCAAAAGGACATTTGTCCAAACTTTTTCATCACAAAATTTGTATGATATTTTTCTAAAAAACGAAAGAAATAAACACTAGCCCTTTAATTAATTTCTAAGTACAATAATTAATATACTAATCATTTTTCTTAGTTTCTTTAAAATAATATTTTTGGTTAAAAAAATAAAATAAAAATATTTGTGGTTCCCTATTGGCAAGTATTAGTGTTAATGTATTAACTCTTCAAGGAAGTTGTCATGATTCAAATCCATAATACGTATTTGTTTTATACCATTATCGTTTCTAATTAATAGAACACACATCATATGTTAACTTGTACATGTTATGTTTATCTGTTTTAAAGTGAAATGCATATGAGATGTCGTACATATTCACCTCTCTTTTTAAAAATTTATCAGCCTAAAAATGTGTCAGACCTTCTTCTTGTGTCATGAGCATTACTTTGGCTTGTGTATTAGCTTAAATACATACTTTCTCTATATTTTTAAAAAATAATTGAATGATGGGCACTCATGTGCTAGCTTTGCTAGGCCTATACAATTATGGTCACTATAATCAAATAAAACCATATCTTGTGAGTTCCTTTTGTTGCTTTAATAATTTAGTTCTGACCTATAACTTCTGATTTCTTATATTAAATATCTAGTAATTATGATCAATTCATAGTTTATTCAATTTTTTATACTGGTTTTATTATGTCATTATTATGTTTCAAGATAATTCCAACTTCATTCGAATTGTATTATTTTATGCAAGTGGTTTCATTAAGGTAAACCTCGCTCTAAAATAATAGCTGCAAACTACAAGAGAGGTAAACTAGACAAGCCTCGTGGAGGTGAGTTCGATCGAGAAAAAATTACATGAGTTTTCAAATCTGATCGATAACCTCCATTTGAAAATTATTTGCTCAACCAACTCAACCATCATTGTGGATACGAGATACAATATTTCTTAGTGCAATTTTATGTCATTATGTTTCAAATAAATTCCAAAAAATTGATGATATTATATGCAAGTGGATTCATTATTATCTTTTGTATCTTTTTTCCACCAGAAAATTGCAAGTTCCATTTATGTACTTTGTTTGATTCATAAAGAATAGCATAGTTCATACTGTCATATGTGTTTGTACATCCATAAATGAATATGGGGAAAATGAGCATATTTGTCTTTGTATTTTTTGAAATTGCTCAATTTTGTCCTATGCTATATTCTTACTATAATTTTACCTTTGCCTTTAGAAAAATTATAATCTTATTTTCGCCTTAATTTATGATGAAATTTCAATATGTGGATAAATTTGAACTATTTTCTTAAAGAATTTAAACACGAGGAGTTCAAGCACTCATTTCATGTTGAAGCTCCATTAATAGTAAGAACAAATATGATAATTTGCGAACGATAAATGTATAAAGAAAAACCAAAATATTAATTGATGGTAAAATTGAGAAAGTTCAAATACTATATAGGTAAAGTTGGACATTTTCCAATGAATAAGTCCAAATGTATAATTCGAATTGGATTATAGTTTATAAGTTCATATGAGCCTAATAGTTTTTGTCTGAATAATATTGTATACGTATAAGAAAAAAATATGCTTAACATGTTTGAATATTTAATTAAATACAATTATTATAGTAAGATTGTGAGGTTACGAATTCGAGCAGTGGAACAATCTCTTTTAGTAAGATTACGTTCAATAAATCTTGGACTTTAATCCTTTCCTAAACTCTGTATATAGCGAAAGTTTAGTATACCGAACTGCCGATTTAAGGGACCAAATGTTCATTTTCCCCCTAATTTGGTGGAATCAATTTTCAGATGAAATGGAAAACATTACTAATTTTAGTCTATTATTGACTAATTTTGGAAACAATAAAAAGACATATTTTGATTGCTTCCATGTTACAATGGGACACAAGTTATATTATGGACACATAAAAGTTCAAATTTGATATTTATGTAATGTGTAGGTTTGTCTCTATTTAATGCATTTTCTTTTTCATTAGGCCTACCAATGGTTCATTATTGATTATTGTCACCTAGGCAAAATTAAACCACGCATATTGAATATTTTTTTTTTAAAAATAAAATAATTTTCTTCTCTCGATATTTGATATGCATATTGAGCCTTATCTAGTTCAAAATCTCAAATCGTTTATGAAAAGGAAAATGTACCAATCCTAAAGGAATCTTTATACAAACAACAGACTAAATTTACGTATTGTTTGCTTTTCAAGTCAATACATATAAACTATATATACACTAGTTATATACCGTTATACACATATTGTAGATGGATCATACAAATATTATATATACATTCTTCTCTCTATTTTTAATTTAATTAATTGTATGACATTACTATTTAATTCATTTAACATAAAGAAAAATGCCTAAATGTACTTGAGAAATAAATTTGAACATTTTCCCCGTTTTTTACTTAAAAGCTACTCTTTTTATTGTTAATTTAATAGTGGACTACAGGACTATAATGTGACATAGAGAATGAAAGTATAAAATATCATAGACCATAAAAGCATAATAAATTAAAGGGATAAGGGTCTGAAAAATATTCCAACGTTGGTCGGATTTGCTGTTGCAATACTAAACTTTCATAAGGACCTATTACCTCCCTAGACTATTTAATATCGTATTTTTTACCCCCTAAACTATTTAATAGTGTATTTTATAGGTATATATGTGCCCACGTGGATACATTACCATATATAATTTTGCATTATTTGTTATGTACACGTGGACAAATAAATATGTTTAAAATACGGTATTAAATAGTCTAGGAAGGTAATAGATCCTCATGAAAGTTTAGTATCGCAACAGCAAATCCGACCAAAGTTGAGGTATTTTTCAAACCCTTATCCCTAAATTAAACAACCAAATTGACAATTAATTTTATGATCCACAAATTTTAAAATGAAAAAAAAGTACTTAAAGAAAAAAAAAGGAATTATCAACATATTATCATGATTATGCTGGTAGTAGGGAATAATAATGATCAACTTAATAGCCTTATTGATGATATTTTATAATCTATTATACTAATACCATGTTGTTCTAGTTAATTATTAATTAATATAGAGAAAAAGAGAATTATTTCAAAAAGTAAATAGATTAGGGAAAAAGGTAAAAAAAGAAAAGAAAAAAGAAGATCTACAACCTAGTTCAAAAGCTGTGATGTTTCTTTTTAAAAAAGGCAATTTGTGAAATAATTAAGTACAATTATAAGAAAAAATAAATAACCTAAATAATTATGTAAAATTTGATACCTTACATAAAATTCATGTATGTAAAAAATATTCGATCGCATAAAAAGCTAAAATACTATTATTCAAACTCTTGTTCAGTTAATAATACTGAAAAAGTGGATAAAGCAATGGATAAAGATACAACTAATGCATATTTTATATCATGCATAAACATATTCTATATAAATAAACAATCTAATTAAATATATAAATATTAGAAGTTAATAAAATCACCCAAAAGGACAAAATGAGTGATGAGTAGTCATGTGCTTTGATGATTTCAACTCAATTATTAATTACCAAATCAACTTAATTTATATTTTTGCCAATGCTTTTGCATGTCTTTTTATTGCCTCAAACATGTTGGCTTCTATAGTTTTCTTGATTATTCAATGACTTTTTTTAATTAAACTAGACTTTGTTACATCCTCTTTAAGGATAATATATAACCAATTAAGAAGAGTTGTGGTGGTAGTAAGTGGATTTTTATTCCTAATTAGAGATTTCAGATTTGAGTTCTGGTTATGAAATCACTTATGTTAAAATATTTAATATCGCTCCCCCTCCCTCTCACGTGAAACTTTCCAACATAAATATGAATTTAGTCATGTCCTAATACTAGCATCGGACACCAAAAATGGAGATTAAAAAACTTAACCATCAAAAGCATGATTGAGTGCTCTCTGAACGTCTTTAGAAACGGAGATCAACTTCTTGAAAGGAAACATTTTACCCTCTTAATTGATTTATTCAACGAATTCAAATTAGTCGGATAAATAGAGTTCGAAAACCTAGTGACTACTAAAAATATTATAATAGATTAACTAAATTATTTTGTATGAGAAGTAGCATGTGGAGTTTGTTTCTTTGGAGGGGAAAATTAAAGAAAGTTATTCACTTTTTAAATTATTTTTTAATAAAGAAGGATGCTTGTTTTGTTGCTCTTGCAAGTAATTTTAATTATTCATGATTCTTGCCATTTTACTCTCTTTTTTTTTGGGGTTATTAATGATTATTGTTGTTTGTTTTATGTGGCTTGGTCCATGTGCTAGCTTAAGTTGTGAGGAAATTACATTTATAATATATTTTTCCACCATATAAATAAACATATAAATTTTGATATCTAATCATTAAAAATTTGACACTATAGTACTAAGAGGAAAATATGACTTCAACTAATTATCTCAAAATTGAGACTTTTCTCTCTTCTATACAAGTCTATCAAGTTATTCTTTACAAATCGAAAAAAAATAAAATTAGTTGATACGTCGAATATGAATAATATATGAAGGTGAATTTTAAGTTTAATTCAAAAAATTAATTCACGAAATGAAATTATTCAAAATCATAAAAAAGAAACAAAAGTCTCTTTAAAGTCGTTATGATATAACTTAACATCCTCCACCCCCCCCCCCCCCCCCACCCCCTCTTGCATGCCTAGAACAATCGACTAAAGATTGACAATATAATATGAATTTCAAATATCAGATAAACTAAGAATTAGAATATGACTAACTCAAATATCATGAAGCACCCATAATCATAAAAAAAAAAAAAAAACTTGTATATTAGTTCTCTACCAATATAAGATACTTTAATGTTGTCACACGTCCAAATCTCTAGAGTGTGAATAACATATATCATGAAAATATTGAAAAACTCAATAATGGAAGGATCTCTCTTTGATATTGTGTGAAAATATGGACTTGATGCTAACTCAAATTAAAGTTAGCTCATGAAGCGAGAATTATCTAATGTCATATAAATAAGAAAATTAACAATTATGATCCCTCATTTATTTATAAAATCAAATGTTGATCCTTTAGATATATGACTGACACATTTATCCTTCAAATAATTAAAATATAACAGTAGAAAGTAAAATCAAATATTCAGTAATTCTTCCCACTTAATCACATCATCATTGTATCTTCCAAATTAAGTTTCTAGTTTTTAATAAAATTGATTATTTATGATGATGAATTAATTAATTTTGATTACCAATCCATAGAATAATCATAAAGAAACATACCAGAATGTCTACATTATTAACGAAGAACAAATAATTGTTTACTGATAACTAAATTTTCCTTTTCAACAACTTTTTAATAACTTGTAAGTTCTTGTAAATGCAAAGCTAGATAATTAGCACTTTATAATTACCTTGGTAAATATTAAAAGGACTAACAAATAATTTTTTTTTTGTCACTTTTCTTATGAAAAAAAAAGCATATCAATAATTAATTTGGAGCTATAAAAGTTTTAAATAAAATTTGATAATTTAAGTTTCTTGAAGGTTCTCAATTGGGCTATGTTACTATGGGCCGGATAGGAAATTGGCCCAAAACCGACGGTTTAACATATCTCGCAGAAAATCTCAAGTTGGCTACATCACGACTACGCTTACTATTTTTCTGGTTTGGAAACTCAAGAAGGAATTAAGACAATAACAATAAATATATATCTTCTGATTTTACTGCCAAAATCATTCAAAATGCCCATGTTTTATGTTATTAATGTACAATGAACCCATAGCAAAAGAACAACAAATTGCCAATTTGTTCTTTTGTCCAAAAAGGGACTAGGCTTGTTGTCCACAATTTGTATGATCAAGACCTATCATATGTAATGTGACTTTCAATTAATAAAGTGGGATTTTTGTCCCCTTTCTTGATAGGCCTATTTGTCAATATATTCACCCTCATGGTATCCGTGACATTCATGACGAAGGGTGGGCCGATAAGGAATAAGTTAAAAAGAAGGATGGATCGACTTTTAAGTTGAAAAGCTTTTGAAGAAGGGGTTCACAATGCATGCACGTTTTTGAACTTAATAATGACGCAAGTCAAGGGATATTTCATGAGGTTTTTTAACTAGAAAGGGCAATATATGTTATGGACTTGAATCTTGACAATATCATTTCAGTTTGTGCCATATGCTAAAAATATGATTCAAATCTCTAATAAAAATTATGTAATTTTAGAGTTTTTTTTTAGGTATGAAACTTTAGGTTAAAAGGCACATAGGAAAACATTTGGTCCAAAACCATGATTGTTAATGGCTCAAAACTTACCTATTAACCATTTTAATGATTGCATATAACTTGAAATTTAAAATTGTACTTTCCCTAAAAATGAAAAATATGCTTTTCCTTTTTGGTCAAAAGGGGAAAATGTCATCACTCAAAGGAAAGTAAAAATTTTCCTTTTGCTTTTAAACTTGAAAGAGTAGATGAGGAATTTGACCAATATATATATATTTATATATATATATATATTTATTTATTTATAAAAGGATAGTCGAATCGGTGCATCCAATTGTATCCCATAAAGAAAATTAGAAATCAGTCAAGTTTATCATGTTGAACTTACCTAGTACAATTTACATATGTGATTTGCGAGCTATTATACATAACTAAGGTGGCACCAAAAAATAGCATTTGTAGTTTCTTTTGGGTGTCCTATTTTATTCAATTATTTTACAAGATTGTTAAGGATGTGTGAACTACTCTATAACAATAATATTATATAAGAAGTATTTGAAAAGGGTTGTGTATACGTAATATTACTTTTAATTTTAAAAGGTAGATAGTCTATTTCTGATAGACCCTCAACTAAAGTAAATAATTTGAGATATACAATAATAATAACAATAGCATATCAGTCCAATCCCATAAGTAGAGTCTTAAAAGAGTAACGTGTACACAACTTTACCCATATTTTAAAAAGATAAATAAATTATTTTTTATGTTTAGAAAAATGATTAGTCAACTAATAAATGATGTTAATAGTCAGTGAGTTCAACAAACATTGAATTGATTTTGTCCAAATTTAGAATTGGTAAAATGTCATAATGTTTTAAGTAACAAAATGATCTTTAATCCAAAAAGGGGAAATGAGTTGATAAGAATTTCCCTATAAGAAAAAAAGAAAGATCTTTAAACCAAAAGAGGAAAATAATTTTAATTTTCAACCCACTATAAATATGTATGAAAAAAAAGTTTCAGAAAAGAACTCAAAATTATTTGAGAAAAAAATGATGTCCATCACTAAGCATTTGATTTTCTTCACTTTACTTATTTTTGTCATCTTTCCTGCTCATGAATGTAAGTATGATTAAAAAAAGTTAATTCTTCATTATGCCTTTGAAATTAGAATTAGCTACGAATTTCGTTGTTAGATTGCTAGCTAGTTGCTGACATAATTATGTTATGATAATATGTCGCTAAATAGGATTAGCAACAAACTTTACTGTTTAGCCACAAAATTTGTCTCATGCTACTTCCCGTCTTTCTAGTAGGATTGCCTAATATATAACAAGATAAAATTAGTGTTTTATTTTATTTTTTCACTCGATATCTGGTATTAGTATTGTAGCTCTCATCAGGCCCATTAAAAGGAACAAATAACAATACTCCTTACTAGACTTATTTCATATTTATATATACAAAGTTAAATCTTTTGGCTTCTTGATTTCTTTAGTTCTTTGTATTTTGAATTTTTTAAATGAAAATTTCGGTTCCACCACCAATAACCTAATTAAAGCTCGAACCCATTTCCGATTGAGATTAGTAGAGGAATTTTGTTCGTCTCACCATAATCCTCGATAGTAAATAAAATGAAATTAACTCTGATTTAATTATGTTGGCTTGTTTTTTTATTTGTCTCTCATCTTAATAATCATTTTTTTTTGTTTTAATTAATTTTATCTTATTTTTTAATGTAGGTGAAGAAGTATTTGATAAATTGAGTATCAAATATTGGAGAAAAGATGGGAGACTTATTAATCTTGGCAAGTGTTTCCAATTCACAATTAACCAATGGTGTTGTGATTCAACTACACCAGTAAAGTGTTATGATTCAATGGATCATTGCAAACAAAATTGTCCCCCATGGCCTACTACTCATAATTAGGATTAATTAATTAACAAATCCTCTTCAAGAGTTTTGTTAAACATCTTATGAAGCTTCATATATGAAATAAATAAGTTCTTGAGTTATTGCATAATTTCATTTTTGGTTCTTGTGCTATTCGATTAAGTATATCTAGCTTTTAATTAATCGATTGTTTTGTATTGATCCCTAAACTAACCGTACTAACGAAATTAAATAAAACTTGATAGAATTTTTAAGTGGAAAATTGAAAAACTGTCATACCATTTAGGCATAAAATTGTCCATATGGAAGCATACGAGAGCTAACCTTAGCGGAAGATTCTAGAGTTATGAAGAGATTTTGAGAAGACTCTAGAATATCCTAGAGAGTTCTTAGAAGGCCTAGAAGACTATAGGCCTCTATAGAATTTTAGAAGTAGGGGGCGTATTTGTAATTATGTATGAACTTGTGTTACAATTTTTATTTACATCTTAGCCCCTAGGTGTGTAGTATAAATAGAGGAGCATTCATTTGTAACTTAACCAAAAAGAAGCAAACAAATTTTCAAGCAATACAAAAACCTTCTTACAAATTTTCTTGTGTCTTTCTTCATTCTCTTATCGGTTTAATTCGAAGAAACTTATTAGAGCTTACAAAATTGTGAAAGAATCGTGAGAATCATGGTAAAAGTGATATCCCGTTAAAATATCTTCAAAGCTTTTCCCTTAAATAGACAAATAATATGAAGTTGCACACCATTGTGTTGTCATTTTGCCGAAAGAAACATACACGACCTTTTTAATGACATATACATATACCTCTTGTATAAAAATGATCTCGGAAATTCATTACCTCGTCTAATAAGATATTTTGTGATTTAAGATTAACCACACAACCGCACATGCATGTGTACGACAAATGTAACACATATGTTGTTGATTTTTTTTATCCAACTCAAATTTAAATGTGGAGCAAAGAAAATACAACTGACAAGCAAACAAACATTCATAAAGTCTAGACAACATAAATCATGTAAGAAATACCTTCCATTCTGTGTACAAACTTCCTCATGATATCCATTTCATAACAAAGAAACACGTTTTTGTATTGATGAGTTCTGCAGTACTTTTATGATGTTCTCATATGATGTGTTTACCAAAACATTCACGTTGCTCTGCACAAAGAAATTTTCACTTTGATATTACTGTAGCCACTTAAAGATACAAAAGAAATTATTGTATTACCATGTTTCTATTCGTTGACAATCCTTTGGAAACTTTAAATGTGCAACCATTGATGTTCAAGCCCAAACACTTTGTACACATCTCATTGAGATCCCGAAACTTGGACTCCTTTTGTTTCTTCCGTGAAAGTTATAATTAACAATCCCGGATTTTGAATGAGTGTGGCAGTAAAATTTAGGGCTAATCAAAATTTAGAGCTATTAGTACGAGTATAATATTCTCTGTAGCTAACGGATATAGTATAAAAATAAAATGGGTATTACAATAAAGTTAAAGAACTCAATCAAAATGTTAAGTTTATCTTCACATTACAATGGGTATTACCTTTGAAAAAGCTGATAGTATGGCGATTCTTTAAGAAAAAATTCACAAACACGCTTAATGTGGAGGAATGTTGAAAAAAAGAAGAAGAGTAAATCGCTCATTAGGCAGCGAGAAGAGAAAAAATCGTGGATCGTGTAGTGAGATGATAAATTTTATTTTATTTTTAAAAAAAACGTTGTTTAACAATAGTTAAATCACAACGAAATATCCCTTTTGGTTAAACCAAAATTTAAATGGCCCTTTATACATTTTAAAGGAAAAAAATGGCCCTTTTATGATCCAAACTCCGCAATAAAGGGTCTAAACTTGAATCACAACACCATTTGTTTATTGTGTACTGGAAACACTTGCCAAGATCAATAAGTCTACCATCTTTGATACTCAATTTATCAATTACTCAATTTAAAATATAAGAAAAGTGATTATTAAGATGAGAGACAGAAAATAAACAAACCAATTAAATCGGAGTTAATTTCGTTTTAATTACTACCAAAGATTATGGTGAGATAGTTCAGTCGTGTTATTAAAGACACCTCGTTGCGTGATTTTGGAAATCATGGAGTTACTCTTTGATACTATACTTTCCCGTCCAACAAGAGTTGCTCACTATACTAAAAATAGTTGTCCAACAATACTTGTCCAATTTAGAAAATTAAAACATAATTTACCTTTTATGTCTATTTTACCCTTACTATTAAATATTATTTATCATCCAATACATTTTTCAAAGCATTAAATTTAATAAAGTCAAAGGATAATATAACAATATTACTCTATTATTTATTGATTCTTAAGGGGTGTGCTAAGTCGATAGTGGACAACTATTGTTAGACAGAGGGAGTATTTAATTTGGGGATGACACAATGAAAATTTCAAAATTTAAAACTTGACTTGGCTAATGTCATCTAGCACCACCTTTCCATCTATTCTAACCTTTATAGACAGATTTACCAAATACTTATTGCTGGCGGGGTGGCAAATATCCCGTGAAATAAGCTGAGATGTGTGCAAGCTAGCCCGAGAACCACAATTTGTATAAAATAAAAAAGAGTTGAGGATATCTTCAATAGTTAGCTTTACTGATTTAGAACATCTTCATAGGGTGGTATATTCAGTCAAATACATTCTTCTCTACAAGTACCTTAGAGTTCAGTTCATACAAGTGAAAGCAGCTAAGAGGCTAGTGCTTATTCTATTCTGCCTCATTTTCATCTCTTTTTCGTTTCTTCGTCCTCGCTTGCATCAATTTCAAAGCATATACAACGTCCTTCATAGTTGGCCTCTTGTCTGGATGATCGAGATTCAAGCAGAGGAATGCCAGAAGTGTGATCTCAAATGCATTTGAATAATCAACTTCTTCGAAGCACTCATGAACCAAATATCTTTCACCACGTTTAGCCTCATCTATAACAATCCAATCCAGCTGATAAGGACCTCGACAGATAAACTCATTCTTGGCTATCAGCTTTAGCAGTAGAACGCCAAATATATAAACATCAGATTTCATTGATCGTTTACCTGTATCCATCCAGAAAATATAAGTACAGAACTGCATTTAGTAGAGAAATTACAACAATAACAGCATACCCAATGTAATCCCACGAGTGGGGTACAAGGGAGGATAGAGTGTAAGCAGATATTACCCCTACTCCGAGGAGGTAGAGAGGTTGTTTATGATAAACCTTTGGCTCAAGTAAATCAGTTCAATATGTAAAAAATACTATGCAATATATAACAACAAATATGATGAAAATTCTCCACAAAGGGAAAGCTCAAGGAGCCATAATTCTTAATTTGGACGTATCCACACTAGCTCTTTCCTGTTTCAGCCAAATACATAAAAATATGAGGGTCATTGCACCTCACTAGCTCTTAAGTTATCTCGTCGTATCTAAACCAGTGAGACATCAAAGTTCGACGTATACATTCTTATTCCCCACCTCCAGGTGAAGGTCAAGAAAAATCATCAAATGAATGAGATGTCCAAAGGAGGGCTCAATTAATAGAAATCACAGAAGAAAGCAGTATCTTTTGGCATCAGAAATCAATAATGCACAAAAGCAGGTACAAGAAAATAGCAAAGAATGGAAGATGGCCTCTCTTTTTCCCTCTTGGAAACATGTTCACAGTTTCTTTTCTTTTTTCCCAACGACCTCCCTATCAGACCCTCCAAGTCCATTTTCAGTCCTAACAAACATATCGTAATATTCTTCTTTAGTAACTTACTTTTCCGATAGTGGGTTTCTGTTTCTTCACATGTGCAGCATCTCTTTAAATCCTCTACCATTTGCATGATATCCCCTGTGCTTCTTCAGCTTCTCCAACGAGAGCCAACTGTTTGACTTGGAGAGTAACTTATGCCTAGGATACAGTGACTGGACACGTAAGACAAGCTATCAGTCGGATACTGAAGACACAAGTTCAGAAAATTCTCAGTGATACAGATTGGTCAAAAGAAGGAAGAACTTTATCACTCGGATAAGTGGCAGCACAAACATTTTGGCTTCAGATATGATTTCGGCTTTGATTATTCCCACGGGCTATTGAGGCTTAAGGAAATCAATCAATCCCTAATTACAATAGAAGCAAATTACGCTACCTACTATACATACATATATTCTAGAATATTCACAATGATTCTAACACTCCCCTCAAGCTGGTGCATAAAAATTCTATGTACCAAGCTTGCTACATATATAACTTGTACACCGGCTAGGGACTTTTCATGGCTAGTCATTTGACTATTTGGGTTTATCTCAATCATATAGGTCTTCTATCATAGTTTCATAACTAACCATGGTCTCTATCTGGCATATATTCCAATTAGAGAATAACAAAGAGAAGAACGCAAAGAAATGGAAAAAAGTTATGAGTTTTAATTGATGAAACCTAGACCTCAAACAAACAGTGTTGCATCATGTACTACAGAGAAAACTATACGAAAAAACTTAAATCTAGAGCATGAAATTATCAGAGGTCAGAGCAAACATGCCTTTCCAAATCTCTGGAGCATCCGAGCCAACACGAACTTTTACAGGAATATTAGTATCTTCGTTCACATGATTTGATACGTAACCAAAGTCAAATACTTTTATGTTTACTTCCTGCAAACCAAACCAATGTGATAATAACACATGAAAATCTTGAGATATCTAAAGGATATAAAAGTCAAGACGACGACCAACTGTTCATCAAACTCACCTCATCTATCATAATGCATGAAGCAGTAACACAACCAACTGCAGTCCCCTTATCATGCAACCATGAGAAGAGATCTGCAAGTTGGGTTGCCACTTTCATCCGATCATTCCACCCAAAGTCATCTGAGACGAGAAAAAGAAAATATAAAGAATGTGCTAAAAAGCACACAAAAGTCGGAGAGAAGCACACAATAGTACCCGATAGAAGCACATCCGACAACAGTACACTGGTGAATTTTGCATCGTAGACAACTGCAAGCCTCGTATCAAAACAATACCTATACAACTTCACCAAATTTGGATGTGTATTTGCTCTTTCATCTGTTAATAACTCAATCTCATCCTACAAAAGAACCTCTGACATCATTTAACCAACAAAAAAATCAGACAAGAAATCAAATTCAGACCTATCTCACAAACATACACAAAATTTATCTAGACGTGGAGCATTCCAAGGTTTCATAGGAAGGAGATAATCCCATGTCTTTACAATAGCCGGTCTTGTTACAGATCCTTCAACAATAATGCCATGGAACAGTCTTCCTGTAAAAGTTTTTTGAATTTCTGCAGGATTCTTGAAATTAGTCATCTTGTCCAACTCGGAGTAGCTGCAATGCTTCGCCTCACCAACCATCGTAGGCTCAATGGAGAAGTCGAAGCTGCATTTTGGCAACCAGAGAAGATCAGTGAGACAAGAAATGATAATATCGCGGATGTCTAGCTTGTGAAATGGAACATCTCAAGGCCAGGGAGAAATTTGGAGCAGGTACCATTTAATCCCAATCAAAAGGTACCAAGGTCGTCAGTGCTTGAACCAATTGTGCTTTAGTGAGAAAGGTGCAAGCAAAAAACGAAAACATATGATGCAAGAAAAATAACTATAATTGTATGAGATAGGAATTAGAAGTGCATCTAATTGAAAGAAGAGAGAAATTGACATAAACAACAACATGCCCAGAGAAGTCCCACAAGTGGGGTTTGGGGAGAGTAGAGTGTACTCAGACCTCAACACTAGCTCAAGACACGGGCTCAAGTGCAAGCAACAAATCCAAGTAAAAGAAGTGGGAAATATAGCTAGGAACAATAATAACAACAATAAAATAGTGTGATAATCAAAACATAACAAATAATTTATACAATACGAGACCTCCACACCTTCCTATCTAAAGCCACTCAGTCATGTGTTAGTATCTAATCATCTAAAGTCATGTATGTTAGTATTTAATCACACCGACAAAAGAATAACACCAGAACCCTATATTCCATACGAATACTTGAAACTCAATCAAATATCCATCAATAAAACCTAAAAAGAATTCAAACCCTTGGTAACGCTTGCATTCTTCATAAAAACCATCATCATCATCCATTAAAACTTCACGGCTGGAACTCATGGACAAAGGGTAAGGCAAACGGGAAATATCTCTAAATCCCTCGTGTAAGTTGTACATTTGGTACTGATAAGGCCAACACCCCCATTCTGAAAACTTCTTTCGGATTGCCTCAATTGACACACTCTTCTTCTCCTCGTTTCTCATCCCAACGTCTGTCGCCATAACCGCCGTCGTTGAGTAATTCATGCTCGTTTGGTGTGAGGGATTAGAAATAATAGTGATGGGATAAGGAAATAGTGATGGGATAAAAAAAAAATTATGTTGTTTGGTTGGCAAGTCCGGGATAACTTATCCCGGGATTAATAATTAGTACCGGGATAAGTTATCCCTCCCCATGGGTGGTATAGTAATCCCGGGATAACTTATCCCGAGATAGAATAGGTAAATGACAAATATGTCCCTTTAAATCCTTTTTATATATCATTTTTTACATTTATGTATATTTACATTTTTTTTAATACCATGTATAATAATATTTACTACTCCTTATTTTTATGATAATTATACATATTTTTCTATTAAAAAATTATACTATATAAATATAATTTTTATTTATGAATTTATTTGACTAATTCTTATGTTTATTTTATTTTGATTTCTCATAAATTTTCTTCTCTTTAATAAACTTAAGAGGAAAGTTCTATTTTTAAGCTAAATAAGAAAAAAGTTATATTTTTAAATACACATGGTACTTATCATGGGAATACATAAACAAAAATATTTAAGTTAAAAAAAATAAAAGTTTTATTTTAAAAAATGAATAACTAAAGCTCACAAAGAAAAATTTAAAAAGTTTAAATAAAGTGAAGGGTAATTTTGTAAACAAACAACTTGTTCTTAAAATTTATCAATATATATTATTTTGAATATAACAAACCAAACACTCAATAAGAAATAATCCCAGGACAACTTATCCCATCATAACTCATATTCAAACCAAACGACCCCTTATTAATATAGGAACATACATTACATACAAATAAAACGGGTTGAAATTGGAGATTAAATTGACTTTAATTGAAAGTTCTTTTAAATGGGTTAGAACTTGAATGAGATTGAGATTGAACTCAATTCAAATTATCTTGAGTCCAACCCATAAAGTTATGGACGAATTACCTACAATTGGGCTGAATTTTGACACCTATAAAAGGAAGTATTACAATTATACTCCCTCCGTCCAATTTATATTTGTTTGATTTTGTAAAGAAAGAAATATAAATTGACACATGTATTCGAAGAGTCCGGTATTCTATAGGAAAAACGAGCACAATACAATTATGGTTTCATAATTCAATCCAAACTAATTAAGCAAATACCTATTCTTCCAAAATAAAGTACACTTCATGCCCACTTTATCTATATATATATATTACCTTAAAAACATGAATTCCTAACTTGAATGTTAAATTACTATAATATCCCTAACTTAAGTTATGATTTTTTCGATAAGTTGTGACTTTTTTCAAAGGATTGTAATTTTTTAATGAGTTGTGACTTTTCCAAAGAGTTGTGACTTCTCGAAAAGGTCAAGACTTTTTAGATAAGACACAAAAAACACTTGTTCATACTATCATTTGTTGACTATAAATAGAGGGGCTTCCTCTCATTTTTCAGTCACAAATTTTTTAAATCTTCTACTCTTTTTCTTGCACTTTAAAAATTTTCGTGTTATTTATTGTCGTTGCGTGAGTTCGAAGTTTAGCGGAATATGAGGTACCACTATTCTGATGAAGTAAAGTATATTCAATAACATCGAATACTTGACGAAAATAATTTTAATGATATAATTGTTATTTTTTGCTTAATATATACATTAGTACGTAATGTTCAAATATATGAAGTTAACATTATGTAGTCTAAATTCATTTATTTTTGTTAAAAATTTCTCTTGTGATGTAGATATATGCTTCTGAATATTTTTTTCGAAAATTATTAAACTTCTCAAGAGTTAAAGAATTGTCACGGTTTGTTTTTTTTATGCTCAAAACAAAATAATGACTTTATATATCAATGCTACTTATGTGATTTTGATTGTCATGAAGTTTGCTTCAAAATAATTATTACTATATAAAGTTTGCCCTTTTGTTTTACTAATTTACTATATCTTAATATTTCAGTATTTTGGACGAAAAAAATTCATATGACTTGTAATATCGTCAATTGAACTTTCTATTAGTTTATTTTTATTATTTATTTAATAGCTAATTTATACGAGATAAATATTTTCGTTAATGCAAATATGCGTGAATGATGAGACCGGCCTAACCTAAAGTCAAGGCTCTTCCCTCTCTTGATGGCGAATCTTGATTGACTGACACTAGGAACCGATTCAGAGAAAGAAGAAGCATGGCATGAGATAGGCGGCGGAGAAATTTTCGATAGCTAATTACTTGACTCGATGGAGGGAGGGAGAGCCCTTCAACTTTTTTTAATAAATCCTTCTTTTTAGGGGGTCGTTTTCTGGTTGAAGGGTTTACTCGTTTTCTTTAACTTAATACGGACTGGGTTTCTCCTTTGGCACAACTTGTATGGACTTCTTTGTCCCCAGACCCTTTTTAGTGCTTATATATATATATATACCACGAATGCATTATCAAATTAACAAGATCTTCTAACTTCAAAATGTATTATTTTAAAATGTTCTGAGTTCTTTTTTAAATAAAAAACTAACAAAAAATGTGAAAATATGTGAATATATATGAATCATTTAAAATTAATCATTTACAAAAAAAAAATTATATTCAGTAATATGGAATAAACATTTTCATTTTGTCCCTACACAAAATTAAAATCTAATAACTAATAACTATAAAAAAAAATTGTAACATTAATTAAAAGTCCTATTTATTTATGGACGTATAAAATTTATTAGAAATTCAGCTATTGCACATTAATTCTTTGGTTATAACATTATCAATTCACTTCATTATGACTTATTATTGCAAACATTATTCACACTCTTTTACATTCTTTAGTTATAATATTATTATGAATTCTCATACTTATTACATTAATTATTTATATCTTTCATCTTTTATTATATTAACTTTTTACCAATAATTTTTCATACTATTATACCGCCTCTATATATGTAATAACACGATGTTGTTATTTTTTCTTGGACGAATCATGCTTGGTAGAATAAATTGAAAATCGTTTACAAGTATATGAACTATATCTTTGTTGGGTGTCAGATAAACAGGCTATTATATATATGATTTCACATATAGAATATATTCTTTAATTTTAATTTTTAGTTTTTTTATAAAAAAAGAAGAAGAAGGAAGCCTTTATCAGTTAACTATGGATAGTCAGATAACTATATTTGATTTATGTACACAGTCAATCGATAAGTCAAATATGAGAGTCAACAACAAGAACGTCATCTATTATGTTATAACTTACAAAATAAAATTAATATACAAAAGATAGTTCTAAAAAAATAAAATGAAGTTGTTCTCTTCACATGTTCATATGACATCTAAACAGTTTAATGTGGAATACACGTGCAAAGCACATCTGGTTAGATGGAAAAAAAAATACACAATAAATATCATCTATAAGGTAATATTAGTGAGATACGATTAATTACATGATTTAACCTCATCAAATTGAAATAATTATATACATTATTGCATTTAACTAATACAAATTTTCACTGACCATCTTCATAGGTTCGCGTGAATAAGAGATATATATGACGATCCACATCGAACATTCACTAAAGAATCTGCAATATTATTTTATGCAAAGCTAATTATTCAAATCTTCGCTTAAATAATCAAATACTATTTACTATGGCATATATTTTATGAATTGGTAATCACGCGTAACACACGTGTCGAAAAACTAATTTATTCAAAATGGTCCAATTCACAATTAATTGGTTATGCAGATGCAGAATATTTGCCTGACCCATATAGAGGTCGATCTTAAACTCGATGGAAAATGAAATAAATCCTGGTAGTAGTTCCAAGTTCAACAGAAAATGGGTTAGTTGGTGGTCCTGAGGGGGTGTTGTATCCTCCTATACTAGTTAGTAGTACAAGTAAGTCATCAGTTCGTTTAATGGGTGAATTTGGTGATGTGACCATTGAGCGATTTCAGCAAGAGCGGTCAGAGAGAGTACTGTAGTGAGTATAATAGAAAAAATTCTCTACAATAGCGTCATTCGTCTGGATATATTTTGACTATTGTAGTGAGATGTTGTTATAGAAAACATATAAATAACATAATATGGAAGTTGGTTTCAAAGGAAATTTGACGGCTATAATGAAATGTTGTTATAGAGATGAGTGATGAACCTGTAGAAGTATTTTGATATATTTTGACTATTCTATTCTGCCTCGTTTTCATCTCTTTTTCGTTTCTTCACCCTCGCTTGCATCATTTTCAAAGCATATACAACGTCCTTCATGGTTGGCCTCTTGTCTGGATGATCGGGATTCAAGCAGAGAAATGCCAGACGTGTGATCTCAAATGCATTTGAATAATCAACTTCTTTGAAGCACTCATGAACCAAATATTTTTTACCAAGTTTAGCCTCATTTATAGCGCACCGATCCAGCTGATAAGGACCAGCACAGATAAACGCATTCTTGGCTATCAGCTTTAGCAGTAGAATGCCAAATATATAAACATCAGTTTTCATCGTCCGTTTACCTGTATCTCCATCCAGAAAATATAAGAACATAACCGCATTTAGTACAGAAATTACAACAATAACAACATAACCAGTGTAATCCCACGAGTAGGGAATGGGGACGATAGACTGTACAAAGACCTTACCCCTACTCTAAGGAGGTAGAGAGACTATTTCTGATAAATCATTGGCTCAAGTAAAACATTTCAAAAGGAGAATATACTAGTAAAGTAGACAGCAGATAAACTATGTAAAAGTTACTATGCCATATAGAACAGCAAACATGATGAATATTCTCCACAAGGGGAAAGCTCAAGGAGAAGTTAGAGAAAAGGTTGGCATCACGGCAGATGCAATATTTGTCAATGGGTGGGAGATCGATACTAATTAACAGCGCGTTAGACAGCATTCCAACTTACTACATGAGACTATTTCCTAGATCCAGCAAGATATATACTGAAGCAGATTGATAAGGATCAGGAGGAATTGCCTATGGGAGGGTAACAACAAGTTTCACAGGCGAAAACAATCGGGAGGATTGGGCATAAAAGGTTTGGTTCTTCACAACTAATGCTTACTCATGAAATGGTTATGGAGGACACTCAGATGGGACAAACTCTATGGAAGGAAGTAATCAAGGCAAAACATGGAGTCCAAAATCGTTGGTGCTCCAAGCTGTCCAGATCCCCTCATGGTGTAGTGTAGGCCTATGGAAGAGTTCTGATGGAGGAATCCCAAGTCTATTTCAAATAGCACGTGAACCAAATTCTTCCATCTCTCGGAACAAGGCAGACATCACCTGGAATTACTATTCAGACTGGGAAATTGAAGAAGTGATCAACCTGTTCTCTAGGCTAGAAGGCCAGGTGATAAATGTCCAGGAAGCAGACAAGTTAAAGTGGGGCAGTGACACGGATGGTAAATACTCAGTGAAAGCAGGCTATGCAAACTCATATGCTCCTAATGAATTGCTTGGTAACCGGTCACGGAGTTGATATGGAACAAAGATCATATGCTTCAGCTGGATAGCCCTTCATGAAGCCTGCCTCACTCAAGACAAGCTTAAGAAAAGAAAATTTCAAACTGCCAATAGATGTTACATGTGCCAACAAAACCTTGAGTCTAACAACCATCTATTTTACATTGTACAGTCGCTGCTGACTTATGGAGTCTGTTTTTGTCTATATTTGGTATTAATTGGGTAATGCCACATAGCATCAAAGAGGCCTTCGAATGCTGGTGCATAAAAATTCTATGTACCAAGCTTGCTACATATATAATTTGTTCTGGGACCGGCTAGGGACTTTTCAAGGCTAGGCATTTGACTATTTAGGTTTATCTTAATCATAAAGGTCTTCTATCATAATTTCACAACTAACCATGGCCTCTATCTGGCATATATTCCAATTAGAGAACAACAAAAAGAAGAACACAAAGAAATGGAAAAAAGTGATGAAACCTAGACCTCAAAAACAAACAGTGTTGCATCATGTGATACAGAGAAAACTACACGAAAAAACTTAAATCAATAGCATGAAATTATCAGAGGTCAGAGAAAACATGCCATTCTGAATATCTGGACCTTCCCAGCCAACACGAACTTCTACAGGAATTTCAGTATCTTCATTCACATTATTTGATACAAACCCAAAGTCAAATACTTTTATGTTTACTTCCTGCAATCCAAAACCAATGTAATAATAACGCGTAAAAATCTTGAGATATCTAAAGGATATAAAAAGTCAAAACGATGATCAAGTGTTCATCAAACTCACCTCATCTATCATAATGCATGAATCACTAACATAACCAAATGCAATCCCCTTCTCATGCAACCATGAGAAGAGATCAGCAAGTTGCGTTGCCACTTTCATCCGATCATCCCACCCAAAGTCGTCTGCAGACGAGAAAAAGAAAATATAAAGAATGCGCTAAAAAGTCGGACAAAACAGATTCAACATAATACTCAAAGAAGTAAGTACCAGCCAGAAGCACATTCGACAACACTCCGGTGAATTTTGCATCGTAGACAACTGCAAGCCTCGTATCAAAACAGTACCTATATAACTTCACCAAATTTGGATGCTTATTTGCTCTTTCATCCATTAATAACTCGATTTCATCCTACAAAAGAACCTCTGACATCATTTAACCAACAAAAAAAATAGACAAGAAATCAAATTTAGACCTATCTCACAAACATACACAAAATTTATATAGACGTGGAGCACACTCAGGTTTCATAGGAAAGAGATAATCCCATGTCTTTACAATAGCCGGTCGTGTTACAGTTCCTTCAACAATGGTGCCATGGAACAGTCTTCCTGTAAGAGTCTTTTGAATTTCTGCACGATTCTTGTAATTAGTCATCTTGTCCAACTCGTAGTAGCTGCAATGCTTCACCTCACCAACCATCATTGGCTTGATGGAGAAGTCGAAGCTACATTTTGGCAACCAAAGAAGACGGATGACTCAGAGAAATCCCACAAGTGTGGTCTGGGGAGGGTAGAGAGGTTGTTTCCAAATGAAACTCCGCTCAAGTGCAACAAATCCAATCCAAGTAAAAAGACAAGGAAAATATAGCAATCAATAAAGTGCAGAGCCTACAAGAAAGTAGTGCAAATTTATCTCCTTATCATACAACAAGACAACACTCCCCTACCTGCTTAACCACCTTTTGCATGCCCTAATACGAGACCTCCCTATCTAAAGTCATGTCATGTATGTCGTATCCCCAAATACTAGACAAAAGAGCAACAACAGAACAGAACAGAACCCTATATCCCATACCAATACTTGAAACTCAAATCAAATAACTATTCAAACCTTTCGTAACGCTTGCATTCTTTAAGAAAATAATTCATATAAAGGTCAGGGTTGGGACGCTTGTTGAGAGGGTGAGGAAAACTGGGCAGAACTAAAGATCCCTCGTCCAAGTTGTACATTTGGAACGCATAAGGCGAAAAACCCCATTCTGTAAACTTCTTTCGGATCGCCTCAATTGACACACTCTTCTTCTCCTCTTCATCTCTCATCTCACCGTCCGTCGCCATATCCATCGTTTTCTATAGCACACACGGTTCAAATTCGAGATCTCGTGAAAGGGTTATGTATTATTATGCCTATGAATGGGAGTAGGGAAAGGAAAAATGAGAGGTGGAAAATCGAACCATCACAAACAAGGTGAAAAAGTTTAATTTTGGCTTAATCATTATTTATTGGATGTGACGTATCGTATCATTTCATAATGTCGTATTATTTTAATGAATACATCTTATTTAAGGCTCATGACCTCTTTCCATGACTTCATTTTATGATCGTAAGGATCCATTCATATTTCACCATCTCAAGACAATATAGAGATGGATTACATCATTTCCGTTCATTACATAATGGCCACACATCAACAACATGAAGAATGAGTTTACAGAGGTTGCTACATCAACAACATAGACCACATTCATTTAGAACCTACTTGACTACTCTAAATCTTGAATTCGCCTCTGATTGTGACGAACTATATATGAAGAATTGCTAGATCAACAATGAGCAGCCTATGATTTACACAATATAGTGAAAACAAAACTAGATATAATTGTGTCAATATTTTGCAACTCCAGCACTCTGAGCCTTCCCTAAAATCGACTCGATGCAGCCATGAAAAAGACCTAAGCTTTTCGCTAAAGCAAAACCACTATACATGCCATCAACAGCTGCACTTACTATCCCGCCAGCATAACCTGCTCCTTCTCCGATAGGGTAAAGCCCTCTTAAGGACGTGCACTCGTAAGTGTCAGCACTTCGCGAGATCTGGACAGGGGAACTAGTTCTTGTCTGTAATGAGGAAGAAATGAAAAGTTACCACTTTGGTTCAAGAAGCAAGAAATGTGCAAGTTATTAACTCCAATGCTTTGTTTAAAAATCGAGTTCATCGCTTAAATGGTCATCAAACTATTGGAAATAGGTGAACAAAGTTACTTTTTGTATCAGAAAAGTTATTAATCTTTTGTTATAAACTCGAAAAGTCATATTTCTTTCTTTTGTATCGAAAAAGTGGCTTAGTTTTTATTTTTCACACAAAAGGTCAGTCTCAATCCGGAAAGTGATATATCCGGACACTTTTAAAAAGAAAAAAAGAAGAAAAAAGCAACCTTTTGAGTGAAATCGCAAAAGGTACTAGCTTTCCAGATACAAAAGAAAGAAAAAAAGACCTTTCGAGTGAAATAACAAAAGATAAGTGACTTTTCTGATACCAAAGAAATAAGAGGGACTTTGTTCACCTATTTCCTATAGTTCTGTTTAAGCAATGAACTCTCCGAAAATCCATATGTAAGAATAGATTACATGCTTAATGAATTTAGAAGCATGTAATTTCCGAAACATAGAGCAAGTAAGTATATGATTAAATAAGTTGGGTATCACAAAGAAAGGTATGCATTACATTACCTCTACTCCATGAAGAAGAGCACTACTTGAAATAAATCCTGGTAACTGTAGTTCCAAGTTCAACAGAAATGATGTTAATTTTCCGAGATGAACATTTAGTGATAATGATATATCATATTCTCAAGACAGGAAAATACCTCTTTGTCAAACTTCAAAAGTGATTGTTGTAAAGAGCTGGTTATGTGACTAGGGAATAGTTCATGGAGATTTGTTGCCTTCACTCCTAATCTATAACTGGACAATGGCACTGACGTACCTGTAAAACGAATTTTAAGCCAGATAAGTATTTCTTGTCAGCTTCCTGCTCTTCCAATTCAAACGGACTTGTCGTAAAAAGTGTGTAGTTAGTAGTCCCAACAGGGGTGCAGCATCCTCCTATAATAGTTAGCAAGAGCAGCCAGACGGACTACTACAGTGAGTCTAGTATAGTCAAACCTCTCTACAACGATGTCATTTGTCTAGATATATTCCGACTGTTGTAGTGAGATGCTGTTATAGGAAACATATAATGTAACATAATATGAAAGACGGTTACAAAGAAAGCTTGACCGTTATACTGAAATGTTGTTATAGAGGATGGATGTGATAGAGGGGTCTAACTGTAACTAAATGAGTGATGAACCAATAGAAGTGGTAGCCATGGGTATTTACTCCAAATATTTAACCCCCAATAATGCCACCAACCCCAACAAAGAGGTTTACCTGATAATTTGTTGTCGAGAAAATCGGTCACCGTTTGAACAGGTACCACGAAATTGCCTCCGCCCATTGCAGCTGCCCTTCGCTCAAACATCCTCTAAAATCATACAGTCAAGATGTAAATACTTGCAAGTAAAATATTAGCAAATGATAAATGCCTTTAGTTTTTACTTGTTTTTCCATATAATGGTATGGCTTCTATCTTCTGCCATCAAGATAATGCCAATTTTTCCAAAATAAATTGACTTTATTTCTCTTTCAATGTTAGAAATTACTCAAATCTTCAGATCTCGTTCTATTTGATGCATGCCAATCAAATCAAAGTACAGGAAGTAAATAAGCAATCAGCTCAACCGTTTCTCTTTGAGGCAAAGACGAATTCTTATAAATTGATTGTTCTTCCCAAAATGTTGGTAATTATCTGCTTAATTTTCATTAATTCTCAAGAAGTTTGATGTGAACCTCAGAATTCCAAAACGAGTTCATGATTACATGTTTATTTCTAAGCGACCAGTATGGACAGTTAAGGAGTACCTGAAATTCAACACCAGCGAGAGGTCCGTGCAAGTCCAAAGCAGCAAAATCCTTTGACGAGACTGTAACAACAAGTGCAGCATTTGCCCATTTAGATGACCGTCGGGAAAAGGACATTCCATTGATACAGAGCTCCGATGGATTAGTACTTGTTAAAACTACCTGCCAAAATCTTGCCAAGTAAATTATATCGAAATCGACACTACATGTCTTTCGGATATCACCAACTTAACATAGGCATATAAACATTTCTAGTTGTTGTCATCACTAATCTACATTGTTTGTAAGTTCGGTCTGGGGAGGGTAGGATGCACGCAGACGTTTTCAATAGACCCTCGGCTCAAGTGCAGCAAATCATAGTTATGAAAAAGGAAATACGGCAGTGAATAAAAACATGACAACTAATAAAGAAAGCAGATTGGATTTATGTAGCACGAGACGGAATAATATAATTAGAAAGTTGGAAAAGCATAAGCAAATGACGAATCATTATATGTCATCAGCAATTATGAACAAAAGCAATTGTTGTACCTGGCCACCAGGACACATGCAAAAGGAGTAACAACTGCGATTTCTTGGTGCAGAATTTGAAGGCAAAGCAATATCATTTGTATTAACATATTCAACAACCTTGTAATCAGCAACAGGAACTTTTCCACGTCCACTTTGAACTTCATTGCCCAATCCAGAATACTGAATATTATTGGACCAAAAACATGAATTGTTTTCATGTTAAATGCCACGATATAATTGAACTTAGAGAGGAAAATAACAAATACTTGCTCACAGATAATGAAATAGCTTAGGAAGTCGAAGGACAACTCTGAAGTGCCAGAGGGAAAAAGTTAATATACTATCACAAATAAATTAAAGATTGATTGTGTTCAGTAACAAACCTGTATGCTGTTTATTAATTCTTGAGGATGCTCAACCCGCAGGCCAACCTGCAATTAATACGATTTATTAGGAGAATGATTGTATCTTTGCCGATGATGGAATACCAACGAGATTATAGCAAAAATCAGAAACACGAGAGTCAATACTAATGAACCAAAGACATCAAGGAAAAAACAACGGACAAGATCACACACAACAAAAAGACAGGATTGCAACCCCAGCATGCGCTACCAAGTAGTCCAAGGAATTATGATATCTCAAAAATAAAGGAAAAAAGAAAACAAATTGTTGATAAAAGTGAGGTTTCGATAACAATATAAAGATGAATACAAATCAGACATTTCCTTACTTCCGCTAAACATATTTTGGATTAAACTCCACAAGTGAAGTTTCTTTTGACAATTGGTAAGTAGTATTCTTCAGCATTAAGGAAATGTTGGCCAGTACCAAAGCATAAAGCTATAAGCATATGTACACTTTAGATAAAACACAAAAATTATAAATGGAAAGAAAAGAGATATAAACTAAACATATATATTAATTATGGACAGGAGCTCACAGCAAAATCCTTTTCAACAAGGCTGACCCCATGAGAAAGAAGCATCTGATAGGTATCGCGTGCAGAATGCCCAACTGCGAGAACCACTGCATCGTACCCCAACTGCTGGTTCATGGAATGCGAGCTGTTATCTCTTGCATCAGAAACTTTGACACCCACCACATGCTTATCCTTGACAAGTAAATCATCTACCCTTGTTCCAAACATGATGGTGACCTGACCATATCAGCAATAAACAAAAATTCTTACAAGTCTAGAACTTTCACATTTCTTTCCTAAGAGGCATAAGTTAAAAATTACTTACACCCAATTTTTCAAGGTATCGACGGAAATTTTGAAGAAGTGGAACCAGTTTATCAGTTCCTAGATGAGGTTTTCCGTCGACCAAAATTTTCTGTGGAGCTCCAAAGTGGACCAATGTTTCCAAAACCTGGAAAACAAGAGCAAGGTTGAATGATAAGGATAATTGACAGAATAAACACATGTTAATGAGCACATAGAGAAGACTGCATATGTAAACAATCAAAAGTGAAATTTTCCAGGATTAAGCAACTTACTGCTAAAACACTACCACTGTTTCTTCCAATTCTAGTAACTAGCTTCCCGTCGCTCCAAGTACCTGCACCACCCTGTCACACATAAGTCCTTCGTAAATAAGTAGCTAATGAGAGCCAATGTCTGTAACACCATACAATCTATTTGACATCACAAACCAGAGGTGGAAAACCAGTAAGGTGCTGAAATTGCATACATATCTAAATCACCGAGAGCAGTTACTCGATCCAACCACTAAAACATCTCTTTTCAAATATCACAGTGCAAGTACAGAAATACAGATTTGATTAGAATCTGATTTGACATCAATCTATTTCAAAGTAAAAAAAAATTGTTCAAAATTTAATATATGGCCTGTACAACATCATGTACATCTTAAGAGCAAGGAGAAGATGAAGTATGGAAGAAACACTGAACCGGAAATATTATCAATTTAAGGGCAGCCCGGTACACTAAGTTCCCACTATGCGCGAGGTCCAGGGAAGGGACGGACCACAGGGGTCTATTGTATGCAGCCTTACCCTGCATTTCTACAAGAGGTTGTTACACCAAGCTCCCCTTCAAATAGGTCTATTTATACAAGAGTTTCAAGAATAAACAGAAAAAATATTTTCATTTGTTTGAGGGCAGTCCTGCTAGTTTTCACATCAATGGGCAATGTACTGGTTAATAGCATAATAATGAGTCAAACATCTTATCCTATAACTTAAACAACCAATTTGCTACATATTTTACTCCAATAGTTGAAGGTGATGAAAATCTAAGTGCAGCGCAAGACATGTTAGTCCTGTTACAATTAAAGGAGATCCTATAGAATTTAAACAGGTCTAACAGGAAGGACTATGGCAGTTAAAGTCTGGTATTATTCGGAATACAATGAAACCCCAAAAGAATTCTACTTCGGCCAAAAAGTTTTGCGTCCAGATCTAGTGAGAGTCAGCTTTCACATTGAGTGTCCATGTTTTGGCATTGCAACGACGAAAATTAGTTCTTGAAAAGTATTTCGAAATCATTAAGATCAAAATCAGTCATTTATTCGGTATTCTTGCCTAAAAATATTTGCCCATTATATATTTGTAATGTCATGAATACTTTCATGTGCTGCAACAATATAAGTCAAGGATAGTTGCACAAAACAAACAGAGGCAAATTGCAGAAATTAATCTCAAGAAGCTGGAAAAACCTTTGAAGGAAATAAGTGAATCGGGATATAACCTCCCCAAAGCAAAAGTTGCTCTCCTCTTGCAGTATCCGTCGAACAACCAGAGCACCAATGTCACGGCCCCTTTTCTCAACGGCTTCTCCCCTTTCCATCAGTGTAACATCTGCACCAAATTCAGCAAGCACAAGAGAAGCAAACAACCCTGCAGGCCCACTTCCAACAACTGCAACTTTTGGTTTTCTATGACTTGCATTCGTATGTGATCCATTGCAGAGATTTCTATCTCCGTGTTCTGAAGTAGTTGCATCCTGACCCGATTTTACGCAAGCATGTACTATGCTCATTATGTCACCAGAAGTCCTGTCTTGAGGCAAATGCTCAATTAAGCCAACCTTGGGTTCCAATTCAGAGATGAATTCCCAAGTACGAGGCTCTAAATTTAGTAGTTTATGGACATCCACGTCAACTGTATAAACAAACTTCTGTTCCTTTTGCAACTGCAATAAGGTTAATGTAGAAGTTAAGTATATCAACAACTGTACCTATTACATATTTTGTTTCAAGCAATTCAATGCTAATGCTACAAATCACTAGCATCATCGTCCCTACAGTCCTACACTATAATCAAGGATACATCCCATAATAAGCTCAATTACATGAGCATCCTAAAATAGTAGAAATAAGTATACGGAAATCATTGATAGAATATGCTCTAGGTCTGAATATGGTCTCTTATTTTCCTACCATCTTTCCTTCAATTCAATACATTATAGCGGAATTAACTTAGGACGGTCAATGTTCATTGACAACTGGAAGGAAATAAAGCAAAGAGCTAATGATGGAGAAAAGAGAACCTGGAAAGCATATACTAAGGAGCTACCTCATCCTCATGTATACACTTAAATATCTTAATTAGATCACAATAAACAAGATCCTGTCAAGTTTTTACTTGGAAACATGCAATTGATTGAAACATTTTTTTTATAAGGACAATTGATTGAAACATTTGAATCTATTGAACCACTTTAGTGCTTGGTCCAAGAAGTTCTAAATTCGGTTCTCCTAAGTTCTAATGGAAGGATGCAAAGATGTATCTTGCATCTCAGCTTAAAGAGCTTGAACTGCTATAAATAAATGAAACTATAGATGGTGGGGTATTTGGATAACTTTTTTCTGGTCAATGTGATCATGATCTTTTCGGTTTTCAGATATGCCAAATCATATTCTGGATTAAGCACATTTTTACAATGGACAGAATGACCCTACAGATTCATAGTCTAGATTTTTCACTTAAACATGGTCTTAGAGCACCATATGGTGGTTATATTGGAATGTAAGATGGTTAAATATATAATATTAGAAAAAACAACGTGTTACTTGATACAGAAGCAAGAAAACACAAGCTGATATATAAAACAAACTCAGCCTTGATATAGAGGGAATGTTTCAAAAGAATGCTTTGAGGGAAACGAACCTTGCGAGCATCAAAAGATTTTCTAACAACTTTAAATGCCTCCTGTGGCAACATTGAAGCAACCTACAAAATAGATAAGAAGAGCACTTTTTGACATCAAATGCAAAAATAATCTAAAGCTGACTGAATCTACCAGAAATCCAAAATTTAAAATACAAAAACTCCCTCTGCCTAATGTTGACTTTTGAAGTCATAACAATAAATTTGACTATCAATTGATCTTATATGTATCCTTTCTAACTAAATACATACTATTGACAGTTTAGACTTCAAATATTTCTATAATGAGTGAGTAAACGGACCACCAAAATCAAATTATGTTATTTAATATGAAACTAATTGAACACAAACTCAACAACCAATTCTCATTTTGCAATTTCTATTACTTTCACTCAACAGAAAACTCAAGTATATTCTAATGCTCACTGAATTTATTTCTACAAAAAATTGCTCAAATGGGAGACCAAAATCAAATTAGGCTACTAAGTGAGACTAACTAAACACAAACTAAAAACACAATTTTCATTTTGCAATTTCTACTACTTTCACTCAACAAGAAAAAATTCAAATATATATTCTAAAGTCAACTTTTAACGGAAATTCAAGAACTTTAGCAATTTCTACTACTTCCATTCAACAAAAAGAAACTCAAATATATTCTTAAGTTAACCTTTTTACCGGAAATTCAAGAACTTTAGCAATTTCTACTACTTCCACTCAACAAAAAACGCAGATATATTCTAAAGTTAACTATTTAACCAGAACAACAACTGTAGCAATTTCTACTTCTTTCACTCAATAAAAAAACCTCAAATATATTCCAAGTTAACTTTTTAAACAAAATTTCAAGAACTTCAGCAATTTCTACTACTTCAACTCAACAAGAAAACCTCAAATATATTCTAAAGTTAACATTTTTACCATAAATTCAAGAACTTTAGCAATTTCTACTACTTTCACTCAACAAAAGAAAAACTCAAGTATATTCTAAAGATAACATTTTTATCTGAAATTCAAGAACTTTAGCAATGTGTACTACTTCCGCTCAATGAAAAACTCAGATACATTCTAAAGTTAACCTTTTTACCAGAAATTCAAGAACTTTAGCAATCTCTACTACTTTCACCAAACAAAAAAAGCTAAATATATTCTAAAGTTAAATTTTTTACCGGAAATTCAAGAACTTTAGCAATTTCTTGGAGTAAAGCATCTGAAACACCTAAGAAATCTTTTCCAGGGTCTTTATGAACTGAAACACTAAGCTTTGAGAGCCTCCAAATCCCTTCAAATTTGTTTTCAACATCAACTTGAGCTTCTTGTTGCTGTTTTAGCTTCTTTTTCTCAGATGGGTACCTCAATTTTCCTTTTCTTTTTACCTTCTTTGAACATGTAATGCAAAAGGGGTTTGAGTATAATGAAAAAGATTGAGTTTTTGGGAATGTGAATTTGGGATTTGAATTCAAGAATGAAAAATGAGAAGGGACTAAATTCTTGGTAGAAGCCATGGACATGGTTGAAAATTTGGAGATAAGATTTTAGTTGGGATGTGGGAGGTTTTAGAAGGGGTTTTGGTTATTGATACAAAATATGTAAATTTCTAAAAGTGGGTGAATTATTATAAATAATTATTCCAGATTAGTTATTAACTAGTAAAATTATTTGCGCGAAAAATTTAATATTATGAAATTTATAAAATAATACATAAAACATATAGTCATTAAAACTTAAACACTATATTATCTTACATACAAGATTACGTAGTAACAAACATTAATAATGTAAAGAAAAATGAAAATTATTACATCTTATCATTTATCTTTAATAACATAAACATAAATTAATGACTGTAAAAATACATACCAGGATATGTAACATAAGCAAATGTGTCAGTGAGTCACTCAACAGGAGAAAAATACACAAATATTTAATTGTGAAGAAGAAGAAAGAATTTTCGTTGTTTTAAAATGAGAGAAAATCTCTCTATTTATATACAACAAAATGTAGTTTGAACAAATGTTTATTGTGCCTTATCAGAAATGTTACAACTATTTGAAAAAGTTGCAACCCTTCAGAAATGTCGCAACCTTTCATAAAAGTCGCAATTTTTCATAAATTTCACAACTTTTCATGAAAAAGGAACGCTAGTTTTGTAAATAAATAAATTAAAAGGGAATTCTGATTTGTGGTGGCGCTATGTTATTTAAAAGAGTATAATAATCATGAATTAAAAATCGTTGTTCGCCTTTTGAAAACAAGTATATTATTTAATAGATCGTCGCGACTGATATTTCAATGATATTTAAGATTTGAGCTTGAACAAAGTTAGACACATATTTCAATGATATTTAAAAAATTATTATAACATATAATTACAAACATTTATAAAAGAAAACATATAGGTACATATTTTATTGTTTGAAACGCCATAAGATATTCAGATATCTTTTTTATAAACTATAATTTGTTCATTCGGAAAGATCATATCATACGAGGATTGAGAAAGTTTAGATAGTTTTCATAAATTATAAGATATTCATGTTTATTAAGAAAAAGTACTAACTTTGTTTAAGACAATTTAAGCTTCAAAACATGATTTTTTTAAGCCAAAACAACCCTTAATTTGATGTTGGCATTACCATAAGAAATACTTAGCTATATTGCCACATCCCACAGCAAATGAAGAGTTATAGTGATAGTAAAACAGAATGAACATGACAATGGCAAGAGAAGCCAAAATTTGAGAATCAAACCAAAACTATTAACAGAAAATAAGCATTCATCAATTTCAAGTAGAATATACATAAATCAACTTAGGAACCTCTCTTTTTTACACAAACAGCTAAAACAAGTTTCCTAAATGCTTCTTTTCCCAAGGAAGAAGACCGGGGAAACTGCAGCTTCCGATGATTGTAACCGACAAAATTAGGTCAGGGAGATGTTTTCAGCTTTCACCTCTTTCTCTTGGCAGCAGCTCCAGAACCCCGTCCACCTCTCTTACCTGAGGATTCAGCGCTTGCACTGCTATTAGAACTTCCTCTTCCTCTTCCTCTCCCTGCAGACGGCGTCTTGCCACCTGACCTCCCGGCACCCTTCAAGTCCATGTTTACTTGGATCCCTGTTGTAAAGGAAAAACAGATCAAGAGAAAGACGAAAAAGTGTGTTAAACAATTGCAGCAGAACACAGAAGAAGATGGAATTGTTCTAGAATGTCACTAACCTCTCGAACTGAGACTCTGAAGATCCGACTGCAATTTTTTCCCAACATCTGCTGAGTTAACCGAAACATGCAATAACATCATTAAATACAACTCCCAGTTATGGTAAAAGAATTACACTCTTCTTCTATATTAGAGAAATATCATGACCTACAAATGTTCTGAAAAAAACCGGTATCCCTAATGAGAAGTACAAACCTCATTGAAATATGAACAATACAAAATGCTTACTGCAAAGACACTAGGGAAGAAAACTATAATGTACATGATTCTTCGCAACTGCTATTTTCTTAACTATAAGATACAACTCATACCGAAGGAATTATCTTATCTTTAAGAATCTTCAGTCAACAGTAATGGTAAAATTATTGAATGGTACATTATCACACGTCCTGTTAATGGGCAAGCTGAGTAGGGGGTATACCTATGTCTTCTGTCTCTGATGAATTCTCTTCATCTTCAGCCAGTGTTTCATCATTTTCTTCAGCTACACCTTCATCTAGTGGCTCCAGCATTGCTGCAACGCGCTTTTTTGGAGCTTTTTTAATTCCAGGAAGGGTAATTAAATCTGCTGTGCGAATTACACGTGATTTGCTTCCTTTGTTGTATGCCTTCGTCAGCGCCGCCTTCACAGCAGGCTGTACACCGTCCAGAAGATTCAGATGCCCCTGGTGCAAATGCAGTCAACACATGAGCAGATTTCAAAAGTGCATCACAAAAATTAGGTGAAGACTAAAAACAATGATATACCTTGAATTTTGATATCTCCACAATATTATCAAAGTCCTCCTGGCTTATAGAGTATGAATCCATAAAAGCAACAACATTCTCTACAGCTTCATCCTGGATATTACATTTATATATAACTACGCAAACAAATATACACAACGAGATTCAGGTTAAGCATGAATAATCCACCTTAGGCAGCACTTTTAATGGATCTGTCAACTTCTTTCCAAGAAGAGAAAAGTAGTCAAGTCTCAGGTTTGCCCTGAAATGTATGAGAAGATATAGTAAGCAACTGCCACGGATGCATAAAGACTATTTCTGCCTGTGCAGGAAGAAATGACTGGAAGGAACTTTGACTGACTTCCAAATTTAGGAAGAGAAGTGTACACAAAACATGAAAATCCTGCCATAGGTAATACTTCAAAAGTTCTTTAGTCAATCATTAATTCTTCGACAATCGATTAACACTATCACCCATGCAGAAGAGGAGTAGGACAAGATAATGCATCATGGAAACCCCATTCGCTTAAGAAGATTATCTGTACAGTTCTAACTTCAACTACACTTATGTAGGCATTGAAAAAGAATTTCAACAAGTTCTGAATCTAGAACAATTGTCTGAAAGAAGGATGTGCTTGTGTACCAGATCTTAATATTTGTATTTTGGGAAATTAGAAAGAACTAGAAACAAAATTAAATTCACCATAAGATGGAGAAAATTAGGAAATAGTGATAACAATAAAAGAGAACATGTGCTCTGATAGATCAGATTATTGAAAGCACTCAAAGCACAGATCGAATGAGATGACCTGTATCAGGTTAGAAGACAAGTGAGAAGAAAACTAATATGTTTTAAACTAAATACAGAAGAAAGTACCTTCCCAGATATGATTCACGAGATGCGAGTAGGTGAACATGCAATTCCTCCAGGATCCGGTAATTCTTTCCCATTGTAGAGTTCTTTCCTAGCCAGCCACCAAATCTGTTAAAGTTGCGCTCTCCCTGCAACATTTAACACCCACTGAAATTTAGAAGGCCTCAAACAAGTCCGGATTGGATGACAATTAAATTATATTCAAGTGAAAACTCTGGCAAAGCTGATAAATGGCAGGCAAATATTATCATAGAAGAAATCATAGGATCATACTGAGACAACACCTTTGAAATACAACTCAACTTTTTGGCATTAAATACCAATACCGAAGCACCTGTAATTATCTAAGACAGCTAATAGTATAACAGTATCTCTAGACCAACTTAAATTCAGCCATCAGAATTAAGAGAAAGGAGCAAATCAGAAATTAGAGATGGAGAACAAGAAGCAATAATCACCTGCTCAAGAGTCTGCCTCTGTCCGTGCAACAAAGAAGCACTAAAATGAGGGAGAAAAAAAAGAAGGAACGATGAAATAGGCCACCAACATAATAAGATAAAGTCAACTTACAATGCAACTAAACACAAGAATCTTAAAATATGTCTTACGGAATTATGCAAGAAGAAAGGCAACCAACTGGAGAAAGTTGCCACTGCTGGTATCTTCGAATCTGTACATTTATTAAGTCACTATTTGCAATAGAGTCAGCAGCATGCGCAATTAGGCTCATCCGCTTTAAATCATTATCATCTTTGCCAGCAGAACTTGGTTTGTAGTTGAGATAGTTCTCCTGCCATCACATTCGGAAACAGTTATACAAAAACATATGGAGGTCTACTCATAAAATATTTTAAATCCATATTGACACTTACTCCGAAGCTTTGAAATCCCAATATACCAATGACAAACCTATACCATTTAAATATTAGCTTTATGTTGTCTACGACTCGTTTATAAGGCAATTGATACAGGATAGATGATACAAATGAAAATCAAGAACAATAGCGAGTAACAAAAGGAGGAGGTAAACCAATACTGCAGAGAAGCATGGGCATGGAAAAGAAAAAAGTAAAGTGAACCATCTGAAGCATACTGTCAGCTTTATAGTATAGAACCTAATACAACACTGCCCAAACATCTTGCAGGAACAAAGCCCTTCAGCACTTCTACAGACAACTGTCTTCTCTCAAACACAACGAAGTTATCAATATGTGGAAATAAAGCAATCTAAAGGACACAATTAAGTATGCAAGACAAATTAAGGATGGAAGCAAGACTTAAAGTTAACACATATTTTCATAGCTATCATATAACAGCAGTAGTGTCTTAGAGAATAGGAACAACTAACAAAGAGGGCCTAATTATACTAGCTTAATATAAGATACAAGAAAACTGCCAAATTGTTTGCTCAGGCCATGACATTTTAAGATGAATGATCAGGTAACAAACTGGGAAAATTCATCCAATAAGAGAATTAATTAGGACAGACAAGATGGAATACGAAAACTTAAAAGAGAAAAAAGATAGCAACAAAGTGGCCAGTTTCGACTGATTATATTATTCCTACTTAAATGAATACTCAAAGTTCTACAAGGTCTCAAAGTGATATAGAGAAAACTAAGCAGGGACATTTTTAAAAAATTAACTTAAATAACAGTAAATTTCAAGAAGAAATAGTAACCTTATGGAGTCTAAAGTACCTGGACAAGAAGAGGGACAAGATCTGGGTCGCTCATACTTAGGTCAATTCTTTGATCTATTTTCAAGTTCTTGGCATTAAAATCAAACAGCCTATCAACACAGAAACAAACACAACTGGTCAGTTAAGAAATAAAATTTATGCCAAGACCTGAGTGTGAAAGTACGATGCAATAGAAATGCATGCTGTAGTCACATGAAAGTACTAAAGTGAGATCTTTCACCAGGAAATTGCAAGCTATTTATGGCAGAATTCGAAGTAAATGCAATTAAATAGAGTCCATATTTCAAGAAAATGTAAATTTGTAACAAACTGCAATATCCAAAGCAAGTGACAAAATATACCAATCCTATCAGAGTACAATGTCCATAGAAGGAGAGGTCCCAATCCTATACTCCCACAGGACATGTTAATAGGGAATTTCTGCTTAGTTTCAAGCAATACTGGTATGCTGAGTGATGTGAAACATCAAGAACGTACTTCGTATTCAAAGCCATTGAACTGAGCTTTAGAATTTAGTCAACAGGTCAGGTTGTATTATAGGGCTATTACAAATACCACAGTAACCCTTCGGGGTGGCCCAGTGGTTTGGGCTTGGGACTTCCATGTTGGAGGCCTCAAGTTTGAAACCCCTTGCCAGCGAAAGTAAGGGATTTGCCTTCTGGGTCGAGCTCGTCGCACCGGGCTTGCCTAGTGCGGGTTACCTCTCATATGTGGTTTGCGAGCTATTGCATAGGAGCAGGGGTTTTACCCTGTGCGCACCCAAAGGGGAGCGACTGCGGGTTTCCCTAGTCATCAAAAAAAAAAATACCACAGTATATGGTTATGAAAACAGAGCTGTTTTATTGTTGTTACCTATTGTATTGTATTGTATTGTGCTGTTAGTTCAAATACAATTGCTACTTAAATTTATTGTATTATATCGTTGAATTCATCGTTCTGTTACGACGAAAAGTTCCATTTTGTGTAACGACCGATTTGGTGTGATCGTGGCGTTACCTTTTGTTTTACTTATTATTTAATAATCATATTTTATCCTTTATCCTACCTTTTTATAGTAGCTCTACCCCATTACCCCATACCCCATTTTAGTATGAATCTCCCGTGAATGAAATATGGATAATTAGAGGAGGTAGATACTTTTTTAAGTGCTTTATTCCAAATATTACTAATTATTGTTTAATCTGTTCAATAGCACACAAGGTAGTGGAGATGGTGATTCCCACATATATTTGCACACAGCACTGAGAGAACCCAACATAGCAATGCATATGTGGGAAAAAGCTTAGCGATTATATGGCAAAATACTAGAAACGGAAGTTGAATCTAATACATGCATACTTTTCTACAGCTTTGAACGGTGAGATGTCTTCATCCTTTGAACTGCTTAGAAGGCGGCGTCTTATATCATCGTATTGGATGACAGACTTGGAGAGACTCATGTATTGCAATTGATTTAGAGCCATACGCATATCTCCTCCAACACGTTCTGCCAATTCCTCAAGAGCAATCTAGAAAGGCAGAAGAAGAAAAACAATCATGAATCTCAGAAAGTTGATGGGTATCTGTCCAGACAACAAAAAAGGAATTTCTTTTCCCAATGTTTTGTAGTAGCACCACCAAATTATATATGCTATAACACATTTATGCAGGAAAGATCTCAACCAGGTCATCTTGTCACCAATACATGTCGCGGTTCCCACCACATGCATAAATAGAAAAAGGTTTTAACTGTTCAACTATTATTGGACATTGCTTACTTGATTATTTTTTTAAAAAAAAAAGATCTCTTATTATTTTCTCCGTAAAAATTCATAGGTCTCCATCTGGGTGTTTCAGACCTGGATTACTTTATCATGCACTTCAACAAACCAACAATATCAAACCAAAGTATAACAGTTCACAAATGTGAACAAGTGAAAACAACATTTTATCAGGGATGATGGCTTTTGAACTCAACAAGACAGTTCCAAATATTACTATCAACATTTTCTTCAACATGTACTAATAAAAATTTGTACAAGTTGTTGAAAGAGAATAAACCTCATTGACTTGAATGCCTTCAGCATTTGCCACTTGCTTTAACCTCTTTGCCATCTGTCAAAGAATACTCTCACTATTAGCCATCAAATTTTCAACCAATATTTTCACCTCATGTCTATCATAAAAGATCCAGAAAGGAACACCAGAAACATCGTTGATAGAGAACATTACGGGAGCAAGGATGGTTTGGATTTTGTCCATAACGAGGCAATATGTGGAAGGTAAGCTGACTAGCATAGAATAGCACATAATTTGGCGAAAATTTAGTACTAAAATTCGAATCAAGTAAAGATAACAAACTGTCAGAAGAATGAATATATCATCCAACACTACTACTTATACCATCTTATTATTGCTCTTGTGCATTATATTTTTCTCACGAGGATAACTAGTTCCATAGGAACATCCACAAGAAAATATTAAAAGGAATAAATGTTATACATAACCTGCTGCTTAGTTGGTTTACGGAAGACAATTGGTAGGCAATAATTGACAAGGCTCTTCAATTTCTGACTGTAGCGATCATTGCAAATGCAGATAATAGGAATTTTCGAGATCTTGATGCTAGCAATAAGATCAGCAACACCACCTCTATCTCCAGCAGACATGCCATCAACCTCGTCCATAATCAGAACAGTCTTCTGATGGTGTGATCTGCAATTATCAGCATGGATTGTGGCATATCATACTTTTGATTTTGAACATCCAAGAGAGTAGAGGTATACCTGCCAATATTAGCACTTAGAGATTCATTGCTAACAAGTTCTTTTATGGAATTAGCAGTACTTCCACTAATTCCTTTCTCAATTTTTGAGTCAGCCTTTCCACGACTATCACTAGCATTTACCTAAACAAAGGAAGGTGCTGTTATATTAATCCAACAGAAATGGAAGTGTAAGTGAAAAATGACTAAATTACAGTCTGCAAATTTTCACCATTTAGAAGGAAAATACCTCGATGGTTTGAAAACCCAGCATCTGACTAACCACTTTTGCTGATGTAGTCTTCCCTATACCCGGCATACCACTCAACAGAACTGCTTTTTTAGCACCAGAGTCATTCAGTTTTTTCCCCTTACCCTTACTAGCTGCCTTTAGAAAATGCTCATCCCAGCTCTCTAGCCAACGCTGAATCTGCTCCACCTAAACATGTACCACATAGAAGGTAAAGTTACTCCAGGTGATATCTTTTAATTTAAAAGTATAGCCATTAAAGAAAGAAAGCAACGTAGAAGAATACCAGTGACTTGTTTCCTATTATGTCTACAATAGCTTTGGGCCTGTATTTTTCTGTCCATGGTAGTAAAGACTCTTTAGCTTGGGTTTTCCTCTTGGCAGGAAATGCACTACTTTTGGCAGGAGATCCACTACTTTTGGCAGGAGATGCACTAGGTGCCAATTGTTTGGCAGCTAGAATCTTTGTGGCAGTGCTTCCAGTTCCATCACCTAAAAATCCAACATTGTCGCATTTTAGACCATGAAATCCCAAAGTCAAGAATGTGAAACTATCACCTCAGTATAAGAGGCACCAGAAAGGCAGTAACACAGTGCTCTATTGGGTGCGCCCAGGGTAAAACCCCCGCTCCTATGCAATAGCTCGCAAACCACATAGGAGGTAACCCGCACTAGGCAAGCCCGATGCGACGAGCTCAACCCAAAAGGCAAACCCCTTGCTTTCACTGGCAAGGGGTTTCGAACTTGAGACCTCCAACATGGAAGTCCCAAGCCCAAACCACTGGGCCACCCCGAAGGGTATGGAGAGCCTATTTTTGTTGTGCCGCTATCTTAGTGTCTTAACTTTCAAGCATTGTCTTTTATTAGAATCAATTCAAAGTCTTAACTCGTAACAGACAAAATTTGAAATGTAAATGATGGTTTCTTATAGTCCCAATCATTTAAATGGCTACGGGAATTGATGATATTCTTTTCTTTTTCTTTCTTTTTTTGGATGAACAAAAAATGAGAAAAGGACCAAAATTGTCCCTTATCTTTGCCTTAAAACTCAAAATGATCCTTATCCTTTCATATGGAGCACTAATGATCCTTCTTCTTTGTAAAAATGGTACAGCTTTAGTCTTTAAAATATTTTCCGTCTATCACTAACGGAAGTTGATCATATGCACGTGATTGCATTAAATTGATATGACCACTCGCTGACAATGAGACTGCTCATTGAATTAAACACAATCAAAATTAATAACTCAAAGTGACAAAATATGAATATTGACTTATTGATAATGGTTTATTAAATTTATGATTTCGTAAAAATAATAGCTTTCGAAATGAATAATGAAAGGATAGAGTGTGCACGCATCTTATATCTACCTTCTCAAATAAAAAAATTATTTTTGAAAGATTTTTTTCTTGTCTTACCTCTACCTTCTCAGATAAAAATATTATTTTTGAAAGATCAATTTCTTATCTTACCTCTACCTTCTCAGATAATAATATTAATTTTGAAAGATCCACGGTATTCACAATTAATATTCACCTCATATATTAGTTCGATTTATTAATTTATAAATATACTAAATCATTATAGAAAAATTAGGATATGGGTTATTAATGTATTGATTGTCAATTAACTATTAATTTTTTTTTATTAAAATAAACATCGAAACATAATCAAGTTAAATGACAATTCAACAGTATGCAACATCAAGAATATTATATATTATAAAGTTAAATATATCATCAATATCCAAATTAAATATGCATATCCAGAAGTACAAATGAAAAGAAAAATATATTATATATTATTAATATGTAACTATTGATCTAACAAAGCAAAACATGTAAATTATCCAGAATTTCAGAAAAAAATACGTCTAAAATAAGAGCTTGTTATTAACGATTAAGCATAAAATTGTAGTTATAATAATTATTATCAAATTATCTGTTACCCGTCAAGAAAAATCATAAATCATTATAGAATTAACAATTCACAAAAATAATTATAATCTAAACTATTACCGAATTGTAAATTTTTTTGAGCCGTGGATCTTTCAAAATTAATATTATTATCTGAGAAGGTAGAGGTAAGATAAGAAACTGATCTTTCAAAAATAATATTTTTATCTGAGAAGGTAGAGGTAAGACAAGAAAAAAATCTTTCAAAAATAATTTTTTTATTTGAGAAGGTAGATGTACGATGTGTGCACACTCTACCCTTTCATTATTCATTTCGAAAGCTATTATTTTTACGAAATCATAAATTTAATAAACCATTATCAATAAGACAATATTCATATTTTGTCACTTTGAGTTATTAATTTTGGTTGTGTTTAATTCAATGAGCAGTCTCATTGTCAGCGAGTGGTCATATCAATTTAATGCAATCACGTGCTTATGACCAACTTCCGTTAGTGATAGACGGAAAATACTTTAAAGACTAAAGCTGTACCATTTTTACAAAGAAGAAGGATCATTAGTGCTCCATATGAAAAGGTAAGGATCATTTTGAGTTTTAAGGCAAAGATAAGGGACAATTTTGGTCCTTTTCTCAACAAAAAATGGATGCTATCTTTTTCTTTCAGTAAACCATTAAGACTTTTTGGTATTCCCAAGTAATTCTTGTTTTCAAGAGTTCGGTCCGACATTTATACTCTAACATTCTCCTGCTTTCTTTTCTTTTTGAAATGCCTACTGAACTTTAGAGGACACTGTTCAAAAAAATCATAAACCAATTCATCTCTTATTTAAGACTGTCTATATCATCACTAGAAATAAACAAGTCATTAACAAAATAAAAACGGAAAGCAAAAGAGACTTGGAATTACTTGTATTTTGTGAATTTCTCTTTCCAGAAGAAACAATGATGTCCACAGATTTCTTTGATTCGGGTTGTGTAGCTGATTTTGATTTTTTCGATGACCGGATCAATTCAAACAAACCATCCTCAGTGAGAAATGCAGTTCTAGTGGCAAAAGTATAGGATATCAATATTAGTGCAGTAACAAATGAATAAGGGAAATTAGAATATGCATTGACATTGGACAAACCCGAGCTCCTTGGCTTTAGAGGATTTCCGTCCCTCGACGTCTTCATCACATAAAAGATAAGTCTACAACAGAACCATATGAAGAACACCGTAAAACTCTTAGGCTTAGCAAACAAAGAACCATTAGGTTTAGCAAAATTTGTAAGCAAAGACAATACCGTTTTCTTGCTAACAGATCCTGTGACACGACCACCATGGCGTTTAATCAAATCCTCAGCTTCTTCTCTTTCTAAACTGAAAGAATGAGAAAGAAATGCATGTCAAGCTTTATGTCATTCACATATCAAATCCCGAGATAAGTTAAAAAAGTAACACAGACGAAAAGACTTGACCCACTACATAGTGCACTCTTGCAGTGGGTTCTACATGCTTATAAGCAATAAAGAAATTTATGCAAAAATCCGTGTGCAGTGCTTATCCCCAGACTATCGCTCAACAATATACAACCAGACTAATGAGGTACCTGTCGAGAGTTCCACTAATTACAAAAGTCAAACCAGCTAAACAGTCTGGGGCACCTTCAGGAACTTCCTGCGAAGCAGAAAGACCACATTTTTATTAACTCAGACAACTTCTAACCAAAAGAAGTTAGCTTCTGCAACGATTCTACCTTTTCCCCCTTGTGAGGAGGGTCTTTTCTTTCACCAAAGTTCATGAAACCTCCCCGTCCTCCACCACCTCTACCTCGTCCACCGCTTGGTGCTGCAGATGGTCCTTTACCACCACGCCCTCGTCCACCAGATTTGTTGTCCTTGACAGCTGAGGCATCATCTTCACTTTCATCAAGAGGGACACCCTTTCCACTGGTCTTAGCTGCCCGTCCTCCCCGCCCTCTTCCACCAGGTTTGAGATCAGATTTTTTGTTCTTAAGATCATCGTCACTATCATCACTGATCACATTTTTCTGCGCAGATCCCCTTCCAGAGCCACTTACCGACTTTTTGCTGGGAGTGACATCTCTGGATCCCATTGTAGATACCAATGGTACAAAGTCATCATCATCCTCAGCTTTGTGAATTTTTTTTGCAGCTGGTGGCTTCTCATTAGCTGATGAACTTCCAGCAGCACTTTGAGCTTTTCTTTTTGCTGACACTTCCTCAACTTTTTCTTCTTTTGCCTTCACCTTGTCTGTAGCAAAATATTTACTAGTTTTCCTTCTGTTGGTAGTCTCTTGTCCTTCTTGTACCTGGTGTCCATTAAATGGAAGAAAAAAAATAAGATTAACAAAAAAAACAAAAAAGAGGCTGATGTCTATCATAGGTTCTCAAATTTTAGAAAATTGCATTTGATGATTCCTGTAGAAACATTCCACCATCTCAAAAGCTCTACCTACTATCTAAAAAACCCAACAATGAGATAATTAAAAAATTTAAAGATCAATCATATTCTTTATTTGTTGTTGTATTTAGAAAGATAAATTCATATATTGATGTGTTCTAAATCAACAAAGATCAATCATATTCTACAGGACTAATTGATGGTGACCACTTTTTAATTTACTGCAAAAAAGATAGAAACAAGGAGTTAACGTCAGAAGTTTAAGATTCTTAGTGCAGAAAACACTAAGTTCTCATGGAAGTTCCAAATTATATTAAACTAGTAAAATTACCCGTGCTTCGCGCGGGAATTTAATATCACAGAATATATAAAATAATACTTAAAACCTAGCCACTAAAACTAAAACACTATATTAGCTTATATTAAAAATTCATAATGTAAAGGAAAATGAAAATTACTACATCTTATCATTTATCCTTAATAACATAAGCATAAAATAATGACTGTAAAAATACATACCAGGATATGTAACATAAGCAATGGTGTCACTGAGTCACTCAACATGAGTAAAGTACACAAATATTTAATTGTGAAGAAGAAGAAGAAGAGGTTCCGAATTTTCGTTGCTTCAAAATGAGAGGAAATCTCTCTATTTATAGACAACAAATGGTAGTGTGAATAAATATTTATTTTGCCTTATCGGAAAGGTTACAACTATTTGGAAAGTTGCAACCCTTCAGAAAGACCACAACCTTTCATAAAAGTCACCACTTTTCATAAAAGTCACAACTTTTTATAAAAGTTGCAGCTCTTCATTAAAGTCACAATTTTCATTAAAGTAGCAACTTTTCATAAATGTCACAACTTTTCATGAAAGGAGGAGGCTAGTTTTGGAAATAAATAAATTAAAAGTGAATTTTGGTTTGTGGTGGCGCCACGTAGGCGGGCCTAAGGTTCTGTTATATATATATATAATATATATGATATATGAAATAAATAAATTAAAAGTGAATTATGGTTTGTGGTGGCACCACGTAGGCGGGCCTAAGGTTCTCTTTTATATATATATATGATTAGTTAAATTTCCCCTTCCTAATCTTCTACCATAATTTCTAATACTCTGATACTCCATTCCATTTCATTCTTTCTGTTTCTCCTTAAATAACTCATGTAGAACCCTAGGGTCAAGGCAATCATAGAAAATAAATTTGTCCCAAGAAATCTCAAAAAGAAGCAACAAGCCAGCCCCGCCGTTCCAGGCAGTCAGAAAAGTTTCCAAGAAACAGAATAAGAAACAAACCGGTAACAACATTATCAAACACTTAAGTCATACAACCATACCAGAGTAAATATAAAAGCAAGTGAACTCGGAAAAATGATCCACAATCAAAATACTTACCAGGTTTTCTGGCTTTGGACTAGTGGGAGAAGGCTTTTCTGCTGCACTATTCTTGGACATACTCCCATTACCCGTGCCTTTGTCATGCTGCTTCATGAACCATTTCCTGATATCTGACTGTATTACATAGAACTATACCATCAAACTCTCAAACCATGCATCTCAATTTCTAAATATTTTTAATTTTATTTTTGTTTTTATGCCCGTGGTGTTCGGGCCAGATTTCGCGCACCTCGACTAATTCCACAGGATACCTACGACCTCCCACCATCAACATATATCGGGTAACTCTATCCACCCAGGCAAGAACAGATGGGAAAAAATCACCTACTGTTTTTGACTTTTTGTCACTGCTGGGTATTGAACTTGAGACCTCATGTTGCTCAACCCACACCAATGACCACTACATCGCACCCTTGGGTGCTCAAATTCTAAATATTTGAAGAACACATCTTTTAACCCACATACATCAATCTGAAAATCCCAGCAACCACGACTTAATACTTGCTATCTGTTAAAGGTATATTCTATAGGTGTGTGCAACTGTATGTGTTTGAAAAGGTATAGTGGAAAAAGTGAATTGCACAAAGTACCCAAATATGATTCGCTATGAAGTTTAAGATACTAGCATTTCTAATACACAAGTAGTTTATGAAAATGTCAAAAAAAAACCTAATAGTTTGTTTGGCCAAACTTCTAAAATCAACTTATTATGAAAAGTGGTTTTTCCAAATGTGCTTTTCAAGAAAGTACTTTTGGTGAGAAGCAGTTTGGCCAATAAGTTTGAGCGGCACTTTTAAGCAGCAATTAGTAGTTGACCAAACTTTTTAGAAGTGCTTCTAAGTATATGTTCCTCACGAGTGCTTTTCAAAGGAGTATTTTTTGGGGAGAAAAAAGCTACAACTTCTTTTAGCTACTGAATAACAACTTCTACTACTCTCTGGAAGCACTTATTTTCTCCTAAAAATTTGGTCAAACACCTCCCTCCTCTTAAATATAACCATTGCTGGCCTCCCAAAAGCTTGGCCAAATAGACTATTAGTTTGGTGGATAAAAAGATGAACTTTGGTTAGTTAAGCATATTAGAATCTGGGACAACTTAAAATTGGCACAATACAGAGAAATTTAACAAGGGGACTAAGTTCGGTGGAGAGAAAAAAAATTGAATTTGATTTAGTAAAGGCATTATAGAATCTGAGACAAGTTTAAATTAGTACAATACAGAGAAAATTAACATTCAGCTTACCACAAATCAAAAAATGCTCAGAATCCCATGTATTAAAATCTTACAAGCTACTGAAAAATAATGCAGAATAATATTTACCATGTTCGTGATCTGCAATTAGCAATGTCTCCTTCAAAATTTCAATTTATCTTCAAACTCCCAACCTATATACAAAATAATGAACCAAATGTATGAGTAATTTCGTTATACAAACCTCGAAAACCGAGACAATTGCATGGAAAATTGCTGCGAAAAAAGGGGAAAGTAAGAGCATATTACCAATCGCAGTAGGTTTCCGACAAACTATGCAGTCACCGACGACGAGTTAACCGGCATTTACATTCAACGTCGCTCCGGTGAAGTAGGGTTTTGAGAGTTGAGACTTTTTTTCCGGCAGGGGTTTAACCGGTTAATTGAGAGAAATTGGAAAAATAGAATTTCATGGGCTTTAGAATAGAGTAATGGGCCCAAGCCCAATAAATTCAATTTTATGGGCTTACTAAATATAGATATATTTTTCTTTATTTTACTAAACATAACATATTTGAAAAAATTGAAATAGTAAAAAAAAATAAAAAATTGTAGTAAATCGTTGAAATTAATAGGTGATAATCAATGGAAGATTGAGGTGAATAAAGAATTTTTTTCTAAGCATTAAAGATAGGCCTTATCAAGGAGAATTTGATTTCGTCAGAATCAGAGCTTCGCGACTAAGAGGAACCTCGACCAAAACTCAAAAAAGACCCACTAGGCCTAAAAGCCTTGAAAGTCCCATCAATAAAGTACTTCAGGTTTATCATTGTTCTTAGAGCTAAAAAATATATGTGGATTCAAGCTCAAGAAATGCTTGAACCTAGTTCACGTTTAACTGTTATTTCAATGTTTGCTCGTTTAAATTGAACTACCATAATAGGTGGTATGCAACTGAATAACATTCATCACCAACCTCCGGAACATGATCAATCGGAGAAGATTGGGTTGGTGGAGGCACTTGGGTCTTATTTTCATTCTCTATAACAACATTGGTGTGAATAACCGAAAGATTAGTTGGTGGGATTGATTGTGCAGTTGAAACTGTGTAAGGCACTAGCATTAGTTGAATAGCAACATCAACACGAGTAAGAAGCCATTTTCCTGAAAGGCATGAATAATCAACACATTCGAAAGTTCTTAGAAACCTTAGCTCCGTTGGCGTGATAAAAAATGTTGTGGTTCATAAATGTGCAGCCTTCACTAGACATGGTTCCATAGACACGTGACGAATTTCTAAAGACTAAGTTTTGATATCAAATTTGTCACACACCATTCAATCCATTGTGATCGATATTTGATGTTGAGGAGCAGCACCAAAACAATCGAATAATTATACACTTGGGCCATTATTATGTTACACTAATAAAATCCTTCTGAAATAACAATATCTCTTTACCTATAGGCGTTGAAAGTAAAAACAATCTTTTATGTCTGTTTATAATTTAAGTTAAGAAAATAACTATTAAATCGAAAATTATTTTTATAAATTTCATATATTATTTTTTACCGATCTCCTGTGAAACGTGGCAAAGAAGGGTACCCTTTCAAATGGATGTGCATGTTAAATACACGTGACTTGTGGAGCCCAATTACTTCTAGTCTTATCCATTTTGTTTGAAATATAAAATAATTTAAATCTTTAACTATAACTTAGAAAATAGTAAATAAATTTCCTTATAACTTATAAATATTTAATTATAGAGTTTTTTAAATTGCAAAATTAAACACCATGTCAATTTTAAATATAAATAATTTATGTCTTAACTAGCCACCAGATATAATATTACTAGTGAGAAAAATAACCTTACTCATCGCATAACAATTCATGCATCGTGATGTCTGAACCAATTTACACTCACATCGACTAATGTCACATGACACATGCTACCTCCCACCACTACAAGTATCACGTAACAATTTAATACATAGATTATGATAGTTTAAGTAAGGTAAAGAGAACATAATAGTTGGGATGTGAAACTCGTGAAAAAATAATAGTTTAAGTGTGTTCTTGACCATCAACTCTAATAATAGATAAAATGCAAATATTTGAACATTACAATATACCCAGTGAAATTCGATAAGAGGGCTCTATATCTAAACATTACAAAATAGCAAGTGAAATCCCATAAGTGTAGTCTCGAGAAGGTAAAGTGTACGTAGACCTTGCTCCTACCTCATGGAGGTAGAGGCTGTTTCCCGAGGAATCACCCATATACAACATAAATAAATAAAATTGAAGTATGAAAGATCTCCAGCAAATAACAAAAACTGGTGTATTGTCATTTTTTAAGTTAACGACTGCCATTATAATCATAGTTCAAGATGAGAATCTCCAGTTTTTTCAATTTTCACCAGCAATGAAGAATCCCAGCCATTCAATATTTTCATACCATCCAAATAAAAGGCGTCTCCATCGACGTCCCTGGATGCTTATATACATGATTTTTTTTTCTCTCGTTATAGCGTAAGAGACTCAAATTTTGGCAATGAACCTTCATGGAAAGTCCAGCTTTCACAATCCCGCAAACAGGATTAGTCTTTTTGACCCTCCACCGACTGCACGATTCATCCAGATCTGCACGAAAGAACCAGTTTAGATATGAAATGCAGAAAGGGGCATGTGGCAGGTTGCAGCTCAATGAGGTAAAGTTGAATATTGGAAGATATTGATGGAAACAAAAACCGCATATTTAAGTTATGCTGTTTTTTTCTACTCATGGATAGACATATTGCATTCTGCGGTCCCATCTAGGAGGATATCTCTTCAATAAGATGACCATGATTAGAGACATCTTTGTCTCTGCAATTAATACTAAAAGTAAGTGGCTGCACTAACAGCTAAAAATGATTAAAACTTCGATTGAGACAACTGGCTCATTTTAGGCCAAATCATAAAGGATTATCTAATTAAAACCCCTATAAATATCATCTCATTTGTGTTTGTAAGGCATACAATCCACCTTATCCTCAAAACACTACTTCTATAGTTCTATCTAAGCATCTTGCACCTTTCCCCTCAACTGCAGTCTCTTTGAAAACTTACAAAAGAAGATGGCAAATGCTCGTATTGCTAGGTTTGTTACAGAGGTAGCACCACCACAATTTGTAAATGTCATGAGAAACCGGGCCTCAAAAATGCTAGAAACCATCAAAGAGGAGGAGAGAGAAGCTAGCACAAGCGAGTCACTTTCTCTGAAGAGTTATTCGCCTTCATCGTCTTCATCATCTTCAGCTTATTCTGCTTCATCATCAAATGTAAAAAGTTCTAAATATTTTCTCAAAGAAGTTCAGAGGTCGTTTTCTGTATTTGGCAGCTAAAGTATATACTCTAGCTTGCTAAGAATGCTTTTAATTTTTGACCAGTCTACTGATTCCTTGTTTCAGCAAATTAAAGTCCGCAAAGCTTTGGACAGAGTCTAAGCTCTGCTGAGACTAGATAAGTATTGACTGTATGTAACCTCTATGGGAAGATGAAAATTCCTCCTTTGAATTATCAGTAAATTTCTGTTGCTACTTTCTGTAAATATTACCAAATTTACTTCAGTACGGCTATGAAATTGTTATGCACATCTTGTATCCTGTTTCTTTTATACATAATTAATATATGTTATTCTACAAAACAGGCACTAAGGAAGGGCTTTACAAGCATACGATAACATTCTATAGCACAGTGAACTCAAATGCATCTAATTACAGCAGAATGAGAGAATGTAGTAACATCCATACTAAAACAAACAATTGAGCAACTTTACCTTGAAAAACCTTATTGCTCCCCCCTTCCCTAGAATATAATACTAACTGATCATGCACCCAGCACTTCTTCCTTTTTGTTCTAAAAAGGTGCTTTCCTCCAAACCACAAGAAACATCCTCCCTTACTTTCCCCCTCCCCGCAGTTTTCCTCTGTGAGTCTAGTATACTTGGACTTTTAGTTTTTTCTCCGCTTCCTTATCTCTCCTTCCCACCCCACCCCACCCTCACCCTTCTACCTCAAAGTCTACCCCTTTGAAGCTTACTCTCCCTTCCATAAAATGTTCCCTCGTTCCCCCTGTTCCTATCTCTGTTTCCTTGCTATCAGGAATTCACCCTCCTCCTCCTCCGAATTTTTCATTTAAATAATACATCATTAAAGAAAATTAACAAAAACAACACAAAATTTTAAATAATTTCATAAATAGACTAAAGACACGTGGGAGAAACGTTTTAAGGATTATTTTATTTCCAAGTTCTGACTGACAAAAAGCTAACTGCTGATGACATTTGTGAAAATTACCGTGCATAAACATACTCTGCGGTGATGTTTTACCATTCGGCTAAAATTTTCTAAAGACAGTGAGTGTCTCTTCTTTTAGCGACGTTATAAAGCTTTACGTAATCCTGGGTTACATTTTCTTTTCTGAGTTATATTTACTACCTGTCCCACGTCTTGTTTCATTTAAGGTCAGATCAAACAACGTTTAAATTTTACATATCCTCATATTATTAATCTGTACTAGTGGATCCAACTACCATTCTTAGCACATTTTCCTCTTGTTCTAACCTTTCATCATCACCTATCTACTGAAAGAAGAAAGAACACAGTTAACAGAATCACAAAGCTTTCTCCTCCAAAACTAGCAGCAACAGCGATAATCAGATTATTTTCCTTGTTTACCACAAATTTGAGAATTTTTCCCAACAAAATTGATATTCGTATAATTATTTATCATTTGTCGAAAAGAATGAAAAGCCAGAAGTCCTGGGATTTTGTTTAAGAATATCATGAAAAGGCTGATTTAAACTCTTAAGCGATTCCACACCCCTCTTCAAAAGCCATGAGATTGAGAAGACTCCAGAAAAATGTAATGTACATCTCTAAAACCAGAACACCAACAAATAGTTAAATTGAACTTTGAAAGTAGGTTTGTAAAGGAGAAGAAATGAAGAAGTAAAAGAAGAATAGAAGGATATACAGAGGCTAAAATTCTACAAACCAACAGAAAGACTGGAGAAGTAAGCAAGAAATTAAACAAGACAATTACAGGAGAGAGATGGGGCAAAATAATGGTGAAAGTGGGACCTGCCTGACCAAAGTAAAAGGCAGAGCAGCACGAGTTGAACTATATTATTAAGGTTAAAATGCCATTAACTAAAGGTTCTTCACACAAACAAGTTAAGACATGGATGTTGACATTATGTTAGAATGGTGATAAGTACGTATCTGAATATATATGTTAGAATGGTGATAAGTAAGTATCTGAAATATATGTTAGAATGGTGATACGTAAGTATCTGAAATATAGATTTCATAATGAACAAGTTTCTAGTATATAACCCACATAGAGGGATTAAGTGATGCTAACCAAGTTACCAACTGCAATTCTAGAAAGATAAAAATGTGTCTCGTCTCTAGTGCAACCCTTTGTTACATGCACAGAACCAATCACAATAATTTTTCATATGCTGTGAATCATTAAATGCAGAAAGGGCATGTGGCATTCAATCAGCAGGTTCCCGCTCAATAAGGAAAAGTTCAAATTTGGAAGCTTTCAAAGGCAACAAATACCGCATATTTAAGATGTGTTGCTTTTTCTACTCATGCATAGACACATTGCATTCCGTGGCTCCATATGAGGATGTCTCATCAAGAGGATGACTATGATGATAACATCTTTATCTGTTCAATTAAGACTAAAAGTAAGTGACGGCACTAACAGCAAAAAATAATTAAAACCTCGATTAAGACGACTGGTTCAATTTAAGCCAGACCATAGAAGGATAATATAATCCACAACCCTATAAATTTCACCCCTTCGGTGGTTTTTAACTCATACAACCCACCTTCTTCTTAAACACTACTTCTACAGCTCTACCAAGCATCTTGGACCTTTTTTCTCAACTGCAGTCTCTACCAAAACCTACTAAGAAGATGGCAAATGCTCGTATTGCTAGGTTTGTTACAGAGGTCGCACCACCACAGTTTGTAAATGTCATGAGACACCGAGCCTCAAAAATGCTAGAAACCATCAAAGAGGAGGAGAGAGAAGCTAGCACAAGTGAGGCACTCTCACTGAAGAGTTCTTCGCTGTCATCATCTTCAACTTATTCTGCTTTATCTTCAAATGCAAAAAATTCTAAATCTTTTCTCAAAGAAGTTCAGAGGCCTCTTTCTGCATTTGGCAGCTAAAGTATCTACTTAGGCTGGCTGAGGCCTGAGAGTACTTTCAATTTTCAATTTCCTGACCAATCTACTGATTCTTGCTGTTTTCCTTCAGCAAATTTTCTCTTAGTTACAAAGTCAGCGAAGATTGGACTGTAAACTCTTATTGCCAGATATATTGACTAAATGTAACCATGTGAGAAAGGAAAATATCTCTATCGAACTATCAGAATACTTATCGCTACTTCTTTAAATTTTCCCAAAGTTACTTCAGTCCAGTTAAGAAATTGCTATGCACAGTATCTTTGTTTCTTTTTTACGGCAGTGTCCAAGCCAACTTCTGCGCACCTTGATTATACCACTGGGTGCCTGCTGCTCCCACCAACCTACGGGGCACCCCTGCCCACCAAGACTTGGGTAGATGGGAAGAAATCACCTAGTATATTTTGTCTCGGTTGGGAGTTGACCTTGAGACTTCATGGTTCTCCTCCCACTTCATTTACCACTAGGTCACACCCTTGGGTGCCAGTATTTTTGTTTCTTTTATAAATAAACAAAGTATTCTATTCCACAGCATGCATTTAGACCAGAACACGAGAATGTAGAAACATGCATACTTTATATGAACAACTGAACAATTTTACATCAAAAGAACTTGCCTACTGGTTGTCACACATCATTGCTTCCCTTTGTTCTTAACTAGTGCTTTTCTCTCAAAAGAGACAATATGCTAAATTGGAGAGTCAGTTTACCCTCCAACTTCAATATACCCGACCCTCCCCACTTCTCCTTACTCCTAGTTTTTCTAGTCTAGTTCCCTTATCCTCTCTTTCAGCTTATAGAATACCAGCAGTTCCGCTAGAATCATATGACCTTCAAATTCTAATTAATTTTATAAAAACAGTGCAACTTTTTAAACAAAAGGCAGAATGATATCCACCTTATCTTAATATTTGCATCGAATGGATGAAGATAGCTGCAATAGAAAAAGAGCAAAAAAAATAATACAAAAAACATGAATTACCACTGTCAGGAGAAACAACATTGGAACACTTTCTTCTGTACTCTTTTGTGTGGCATCAACTAGAGAACCAAGAACAATGCTAACAATCTATAGGCAAGCAGCAAGAAACATAATGACATAAAAATGAAAATAACACAATAATATCAAAATGTAGCGACTCACCATGATATAATCATAAACTGGTTGGCAACAGAGTACTACACTGTCTAGGAAAATGGAAGTTATCACCATGGACAGCTTTTCACTTCTCCTTTCTCACATTTGAAGATTTCAACCTAATCTTGCTTTTCTTAAACTTTTCTGATTCAACATTCTCTCTAAGTTTCTCCAAAGCTAGAAAACAATGAAAAGAGGTTCAATTAAAAACACAGAATAACTGAAGAGTAATTGCAGAAATAGTTCAAATACTTTATTTTTCTCCAAAAAAGGCTAATAGGAGATCTCAAGGTTTAAGTATCAGATCAGGTAAATGAACTACTGCTGGTTTCTTCATAATTTCAACATATAGTGCTCCACTTTGATTGCCAAGTACTTACAAACATGTTGAAAATGGAAAAAGAAAGTACCTGAGGTGTACACAGAGCGAAGTGACTCTATCACTTCAGAAGAAGCAGAATAGGTAGGGCAAGAGTTACAGTCAGCTTTTTGTAGCATCTTCTTGAAGCGCTTGACCTGCAAAAATTAGCATTGGAAAATTTCATATTTAAACAAGAATTTGCTGCAAAAGCAAAAGAAAGTTTAGTGCTTCAAAGTTCCAAGCCGAACTCCTCCATCGAAAAAGTATATCGCGGAAAGGTTGAGAAACTTGGTGGTATGCACAGTTAATAGTCTGAGATTAGATCATTTATTTTTACAAGTATGTTGGTACATCATACAAAGTATCCTAAAACATTGAACACTCCAAGTGCTGTGACAGTTAGGATAACAATATGAATACAAGCACATTGAGAGTGGAGAAGTGTTTAGCTTTTATGGCAGCTTATGAGCGACAAGATCTGACCTTTTTTTTTTCCCAATTTTGTGACCATTTGATGGCAGTGAACCAGTTCAAATAGTCAGTTTTTTTTAACCAATCAGCTCAAGTAGTCATTACTCTACTGTTAGAGCAAAACTTAATTTAATGAAGTACCCCAAAGAAAAAGGTACTTATTATGTTAATAGCATGCTATAGTCAGATTTACTATATCAGGTAATTTACAAAATTTTAGCTTCCTTAGGGGCCAGAACTTAATGTCTCAATACGAAAAATAGATCATTTAAAGTTGGAATCTTTAAAACATTTGCTCCCCGTCATTTAAAAAGACACACCTCATCTTTATGCATTAACGTAAAGCAACATCCACTTAGGCCCGCTCTTGCAGTTCTGCCTGCCCGATGAATAAATGTTTTTTATATATGCAGGCATATCATAGTTTATGACATTTCTCACTCCTTCAACATCCATTCCACGAGTCATAGCATCAGAGGAAATAAGCACTTGCACTTGCCCTGACCGGAAAGCCCTCAACGTCTTGCTGTAAGGCAAAAGTTCAGGATATTAAGTTGCAAGATGATAGACTTAAATATGCAAGACCAATCACACAAGTGGTTCACCACAAAACGTTTCCCAAATAAACGTAACATCACCTGTCAACAACGTCAAGTATAAATATGACGACCAATTATATTTAGTTTTTCTGTACTTCGTTTTCTTTTTTTAACTTTTCCATTAATCCAACTGCAAGTCTAAAGCTCTAGTAAACTAACTAAGATGGCAATCAAGACAGAACAATACCAAACATGCCCTTTCTTCTCCAGAAACCTATAAAGGTTTTTTTTTGATAAAGCCAAAAACCTATAAAGGTTAACAGCCTTCAGCGGTCACTTGGATTAGGTAGACAGATTTCCAGTGGATGCAGACATTCCATATGGTCAGAAAAGATTCTCTGATGCATTTCTTGATCACAAAAATTGTCTCTGATACATAATTTTGGAACACTGGAAACTATCCTTTTTATCTGAACCCCAGATATTTGTGTACTTCTAATATAGCACTTTGGAAACCAACTAAACAAAACAGATTTTTTAACAGTATAGTAGTACATTACAGCTTTTTGGCAACCTAGATGGCTCCACGCATGACTATTCAGATAGCTTCAGTAAAATGTGGGTTCATGCAAAACATCATAATACAGTTGACTGCAAACTTCTCTAGCAAATTACATAATGTAACAGCTCAGGGCTAAACTCAAGTTGTTAAGCGAATGTATCTAAGTACCTTCTTACAGATTGCCGTTGAAGACGAGAATACTCCTTGAACTCAATTTGCAAATTGTCGAAAAACTTGAGCAAGGTGCATAATCTATGAGTGGACTCCACAGATGATGTGAAAACAATTGATTTCTCCCCTTGCAGACTTTGAAGAAGGGAAACTAGATAAAGTGGCTTAAGCTTTGATTGACATAGCTACACAAAAGGAAGGTAAAATCACTGATATCAATCATCTGCCTGTGAGGAACAGTGTGGCACAAAATAGCACAAATCCAATGGGAGGGAAAAGTGAGACGTCAGGTGCAAACTTTTCAAATTGAAGCACACAATGTATTGAAAGCACAAAAATTACCCAGTATAAAAGAATTTAGTACTTGTAACACTGAATTGCAAACTTCAGCATCCAGAATTCGACAATGAAAGTATTTATTCAACAGCTCAAACAAAACATCATTAAAATGTAATTTGGAGAGGAGTCCTAATACTCAAATAGCAAAAATCCCTATTCCCCCCACCCCACCCCACCCCACATTTTATTTTGAACTGGGCAAAAAAGAGGAGGAAAAAAGAATGGTTGGTTTCTTTTTCATCTTTCAAAGTCTGTTGAATAATCGACTGCTTCACACTAGATAAATTACTTTCTGAAGAACACTGCTTCCTCATGAGGCAACAACCTTCACTTCGCATTGCTCTGTTGAATCGGTTTTTAGATAAACCTTCAGCATCACTTTGTCCCTTTAAGCAATGAAGTGATGGTTTTTAGACAAACCCTCACTTTGCATCGCACAGTCACTTTCAGCAACAAAGTGCTGGTTTCTAATAACAGTGGTTTGGACTTTAGCAATGTAGGGGAGACACTCATGTCTCAAGACAATCCACAAGGTCGATTCACAACACAGTTTAAGCCAATGCTTTTAGATAAAGTAATATGCTGTTAACAAACATTTAGACCACACTGAAGCAGTAATTTCTGCTATGTGAGCATATCTACAGAAAACAAAACAAAGTTCCTCCTAGACAACATCTAAATATTATGGAATAACAATAATTTTTGGAATAAGAAGATCAATCATCAAGATAAATGACATGCAATAATAAACGCATTTTCAGGCATATCAGGAAAAAGAAGATAATATATAAATAGACCATATTTCATTCAAGTAGTATAGACCCACCACTTTAAATGATTTGAGTTCTTCAGGAAGCTTGTAACGTCTTTCTCCAGTCGTCAAAAGAAGAGGATGATGCAAATCAAGCTGAGCAAGTTTACTTGGGTCTTGTGTTAGTGTGGCTGATAAAACCATCTTTGCCAGCCTTGGATAGGCTTTTCCCTTGAACCCTCTTTCAGTGCCCCTGCAATAGTTTTAAAGCAATGCTTAAGAAAATCCCACACGTGAAATGGACAAAAAGAAAACAAGACAGTGAAATGCCTATGTGCACTTAAACCTATTCGATCCTAAGGAGCAAACTCAATGAACCATCAATTGATTAAAGGTAAACCTTCCAACAAAGTTGGATCCACTAACAAAATAATACGTTATGCATTTCTTTTTGGATGGCAGTGGTGTCTGGGTCAGCTTGTGTTCACCCCGACTTTCCACCAGGTACCTGCTAGGCTACTACCTCCCGTCACCACACGTATCGGGTAATTCTGCCCATCAAAGTTAGAGTAGATTTTTATTTTTTTACCTCTGCTGGAATTTGAACTTGAGACCTCATGGTTCTCCACCTACTTCATCAACCACTAGGTCACACACTTAGGTGCAAGGATAGATACATTTTCATGATCAAAAGAGTAAGCAACTCAACATTGAAAACGATATGACAGTCAAAGAAAGAATCAAACAAGACTTGAATAACCAGACAATTACTTCTTGATTAGAAAAATGTCAGATTACGACTGAGAGAAAGATGTGCATCAAAAGAGGATTCCACATATAAGCAATTCATAAGGAATAGGGGATAGGCATAACAACATACATTCTTCTGATTGTCTTCAATGAACCATAAGTGCAAGGAAGAAGATCAGCAGCAGAAGGGAAGTTCCCATCAACAGAAGAGCTGGTCAACTGAATGACGGTAGGAAGCCAGGACTGATAAGCTTCCCTTAATAACCTATCAGTTTCATCAACAACCTACACGGTACCAAAATGTAAGTCAAATGGTTTCAACAAAGTATAATGAAGAAAAAACGAGCAATATCATAATATGTACCTCACACTCACAAGACCTACAACTACCACTTTGAAGTTTAATGATTAAATTGAAACAATTCTTAATTGTCTGAGTTATTAGCATAGTAGCATTCCAAGCTTTCCTTTTCAAATAGGAAAAAGGTATTGAAGTGAATAAAATAACAAACATATATTAATAATTTAATCAAGTAAATATAATTTTATTGATAATGGGAAAGCTCCCACATACAAAAAGTAGGGTAATTACAGAAGGATGTGATTCTCTACAAAAGACACCCACACTCTATGCAAATAGAAACATCACGGATGCACAAAAAATACATTAAACAGGAAGTGATTCCTTAGATGAAAAACTCAGCTCTTTTGCTTCAAAAGCTCTACTATTTCTTTCATGTAATTAATGATTGATCAATCCATTGATATAAATGAAGATAGTGGAAAGACATCAGAAATCTATTAACATAAAGACAAATAGCCAGCACATTTGCTGCCAAAACATGCACTATAGTTGTCTGTTTGTTTTACCTCGGTATCACCCTACTTCTAACAAACTTCTTTCAAATTATCAAAGGTAATTCCCTGCGCTTTGTTTTCCTAGTGACCTAATAGACTAATGAGATAACAGACATGCAGACCCTAAGGAAAAGCAAAAAGTTAGCTGGGACACTTGGCTTCTTAAGATGATCAAGATATTCTCAGACAGAAATGCTTTATGCCATGATATTAATCGCAACAAAGAACAGAAGAATAGGGGACTAATGTAAATATACATACTAAGAAATTCTAAGCAACTAAATATATGCAGCTTACAAGATAAGATAGATGCTCAAGCGTAAAACCATCAGTGTTATTGATGTGGTCCATCAGTCTTCCAGGAGTTGCCACTAATATGTCTACTGCACTTTGTAACTCGTATGAGAATTCTTCAGGATCATAACATATGCCATACTCAACATTGGGTTTCTTGATGAGCTCGGAGATTTCATCTGAAATTGATGACTGACCTACTGCCAAGCCGACAGACAGGCCTACTGCAGGTGCAAGAGCAGAGAAGACCTCTTTGACCTGCGAACGGAAACAAATGGTAAAAACATAATCTTCCTCTGAGAAGCTAGTTATCTATCTTTGCATGTGAAAGTGCAAATAGAGAGGCCTTAATAAATAAATAAATAATTGCATGTGCAAATGCAAATGTAGATACGTCACTGGTGTGAAGAACCCACTTAGAAGTTGGAGGTATTCTTACAAAAAGCCTCTGAGGCACTACGACAAAACTCCACCAATTATTAGATTGCAAGTAAAAGAACTCAGCCAAAGTATGAACTTCTAGTGTTTTTTCTCTTTTGTGATAGGTAGCATGAAGTCATAGTTTTAAGGCGACGAAAACCTAGGATGATCATTGACTTGTCCATCAAAAAAAGAAAAGGCCAAGGGAGGAGGCAAAGTTGGAAAGATAGCTGATCCAAAGATTTACAGGTAACTGAGAATTTGTGTAATTATGCACTGTGCATTTTCCAAAACTAAAACTAAAAAACTACGGTGAATAACCTGCAATGCAAGGTCTCTAGTAGGCAAGACCACAAGTGCACGAAGACATTTAACAGCACGTGTAGACAGCATCTGAACAATTGGTAAGGCATAAGCAAGAGTTTTCCCGCTCCCTGTAGGTGAATTTATACAAAGGTCTCGTTCAAAAGAGCCAGGTCCAATCGTCTCTTGCCAGACAGCAAGTTGCACGGGAAAGAGTGAAGTGATGCTCATATTCTTCAAAGCCGCCACTAACCTAGCGAAGAAACATGTATGGGTAAGAGTAAGTTGGAGTGGAAGTGTACAAGATTCAGTATGAAGTGTCAAGAAAGCATAAGGTATAAGTGTAACAATGTTTCAACTGCAATCATAGGAATTTTATTATAAACAGTAAAGCAAAGTAATAAACTGATGATATTTTGGATAAGAAATGAAATATTAATTGTCGAAACTGAGAGGTGATCATTAACAATAATTTCCATTTTGTTCATTCCTTATCCTGGAGGAATGGAGAACTTTTCTCTTTTGAGATGGGGTTTGCCAACTGGCCATGCAATCGATTGGGAACCAGCAGACAATACAAACGATTGAAGAATATGGATGAGAAACATTCATATCTGTCTGTACAAATATAACAACAAGAAGGAAACAAGACATTCGGAAATTGCGTCCCACACCAGGTCATATAGTTCTTCAGCTGTAAGATAGTATTAGATCTCAGTGATCGTATTATAAATGATGCCATTAAGAAAAAATACTTTCAACACAATATTCTCAACCCGTTTGTATTCCATCCTTCCCATATTATGGGACACCATTTTGGTGCATGGAGTTTAACTTGTTAGTTTATGTTGTATAGGATACAAGTAGTACTTTAAGTTGAAAAGTTAGTTTGATAAATAGAACATACAATATACCATCAGAATTTAGTATTTGATTAGTTAAATAATTTGAATACTTGAACCTGGTAAAAGGCTATAGAAAGTAACATTATTAATAAAAGGGAACCAAAAGATTTTGCCGCATCCCAAAACAAAAAGAATGTCGTATAGATTGTATGACAAGACAGAAGGATGATAACTGAGAAACCACGAGGGCAGTAGCACTTTTCTATAGTTTTCCACTTAAATACCAAGCTTCCGAGGCAGGGTTTGAAAAATTACAAGAAAACCATACAAAAACTACATTCCCAGAAACTCAAAACATCTTCTATCAAGAAAATGCAAAATTTACAGAGCATAGAAAAGTAAAAGACATTGTTTGCTCTATTACAAAAGGCTAATCTAAAATTAAGGAGCTAACAAAGTCCAAAAAAGCTTCAGGAGCTACAGAAACTTGTAGAAACTCGAACATCTCTAAATTCTGGGATATTTAAATCAAACTACTCCTACACCAAAAGTATAAGCTTCCTAACCATCTATTCTTAATAATAATAGAAATGTGACGCTTTTTATCAACAATAAATCTCCTATTGATGTCTTGCCATATGTTCCACATGATGTATAAAGGTATTCGTTCAGAATCAACAAGGGTTCGTAGAACGAAGGGAGTGTATAACTGGGATTTCATTCCATTTTTTTGTTCGTAACGAGGAAGAGATAGAATGGAGTTCTTCACAAATGATCCCTCCAAATTATCTTAAATCTTCTGATCACAACCTGGTTCTGCCAACATTCATATAACTGTTTGAACGAGTTACTAATATTTTTAAAAGATAGAACCTTTATGCAGTTTCTAAAGATGTACTCACTCCATTTCAACTTCTTTGTCTTAATCTCCTTTTTAATCCATTTAAAAAAGAATGTATTTTTCCAACATCAAGCCTATTGGAACTAGATAGAATTGATAAGATAACTCTGACAATTTCTTTGTTGTTAACGCCTCTTAATTTCCAGGAATTAGCACTTCAATAGCCTTCATGAACTGTATTAAAAGGGTATTTCATCCTAAAATTTGGATTATTTCTTGGCGCAAATATTCACTTGTAGCATACAATATTTCAATTATTTGTCAACTCTTTAATTCTAACTTTCTACAAGTCATGTTTAAGACCACGAGATTAATGAGCATTTGGTACATTCAATGTATTGACCACAAAATTTGTCTTTTTTTTTAGTTTCTTAAAGTTCGTGTCAAGTCAAAACCACATAAACAAATTGAAATGGAGAACTCAAGATACTCGGAACATCATGTTGATTTTTGGGTTCAAGGGAATAATGCGGAAAGAGTACCTGGGATCAATAAAAGGCAAAAGATCTAGAGAACATTGATCAAAGGTAGTAATATCAACTGGGTCTCTCATCCATGGCAATACAGGGATGTTTTTCTTCTCTTTCTTCAACCCCTTATCTTCTTCCATTGTCAAGCTCACTTTTTTCAGCTGAAAACTTGAGGAAAATCCAACCAAAAACGCCCAAATTAATCTCTAACAACAACAAAAAAAAAAAACCACCCAAATCCCATAAAAAGCAACAAGTAACAGGAAAAGCTTATGGCAGTTTGAACACCCGAAATAAAATAATGTTGAGGCAAAAACTCAACATAGCTGGTCAGAGATGATGAACTTTATCGGAAAATTATATCAGTAACTAAAAAAACATAAAATAACAATAATGATGGCCGGAGTTTAAACTCCTCCAGCCAGATATGAAACGCAGAGAATAAACAAAGCTAAATATATATATATATATAGAAGATTACCTGTTTTGCCGGAGTTGGTGTCGCTGGTTCACTGGTGAAATTTGGTTGTTATCGGTTGCGCGAGCTTCGAGCTCGCTGGCTGGTTCGTGTCGGAGCTTGAAGCTTCACTGGTTCACCGGAGACAAAACCTCTGTTCGCCGTTAATGGCTGCTTTACAGCGGCACGTTCTGTTGGGGAGGGCGGCTCTATGTTATGCAAAATAAGGTATATGCATTAGGCCTCCAAAAAAGAGGACCCAAATTTTTACTAAATTATTATATTTTTTATAGGGAAAAAGGATAAATATAACCGAATTATGGTAAATAGTATGCAGATATCCTTCGTCATATTTTTGTTATATTGGTGCCCTTGTCGTCAAAAAATTAGAGCATATATGCCCTTCACTCTAACAGAAAACTAAATAGGGGCACGTAGCGCAATCTTATCCGTCGATCCGATATTTAATAAATGTCGGGTCGATGGATTAGACTATGACACGTGTATGTCCGTTAGTATAAAGGGTATATATGCTCTAGTTTTTGGACGGCAGGGGCACCAATGTCCCAAAAGTATGAAGGAGAGTATCTGCATACCGTTTACGATATTTCGGGGGTATATTTGTCCTTTTTCCTTTTTTATATAGAAAAATTAATTATTTGTGATAAAATATAGTATTAAAAAAATAATGTGTGTAATAATTTTATCAAGCATGTTGGATAGTTCATAAGATATTGAAGGCGCAAAAAATACATTGAGGAGGTAGGTATGATTGAAACTGAATTGTTATAGATATACACGTTTTCAATCAAATTGATGTACCAAAAATTGATAGGTGTCCAACTTATTGTGCCTTGGAGGAGATTAATGTGCAACAATCCAGGCTTATCAAAGTGGTTGTTCATCTTATACGTGACTATTCATAGTAGGCTATATACTAATAGGATGCTAAAATGGGGAATGCAAGTATGTCTTTTATGTCCTCTCTATGATATTGAATCAAAAAATATAGAACACTTATTCTTTGAGTGATTTGTAGCTTCCTACGTGTGGAGAAGAGCATTGGCAAGTAATTAATCGACAAACAATGAACTGTGTGGAGAAATACAATGATATGAAACTATGTGCAATGACAAGGGCAATGCTGCTACTATTTCCAAAATGACACTAGCTGCCACTGTTTATGAGTTGTGGATGGAAGGAAATCATAGAGTTTTCAAAATACATGTCGCTGCGAGGATATTATTGTGAGAAAGATTATTCAAGAGGTTCATGTTCGAGCAAGCATGCATGGGAAACTAGCTAGGTGTTTGAATTAGCTGAATTACTATCCAGTTTAGCAAATTGTGGTTAGGAGATAGGGAGATTATGCATAGTGATTTACTAGGCATGTCAGCGGAGTTGGAATAAAGCCGTTTGTTATTTCCTTTTTTGAGTTGTACATTGCCACTTTGGTAAAGCCAAAAGTGTGATCTCAAATGCAGTTGAATGATCAACTACTTTGAAGCACTCATGAACCAAATATTTTTTCCACACTTATCCTCTTTTACAACTATCCAATGCAGCTGATAAGGACCATCACAGATAAACTCATTTTTGGCGATCAACTTTAGCAGTAGAATGCCAAATATATAAACATCAGATTTCATCGATCGTATACCTGTATCCATCCAGAAAATATAAGAATAGAACACTACATTTAGTAGAGAAATTACAACAATAACAACATATTCAGTACTATAATCCCACGAGTGGGGTCTAGATAAGGTAGAGTTTACGCAGACCTTACCCCTACTTGATCAAGAAGGTAGACAGGGTCTACCTAAGTGTTATCGTCTACTTCTACTTAATGTAACTATAGAAAATCGAATGGAATACTACAAAAACAACCTTAATCTGCTCTTTCATCTATTAGCAACTCGATCTCATCCTACAAAAACAACCTTAATTTGACATCATTTGTTAGGATTTGCATACACTCTATCAGCGTGTTCACTTCTTCTTTGAGAGTTTGCTACTCTCCGAAAGAATTTGGTATTCATGTCCCATTTTTTCTTGTTTGTGATCCTACAGTTTACGAATAAATGATTGACTGTCTCAACTTCTTTACCACACATGTAGCACAATTTGAGAAGTCGATTTTTCCCTTGCTAAGGTTGATATTCTTAGTGAATTGTGGAAAATAGAAATAGCTCTTATGTGTTAGCAATTATACGATTGTAAACTCCAAATGAGTCAAGGACTTATAATGCTCTTAGTGTGCACTAAGTCCTCAACTCAAAAACTAGCTCTGCCATGATCCTCGTATTTATCTGGTTTTTTTGCTCTTATACAGTTATGTTTCTTATATGTTCTTATACACAAGTGAGAGGACCATAAATCTGATGTTTATTTTTGTGGTATTCTACTGTTGGAGCTGATGGTCAAAATGAAGTTTAGTTTCCATAATGGTTTTGTTAATGTGAAAACATTAATTGCAAATGCGGCTAATCATGGTAAAAAATATTTGGTTCACGAATGCTTCAAAGAAGTTGATCATCTAACTGCATTTGATTTAACACGTCTGGTGATCCTCTGCACAGATTTTGGTCCAGACAAAAGGCCAACGATGAAGGATGTTATAGAAGCTTTGAATGCAATGGGAATGAAAGGGCAGAAACGAAAAAGAAATGAGAACGAAGCAGAAACAAAACAAGTACTAGCTGCTATGCTTTTTTTACGTTTTGTATAAAGTTGTTGTATTTGAGTCGAGGGTCTTTTGGAAACAACGTCTCTACCTCTGTGAGGTAGGGTTAATGTCAAGCCCCAAGCTACCCCTGAGACGCGGACAAGGGACCTAGGACCACAAGTGATCCTAAGCTAACCCTGCTGGCATGATCATGAGCATACTAAATATAATCTAAATAATAGAAACTGTGCGGAAGCTAAATCATAAATAAGATGAAAAGATGGGGAATACCCATATACTATAACTAAGATAAATGAAAACTGATGAGTTTAATACAAGGAAGATATTAACTCAATACTAAGCTGAATCTATTTATGTCTGAAATAAGCCTCTAAACTGACTAGAAATGTTGGGACATGCCCCAACTAGGTCTAGTAAAACTGAAACTAAAGACTAAAAGCAATAAAGATAAACATGTCATTAGTTCTCGAATAATGAGGACTCACCACTGATGCTGCTGAACTGAAGATCGGGAATCAATCTAAGCGTGATCTGGATGCTGAGAACATGAACCTACATCACGATAAGATGTAGCGCACGTATGCGTCAGTACTTGAAAGGTACTGAGCATGCAGGATAGAGTAAAGCTGAAATAACATATAACTGAACAAAGCAATTAGACAATGAAATAATCTGAATATGATATAGCTACTGAAAATACTGAATACTGAGCTAATTGATGCAATGATCAAATTTATAACATGTTGAGACTGAATACTGACTGTACTGAAATATGGTCAATGCAATAGAGTCTGACTGAACTGTGGGAGCTACTAATAACCGACATAAAACCATATGAGCTAAATGTGGAGTCTAACGTATACGCCCCATCGAGAGGACCCAATATACCCTGCCAGAGGTATAGAGGCATGCTGGCGTGATAGCTAAACTTATGTTGCCCACATAGGGGACTTACACCTACGTGGCTCGTAGTTCTGGGACTATATGGATACGCTGAACCCTAGTCCAACTCGGTATTATGCTACTCCCAATAGATTAAGTAATTAACACATTATGACTGAATTTTTGTAAGTTACTGGATAGCTCGAACTGAACATGCAAACTAAGAATGCAACAATTAATCTAATAATGATGCATCAATAACTGAGACATGTATAACTGAATACTGAAATATCTGACCTAGCATGTGTAATTTAAGAACTAAAGAAATACATAGCTAGGGTTCTGAAATTCATGCAATAAAACTGAGCAAAAACATGATAATCTGATTTGGAACATGTTAATAACTAATTCATGATGATCTGCTGCAATTCTAGAAACCCTAGGTCTATTCATAATAAAGGAATCAAGAAACTGATTGAATTCTAGGGACCCAATGGGCGAAAGGAACCCACTAGTGAAATCCCACATACCTGGTGACGAATTTCACGGAGAAATCTTTCGATTTCGGGGCTTGAACTGATGGAACCTTGTTGTGTTCTTGAACTAGGGTTCTTGACTTTTTTTCTCCTCTCTTGCTTCTAATTTTCTAAGTTTTGATTAATGATTTGACTTAGGTAAGTTCTAGTTATGTTTCTAGGCTTAAACTGACTAAAACCTCATGATTTAGGGTCTAAACGACGTATCTTGGGGGGTCCAACGAAATAGGAAAAGACCAAAAGACCCCTGACTTAATTACTGTCGGAGTGACCGACGGACGGGACTGACGGGCCGTAGGTTAATCGACGGTCCGTCGATTGGAGTCGTCGGTTGAGTATGCCCGACAGGGCTTCACTAAAACGAGCATAACTTTTTACTCGAAGGTCGGATTTTAGTAAATTTGGTGGCGTTGGAAAGAGGATTCAATTATCTATCATATCATATGTCATGGGACACCTAATTCCTTTTGTGCTAAGAGTTATGACCATCTGAAGTTGACTCAATCACAATTTTCATCTAACTGGTTGCTACCCTCACCTACGGTCAGACCTACGGACCGTGCATCGAATGACGGTCCGTGCTGGTCAACCGTCAATCGGGACTGAAGCTGGGCTTTAGGGGCATCGATCCACGGTCCGTGACCTGACTTACGGACCGTAGATCCGGTTGTGGGTCGACACTTGGCCGAATTTCTGGCTGAGTTCTAGGGGAGTTTGCTGATACGAACCACAGACTTGCAGGACGGATCGTGGGTCCTCCTACGGTTCGTGGATGGTGCCCGTGAGTGCCACCTACAACATCAGAAATTTGCAATCTGGTCTATTTTCGGATACAGGGTGTTACAGGTAAAGTTTACGTACTGAGTATTGTAGACATCTTTCTGATGTGCAAACTTCAAAGTATATGTTTATCATAGCTATTTATAATCATAATGATTAGTGTTATTGCTATCCTTAATTTTTATTATCTTAACTTTGTTAGAATTATAATTGTTCTATCATTGTTATTACTGATATTATCAATATTTTGCTATTATCACTTTTTTAAAATTAATCTTGTCTTTTAAATCTGCCTCAATTGTATCTTTGTCTAGTTTCAACTATAGAAGTTTTTTGAAGTTGGAATGTTGTTTGACCATTTTTTTTTGCAAAAAATATATAGAATCTAGCAAAATCCCGTAACTTAAGATGATAGTAATTGTCATGACTCAGACCGTCGTGATTGACACCCACACTAACCCTCCGGTGAGAGAACCACTACTACAACTCAAACAAGAAACTAAACCAAAACTAAGGCATTTAAACTACGAAAACAAATTAATTAACTAACAAATGCGGAAATTTAATACCTAGAACCTGAAAGTCAATGTACCAAAACTCTACTAACGACAAGTCTAAGAACAAGGGGTACAACCCCGAAACTTAACAAAACCTTAAACAAAAGTCTGAGTCCAAAAAGAGTGGACTTAAACAAGGAAGATCCATGGCTGCCTGAAAGAACTGGCTCACCCTTGAATCTGATCACGCTCATAGTCACCTAGCTGAGGTCTATCAATAGCCACCTGAAGATGCCTGTACTCAACAAGGAAAGAGCAAGTGCAGTATCAGTACACAACCACCGTGTACTGGTAGGATCACACGACTATCCCACTAAGTGTAACATACATTAGTCAATACATCAATATAATCACATGCACATATCGAACATATACAATATCATCAACATATACGAATAATGACCAATTTCACGATTCTCACGTATCACAGTTATATCAATTTAGAGCAATATACCGTCTTCCAATATCAATCGTCATTAGATATGAATGAACTCATCACAAGTAGATACACAACACAATTCAATGGTCATCTTACGGAACCCAATTCAATGATCCTCTCATGGAACCCAAACCCAAACAGTTAGCATGCCGGAACGTGGTAATCCGATCCCATATTTATGCCGAAATGTGGCAATCGATCCCATAATTATGTCAGAACGTGGCAATCCGATCCAAGTTAGTTATGCCGGAACGTGGCAATCCGATCCCATATTTATGCCGAAACGTGACAACCGATCCCATAATTATGTCGGAACGTGGCAATTCGATCCAAGTTAGTTATGCTAGAACGTGGCAATCTGATCCCATTCACACACCACTATCACAAAAACAAGTACATCATAAAGATCATACATTTAAGTCATGATTTCATGGCAATAATATCCATCTATCTCATTTACAATAAGTGTGATCAATAATGCAACATAGAAATATATACATGTATCATAATGAAGCAAGAACAAACATACATCACACAATCATAGAATCACAATCATCACCTACCTCGAAACAAGCTTGAAACCCTAAGAAACTTGATCCTTCCCTTTCCGGATTCATTCCGCTTGTTCTTGGTCTACAAATAATCATAATAATACGAGAATCAACAACAATTACTAATTACCCAAAATACTAACCATTCTATGAACCCTAGATCAAACTCATGATCCCAATTATCCAAATTAGGGTTGTTTCCACCATAAAATCTATAACAAAACCCTCCCCCATCATTATTCACCCATTCTATTACGTTTTACGGATCGAAAAATGGATTCGGGGAGTGAAAAACTTTTCTTTAGCCTTAAGGGTGGTGAAAAATGAATAGGAGTCGCCTGGGGGGTCATTCCTTAGCTCTAAAAGTCAAAAAGTGCATAATGAGGTCGTTTAGGGGTTTATTAACAACTTTAATTCGCGTCGGATCCGCCATAATGGCGACGCCAGAGTGGCAAGCATTCCCGTCAAAGCGGTCAAAACGAAACAATGAGTTATATTCAAGAACTCCAAAATTCCCATTTCACGACACACCTCTAACCCACGACGCTCAGTAAATACCCTTTACGCTAAGATCGATTTCGGGAGTTCTACTCGCCCGAATTCAATTCCGTAAAGTCGTACGGATTCCTTAACGAGTTATCTAACTACTTATGTAATCAAAATCATAAACGATTCACCCGATTGTTACCAGATTTCCCTACACCTTAATGACTCCGATTTCGTCCAAATTTGGACTAGGTTGGGAAATTCCAAGTTACTACGAAAAAGTTTTCTGGCCCAATTCTTTCTTCATTGACTTTTCCCTAACGACGAAATCAGGTCGTTACAGTAATTTACTACTATACCTGTAACACCCCTAAAATACTAGATCAACTCTTGCATGTTGATGCATCATTTCTTAATTACTACAATATTTTTTACTCTTATTTTGGGAACTTGAAATTTTGTGATATATGCAACCTTGCTTAAAATAAATTGTGCTTGTAATTTAAGGTGTTGTATGGGGGTATTTACATAATTTTTCTAATTAAAATTACATATGAATTGAAAGTGTTGGTATCAATTATATCCATATAGGTGTATATGTCTACATTTAGGGCAACACACAATAAAATGGGGCAGCACCTTTTAGTGACAGTTGTGTATGTGACTAAGCATCACTCTTAAGACTATATTATCACACCTCCTCTTATGATTTTCGTTTGGAACTGAAGTCCAAGAACCTAAGAACATTTTCTAACCAGTTGTTCATCAAAATCACAAGAGAAAACCTGTGTCCTTCTAGCTGGAAGTCGAGACATCCTACCTTTTGGTGAGTAATCAAAACTTGTTTTTTTTTAAGCTGAGTAGTGTTTAGTAATTTTAGAAGTTCTCGTTCTGTAGAACTCTTTTTGAGGTGAATAAATATATGTTGGAAAGCTGATTCATATACCTACAACTCTTCTGTTCATGGTAAACTCTAATTTAGCTGTTATGACTACGAAATAAGGGACGCAACATATGACATGTTCTGTCCAGATTCTGGAATTTGAAATCATGTATGTTCAACTGTTAGTGTTTTGTTTATATCTTTTTATACAAAGCGTATTTTCCTGTGATTCTTGATTATTTGCAAGCTTAATAGATGTACCTACATCTTTTATGAAGGATATAAAATCCATTTTGGCCTTTTTCTGTTTCAAATCTAAGTTGCGACATGAAGTGTTTTTATTGGACATAATTTTTATTTTTGGAGTATAGTCATATTTGTATAGGCTAGGCTTACTTGTGATGATAACCCTGTGTTATGCCATCATTATTGAGCTACTAGAAAGTAAATAAGTTATTGAATTCATTTTTTAAGGTTGTATATCCGTGTGTACGAGTTGAAGACTTTGATACGCTGCTTGGTCGGCGATTTGAACTCGTGAAGTTGTATTAGACTGTTTTGTGCTAAAAAACTGAGGTTTGTGTATACATTTATACTTGTACTCTTTTTACCTGCTGGTATATCTGAAAGTTTACTTTGGTACCTTGGTTACCTTCTGTCACTTTGCATTGTTGTATTGGTATTCTTTAATACATTAAAGACGCTTGTGTAACTCGCCCACTTGTACAAATTGTTTGATCACTTGGCACTCTTGTTGGGACCTTGTCCTTCTTGTGGCTGTGACTTTGTCACTCTTGGCATGCCTCTTGATTCGGATTATTTACCATCTTGACTCTGGATTTTTAGTCCGTCTTAAGAATGGAAGTTGTCCATTTTAAGTACGAACTAGAAAGCCATTCTTAATATGGTTCTTGGTTCTCTTGATTATTGGGTTTTGACCCTTCTTAATACCAGTTTGTGCTTGGTGTGACGACATGATATATATATTGGGTGAGCCTTGTTGTTGAATCTCTTGGAAAACTGTGCTATGAGCGTTCTTGACATTTGGATCTTTAAATATCGAACTTGATACTCTTTATATATTGTGTACTTGATTTATTTATTATGTTCAATTATGATGCCCTCGACTTGAGAATGATAACTTGCTGAATTTGAGGGCTCTAAACCTATAGTTTTTACACCACTAAGCTATATGCTTAGCGATAGTTGTTTCTATCGTAGGGGCTGTTTGAGATGATGCTTGAAGCTGGCCATTGGAGATGGATGTTTTGAGAGCCTTAAGGAAGATCACATTTGCATATAAGCATCTATATTTTTGTATAAAACCTTGGGACTTGTACATATTCTATGTGTTGTATATTTACATGGGATTTTGAGGGCTGATTTGATCATGTCACCATGAGTTGTAATATAACTATGGCTATATGTTTTGTTCTTTTTGGGGTGTATAAACCCAAGTCTTGTAATAACCTAAATCTACTATTTGTTTCGAATGTTTGTGTGAAGCATGAGCAGGCTAATTTCGGTACTCAGAAGCTTGTAATGTTCTTGTTATTTCATCCTTGAGTGTGAGGATAATATATATACATGAAAAGCTTGTCGGTTATTTGCTTAAATTAATTTTCGGAGGTCATTATGCATCTAACCCTCTACTAGATTATAATCAGTATGCCCTCGTTAATCGCTTTTGAGTGTCGCAAGTATAAGTTAAGTCTCTTTAAAAAGGGTCGCTGCAATACCCTTCATAAATATTAAATATTAATAATTTAACATAACTAAACACTATATCAATACTCTAAACTACGGTCAACACACTTCATATGTCACAATACTTCTACTTCACATAAGAAATTTCATATTATGTTTTGATTGTAACAGTAATTGTAGCCTTCGAACTACATCTACTCTTATTGATGCAATATCTCATTATATTTCACTATATGTCTATATCAAAGCATTTACAATTGATTTGCTTGTCTCACTATATCGCACCAAATTGTTAGAGAAGTGAGAAATCATATATTTATTTTATGAACATTTTCTTATTGGATAATCGAAAATCGAAAATCGAACTATTATTGACCAAAATAACCGATAAATCAAAAATTGATAAAATAGTATTTTATTGATTTGTTATTGGTAATCGAAAACTAATAAATCCAATCATAATACATAAAACCTAACCGATAATAAATACCCCTTTCCCAACAATGAATGCCTGTGACAGAATTAGTTGGAAAAAAGCTGTAGAAACCAATGCAAAGTGCTTATTCAATATTCACATAGTTTCATTCAATTGTTACATTTTTCAGCTTACCAAATTCCCAAAATTCAAAATCCCCCTTTTCATTAGTTTCTTGTTTATCATAGATTTCACTTTTCTTCATTAACAATGGGCAATGCTTCTTCCTTGCTGACTCAATATGACATTGAAGAAGTTCAAGAACACTGCAATCACACATGTATGCATATTTCTCTCTTTAAAAGGATATTTTTCACTATAGATTGTAATTTTTTGTGGGGTTTTTATTTTAATGTTTAAAAGGAGTATTTTTTACTAAAGTTTGTAACTTTTTTGTTTTGGGGTTATGTGGGTTTTTGATCAATGTTTAAAAAAGGTGTTTTTTTACTACAGTCTGTAACTTGTTTTTGTTTTGGGGTTATGTGGGGTTTCTTATATCAATGTTTAAAAAGGGCATTTTAACTAAAGTTTGTAATTTTTTGTTTTGGAGCTATGTGGTTTTTCTTTATAATGTTTAAAAGTGTATTTTTTTTACTAAAGTTTGTAACTTTTTTGTTTTGGGGTTTTAGTTTCACAGCAGGAGATTCTATCATTGTACCAGAGGTTTTGTCAACTGGATAGAAATGGTTGTGGATTTGTCTCTGGAGAAGAGTTTCTTTCAGTGCCTGAATTTGCTGTCAATCCTCTCTCTCAGGTTTGATTGTTTGTGTGATAATTATTACATGATAAAAACATGTGCTTTTGTGTAATTTCCTCATAGTTGTGCGACCCGATATCAAATATTTCGTTGAGTTGATTTCTTAGATGGTCGTTTAACTAATAATGTCACTTTCTTTGTTGAAGAAAATTGGAAACCAAAAGTAAGGTGACTTTTTGAGATAATAACTATTAGTTGAGTGAGCATATGAGAAATCAACTAAATTTTCCTTATATGCTTATGCAAATACTGTTTCAGGATTTAGATTGTATAGTTTTGTGAATTGAAGCATGCAAATGCACTAGAATGCTGTAGAAATCAAGGACTAGTTCTTTTGCATTTACTTTGAAATGGTTGTCCCCAATGCCGGAGCCAAGATTTTTACTAAATGGAATCCAAAATCTTTGTTGCTTGGACTCTCCAAAAATATTGCCTCGCCATGTTGGATCCTCCAAAGAATTCACTACTTTTGGAGCATCTTGCACACACTCGTCGGTATATTTGAAGAGTTCGAGCAAGATAATCCAAAATATAAGGAAGTAAACACTCGAAGAAGCCAAGAGGATTCAACATAAAATATATATACATAAAAAAAACATTGGCATACCTACGCAATGTAATTTTCCGAAGAGTGGTGTCAATTGACTCCCCTAGGACAAATGTGGTTCTGCGATTGGTTGTCCTCACACAATAATGAGGGAATTGTTTCTATGGTATTATTGTGCTATTTGATGCTTGTGGGACTTTTTGTGTCAGAAAGAAGCCTACCCCTCTGGTAAACTGAACAAATTCAGTCTTTCAGATATGAAAGGTTTGGTAATGCAAGTTCGTGAGACTATCTGTTATAATTTCGAAGTAAGTAGAATTGAAAGATGATCCAATCTGTAAACGATAACAACATGAGACCTGGTTTATGTTCTGCCAGGAAAACTAGAGATGTAAGGGTAAAGAATTAACTCGAAGAAAAACATAGGTTTCATGCAGGAGGGAAAGAGAGGTACGTTGGAACAGAGAGGTCTTTGAACGGGAAATGAAATAGAGATTAAAAAGGTACACTGATTTATCAACAGAGAGGTCATGCTAGCAGACTAATAGATCCTAATTTCTCCTTTTTTTGTTCTGATTGAGCATTGATAAGAATTGTATTTTTTTAGAACATTGAGAATGAAGTTAGAAGTTTCCGGCTCGCTTTCTCTCTTCTCTTCTCTCCTCTTAGCTGCTGGTTTGGTGCAACTGTAAATAACTTTTTGATTGTGTGGCTCTTTTAGTATATCGTTTATTTGAGTTTTTGGTCAATGACCAGCATTGACATGTCACAAATGTATTTTTGCAAATTCTGCCACCTGTAAAACTTTGTTCTTAATAATCCCTTTTCTTAACGCAGAGGCTATTAAGGATGATAGATGGGTTAAATTTCAAAGAATTTGTGGCATTCCTATCAGCCTTTAGTGCTCATGCCAGCTTGCAACAAAAGGTTGAATGTAAGGGAATTTTTCATTTTATACCTTTGATCGTCTCTTTAAAATGCGTAAATCCAATCCTCTTTTGCGCTCAACTTTACTTTCTTCTGTTTAATTGTTGCTCATGTGCTTCCATTCTTTCTTATTTTTCCAGTTATATTTAGAGTTTATGATACTGATGGGAATGGAAAGGTGTCATTCAATGATATGCTGGAGGTCTTGCAAGATTTGACTGGACCATTTATATCTGAGACTCAAAGAGAGGTAGTGTTTGTCTTTTAGTTTTCCGATGCTTTTATTTGTTATGATCTTTTTCTGATGAGAACTGAAAAAGTGTTGAAAAATAGGTAGAGTTTCTTTGTATCTTACTTTATTCTGTTTTGGAAAGTATACTTAGTAAAATGACGTCAAGGCATTCAATCTCTGGATTGTTCTTGATTACCTTGTAACCTTCTGATGTAGGGAGCTTTCAACTAGCCTATAGTTGCACTATAGTAAAATGGAGATCTATAGGACTTGATACTGGCAGAGACATTGGAGATTAATACGGGGTTCTTGTTGTTTTAAGGTTAATGATTCCAAGAATCACAGAAAGGAAAGGTTTTAGTTGTTCTATTTGTAAATCAGTAGAGTAAGAGAAGAAAAGTAGTCTAGAAATCCCACCATAGAAGTAAAAATGCAGTAAAGTAGTGACTAAATCTTCCCCGAAAGCCTTCAAATTAACTCATATATTTTGCACTATTAATTCGAAAACATGAATGTGTATTTATGAGCACCAGTTTTCTAAGTCGGTTAGTCCTACTAAAATTGCTGCTAAACAATAAGAATATAAAATTGACTTCTTAAGACAAGTGGAAATTTCATCTTTAGAAGATATTAAATAACGTGATCATAAACTCATAGAGAGATTTCTCTTTTTTCTTCCGTGTGTCCATGTCACCTTTTAACACATCTGAAATGAGAAAGGAGTATCATCCCGAGAAGAGTGCATAACTATATCTACTTGGATTTTGGGAATCACTCTTTTGAAAACGAGGCGTAGAGAATCCCCTTAAAAACATTTACAAGTTAAAATCATTCTTCCACTTTTTTATAGTTTGATTTGCTTTCAGTGTTTGCCTTGAATTTGGTTTCTTCTAATCTGTCTAAGCCTAGTTAGTAGAGTTATCTGAAACATACTTTGGTACCATGGATTAGCCGTGGTACGTGCAAGTTAGTCGGAACAGCACTTTTATATAAAGCAGAAAGTAAAAAACGCTAACGATAAACATGGGAGCAATTTTTTCTATCAGTAACAGACCTGGGGACCTTATACATTTTTTAGCTCTTATTTCATGTTTTATTTTGTTCACATATTCACCTTTAACCTAACAAAAAGATTAGCAACTTATTCTGATTTCATTTAACTATTGTAAAGCTACTCTACTTCGCTCTTTCCATTTGTTGCCATAAGAAGTGCTTAATTGAAGACTAAAAAACATAGTAAGTATTTAGCAGGAAATGTCAACTTTTTAAAGAAGCTGAGAAGAAAAATTCAAATATAGCAAATCGAGTGCAGTTCGTCAACATGCTATCATTCTTTGAGAAAATATAGGTGTACTCATGAGATTATTCATTATGGTTTGGATTACGTTACAGATGTAATCCTTTTTTTTGGACAATTTACTTGATTGTGAAGTAAACAAGTTGTCAATGGGAACATTTTGATGGTGGATCACTGAAGAAGCCACCTTCTATAAAGTTTACCTGAAAAAGAAATGTGACCTTGTGTTTAACTCCATTTTTATTTCCGTCCTTGCAGCAAGTTTTGACGCGTGTTCTTGAGGAAGCCGGATATAGCAAGGATTCTTCACTAGTCCAATCTGACTTCCTGAAGGTAAATATTGGACCTTTGACCTTCATGCTATCTGTTTCTTCTTGCAAGTTTCTGATGGCCCTTTGACAGATCAATTAACGGTTCTCTAGAGATGCCAATTACTCTTGCCTCTTGTTAAATCTGTCTTTCTGAGAATATATTATGATATATACATTAATGCATTTGTATTAAAGATTAAAAGGGGTCATGTGAATTAAGACAAGGTTCAATGTTTGATCAAGCAAAAATATTTAGACAAACTTTGCCTTAACTGTTTCATCGTTATGGTCGGGAAGCTTGATATGTTTTGACTATGGGAAAGTTACAAGTAGCAGTATAGGAAAGCATGTATGAAGAAATGTCAAACAGCAAGTTGGTAATCATCCGGCTTGGTACATAATGTAAAGCAAAACTAGTAAACTTCTAAGGCTCCTTTTAGTGAGTTGAGTTAGAAATTTCATGAATATTTGAATAAGATTAAAGCATCTTCATATCTACTGTCAAAATTATTCAGAGTTGAAGGATTTGCAAATGCTTCCTGCAATATTGGGATACCAAATGGAGAAGTATCATTCCTAAATCACAAAATAAACTCTAGAGCTGCTGAAATTCATGCAAACTGATAGCTCCTTTGATGTTTGGTTTTTATGTACTGAAAACTACATATGATGTTACACACACCCTTTTCCTCGCGCTGCTTAACTCTTCTAGACATCCTTATAGCTTGTCATGTTCAGTTTTTACCTCCTCTACGCGTCCCTTACATCATTACATGATCATAACTCATTGAATCAGACATTATAACATGACTTTTAATCCGTGTCATCGGATCAGCTTATCAGTGGGATGAGAAAAGTAAAGTAGCACTACTTCCAATTTGAGATGTGTGTGTCACTTGCATCATAGCATGATCATTACTAGTCGGAATCAACTTTGTAACGTGACTTTGATCCGTATCATTGTATCAAGCTTATCAGTGAGTGAGAAAAGTAAATTGGAAATTTCGACGTATTGATTTCTGAATTTCCTTGGTTTGGTTGAATGATATTGACAAAGCTACTATGTTTGCAGATTCTTGGCAGCTCTGATCTGAAGATGGAAGTTGAAATTCCAGTAGATTGAAAAAGGCACTTTGCTTTAGTTGACATTAGCATATACTTTGCACCATCAAGAGTTAAACAAAAGCTTCTTTTGAATTACTAAATTTAATACATGTTATGATGAATATATATATGTTATTGAACATATGTAAAACTCAGGCTATTATTCACATCATAATGGTTGAACATTATACCATGTTGCAATCCTGCTTGAATACTTCTTTTTGGGCTGAGAGTTTATCGTAAACAACATTTCTACTCTATAAAGGTAGGTTAAGGTCAAAGTACCCTCTATCTTGATCTCAGATACCTAAATGTAGGTTTGTTTTGATTTTCATTAAAATAATTAAACTAATTATTTTGATTCAAATCAGTATAAAAGTCGATTTTTTTAATCTCAATTTTAATCGATTCTTTAGATTTTTTCATTTTTAACATAATGATTGAAAAAGAGTTTAAATAGATTTTCACTTACTTATGTGATAAGCTAGAGAATAAAAACATTAAATGAATAGGAATCTTCAAAAAGACGGTAAAATTCACATGAATACAAAATAATTTTATTGAAATATCAACGTTCAATATATTAAATTTATAAGATTAAAGGCTACCGTCAAATTGAATACAAAACAAAATATTTACAAAGTAGATTGTTAACTTCAATCTGAAAAACTATAAGAATATAATTGTAACTTCCAATCTGAATACAAAACAAAACATTTACAAAGTCCAAATTTGAAAATAATTTATCTAAACATTGAAAACTATAAACTAATTTAAAATATATTAACAAAGTAGATTATAATTAATACTTCATTTTTTATGTATAAAATGAAATACTTATATGTATTATGTCGGTTTAATTTGAGTTTGATTTGACTTCTTTTTTAATATCAAATCAAATCAAGAGTGATTGATTTTTTTTTTCAACGCCAAACCAATCAAATCAAACCACAATTTTTTTTTCCGATTTGAATTGATTCAGTTTAACTTGACGATTTGATTTGTATAATCGATAAATCTTTTCTCTTAAATCTTAAAAATATAAATGAGAGACAAATGTCCACCTACTACTTCAAGGACCAAGTAAACTTTACCAAATCGTGAAATTAATTCTATTTAATTACGCTGTTAATTACTTCCCTGTATTAATTGTTTCCTTAATTTGCTTTAAGCTAAATATAAAAATCATTAATCACTTCCAAGGAGAAATTTAAATACAAGAGGCACCTCTTAATTTCGTGTTTGGTTGATTAATACTTTTAAAAATATTTTCTCTAGAAAAATGTAATAATTCAATGAAAATAAGATAAATTATTATGGTATAGAAGCAATAGAATTAGTTTATGAAAACATAATTTGATTATTTATTAATATAACTTATTTTGTCTAGTTAAATTAAGTCCATCGATCTAAGAATTAGATAAGTTGAAATATGACCCAACTAAACACAGAATTCTACTCTTAAAGTCGCGAATAACAATACAATGAAATTATCGAAAAGGTGTGTGTTATCAGTCCTTACGAAAGAAAGTCAACAAATTAAACCAGATACGTGGCAATCAAGTATATATATGAAGGCTTTCATTGACTAATATACGATACATTTGGTCTAAGATCCATCAAAGACGATATACTCCAAGAATACTTTAGTTTATAATCTTCAATCAAACTCTTGTGAAATAAATAATACGACACTTTATATTTATAATCTAATTCATTTTAACTCAAGCACTCATATAATTTTAGTCCATTTAATACTCGTTAATATGATACCATACATTATCCAAAATTCATACAGTCATACTCGATATTCTAGATCCGCCCCGATATTTATTTGAATCCTCTTACAATGAGCATGCTCTGGAACATTGAATAAGTAGTATGGTCGGCCATAAATAAAGACAGACACAATAAATTTATTATTTAACGACTTTTTAAATTAAAACTTTTAATAAGTCCATTTTCACCGTTTTTTTCCGTTGACTAACGACCCCATGTGTAATTGTTATTATTATAATAATAATAATAATAATTATTATTATTATTATTATTATTTTATTTTTTAAAAAAAAAGAGTGACAAGTGTAATCATGTTGTTTGTGGTGTTAATACTTAACTTTTGCTTTATGTTCTTTTGAAAGAAGAAGTTAATTTATGTTAAACTATACTTACAAGCTGGTTAAAAGTATATAATAATGATTAAAGCTAAACTAAACTCAATACAATGAAAAGTGTTATACATAATAATTATGACAACAACACAACATACATATTTGGCTTAATTTCATAACTGAATTGATAGAGAAATTTTCAGTTATAACAGAGGAATGTAATATCATATTCGACCAATCGTACGTACATATATGATTTTTTTCCTGAAGTTAATGGGTGCACGTGTACTCCCACTCTTACATGTGGGTTTGCCTTGGTCCTCAATTTAATTAAAGCATATTAAAATACAAATACGTAAAACAAATTCAATAATTAAGAAGACAGGTTGAAAACAAGAGAATTATAATATTATTGATTAGCTCAAATAAAACCAAAACAATGATTTAATAATTAACTACACTTAATCAATCTCTAAATGTAATAAAATGTCAGAATCCATAAAATATAATAGTAAGTGATTTGTAAAAATCAAAACTGACAACATAACAAAAAAGGCAGTGGACATTCCAACAATATTATCAAGTTAAATCATATTGTTACATGACATATTCTTAGACCACATGATTATTCATCACAAAAATACAGTGAGATGAACGAGATTCTTTCAATCTTAATTAGAAGTTTCGTGTTAGATTTTAAGAATGAAAAATAACATTCATAATAACACACTTTTTCGCCTTTATAATTGAAAAAATAATCATTATCATCAAAATTGAAACAATAACTATTTTTCAATTAGACTGAAAAATAGTTAGCCTGCTCTACTACTAAAGTAATTTGTTATAAAAAATATATTTTCCACTAACAAGTCACGAGTCTTAATCGGATTGGTGGACTTTAAATACCGTATGACAACAATTCTTACAATAATGAATTCAATGTAATTTCACAAGTAGCGTTTGAGGAGGTTGTTGCATACACAATCTTAACCCAACGTAGAAAGATTATTTCTGAAGAACCTTCAACTCAGTGAAGAAGTCATGTAAAAAAATAAATGAAGAACATAGTAATAGCAACAACATATAATACGAATTCCTACTTCAAAGTTATGATGATGTCATTTTAATTTATTTATTTTACTTCTAATTTTTTTTAATTAGTGCTTAATTAAGGGGATAAAATCAAGATATTAGTCACCTAGAAATTGGGTGGCATAAACGGACAGCCAAAATCTAGGCCTACCTTTCCTTTCTGTAAAAGACAAATCAACAAACCGTTACAAAAACCAACTTTTTTTTTTAATCTGAAAAATTATTTTTGCACTAGTTGGGATTTTTTATTTTTTTTTTAAATCAAAAATTAATATCTCTTTGAATCTTCTAGTGGGGTTTCCTTATTTTTCAATTCTTGAATTGTGTTTTCACTTTATGTTACTTTTTGGTTTGTGGGGTTTTTAAAGAATCAACATTTCTTGATTTTTTGAAGGAAAATAAAAAAAAAGGTTGTTCATAAATATCCAGAAAATAATCTTGATTTTGTTTTTTCACTAGTGGGTTCATTTTCTTTTTTCAAAAAGATTGATTCTTTGTATTAAATTTGACATTTTGTTTGAATATTTTGGTGGGGTTTCCTTTTTTGTGAAGTTTGGTTTGTGGGGTTTTGAAGAATGAACATTTCTTGATTTTTATGAAGAGAAAAGGAGAAAGAAGAAGATGGGTGACTTGTGTTTCTTGATTGGGTCAATTCTTGTGGGTTTATCAGACTCTTCTTCTCTGCTGTAAATTAGGTAAACTCAAAGTTCCTCAGCTCTGTTTATGCAATGATCATTTGTTATATTTTTCTTGATGTTGAGATTGTCTGTTTCTTGATATAATGATTACATATTTCATATTTCTCTGTTAATGTTGTTGTTGTTGTAATGTTGAGATTGCCTAACAATCCGACAAGTGGGGTATGAGAGGGTAGAGTGTATGCAGACCTTACCCTTACCTTGGAGGTGGATAGGCTATTTTCAATAGACACTCGGCTCGCAAAATGTTGAGATTGCCCTTCTTGAATCTTGATATAAGGATTAATATTTCATATTTCTCTTTTATGTTGAGATTGCGTAACAATAACATACCTAGTGTATTGCGACAAGTGGGGTATGAGGATTGAGGAGGGTAGAGTGTATGCAGACCTTACCTCTACTTTGGGAGGTAGAGAGGCGTTTTTCCGATAGACCCTCGGCTCGAGAATGTTGAGATTGCCCTTCTTGATATGAAGATTACATATTTAATATTTCTCTTTTAATGTTGAGATTGCCTAAAAACAGCATACCCAATGTATTCCCACATGTTTGGTTTGGAGAGGATAGAGTGTACGTAGACCTTACCCCTGCTTTGGGAGGTAGAAAGATGGTTGTCGATAGACCCTCGGCTGGAGAATGTTGAGATTGTTAACAATAACATATCTAGTGGGGTATGGGGAGGTAGAGTGTACGCAGACCTTACTCCCCTACCTTGGAAGGTAGAGAGGCTATTTTTGAATAGAGCCTCGCCTCAATTTCATGTTGTACACTATTGGCATGGGATGAATTTAAGTGGGAAAAATGGTTAGTGAGAATTACCGAGGGTCTATGGAAACAACTCTCTCTACCCCACAGAGGTAGGGGTAGGATTTGTGTATATTCTACCTTCCCAGACCCCACTCGTGGGACTACACTGAGTAGTATGTTGTTGGTTAGTGAGAATTCCTAAAGCCAACTCTAACTTGTTTGAGACTCAGACATAGTTGTTGTTGTAATTGATGAGAAATGCAAAGTTTAAGCCTTTTTTTCCTTGAGTGAACACTAAATTGGTTAAAATACCAAATGGGATTATGGTTGTGATGATAACTGAAGTTTTGATTGTTAGTTATAAATTGAATCAGAAAAGTTAATCATTGTCAATCTTTTCTTCTGTTATCGCAGAAAACGTGTAGTTACTCTTCCGGTTAGATGGCTGATAGTTATATGTCTCAACTTGATGTTGCTTCTTTGAAAGAGACTCTATGTGCTCAACAACAGCTTCTACAGAAGCTTTACAGTGAATTGGATGAAGAAAGAGAAGCCTCCTCCAGTGCGGCTAGTGAAGCGTTATCGATGATCTTACGTCTCCAAGGAGAAAAAGCTGCAGTAAAAATGGAAGCCGAGCAGTACAAGCGATTGGCTGAGGAGAAAATGTGTCATGCCGAGGAATCATTAGCCATTTTTGAGGATCTTTTCTATGGAAAGGAGATGGAGATAGCTGCATTGGAGTATCAGGTTCAAGCTTATCGGTATAAGCTGTTGAGCATGGGCTGTGTAGATCCCGGGGTCGGTGAATTTAAATATCCTGAGAATTTGTTGCAAAGAAACGAGAATTTAGCAGGCGAAATGAATCTCCAAGCCCTTGGAAGGCGTAATTCTGCCCCTCCTTTTCCCCTGAAAATTCCAAAGAGGGGTGCTATGGAAATAGATGATTCAAGTTCGGAAATAGATTCAAATTCGAAAACAGTGGAGGAATATACAGGGCAAGAGATGAATGAGCAGCAGTCAGATACAGAGAAGAAGACAGATATTTCCATTTCCACGACTGGAAGTATCAATTCGTATTGGCAACAAATTCGGAAGTTGGATGATCGAGTGAAAGATATTACAGGAGTTAGCTGCGCGAATATCAGGAGTGAAACGAGGTCTCCTTCACCGCTTTCTCAAAGAAGCATTAAGATAAGCAAATCGGAAAATGAAACGTACCAGCCGCCTAAGCTTCACGTGAGCAAATCAGAAAATGACTCACCTGCTGATTCTGGTTGTTCTCCGAATGTTCTTGATGTCTTTGAAGTGCCTCGAGCAGATAAGGATACCATTGATATCGGATTGCCTCCTAAACATGATCGCAAGATGGTTTCACATAACGATGAAAGGCTCGAGAGACCTGATTCTGCCCAACAAGAGGCTGTAAAATCATCGGTTAGAGATGAAGCTGATTTGCTAAAGAAGTACTTTGTATCTTCACAGCGAGAGAACAAGCTACGAAGAGCAAGTGAAGCTGCTGCTATTACCTGCCATTTGGCAATATCTCGCCCTACAACCAGCATTTCCGAGACTAGCGAATCTCATCAGCCCAATCGAACATCTGAGATAGTTGAAGTTGGAAGAGAAGCGTCAAGATATGAAATGGCTCGAGAAGAAGAACTGAAGTTGTTACACGACATTAAAGAGCAACTAAATTTGATGCACTCTGAAATCCAAAGTTTGAAAAGCGACAAACTCCCTCCAAGTGACGACGAACCATCCTTACTTCTTCTATCAGAGGTAGGTACATTTCATCTAAATTCCTCCATTCTTCTGATTCTAGTTACTCGTATTCAGTCTCAACATGTGAAAAATGTTAACTCCTCCGTTTCAATTTGTTTGTCTGATTTTGACTTGACACGGAGTTTAAAAAAGTAAAGAAAACATTTTGAATCTTGGAAAGTTAGAGTCAAAGAGTTGTCAAAAAGGGAAAGTGACATTTTTTTAAAACGGACTAAAAGGAAAGTAAGACAAATAAATTAACAGTCTTACCATTTTGAACAGGCAATGGTTCACTTTTGGCTCTGATGGATCTATCAAAAGCTCGAGCGCCAGCAGTCACCTGGAGTTGCCTCGGCCGTTACATAATCAAGATGCTGCCATTCTGTGACTTCTGAATACTGTAAGAGTATTTTTGGCTTTATTGTGTGGTTGCGGAGAGATTGAATACGTTTGTAAATTGATTGCATAGAGTGTACAGTACCGTATAGCCTTCATCTCATCAACTTAGTTGCATCAAGAAGAGGAATGTTTTCACATTTGTTAATATTTTGACAACAGTTTTTTGTTTTGACGTCTGAAACAGTCTCTCTATCCCGCAAAGGTAGAGGTAAAGTCTGTGTACATTCTACCCTACCCAGACCCCCGCTCATTAGTGTAAGTTCATTTGTGATTTGTGAGTGGTGCTACCACATTTTGTTTGTTTCTTAATTGTGTTATGTTAACTGAGGGAGTATTTCTTTTATTTGTATAGATACCTGGACTTTAAGAATGTTATTTCATATTTCAATAATTAAGATGGGAAAAAGCTCAAATATGCCATCGAAGGCTCATCTATGTCATCCGTTAAAAGTTTGGCTCATCTATGTCATTTTCGTTTGAGAAAAGGCTCATCCATGCCATTATTTGTTAGCTGAAAATAGTTCCGGTTTTGCAAAATTATTTTTTATACATGGTCAATTATGATTTGGCCACATCATTAATTAAATTCTTTTTTTAAAAAAAATGGCTCAAATATGCCATTGAACTTTCAGAAAATGCTCATCTATGTCGTCCGTTAAAAGTTTGGCTCATTTATGCCATTTCAGTTGACAAATAATGGCATGAGTGAGCCTTTTCTCAAACAAATTAAATTTAATATATATATTATGTATATTTCGATCATGATGATAAATTAGTTAACCGAACGGTATATATCCGTAACTTTCCCAAAATTAATTTAGAGTGGAGTTTTCTTTCTTGAATTGCTAATGCCAATACTCCTTATTTTGCAATCATAAAAAGTTATTGGTGAACTTAATTAGTTTATTATTTATTTAGTGAGTTTGGCAAATTACCAACTTTCCACTTGGCTATAAAAAAATTATCTAAAATTTGATATTAATGGTAGGCTGAAAAGATCCTATAAGTGCATTTTGACTATGCAAGATATGATTTGTCAGATAACACCAAAAATAGTAGTGTTAAAGAGGAGATTTGTTCTTTTTACTATTAATTAAAATAATGTTGAGATAATTAAATTGGTATAAAGTTTTAAATAGTTGTCATAGCTATTTTAACATAAAAAAAAGGCTACATTTGGTTGGTTGCATGTCTAATTAGCAGTATAGCCTTGAATAATGTGACACTCATGATAGAGGGCGGGTTAAAAAGAGCAAGGGTGGAGGTACATTTTCACTTACGACTTCAGCAGAACTCAATAGCTACGGCTCAAATTTTGTATTTGTATTTAAGAATTTATTTAATGTGTGAATAATTTATCAAGAACCTAATAAGAAGCATTATTTAGAATTCAGAACTCATAAACTTAAAATATTTGCTCTTCTCTAAAAATAAAAATAAAGAACTGACATACTTCTAAGTTGACAAGCTTCTGAAGAAGAAGACACATAACATATCAAGCGAATTTCACGTCGAAATAAAAGAAGAATGTGAAGAGTTTATAAGGTATAACACAAATTCACATAATACACACACTTTTGGCGTCGATGCCGGTGTAGCCTGAGGGATAAATCCGCGAGGTTTGTTAGGTCAAAGCAGACAATAGGGCTTGAATCATGACAAATATTGTAGTAAAAAACATTACTAATATTTTAAACAAAAAGAATTCTTTTGTAGCTCACCTGAAGGGTAGTCTTGGTGCACGAACCATCCCACGTTCACGCAGAATCCAGAGAAGGTCCGCACCCCAAGAAGGAACAATTAAAAAGGTAAAAAAAAAAACATAGAAGTACAATGAATAAAGTTAAATGGTACATTGTTAGATATAAAAATTAAAAAAAAAACTGTTCAACTTTTTGTTGTGACATCTTCAGTAACAGTGTTTGAAGAAGTTGAAACATACTGTTTTAACCTTCCAATTTCAAGTGCAACATCCAACATTGTTGGCCTAGTTGATGGATTGTACTGAGTGCACATTAAGCCAAGTTCAATCAACTCTAACACGATATCGTGCCATATATTGCTATCGCGTTGAACTGTTGTACATCTTTGTAATGCTTCATCAATCATAGCCTCGAGTTTATGTGAATACTGACTCTTCACCCATTCGTGTAAGCTCGAGCCTTGTTGAAATAGAACGTCTGTGGGACGTTTACCTGTCACAATCTCGAGTAACAAAACTCCAAAACTAAATACATCTCCTTTTGTTGAAGCCCTCCTTCCCATTCCATATTCTACAATCAAAGAAACAGAAACTTTAGTCATATAAATTGAAATGAATTAGATAGAATAGAACTATTATTTGTTACTAACCAGGAGCAATGTAACCAATTGATCCACAAAGTAATCCATCTGTTGAGTTGTAATTAACTGATTCGTCGATAGGATTTGTATTTTCCTCAACAGCTTTTACTAATGTTGAAATCCCAAAATCTGTCACCAATGCTGTCATGTTGTAATCAAGAAGGATATTGCTTGGTTTTAGATCACAATGCACGACTTTAACAGGCGAATAGTGGTGGAGATAGGACACTCCTTCTGCTACATCACTGCAAATGTTAACCAATTGAGCTAAGTCAAGTTGATGTCTCAGCCCGTGGCTTGGGTACAGATGGTTCTCTAGGCTTCCGTTTGACATCAGAGGGAACACGAGAGCTTTGAAGTCCGGTCTGCTACATGTCGTTATGATCCTTATCAAGTTCCTATGTCTAGTCCTTTTCAAGATTTGACATTCCCTTTTGAAACTACCTGATATCTCTCCACCTCCTTTTGTGTCAATCACTTTAACAGCTATGCTCATGTTGTTCTTCAGCACTCCTTTATAAACACGCCCATATCGTCCTGCTCCTATTAAACTCGAGCTGCTAAAACCTCCCGTTGCTTCAATCAGCTGCATACGAGATATCCTCGGGTACTTTTGCTCTTTCCTCCCACCACCTTGCTCCACATCTTCAATTACCTTGCTTTTATTAAAACTCGCGAATTGGTTCCTGAATCTTGATCTTAGGAGGAGAGGGTACCCGACTATGCAAAATATAGGAGTTATAAGCAATGAAAGGAGGATTGTGATAATAAAATGTCTACCCCTCTTTTTATGGCAACTTCTCATGCCTTGTACTGAGCCACAAAGCTTAAAATTTCCCAAGAATGAGCTGATGGTTAGTGATGAAAATGCACCAGTATCTGTCACGTTCCCCGAGAAACGGTTATAGGAGAAGTTGAGGTTCTGCAAAGTCGACGATGCTTGAAATGTCTGTGGTATTTCCCCACTCAACACATTGAATGAAACGTCGATTTCCTTAAGGTAAGGCAATCTTCCTATAGAAGATGGAAGAGGTCCTTCTAAGGAATTACGCGATAGATTCAAGTATTCGAGAGCAATGCAGCTGCCAAGCTGTGAAGGGACATTAGATGAGAGATTATTCGAAGACAAGTCAATTGCCAACACCATATCCATTTTGCTGAGCTCTAAAGGAATTGGACCATGTAAGTAATTACTAGACAAGTTCAGATAGAGCTTCAAACTACTCAATCCAGCAACTGCACTTGGAATCGTCCCCGTGATTCTGTTGTGAGAAAGATCAAGTATTTCCAAGTTAACACAATCACCTAAGCTCGGGGGAATCGTTCCAGAGAGGTGATTATCGTGCAACAAAAGCCTCCTCAGTTGCGGAAGGTTAGCAAAGGTATTTGGGATTAATCCAGAGAGGTTGTTTTTCGACAGATCAAGAAGGCCTAAATGAGAAACATTTCCAAAAGCAGAAGGAATGACACCAGAGAGTGAATTATTCGACAGATAAAGCCTCTCAAGTTTCCCCATTCGACACAACTCAGGAGGAATTGTACCATTCAGATGATTACTAGACAAGTTCAATAGAGTAATATTTACAAGACTCGAAATTTGTGTTGGGATTGGACCATAGATAAGATTATCGTCGAGATGTATCTGTGCAAGGTTCTTGGAGATGTTACCGATAATAGGAGGTAACTCCCCACCAAGATTATTCCCAGCTAACTCAAGTTCTTGCAAGTTAGTAGAATTAACTAAAGACGCGAAAAAAGGCGTCAGGTCAGTATTACCACTATGACTATCAAAGTTGTTGTAAGACAAATACAAAAACTGTAACTTTGGCATTTTACTTACAATATCAGAAGGAAGTTCACCACTCAACGAATTTGATTCAAGATCAAGCCATTCTAGCTTTGTAGATTTCGAAAGAGCAATAGGAACTTCACCAACAAGTTCATTAGACCATAGAAGAAGAAACTTCAAACCACTCAACTCACAATGATCATTCATAGGGATTTCACCGCGAAGCGAATTGTTAGAAAGGTCCATATATTGTAATGAAGCAGAGCAATTACAGAACAAAGACAGAGGAATTGCACCAGAAAGATTGTTTGTTCCCAAATCAAGATACTTCAATTCATGAAGGAATCCTAACTCGTTTGGGATTTCTCCTTCGAGGAGATTAGAAGACAAACTAAGCTGATTTAGCTTAACAAGATTGCCTAATTCAGCTGGAATTTGTCCTTGTAATAAGTTACCAGACAAATCAAGAATCTGCAAGAAAGAGAGCCCAGAGAGAGAAGGAGAAATCGTTCCACGTAACGAATGATGACTAAGATCAAGCTCAACAACTCTATGAATTTTCTTGTCACATACAATTCCTGTCCAATTACATACATCAACGTTGGAAGAATTCCAACTTTCAAGTACATGAAATGGATCAGAAACAATCATAGACATGAATGAAACAAGCGAATCGCGATCATTTAACATAATTTGATCATTTTTTTGGCCTAAAACTATAGAGAAAACCATGATCAAGAAGAAGAAATTGTACATGGAAAACTTAGAGCAGCCCATTTTTTGTTATTAGTACTATTGCACCAATCATAAGATTTTGAATAGTGAGAAATAAATGAAACTACCTACATGTATATATATATATAACGCGGAGGAGTGCAAGGGGGTCCAACTGAACTTTCTTCGCTGAAATATTATACTATACAAATAAATTGTTAAAAATCCCTTTGGTATAAAAAATATGTTTTTTTTAATTTCTGACTTTGTCACTGTATATATACGGGCGGACTTATCCTAAAAAAGTAAAAATTAATTTTGTTATAAATAGGGAAAACAATTAAAATATGTTTTGTTTGTGCCTAACAAGAGTTGAAGTGGCGCCAATGATTTTTGACTTGAAAAAAAAGGTCAACTAGTTAGACATGGAACACGTGTGAACGTGTCTGAATGCCACTTGTGTATTGTTAAGTTCATCCCGCGTAAATTTAACGATGAATTTAAGTTATATACGTTGATAGTATGAAATATTAGTATTAAAATGCCATGAAAATTATGAATTAGTGGGAAATATTTGTGTTATAAAATATGATTTACTCATTCATTTTTCATCGAACTAGTTTACTGAGAAAATGCATGATGAGAAACAGATTTTCACTAAAATAGTGGAAAACTTTCTAATCTTTCCTTATAAAAACATTACTATATTTTTTTTTCACTGATTCAATCAAAACATCTGTGGAAATGGCCAATGAAGATTTTTGTAGTGATCTATAGTGTCAATTATGGTTCGCGTGAATACAACATTTTTTGCCTAAATCTTATAAAATCAAACCTCTTTATAGCAACGTTGTTTGTTTTAATATGTTTTTTGATTGTTATAGTGAATCGTTGTTGTAATAAACTTACAATATATGACAGTTATAGTTCAAATAAACACACTAAATTAGGCCCAAATCTTGTTTGTATATATTATGAAATCTACTAAATATCTATTAACTATGAAATAAGTTAATGTGTCGGTATTCATATTTTGTGATTCAAGCGATTTTTTCATCGATTGCGATTTTTTTTGTATGTTTTTAAAATATTTTAAATTGTTAATTATTGTAATTTCTAGTATTTTAAATGTAAATAGTAAAATTTCCATATCAATATTCACGGGTAAATTAGAAATTTGACTTTTGAAATTCGAATTATGACACATAAATTGATACAAAAGGTATATTAACTTGATCACGCCTCTATAAAAAATCATAACTGTAAATCTTGAACATTTGCTTACGATAACATGTAATTGCAAGTACAAAATAACCTGATCACAATGCAAATATTTTTTATATTGTCAGTACACATAATTTAAATTAAATTAATATTTGTTGATGGTTTACATGTCATTAGGCCTAACCATGAGAAGGTTTTGGAATTACTTGTGGGATTAGTGTTTTGATTAGTGGATGATGATGTGTTTTAAGTATAAGATAATCTAGGTTATTAAGCACACTTAGGTTAAGACAAGGTTTAAGGCTTTAATTAAGGATTATGATATTCTTACAAGTTGATAAATTTTTTTTGGTATTTATGTCGGCTTAAGTGGTCATGATTTAAAGATGAGGTCATTTTTTAATTTGGTCCGTTAATTATTGCAGTAATATTTCCTTTTTGGTTGGAAAAATAAATTATCGAGTTTACGTGAAATCATAATCAACTCATTAAATTTATGTCCTTGAGTGCGAGTATATAATTCAGGTAGATTAAAGTCTAAATGGCCCGAAGCAGGAAAATATGAATGTAAGAGTGGGTAGTTGTTAGCTGGTAGGGCTGAGGGGCTCATTTTAATTTTTTTGACGGAAAACGACATTGTTTATATACGGCTACAAAAAATAACTTTTATTGATATAGTAGATATGGTAATATAAGAATCGTCTTTCAATTTTGTATTTAACTCGTATCACACAGAACCACATATCATCTCTAAATACTTACTTATCCGAAAAGCAAATATTTTTTTCTTTTATAATAAGATCTGGACTATTATCTCTATCTTCGATAATTTACAAGTTTATGTCCATTTACCAAGTTGAATACAACAAAACTCAATATGGTAGTTTTTATCTACATATACCTAGTAAAATATAATTATAATAATTACCAACCTCACAAAGTTTATAATAATGTTTTTCATAGATAAAAAGTGTACCTAAATTTTAGCGTTATAAGGCATAGTGCTCAAAGGGACCAATAAATGAAATGACTATATGCAAGGAACATAGGAATGGTTGTATCTTTAATAATCATTTTCCACTAAAAATTTAAAAAATATAACTTTTAAGGTAATAATCATCCACAGTACTCATAATTTATCGATCTAACTAATTCAAATTTATATTTATAAAGTTTATTAAAGAAAAAAACGCTCATTATCAAGATATTTTTTTATTTTCAGAATTCAACATGAACCCTCTAGTGAAGCAATTCCATTTCTCCACAACTTTTAATTGTATTTTAAAAGAAGTAGAAGAAGAAGTGTTTTTTTTATAATTATTCAATTTCCATAACTCACTAGTCAGACTAATTTAAATTCATATTGCACACATAAGGTTCATTGAAAAAGAAAGCGCTCCAAATCGAGTTATTCTGACTTTCTATTTTTCAAGAGCAAAGCTGAGACCTCTAATTAAAATTGGAGATCTCATATTCATTCAATCATAACCGTCTTTTAGTGCTGAAGAAAGGAATAGGAAGGTGGAAAAAAGAAGATAGAATTTACATATATATGTCTAGAGTCACCTCTCTAATTTTTCTATTTAAAAGAAATAATAGTGGAATTTTTGTGCTTTCATTGGGTAGTTTATTTATTTTTTATTTTTTACAATTGGTTAGTTGATTTACTACTTATTATGCTATCTTATAAAGGATCACAAATGAGTTTGAGGTATATTTTAGAATGTCTAGTTGTTACTAAAAAATGTAAAAGTAAATTTCAACATGACTTAATGTTATTTATTTAAGTTATTATAGAGATTATAATGGCTTTTTACTAAGAAAAATATAAAAAGTGCACATATTTTTTAGTATTTTTAAAATGACTACTTGGTACTAAGAAAATTTCAAGTGCATTCATCATGATTTGTAATTTACCTATTTAATTGGCACATCTATATAGTGCAATTGTAACTGTGTTAATTTATTTTACTTTGTAAAAACATGTGAGACATTAAGGAAAATATGATTAAATTATATATAGGTCTTTTTTAAAGTGGGAATTAATTAGGATAAAGATTTGAATGCACTAAAATCTTGAATGAAAAGAACACAATATTTGAATAGTGCACCATACACATTAACATAATACTATTTACTTTGAAATTAAAAAAAATTAGCACCAAGTTGATGTTGGACTAATGCAATGTATTTGAGAGATACAATTTAAGTAGTTACTTTTGAAAAAGAAGTTAAATTCATGCTATTTTTCGCTTTTGATGAGTCATACATCGTGTAAATCTGAATTAGTCGGACTGTGCTAGTATGCAATAGTGATTATTGTATAAAATTAATCAAAATACATGCAAACTGATAGAAATACTATGATTATGAAAAAAATAATTACTAAATGATGTGGAAAAAGATAAGTTAATAATTTTTTTAGTATTGCTAAAAGAAAGTCAAAAGTAACTAAAAAAGTTTTTGAAAAAATACTAGGTTGGCTTGACATCATCAAACAAAGTCAAAGAAATTCATGATCAAAATATTATTTTGCAATTAGCCTTTGTGTCGTTTTGGAATGACAACTTGGGACAGGAGATTGAGTTCTCACACCAATCAAAGAAGTCAATCATAAAATCATAAAATATATTTATATTTTGAAGATTAGACTAAATGAAATTCTTGTAGTTTTTCATTAAGCTTCAAGACTCAAATGTATCATGAGAATTTTTTTTAATGCATTTTCAAGATTATACTAATATTGTTTATCTTATGAGCTAATTACTTCAAATCAAAACTTCCTCAATCCTCATAATTAATTACGGTAACGAAATCAAAAACTTTGCTAGTTAATAGTATTCAAAATATGATATATTTATTAAAAAATAATATCCAACCTATATATATAATATAATTTTTCGATTTTTTGTTTCCGATAGAAACATTTTCCTTCAAACACACCCTAAGTTCATGTCGATGATAGTATGAAAATATCTTTGCTTTTTTAGATATTAATGATGTGATCAATCAAATTAAATGACTAATTAGTCAACAATATGAATTAACGGGGTAATTACATACTATAATTTAATTAAAAAGTCAAGTTATTCTAGTTGACCATTATTTTAGGCTCATGTCTTAAAAAATGTATGCTAATATTTATTTAATTATTGAAAAATCTCAAAAAAGTGTAAAAGTTAATTAATTACATGTTTGATTTTAATGATTATGTCTATTCGCCGCGTAAATGGAGTGTATAATAATAATAATAATAATAATCCACTAGGCCTAGTTGCTGAATTTATGCCCCTCATTTGGAAACAAAATTTAAGAGAAAAAAACCAAACAAATAAATACGATTAGACCTCTTTATAATAATCTCAGTTTTTTAATAAATAAATAAATATATAATTGACCATTATATATTTATATACATATTGATATTTGGTTGTTATAAGCAATAGTAACCTATACGATACTTCATTCTAAATTATGTGGTATTGAGTTTTTTCATGTTGTTAAAATCAACAGTATTCCATGTTCTCAAGAAGATACTAATGATATTCTTTCAATTTTATCTATATTTTAAATAAAGATAGTACTACGTAATCAAGAAACTAACTAAAGAGTTACAACTTACTCTCTATGTTTCAAAAAAAGTGATTGTTTTTAACTTTTCATAAGAAATTACTCATTTTTAAAAAATAAATTATATTTACCCTTCATAGTACTTTGAAAAATATGTACAACTTTTTAGCAGTGTTTTAGTTACGTAAAACTCTCTTTATTTAAATAAAGATAAAATAAAAAAAATATTATTAATGCTATAAATAATTACTTAGCAAACTTAAGATTCACACACTTAAAAGAAGAACAACGGAGAGAGTAATGTCTTTCAATCTATATTTCTTCATTCGTAAATGTAGTAGCTATGTGTAAGCTAAAGTACAAATGTATAACTTGGCCACTAATTGCCAAGTGTTGGCAGTTTTCTAAAGGATGGTTTCCACATGGCATGCATCTTTGCCTTACACCATGATAAGTGATGAAAGTCACTTAATTGGTAGTCTCCAAGTGGCATCCTCCATTTTTTGGACTCCAGTATAATCCGGATCACGATAATCTATTCAAACAATTATTCACAATCACAATTCGAGTCCAATGACACCAAAATCAAGAAATTTAGGGAAAAAGGGCAAAACGGTCCAAAAGTCTCATACCGGAAAACGATACCTAAATCTGAAAATTTTAGATGTAAAATGATCCTTAAAGTATTTGGAAGCTAATGGTGAAAACCAATTTGAAAATGGAGTTGAAATCAATTCACAAACTCAATTTGAAGGAAAATCCACTTTCTTGAAGAAGCCTAAAATATTCGGATCCGAAACCCCGAATCGAAAATGAAATATCTCTTGAAAAACATCTTACCCATGCTTAGATAAGTTCAAATAGGAAATTTCATCAAAAACGGAGTTAAGATCGACCTTGAAATTCTCTCTTGATAAAATAAGATTATATAAATGATGTCATTTGTCCTTGTATTTTTATTAAGAAAACAATATCAGGGTTTGTTATTCTTGTTGTTTATGTTGATGACATTAATCTCATTGGAACTCCAGAAGAGGTCCAAAAGGCAATTGAATATCTAAAGAAAGAATTTGAGATGAAAGACCTTGGAAAGACAAAACTTTGTCTTGGTCTACAAATTGAACATTTAATAGACGGGGTCTTCATCCATCAATCTGCCTATACTGAGAAAATCTTGAAACGATTTTACATGGTCAAAGCACATCCATTAAGTACTACAATGGTTGTACAATCACTTGAAGTGAGTAAAGATCCATTCTGACCTCAAGAAGAGACTGAGGAACCTCTTGGTCCTGAAGTACTAAGTCTTAGTGCAATTTGTGCACTTATGTATCTTGCTAATGCTATGAGACCTGACATAGCATTTTCAGTTAATTTATTAGCAAGATATAATTCTTCCTCTACACGAAGACATTTGAATGGAGTTAAACATATATTGCAATATCTAAAAAGGACTAGTGATATGGGTCTGTTTTATACTAATAAAGAAAAGCAAATCTTGTTGGTCATGCAGATGCAGGTTATTTATCTGACCCACAAAAAGCTCGATCTCAAACAGGCTACCTGTTCACATACGGAGGTACTGCTATATCATGGCGATCTACGAAGCAGTCCATTGTCGCTACTTCTTCAATTCATGCTGAGATAATAGTCATTCATGAGGCAAGTAGAGAATGTGTATGGTTGAGATCAGTGATACATTTCATCAAAGAAAGATGTGGTTTGAAGTGTGATGCCAAGGTACCCACGGTGCTCTTTGAAGACAATGTTACATTTATAGTTCAATTAAGAGGAGGCTTCATAAAAGGAGATAGAACGAAGCATATTTCACCGAAATTATTCTATACACATAATCTCCAGAAGAATGGTGATATTGATGTACAACAAATCCGTTCAAGTGATAATCCAGCAGATTTATTCACCAAATCTTTATCAGCCTCAACTCTTGAAAAGATGGTACACAAGTCTATCTCAACATCAATGTCTGTATCAATCATAGCCTACTCATGCTCTTCTATCCCCTCAATATCAGTTATCACATGACTTATTCAACAAATTCAAGTCACATATAACACATTTAGCTCGTTTTATTCCCCATCTTTCATTTACAACAATTTCAATCAACAAATAAAATCCATCCTCAATCCCTATTACTCCCCAACACAATTAGGAAAGTAGTCATGCGTAGTCTAAGAGTTTTACAAAGTTTGGAAGCCACTTGACTTAAAACAAACTCCAAAAGTTACTTGACTTGAGCCTTTCCTTTCCGAGTATAATCCGGATCACCATAATCTATTCAAACAATTATTCACAATTACAATTCGAGTCCAATGACACCAAAATCAAGAAATTTAAGGAAAAAGGGCAAAACGGTCCAAAAGTCTCATACCGGAAAACAATACCCAAATCTGGAATTTTTCCATGTAAAATGATCCTTAAAATATTTGGAAGCTAATGGTGAAAACCAATTTGAAAACGGAGTTGAAATCAATTCACAAACTCAATTTGAAGGAAAATTCACATTCTTGAAGAAGCCTAAAATATTCGGATCCGAAACCCCGACTCAAAAATGAAATATCTCTTGAAAAACATCTTACCCATGCTTAGATAAGTTCAAATTTGAAATTTCATCAAAAACGGAGTTAAGATCGACCTTGAAATTCTCAATTTATCAAACTTTAACTTTACCGGGAAAGTCCAAATTGTACGCGGTTAATATGATGAAAATAATCGATGAATCAATAATTTTATGTTAAAATCAGTTTACCCATAACATAAGGATCGTAAATATATCTTTTTCATCAAAAAGGGAGTCCAAATCGATAAAACCCCAATTTTTCCCAAGAGGTTTACGGATTAGGGAAAAAAAAACAGATAAAGAAATTATGAGAAAATGACGAATTGAAGATTGAATACTAACTCTCATATTAATTCAAGAAGAAACCCGTAAGAATCACTCCATTCCGATCTCTAGAACTCCCGATATGCTCAAAATACCAAATGAACACAGTCTGAGATTTTTATAACAGTACATGGTTGTTATGCACCAGAAAAACAGCAGTTAATCTTTCACTAAAAAGGCCGTAATTTCCTCATACGATTGTGAAATGACCCGATTCTTAAACCTTATCCCAAAGATCATAAAAAGGATTCCCAAATCAATCTTGACAACTTAACCCTCAAAGAGTTATTTCAAACTACCGACTAACTCAAAGACTGAATCTGAATCTAAGATCTCAAAACCACAACATATTTACCATGACAAACCCCTAATCATGTAACCACGAGAGAAATTTTGGAATCAATAACCACAGAAAATCAAGGATGAACCTAAATCAGTCACCAAGCTCTTACAACACACGAACCATCACCGACTCTAGAAAAAAATCCATTCTCATTACCACATTTCCATAAGTCTGAGTCATACTAATCTGATGCATATCCATCGAGCACCCATCTTGGAATAATCACGCTTATCTAACCCACAGATAGAAATGATCAAGTATCCAACTGATGATCGACCCATCCAAGCATATAAAACCTCTAAGGATGCCACCAAAACACTGAAGTAGGATCCGTAATTATAGACAACTCCAGCAACGGAAGAACTAGGCCCACGGGCCACCTAAGCATCGAACCACACCTAGCTGAACCATGCATACAGGGGCAAGATAAATACCAAAATAGCCAAAAACTGTAGCCACATACGGTAGCCTCTCTATACCTTTTCCAAAAGCAAGATGACACTTGTAAAACTTCCGAAAACCTTCCACCACCCCAATACCACATCAAACCCACTATCTCTGAATCGGCCCACCCACACAAGTATTCTATTCTGCCAAGAGAGCATGAATCGGTCCATCCGATTCACCATTAAACATCCACCCACAAAAGTAAAAACACGTCTGAACATAGACAGAGAATCATAATCCAAAACCATGTCTAAAATGATGTAGGTGATCACATAAGAATATACAAAATCGAAATTGAACAACCCAAGATATCCCTTCCACGATGTCCATAACACACCTTCCCATTCGTCTGACTTCACAATCAGCCAGTCCGGCCTCATAACAATCATAGACATACTCAATTTATCCATTTTCTCATACTCTTTACAATAATACATTAAAGCCAACAATATCAATACTACCAGAACATCATAGTCACACCGACCAGTTACACTACCCTCAGACGACCACTAGTATCCAGTCATTCTTAGAAACACATCGTTGATTCCAAAATTTTGAATTATGATTCTTCCTCCTTCCATTGAAGCATTCCACGATCGATATGGGTCTCACCCAATCGCTAATAATCCAAGTTCTAAATGTCATAGTACCTTTTCATTGAGATAGAACTATTGAATCACGACCAATATCGATTACACGCGATCCTTTACTTACCCAGCTTCAACTATTATTCAAACCATCATATATCTCATGCCGAAACTTGAAGCAGTTCTTGGTTACTCCAATAATTCCGTATACTATGAGCACACAACCTCTATTTACCATCAAGGATCTATGTAATGCGTTACAACAGTCTGGATAATTCCATAAATAGAGTTATCAACCCAGTTCAAAATCCTCAATAACCATTTAGAGCTATAAGTCCTTTTGGTTGGACACTCGTAAGCCACCTACCATAAGCTGAACAATTCAAACCAATTCAAAAACTGCAGAATTCCTCATACATCAACGTTTACCACCAACACCAATACCAAGTGTTCAGAAAGTAGCTGATAACACATCATACATTTGTGTTGAACCAATCCACCTTGCATTGTCATATCTAACATAAAAGCAGAAATTTACATAATCCTCAACTTCAAACTAAGGATCTACACGTGATGTCTTATTCCTTCACATCTCTATTATTTACCCAAAATTGTGATCTTAATCGTATCATTTGTGGCAATAATTTTACAAACGCCAGGTTGCGAGATGATAAGAGACACACATGAGACCATCATAAAGATGCATCTATTAGGACCATAAACTATCTAAACAACCCTCTAGATGGGTGAATAGGTCCACAGATATCCCCATGTATACACTCTAAAAATTGAGGGAATTCATTGTTAACCTTCATTGATGATGGTCTAATAATCAATTTGCCCTAACAACAAGCAGCACATGAAAATTCATCACTCGTAAGAATCTTTAGGTTCTTTAATGAATGTCCATTTGAGTTTTCAATGATTCGTCTCATCATTATTGATCCAGGATGACCTATTCGGTCATGCCAAAACACAAAAGTTTTTAAGTCAGTAAACTTCTAGTTTACGATTGAATGTGCTTCAACTGTACTTATTTTGCATAATATAAGCCATAAGATAAAATTGATAATTTCTCCAACACATATTTCTGGTCTGAGACAATCTTGGTAATACCAAGTTATTCAACATTCATTTCATTTATTGTCTCAACATGATATCCATTTCGGCGAATATCTTTAAAACTTAACAGGTTTCTTGGGGATTTAAAAGAGAACAATGCATCTTCTATAACAAGTTTTATCCCCTTGGGCAGAAATATAGTAGCTCTTCCGGAGCCTTCTATAAAGTTCGAATTACCAGAAATTGTAGTAACATTTGCTTTTCTTCTAAGCAAGTAAGAGAAGTATTTCTCATCTTTGAATATGGCGTGTGTTGTTTTTCATGATTGCTCATTGATCCAAACGAAGTTTGGGGCATATCCATATTTTCTTCAAAAGCAAATATAAACAAAGTAAATTATTACTATTAAACATGGATATTATACAAACATTATTTATTTACAGAGATTAGAAAAGCATAAACACATCAACTAATACAAACAAACAGAAAAGGAAATTATCTAGATTATTGCGGGCTCGTCACTGATCGTTTTTCCTTCAGACAATACAAAGAAATCAGCTACATCCAGATGCATAGGTTCAACATTATCTTCAGATATGAAATTTGCTTCTGCATTATTATTTATCTTATGTATGGGCTCAACATTTATCTTCAGAGATAAAGTTTACTTCTGGATTATTATCACCCTTTTTCAAGAATGCCTGATAGAACTGAACCAGACGCTTAGATGATCGACAAGTACGCGACTAGTGCCCCATTCCTCCACATCTATGACATACACTTTCTGAATTTTTCTTTTGTATCACCTTTTGTCTTTCACCCTTCATTTTATATTGCTGATCATTTTTTTGGTGCAAGACGACCATCCATCATGATTATAATTTATTTTATGACCACGGCCACAATTGAAGCCACGACCTCTTTTTCGTTGGTGATAATTTGCCTGATTCACTTCAGGGAGTGGCATAGAACCAACGGGCCGACTTTCATGATTTTTTATCAATAGGTCGTTATGTCGTTCATCAATAAGAAGATGTGAAAGTAACTCAGAATATTTTTTAAAACTCATTTGTAGATATTGCTGCTGCAGGAGCATACTCGAGGCAGAAAATGTGGAGTATGTTTTCTCAAGCTTATCATGTTCAGTGACCTCTTCTCCGCATAAATTTAACTGTGATATAATTCTATACATGGAAGAATTTTATTCAGTTATACTTTTAAAGTCTAGTAACCTCAGATTAAACCAATCATGACGCGCCTGTGGAAGAATGACCAACTTTAGGTGGTCATATCTATCTTTCAAATTATTCCACAGTACAAAGGGGTCTTTAATAGTGAGGTATTGCATTTTCAACCCCTCGTCAAGATGGTGGCGGAGAAATATCATAGCTTTTGCATGTTCTTGACTAAATGCCTGGTTATTATCTTTGATGGTTTCTACCAGACCCATTGCATCCAGGTGGATTTCAGCATCTAGTATCCATGATGAGTATCCTTTGCCCGATATATCCAAGGCAACAAATTCAAGTTTAAAAATATTAGACATTTTTTAGAAAAATAAAATTCTTACCCTTTTTACCTATTTAAAGTAGATCAAGTTGACAAAATCTCGTACTGATAACGTGCTATAAAATAATTACTTAGCAAACTTAAGATTCACACACTTAAAAGAAGAACAATGGAGAGAGTAATGTCTTTCAATCTATATTTCTTCATTCGTAAATGTAGTAGCTATGTGTAAGCTAAAGTACAAATGTATAACTTGGCCACTAATTGCCAAGTGTTGGTAGTTTTCTAAAGGATGGTTTCCACATGGCATGCATCTTTGCCTTACACCATGATAAGTGATGAAAGTCACTAAATTGGTAGTCTCCAAGTGTCATCCTCCATTTTCTTACAACAATTAATGTGATGTGAAACGTAACTTAATCAATATGTGGATGATTATCATGAGGTTTATTTTACCGTGACATAATTAAATAACCAAAGTCTAAAATGTGGGCTTCAGGTGATTTTTCACCTAACTATCAAAGAAGAAATTGTTGGAAGAAAATGCAACTGTATATTATAATTTGCTCTGAAATATACCAACTTGAACTACAAAATTGTAGCTAGGTTGTTGAAATAATGGGCGGTAAATGATTGAGTTGGGTTAAATTAAATTATTCTTCTTCGATAAAGGTATTGTAATCATAAGTGAAATAATAATTAGTGAATATCAATATATATAGTGAAAGAACACACCTTGCAATGTTGGTTAAAAAAATATACTATAATTTGAATGTCGACAAGCAAAAAAGTGATGATAAGTATTTTCGATCGAAGATAGTAATATTGACAATCAACAATATGGTAAGAGGAGATTTTGACTTCAAATCACAAGAAAATAAATTTATGTCATTATTCGCCTTTAATGAGTCAAACGCCATGTAAATCTCAATTGTAGGCAATATCGACTACTTCATATAATTGATCAAAATGCATGCAAACTGATACAAATACTATAATTATTTTTTAAAAAATACTAAATAGTGTGGGAAAAAGATAAGTTAATAGTCTTTTTTGAAAGAAAGTCAAAAGTAACTAAAATAGTTTTTGGAAAAAAATACTACGTTGGCTTGACATCATCAACCAAAGTCATAGAAATTCACGATCAAAATATTATTTTGCAATTAGCCTTGTATCATTTTGGAATGACAACTTGGGACAAGAGATTGAGTTCTCACACCAATCAAAGAAGTCAATCATAAGATCATAAAATATATTTATAATTTGAAGATGTGACCAAATAAAATTCTTGTATTTTTTCATAAATCATACGACTCAAATGTATTAGGAGAAAGAAATTTCATTTTAAGTGCATTTGAATTCAAGATTACTAGAATGTACGGTCTAGCCCACTAATGATATCATCCACTTTAAGTCTACGCCTGTACAATTTTAAAATGCGTCACTAGTTGTTAAGGCTAGCTTACTTATATATTCAACATCTCTTCTATGTTTTTGCCAATGTGGGACTTCTTATATTAAGTTGGGGCATCACATACACCCCCTATATGGACCCATTGTCCTCGCTGAGGTTTGCCCCACCCAATGGGATTTATCTAGACTCAACACTGAGGTTTTCTCCCCCTACTGGGATTTGCCTAAACTCAGTTGAACTCTGGCCCACATCGACAAGGCTGACACACGAGTGACTCTGATATCATTTGTAACGGTCCAACCTAGTAGTGATATTGTCCGCTCTAGGCTTAGGCCCGCATGGCTTTAAAACACATCACTAGTTGGTAAGGTTCGCTTACTTATATACCCAACATCTCTCCTATATTTTTGTCGTTGTGGGGCTTCTTATCTTAAGTTGGGGCGTCACAGTTAATTTGGTAGAATTAGGACAATTAACCAGTACTATCATTTATTTATTTGTAAACAAAATAAAACAAAGATTAATTAATTAGAACAAATTTTAATTTGATTAAAAAAATGAAACAAACTTTAATAGTTGATTCACCCTCACCAATAGACACCCTCCTCGTCTTTATCTCCACCTCCTTCTCCCAAATTTTTATAGTATGATTTTGTAGCTTGATACTTCTATAGTTATTGCAATTTTGAATGTCTTTTTGTTTTTGTACAATAGAATTATAGGACTACTTCACCTATATTCTTCAAGCATTTTGTCATATTAAACAACCCAATTAGCTACTCCATATACGTTTTTTTTTTTTAAAATCACCCGGATCTCGTTTAAATCGTTTTCCCTCATCTTCTATTAGAAAAAACAATGAAAGATTAAAAATTCTAGGCTTTTCTCTGAGACCAATAAGTTTGATGTTTTTACTTATTATTAATAATTCAAATCAAATAAAAACAACAACAACATTCCTGGTGAAGTTCCACAAGTAAGGATATAGTATCTATAAACCTTACTTGAGACGATTTCCAAAGACCTTTAGCTCGAGTACACTAAAAAAGGAAACCAAAATCACATAGGATTATATTACCAGCCTGAAAATGTAAGCAAACATACATCAAAGTACTTTTTTTTTGAAGCCATATAGAAGAAGTGGCTAGGTTGGGCTCAATGCCTTTAAAATGAGGCATCTGTTTTCGGCCCACAAATTTGAGGTCCCCATTTTTATAAGTTTTTTACAAAAAAAATTATATTGTGTTTTTCTTTTAGTTCGTTTCAAAATATTAAAGAATGTTTTTTGTTTGTCAATTATTAAATTTAACTTCCATATGACATGTTTAAGACCACAAGATTAAAAAATATTTTGGTATATTATATATATATATATATATACATATATTTATCTTTAGGTTAAGACCATAGAAAACATAAAGTTTTTTCATTAAAAAAAAGAGAAAGAAATAACTTTACATCTCACAAATAAAAAAATTAAAAATCAGGCCTTCGATTTATTTTTGCTTTCCACTCTACCAAATGGATTTACTTTTGGCTTTCCTCTCTACCACCAAAGTAAATGGTGTTTCACTATCGTTAAATCTGTCTAAATGATCAAAAAATTCTTGTTCCATCCGAAATTGTAGAACTACAAAAAAGATAGGTTAGAAAATATCAATAACTTTATTACGGATCAAGTAAATGAGTATTGTGCAATTTAAATTACCTTCCTCGTCATTGATGCGTATATCATCCCGAAAATTCAAATAAGTGACCTACTAACCGGCCAATTGAAGTAGAGAAGGATAGTGATTATGTTTGATGGGTTCAACGACCCAACTCCTCTTATACGAAGGTTCCTATATTGGAACCAAAATGATGTTAATGTTACATTTTTTTTGTTTTCATCTTATTTTAAATTACATTCTATAACTATTTCCTTATAAGATGTTTTCATTAAAAAACACGTGTTTGCTAGCATGCATTATCAAAGATCATCTAAGGAAAAAATGAATGATTTGTTAGAAAGATGATTGTCTTGTTTGTATGCTTAAAGATTTGATTGCTTTTTCTTTTTGTGGGCGGGCTTAGCAGTATCTAGAGTTTGACTTGGTACTTCAAAATTTACCTATACGAAAATTTTTTTAATAGTTTTGCTCAATAAACAAATAAATCTCTCACATTAGTGCTAAAGATTGATAGTTATAGACATAATAATGAACAACTATAGAGCTAGAATTTAAGAACGCACTCAATAAGAAAATGTAGAAAAGAAAATCGTTACATGACATATGATACATAAAAATATGTAAAAATGTAATTTAATTAAATCGTTACATGACAAGTGATACATAAAAATATGAAAAAATGTAGTTCAATAGTTTAACAAAAGGAATAAATAGTTGAAACTAGGAGTATCAAATGAGCGGGTTGAGTTGAAATTAAAGATATTAAAATGGGTTGAAATAGGAATTGGATTGAATCCTAAGTCCTAACCCGCCCAAGTTTACTTTGGGCTCAAATGGGCTGAAAAACGGGTTGGGTCTTGACCCGCTTAATCTCAATTATTGTAATATATTGTTATTTAAGTTTTATTACCACAATTTGAATTTTAACTCAACAAAATTTTAAAAAAGAAATTACAAATGGATAGATAAATCTTAAAAGATATAAAATAGATAAGAATTCATACATTCAATATAGGAACATACATTATATCAATGCAAACAAAAAGTCTTAAAACGGGTTGAAATTGAAGATTTAATTGGATTCAATTGAGAATTCTCTAAAAATGGGTTGATGCTTGAATGGGTTGAGATGGAACTAAATTCAAATTATCTTAAGCCCCAATCCTTAAAATTCCGGACGGTTGAACGAATTACCTATAATTGTGCTATTTTTGGCACCCCTAGTTGAAACTCTTACAACATCCCAGATTTATAATTTTTCATGCCAACATGTCATACTCTCTATAGCAAAGGGCTAAACATCTATGATTTCCAAAGAGAACATTAAACACATTCTTCCAATGCTCGAATGTAGCCCTTTTTGGAAAGACATTGATATTGTTTACACGATTTATATGCGAACCTAATTGACGCGTACATGTACTTAATGTTGTTCATCCTGTATTCGTAAGATACTTAGAACAAAAAAATTGGAGAACTTGGTAAGAAATAACAAAGTTTAAAGAGTATGTCCAAAACTAGAAAATTAAAATCGGTAGAAAAAATATAATTAGAAACAGATTAGAAACAATATATAAAATATTTTTCTCAAAGAAGAAAATCGAGCCCACTGAATGCACAGTGTCCCCTTAAGGAAATTATTCCCCTCAAGTATCCGAGGTTAATGGAATATATCCTCCAAGGATAGAATGATCATATTCACCGGTGTATTGGTACCTATAACCAGGGTGTCAGCGAACCACTCAACGACAGTACACTTAGAATACTACATTCAGTAGTAGAAAAAGAAGTCCAGAAAGTTGGTTTTTTCCTTCTTTTTAAAAAATAAAAGGAAACCCTCTATTTATAGACAACAAAAGGTAGTGTGAACAAATGTTTATTGTGCCTTATCGAAAAGGTCACAACCCTTTGAAAAGTTACAACCCTTCAGAAAGGTCACAACATTTTATAAAAATCACAACTCTTCATAAAAGTCACAACTTTTCATTAAAGTCACAACTTTTCATTAAAGTCACAACTGATCTTCATAAAAGTTGCAACTCTTCATTTTCCATTCACACCTTTTAAAACCCAACAATCTCCCCCATGAATGGGGAATGACTCTAAGACAAAGAAACAAACAAGTATGTATACTTTACAAGCAAGAATTAATCTCATCTGGATAAGTAGGTTTTCCTTTGAACTTTCCGTAATAAACATATGTCGGATATACTTGGTCAATCGATACAGTATGTTTATGGTGACAAAGCGAACTCTCAATTTAATTAGGAGAGCTCTCTATCTTTCCCTGAATTTCGATCCAACTCGCTTTCTCACGCTATATTACGAAATGTGTGTGATCAAAAGCATATCTTTTATAGCCAAACTAAACTATAACCTTACTTCGGGATTGCTTCGGTTCATATATGATTATTTTTCAATCTCATACATCAAAAAAGTTGTTTGTTGTTTCGATGCTAGATACGTCACAACTTGTGGGATTTTAGATACAAACATTTGCTAATTAAAAATATTATTAGGAAAAGAACGGGTTAAAAAAAATGGATAATATATTAATTTGGAAAAGACATTTTTGACACACATTAAGTAATAATAGGGACATTTTGGACCAAAGTATTGACGACAAGTATGGGTGTACATGACCGGGTTGGTTCGGGTTTTTTAAATATCAAACCAAACCATTTGTGTAAAATTTTTAAATTTATAAACCAAACCAATAAAATTTGGATTTTTTCGGGTTTTTCAATCTCGGGTTGGCTTGGATTTTTTAAATACCAAACAAACCATTGTATCAAATTTTTAAATTTATAAATCAAACCAAAATAATAAACCTTGGATTTTTTTTCTTCAGATTTTTGGATTTTTTCGGTAAAGTTTGCATACAAACATATAATTATCTTGTGCTCCAAAATATTTCTTTAGTCCAATCAAAATATAATTATCTAAGGTGTTTCTTAAAAAAATAACACAAAATATGAGATGAGTACTGATGACACAAAAGTATTCAATAAAAAATAATAATGAAATCATCATATAAAATAAATATTGCAAAGTCATAATGAAAATGATCATAATTTAAAAGTACTAAATCATGCTAAAATTATAAGTTTAATAAGTATTGGTTACATTACTAAATATTTAAGGAAAATTAAAATTAGATTATGTATTTTAATTGTCTAAACCAATGTAAAACTAATGAACAAATATTCAATATTATTGTCATTCTTAGTGTTGAATTGATTTTCTTTTTGCATTAGTATTAATTTAATTTTGATTTAAGTTTTATTATAATTATCAACATATATGAACTATAATCTTTATTGGACCATTTCGAATTCTAAGTTTTAAACTTGAAATAATATATTAAAAAATAAAAACTATGAAATAGTATAAAAAATATTTTAAAATTATATCAAAGTAAATATAAACTAAAATTTTAAAATTGCATATATAATATCGGGTTGGTTTGGTCTCTGGTTGGTTTTTTTAGTTAAAACCAAACCAACCCAAATATAGTCGGGTTTTTTTGATCTCGGGTTGACTTTTTTTAGTTAAAACCAAACCAACCTAAATATAGTCGGGTTTTTTTTCGATTTGACTCAGTTTACGGTTTGGTTCGGTTTTCGGTTCGGTTTTGTACACCCTTAACGACAAGGACATTTTTGTCATAAACAAATAACATGTTTATTTAATATACATAGTTTAAGGGAATTTTCTTTTCCGATAAATATATGGTTATTAGCTCAATTCCAAATGTTGGACATTTTAATACTAACACATCTTTTCATAGGTAAAAAATATAAAGGATATATACCATCAATTAAATTAATGGGTAACATTAAGTGGATATAATCAATTACAGTAATATTTTTGTACCTCACAAAAGAAATTGTATGTAATTTCAAATAATATTATCTAACATTTGTTATGACTGACAGAGAACAACGTGCAAGGCACATATATCATTTTTGAAAGTCGCGTCACATTTTAAAAATTAAAAAATTAATTTTATTTTTTTAATTCGGTAATATAGATTTGTGAACAAAAGGAATAAATATGTATCATTAGATAGATATCAGGTATATTTGTATTATTTTTTTTAATAATGGGTATATTCCCTCTAAATCGCAATATTTAATAAATACATGTGCTCTTTTATTGTTTATTTTGGGTGGTCATAATTCATATATTGCACAAAGCTCCCCAAAAATTTACCATAATTACATAGACTCCTTGATATTCTCTAAAATTATGAGAAGGACCTTGATTGTAAGTTTGTGTTTGTGCAGTCGATTTGATTTAAAAGTTTTTTTTTTTTTACGAGACATGCTAATTTTATCTATCAAAACTTAGACAAATTAAAAGAAATTAATTAACAATTTGCCTTTAGTAGGACTATGATCAATCGTTGGGTCTCCCTGAACACCCTAAGCATAAATAAAGGCAATTCTCTACGCAAACATTTGGTTATGAGAATATTTCGCTTTTTTTGAAAATGATGGCTTGATCATGAAAATCTCAAATACAACTTGAAGTTATATTTAAAAATTATAAAGCACCCTAGCCCTTATTATCACTTTCACTATATTATTCTTTTTCAATTTTACCCTAATTATATATATATATATATACGGAATGATATACGCATCAATGACGAGGAAGGTAATTTAAATTGCATAATACTCATTTACTTGATCCGTAATAAAGTTATCGATATTTTCTAACCTTATATGAATTATATTTCACTTCCTTTTTAGAAAAAATACCTTCAAACAACTAAATATTATTTCGAAAAAACATAACCAAACACAGTTTCAACTTCAAAAAAGGTTCAAATAAAGTGAAACGTAGAGGAGATCACTTGGAGGCAAAAGTCCAGATGTTTATGGCTCAAAGAAGATAGAAGGGGACAGGAATACCAAATTCTTTTGGAGAGTAGCAAACTTTCAAAGGAGTAACCACGTTGATAAGCTATTGATTGGAGAAGAAGTTTATGAAAGCAAAGATAGCATCAAAGCTGAAGTTCTAAGATTTTACTAAGCTTTCTACACAGAAAAAGAGAAATGGGGGCTTGAGGCACGATTTGAAAGTCTAAACTTCTCATCACAAGCAGGGAAAATCTAGCTAGATAGAAATTTTGAAGAGATTAAAGCTGCTATCTACACTTGAGCCCCAGATAAAAGTGCAGAAATTGATGGTTAGACAGTGTTTTTTACGATAGTGCTTGGGATTTTGATCAAACCAGATATTATTAAGCATCTCAATCTCCTTCTTCTTCTTCTTATCACTACTCGTCGTCGTTTTCTAGGGCCGTGGTTCCTGCTCGTCAATTCGGATCAGAGCCATAAAATTCACAACTTCAAACAATATCTCTTGGATCATTCCGCGGGTCGTAGGCCATGCATATCAAATTTTCCAGATTTCATAAAAATGTTATTTTGAGTGGTGTACTTTATTGTGATTTGTGTGTGAGTCAAACTCATTCACGTTGATTTGATTGGTCCAATAAAATTACGAACCAAATTTTCCAGATTTCATAAAAATGTTATTTTTTTTATTTCTAATTCACACCAAACATCCTTTTTTTTTTGCCATCTGATTTGGTATATAATTAGCCATTTTCGATATACAATTACTCATTCGGTATACAAATGTATAAAATGCGTTTGTGTTTGTATAAAACGAGAGAAAAGTGTATATACAAATACAAATATATATATTTTCGTCATATACACTTATAATTATACAAATACAGATCTTATTATAAAAATTACAATGTATAAATGAATTTATACAAAATTGAACAATTTGTATAAAATTAGATGTATTTAACGAATTATACAAATTAAAAGTTTTATAGCAAACATAAAATTTGCTATGGAGCGCAATTATACAAAGTGTAGTTATAGCATACAAATATAATTTTTATGTTTGTTATATGTGAAAGTTGCTCTATTATTAACTACTTCGCTCCACATAACGCTACATAATTTGATATGTGACGTTAGTATAGGCTTTAAGATGGATCATTGGCCATTTGGACATGGGCTTGTGAAATGAGATGGCAACTCAATGGACTAGTCCAAATAAAGTTGGTATGGGCTCATTCATGTTTGGATTTGGGCAATTCATCTTTCTTGGGTTTGATATCTCTTAAATATATAGCATAGTAATTATCAAAATCTAGATATGAATTTAATCACATCCAATAGAAGATGGGTTCGATTAACAACTTAGGTACAGGGAGGAAGCTAATGTGTGATTTCTTTCAGTAGCGAGGGTTAAATGTTTGATTCGATAATGAATCTATCTATTTATAACTATCAAAGAATTCCCTCTATGCGAGCTATTACTCTATCTAAATCCTCTATATGTCTATATATCAATCAAAGTATACTGAAAAACAATCAATATGTATAATTCAATTAAATTAAATTAATTTATCGATATAATCAAAACATATAAAATTCTATATTGATTATGTACATTATATACATAGGATAAATATATTATACTTAAATATACAAAACCTATATATTTGAACTACCAAAGATTATGATAGAGTTATAAGTCTCATTCATACAATCGTCCTCAAAAAAAAAGATTTTATCCTCTCAATGTTGAATTTGAATTAATCAGACCTCAAAATAGGTTTGATTTTTTTTTTTCCATATACATGATAAAGAAGATTTGAAGAAATATCTATTCCTCAAAAGGGTTTAAGCAGAGGTTTTTGTTGTGAGCTTCACTCACTTTAGTTACCTTATCCTCTCTTTCTCTCTTCTCTTTTATCAATTATCATCTCATTCCACCATTAAAGCTGGCTTCCTCAGCTTCATACTCTCCAAGCCCACCATCTTCTCAATGGAGAAAAACTCAAAAATCCCAAAAAAACTGCTTTTTATATGGCATTCACAGTCAAGAATTCCTGAAATTATCACAAACTTCTTCATTTCCTAAAACACTAAAATTACCTGTAATTCAATTGCCAATTACTGTTCATTCCGAAGTAGTATGTGTATCCACTGATGAGAATCTCACTGAAAATCTTGAAGAATTGGTGAATTTGCAGAAAATCCCAAATGGGTATCCCTTGGTTTTGCAAAAAGAATCTAATAAAAGGGTGTTTATTCAAGACCCACCTTGGGTTTCTTCGCTTTTTATGAATAGTTTGTTTGTTAGAGCTAAACAGGTAAAAGGGGTTAGAAGGGAATTTCGAGAAATTGAGAGGAGGAGAAGGTATGCTATGTTGAGGAGGAGACAGATAAAGGCGGAAACCGAGGCGTGGGAGCAAATGGTGGAGGAATATAGGGAGTTGGAGAGGGAAATGTGTGAGAAGAAACTAGCACCCAATTTGCCTTACGTTAAGAAATTGTTGTTAGGTTGGTTTGAGCCATTGAGACAAGCTATAGAAAAGGAGCAGAATGCTGAGATGACACAGAAACATAGGACGGCTTATGCGCCACATATTGATTCACTGCCGGCTGATAAAATGGCTGTGATTGTGATGCATAAGTTGATGGGGTTGTTGATGATGGGTGGTAAAGAAGAAAGGTGTGTTCAGGTGGTCCAGGCTGCAGTGCAGATTGGCATGGCAGTTGAGAATGAAGTGAGTGTCACATTTTCAAAATGTTGGTGCTGTTTGTTGCCTGTTTGTGATGTTGTGTTATATTGTGCATCCGAATTATGTTTTTTGCATAATGTTTTGTAATGGAACTATGCTATAATAGTAACTAAAGAGATGATTTTGCATGTTACATTAGAAGTATGGAATGTATAAGGTATACTCGATGAATAGTTAAAATAAAAAAAAAGCTATTAACCAAGGATCTATAGATTAAAATATATACCATTTGAATGATATCTACTCAAAAAGAAAAAGAAAACCTACTCTGTAATTATCTAAAGGTTATATCTAGACTCTAGAGATATAAGTTGTGGTTTCATTCGGAGACTAATTCTTCCAATTGTTCAAGGGTTTAGATAATGAATCCTCTCCTCCTTGCAAGTTACTGTTTGACTGAGAACTATGAGTTGTGGTTGTGTTCCAAGAGTTAGTTGACTTTCGGTTTTTTTGTTATGCCTATCAGTCCGATATAAATAGTTCTACTGTTTTTTAAGATTTTATGAGCTCCCTCACACTAGACTAGCCCTTAACATGGTTGTTCTCTTTTTGCTGTTTGGCTACCTCCCCGATCCTGTCTTGTATAGGAGCTAGCATCTCTATTTTTGTAACCATTGCATCTTCTTGATGCCAATCTATGAACTACCTACTTTATCAAAAAAAGAAGTTCGTTGAATTTATGTTAGATCTGTCATCGAGCTTGTATTTTCTCTGATGCAAGTAGAACCTGCTAGTTTGTTTCCTTTTTTTCTAAGAACTCAAGTATCATTCTTCAGTAATTATGAATAAGAAAAGCTGGAAGTATCCATCATTTCTGATTATGATTTATAGCGTGTTACTTTAATGGCTCTCCATTCACCTTTCAGTTGGTTATGAAGGTGTTGAGTGGCTCAGGTTGCGCTGCTCAATGCTAGGAATCCTGCCAAAACCATTTCTTTTTAACGTATGTGCTTCCCTCTAACTCCCTGAATTTGCTTCTTTATTTTAGCTAGTTTTGTATAAACAGACTGTCTTATCATGCCAAACTATTTATAGTATCTACCTGTTTAGGGAATTAATGTAGCCATGGATTGTCTTGTTGTTTGGAATGCTAAGTGCTATTATGGGGGTAAACACAAAATAACTCATTTTAAAATAATGGTATGCCTGGAATAAGCAAATTGACCTCATCAATGATATTTCTCAGGTTAGGATTCATAATTTCATGGAGAAAACAAAGAAGCACCAAAAACATATGACTGGAGCTCAAGGTCAAGAAGATATGAGTAGGGAGACAATGATTCTAAGGAAACGTGTCAAAAGCTTGATTAAAAGGAACAGAGTAGTTGAGGTGAGAAAGCTGATGCAAAGTGAAGAACCCGAGTCTTGGGGTCGGGACACACAGGCTAAGGTTTGTTATATAGAAACTTTCTTTGTGATGAGAGCTACTAATCTTTTTAGGTTAAAATCTTATCCTAGTGACTGTTTCTTTGAATCTCATGCAGTTAGGATGCCGTCTTTTAGAATTATTAACAGAAACAGCTTATGTGCAACCTCCAGTGGATCAGTCCGCTGATACTCCTCCTGATATTAGACCTGCATTCAGGCACGTATTCAGAATTGCTACAAGAGATCCAGGGTCAGTGCGTTTTCCTTTTCTTTGATATTTATCTTAAAAAATCACAATATCATACTTCTTATTATTCATAAAAAAAAGGAGTCTGGAGTAGTGTACTAGACTGCTACATTATGGCATAACAAATCTAACAACAGAAATTGTTTTAGTGATAAGCTGTTTGTAAACTCTGATCCTTTAACTAAAACATGCCAAAAGCACCTCTCCCTAGCTGATTTATCTAGGATGAAGTTCTCATTGTCAAAACACATTCTCCTAGGTGTTAACTTCCAGATAGAAGGTTCGTGTGTTATTTTTCCTTTCACAAAATTGTTTGTTGTTTGTGCAGGAAGAACATTGTCAAGAAGTATGGTGTCATAGAATGTGATCCCTTGGTTGTTGTTGGAGTTGACAGAACAGTAGGTTATACAAACTTCTTTTGCTTTAATCATATTAATATTTTACCATGAGTAAAATTCCTCAGTTTATTTATTTTATAGTATAACTTTAGTGACCCTGCGAAAGAGGAGTTGTACTGCAACACTTTGGTTGTATAAAAGCTGGAAGGTCTTGCTGATTCTGTTTCTTTTTTTACTTGTTATAATGATAGCATGTTATCTCTGCCAATCAAAGATTTTGAATTAGAAAATAACATAGTGGAAGAATGAATTTGACTTGAAACTCCGATACCTGCACTCCACTATGTTCCCATTGTCTGAGCACATCAGGATTGTTGGATTTATTTTCGTTGCTGTCTACCTTGATATTCACAGCCATTTCCTGGGACCTTAAAATTTTACAAACAAAAGCCATAGATAGAAGTTTACTGACCACCTTCCAGAGAGAGAGGAAATAATTTTTCATTTTAGTCTGTCAAATAAAGAAATATAAAGGAATCACTTGACAGTTTAATGACTCTATTATGCAGTTAATGATGTGACATTGTGCTTCAAACTTCTAATTTTTTTTATTGCAGGTTAAACAGATGATGATTCCTTACGTGCCTATGTTGGTGCCACCCAAAAAATGGAGAGGGTATAATACCTTTTCAGCTTTTAATGATAATATCCCCACGATTCGTTATTTAGGTTTTGGTTGTAGTTAATGGGATTAAATTTATGCTAGAACTCATGCTGTAGATTGGAACATGTAAATATGGCTGAACCAGTGTTAGAAGGGGCAAATTTTCTCTGTTTTTCTTCTTAAGATATTATACAGTTGTAATCGCACACCCTTTGTTCTAGTTCACCTATAAAACTACTCTATCTAATGAAAAAAACATAAATTTATGTGAGAACATTCTCAGGTTTCAAAGAAATTTTAACGGGACTTGACTATCGAGCAATTTTATCTCAGGTATGACAAAGGAGGATACTTGTTCTTGCCTTCGTATTTGATGCGCACTCATGGATCTAGGAGGCAACAAGATGCTGTAAGAAGTGTTCCCGCGAAACAAATGCAGCAAGTTTATGAGGTGAAGTTTGATTCTTTTCTTTCAGAATGGATGAAGCCAATCCAGTTGCGCAAAATAATGCAGCGAATTGTGCTAAACCTTAAACTAAGTTGCTTCTTTTTGTTCACCCTCTTACCTGTGATGTGTTGTAGCTGGATATTTGGAAGGGTTTTCAAATGCTTCAGGTTGTCTAGCATGTTTGATTTTATCAATTCTGCTATCTACTGGATATAACTGTTTATATTCTTCAGTTAATAGTTTTGGCTATGACACATAGATCATACAATACATATTGCATAAAATATAAATAACATGCAAGTCATCTCTAAGATCTGAGATAATATTACATAGTTCCGGTTAGTAGCACAAATACATGTAAATCATCACTAGAATTTGAGATGATATTAGATTTCTGCATTTGTTCAACCTGTGCTGTAAATTTGTTGAATATATTTTTCCTTTTTACCAAATTCATTTAGTACCAACAGTGATTCACTAAATCCATCTTGGGGCTGCTGATAATTAACTTGCTTCAGATTGTTCTCTAAGAGATTTACCTGTGTATTAATTCTTTCTGCACTCATGCAGGCCTTGGATACCTTAGGAAGCACTAAATGGAGAGTGAATAAAAGGATACTTAGTGTGGTTGAGAGTATTTGGGCTGGAGGAGGAAATATTGCTGGCCTAGTGGATCGCAAAGATGTAAGAAACACTTTTGATGTGCTTATCAAAAAAAAAAAAAGAAGATAATGTTCTAATTTTCTGTGTTTGTTCGGGTGCTACTTGTAAGTATCTGGGTTTTACTGTGTTACAGGGAGAAATAGCTTGAATTACAATATTATCTTTGTCAATACCAGTCTGCTTAAATGCCATTTAATCTTCTTATGTGGCTGATTCTAAAAGTTTATATTTAAATTTCTTCCCTCTTATTGTCCAAAAAAAATTGCTCCATAGTTCGTAAGTTCATATGCTTAGTGTGTTATTTTGTCTGCTCAATATTTCCACTTCTCTAAGCTGTTCAGATGATGGTTTATGTAAAGACTTTCAGGTGAGTGAAATTTCAAATACCTAGTGCCATTGTGTAGGTTGTGTTTCATTGCAAGAAATTGCTTGTTTGTAGGTTCCCATACCAGAGTTGCACTCCGATGATATAATGGAATTGAAAAGGTGGAAATGGAGGGTGAGAAAAGCCAAAAAGATCAACCAAGAGTTGCATTCCCAAAGATGTGACACAGAGCTCAAGCTTTCGGTTAGTCTTCTTTTTGGACTCTTCTTCCTTTCTTTACTTTTTTGGGTTATACTGGAGTGGGATAGGGGGAGTGTGTGTATGTGTGGCAATCCTAATGCCTAAAAAGTAATGCACACTGCTCAACCTTTGCACATTTAGATCTAGGTTTTAATCTCGACAGAATCATTTCTCATTCTATTAATTGACTCTCGAGGGTTTTAACATTCTAAAACTAGATTTTGCATTTAGTTTCCACATGTGTACATTTTTCTTGTTTATTTAGGAGTAAATTTTGAGCAAGCTTTCTTTGGACTAGGTTGCTCGTAAGTTGAAAGATGAGGAAGGGTTTTATTATCCTCACAATCTCGATTTCCGAGGACGTGCATACCCTATGCATCCCCATTTGAATCACTTGAGCTCTGATCTCTGTCGAGGAATCCTCGAATTTGCTGAAGGACGACCACTAGGAAAGTCAGGATTGCGCTGGCTGAAAGTACATTTAGCAAGTCTTTATGCAGGGGGCATAGAGAAGCTCTGCTATGATGCACGCATTGCATTTGTGGAAAACCACATTGATGACATATTAGATTCAGCACACAATCCTTTAAATGGAAATAGATGGTGGTTAAATGCTGAGGATCCTTTACAGTGCTTAGCAGCTTGCATTAACCTATCAGAAGCTTTGAAAAGCCCGTCACCACATACTGTCATCTCCCACCTGCCTATTCATCAGGTAGAACACTTGCATCATTACTTTTTTTTAAAAAATTCCTGTTCAATTCTCTTTTGTCTGATTTGTTGTTGGTTAATAAATGTAGAAAAGTTAATCCGTGGATAAAAATAAGATAAGTTCCATTGCAAGAAAATAAAAGTTGAAACATTTCTATCTCGAAAACAAAAATAGTAGGCCTTGGACATGTTAACAGTTTTTTCTTCATTTTATTATAGGATGGTTCATGCAATGGCCTACAGCACTATGCAGCTCTGGGAAGAGATAGTGTATGTTTGTTGTTACATTATTTTCTTTGTGATTTTTTTACCTTTTTTCAGCTCTGTTTTCTTCTCTTAGTGAATTTTAGCTTGTTCTATGATGTTTATCTTCTGTGCACTTTTCATATATGCTAGAGTAACTCTTTATGTCATCGTCTGAGGTTGTGCAACTTTAACAGATGGAGGCAGCAGCAGTCAATCTAGTTGCTGGAGAGAAACCAGCTGATGTTTATACTGAAATTGCTTTGAGGTATAGTAGAGTGATTGAAATCCATTCTTAATTGACACCTCAAAGCTATGCTCCCTTTTGTGGAATTTAGGTTAAGCTATTGCTTTTGATATTTTGACCCATGAACCTATTGAGTGCATTTTTGGAAGGATACAAATGTTAAGCATTCATTATTTATATTTTTTGTTCTCATAACCTATATCAACTGTGTAAGAGTTATCTACCCCAGAAAGAAATAAGAGTATTTGCTAAATTTAGTCCTGAAAAATATTTGCTAAATTTTCTTGACGCTAGATGGAGTTTCAGGAGGGGAATGGGAAATGACCTTTTCATGTGTGATTAATGTACATACCTGACATTAGATGTAAAACGATAAACCACTTGTTGATGGAAGAAATATGTTCTGGATGGTGGAGGGATATGATGCTCACCATGCGACAGCCGACAAGGATACCTTGTTCTACTTTTTCGCATTTTCTTTTATAAATTAATCAAAATTCAATCGCACCGTTTAACTTATGAAAAAGGAAAAAAGTTCTGTAAATGTACATATTCACCTTACTGCTTCTCTGATTAACTTGTCAAAAATTTACACCAATAATATATTTGGGAGAATTTGTGTATTTTTGGTTCCACTAGTTATTGTTGAAGACAACTATTGATTGCAGGGTTGATCATATTATCAGAGGAGATAGTACCAAGGACCCTGCTACTGATCCTAATGCTTTACTAGCCAAACTCTTAATTGACCAGGTTTTCATTTGATTATCTGTCTTTTGTATCTTATTGTAGTTATCATTTCTGTTTTAGCTTCAAGTATCTAGGCCTGTTGCTTCTAGTTTTTGAACTTTTACCGATTAAAATATTTGGTGCTGCGGAGACTTTCAGGTTGACAGGAAATTGGTGAAGCAGACAGTAATGACCTCAGTGTATGGTGTTACTTATGTCGGGGCACGTGAACAAATCAAAAGAAGGTTGGAAGAGAAGGGTCTTATCGATGATGATAGGCTGCTATTTACTGCATCTTGCTATGCTGCTAAAGTAAGCATTGATTGTCTAATACTCCCCCTGTTGCAATTTGTTTGTCCTACTTTCCTTTTTAGCCCGTTTATGAAAGAGTGCCTCTTTCCTTTTTTTAGCAACTCTTTCATTCCAACTTTTCCACATGACATGTTTAAAACCACAAGATTCAAAAGTCTACGGTACTTCCTTAAACTCCGTGCCAAGTCAAAATAGGACGAACAAATTGAAACTGAGGGAGTATTATAGTAAGCTACTCACAGGTTTCTATTACCTAGTCATATATTCTTAACTTAGGTCTCCCAATTTACCTTTTCTAATAATCTACATGAGTTGAGCTTAAATGAAGAAGTGTGGTCGGTGAGGATTCATATAGTTGAACCACTTGTTTGAGACTGACTGTTAGGGATGCGTTGGAAGTCATTAGTTTAAGTATTTAATTATATTTTTAGTTGCTTTATTTATTATTCTAGAATAAGGTTTAGTTTCAGAGTTTCATAAGGATTAGGTTAAGTTATAATTATTAGTTTGGAATAGGATTTAGGTCTCCTACTTTCATAAGAATTAGACTGCCTATTGATGTAATAAGAATCCTATTTAAAGGGGCTTTTGATGAATAAAACAGTAAGTCATATTTCAGCAAAAAAGCAAGAGATTAGAGTTATCTCTTCCATTGAACTCTAAGGTTTCAGTCTCCCTTTGAAGAGCGGAAGAGATTGGAGTTCTCTTTTAATGAATTCTAAGGTTTCAGCCTCCCTTTGAGCTGATTTATATATCTCCCTGTGAATCGATCCTTCCCCTAAGATCCATAACACTGACGTTTGACACTTAGTGGTAGTTGTTGTTGTTTCCTTTAACTAACACATACGCCATACCTGCATGGGCAAGACGTGGAAGGATTTCATAATTAAATAAAAAGGAATAGTGAGTTTAAACCAGGCTATTGCTTATTATCTTCTTACAGTATGCATACATATCACTAATTTTCACGGGACTTATCTTTCCTCCCCCATACATACCATAGGCGTAGAAAAAATTGTCCTAAGAGCTTACTCTATCCACAAAAAAATTGGGTGGGGCTGGGGGTGGGGGGTGGGGGAGCTTTTGCCAACACTAACTTTTGTGAAGACTTACTGATTCAACTTTATGTTTTGACTATATATTTGTTCTCGTGTTTCTTGTCAGGTAACATTAGCTGCACTTGGGGAATTGTTTCAAGCTGCACGTGGAACAATGACTTGGCTTGGTGATTGTGCTAAGGTCCATACCAGTTGCCCCTACCATGGGCGCTCCCCCTCCATTAATTCTTTTTAATAAGAATTTTCTTGACTAAGCTTTCTTTTTTTCTAATTTGTTAGCTAGTTAATGTTGTTATTGGATTACGAAGTATTATACTAATTACAATTGCAAAAAAGTTGAAAAATGATTGAACAACATGCAACTCAATTTAAACAAAACTTGCAGCCTATAATTAGCATATAGATCACAAATCTGTACTCCTTGTGAAGTGCTGCAAAAGTTTCCGTAGCTCATTCTATACCCCGGCCTGTTTCTTGTACTTCTTTTGTTGGATAACAAAACTTTAAACCAGTTCACAGATGAAGCAAAAATTGTCACCTATTCATTGCCCTCCAATGGCCAAAAGATAAGTTGGACTGACCTTTGGGGAGTGCACTGATAATTGCTAAGAAATCCAGAGTTCCAAATGAAACCCTAAATGGGATAACCACACTTGTAAATTCTCTAGGACCGAAGATATATGTAGTTAATCAATGAAAAGGAAAATATTTTTAGCTTTACAAATTTAGTTTAGAACTCAAGGGTGTAACATTGAATGTATGGTCCCTTGAACATACTGCATATATATTCTTTGAAACAAAAATGCTAGTTCCCTTGGAAATTTTCCATACTTGTTTGGACTTCTATGGTTTAATAGTGATATTTAACAGGTGATTGCTTCAGAAAATCAGCCAGTGCGATGGACAACACCTCTGGGGCTCCCTGTTGTGCAGCCTTACTTTAAAACTCAGCGGCATGTTGTAAGTGCTTCTTTAATCAAGTAACAGCCATCTGATCAAGTCTGTTCCTTAAGAAGCTATTTCCTTTTTATATTGTTTTGCTAGTTGATTTTACATGTTATCACCCATAACTAAGTTGCCCATTTTAACTCTTTAAATAGTTGGATTTTGCCTCATAGGATCTTGCATACACGATAGGAGGCATGACTATGAATAATTCATGTGACATCTATAAGAAATTGGCTTACATAATGATCTTTTTCAACTGTGATATGCCTTGAATGAGGATGTAAAACTTTTCTGTTCAACTGGTGAAGTATTTGCAAGATTCTCCCCAAGGATAGAAGTCATCTTTAGAAAAAAAATAAAGTCAGGAATTTCAAGCAACTCATGCAATATCTTTTTGTGCTAATGCGTTACTCCATATATGTGCAGATAAGAACTTCTCTTCAAGTTTTGGCTTTGCAGCGTGAGGGTGATGCAGTAAGTAATACTTCTTGTAAATGCTTATGTTTTTTACCTGTTAAGATCTCATATTTTAATTTTATGCCTATTTTATATTGCTAATGTTGGAACTCTAGGTTGAGGTCCGGAAGCAGAGAACTGCTTTTCCTCCAAATTTTGTGCACTCACTGGATGGCTCACATATGATGATGACCGCTGTTGCTTGCAGGGATGCTGGACTACATTTTGCAGGTTTGCCTGCCCTTTTATTTCTAATGATATCTGGTCTATACTTGAGTTTTTGACCACTTATATGCACATCTTGCCTACATACAACACACAGAAGTTTTTTTTCCGATTACAAGGAAAACCCGCAGCTGCTACCCTTTCGGTGCGTACAGGGTAAAACCCCTGCTCCTATGCAATAGCTTGCAAACCATATAGGAGAGGTAACCCGTACTAGGCAAGCCTGGTGCGACGAGCTCGACCCAGAAGGCAAACCCCTTGCTTGAAAGCAAGGGGTTTCAAACTTGAGACCTCCAACATGGAAGTCCCAAACTCAAACCACTGGGCCACCCCGAAGGGTCAACACACAGAAGTTGAAATTGTGTTTCTACTCAATTGTGAAACAGTCGAGTGAATAGGTTTCCTAAATTGAAGTCCTTCGAATGAAGGTTTTGTTGTCAATAAACTCCAGTTTGTTTCTGAAATATTTTAATGCTGAATTGGATTTGCCAAGAGAGAGAGAAATGTGTAATTTTTTACATAGGATGCTTTCTCGCTCATGTTTCTGGATAAGAATTAAGATAATCTATCTGGCTTGAAGGAACATGCCGTGATAGTTGTAGAAGTTCATCATATGTTGGAACAACATAGTTTTCATTTCTGTACTCTGTCGTGCTCCCACTTGTCCTCTTTCACTCTCAGTGCTACTATAACATGCTACCAGTATGTGAAAAATGATGGTCCATTAAATGATTCTCTTTTGTAAAAAGATTATTTAGATCTAGAATTTTCCCCAAGCAAAACAAACTCATATAGGCAAACTTAGCAGAAACAACCTCTCTATCTCCACAAGATAGGGGTAAAGTCTGCATACACCCTAAAGTCTCTAACCTCCCAAACCCCATGGTGGGAATACACTGGGTATGTTGTTGTAAACTCGTGAACTATTAAGAACTTGCTTTAAAGTTCATTTACTTGCATACATTTCAAGCATTGGTCTTGTTTGATACAAACTTTCTTCAGTTGAGATTATTGATCAAAATCCTAACCTGTTATAGGGGTACATGATTCCTTCTGGACTCATGCTTGCGATGTCGACCAGATGAACATGATACTCAGGGAGAAGTTTGTGGAGCTGTACAGTATGCCTATCCTTGAAGATGTAAGTATGTTAGGAAGTTTCCTTTCTAGACTAACGTGTTTCAAGATCTCCCCGATATTTACTTTTGTTTCTCTTTCCCAAGCTGCTCTTATGGTATACATGATATCTTGTTTGCAGTTGCTTGAAAGCTTCCAGGAATCATATCCAGCATTGACATTTCCCCCTCTACCAAAAAGAGGTGATTTTGATTTACGGGAAGTTCTCGAGTCACCCTACTTCTTTAACTGAGAACCAATAGCATTGAAACAATGAACCCCTTTCTTCAAAATGCTATGTTCTTGCTCTGAAACAAGCATATGAGGCTTTTATGCGAGGATTATTGGTGGGACATGTATTCCGATGAAACATGAGAGCTTTATTTTGTTCTTGCGCTGACCCTTCTCAAGTAGCATGTCTTTCGTGGCTTACTACATAAGCTCTATGCGCTAGGTGCCTAAAGCAATGCAAAACAGTTGGATGCTTTGGAAATTTGCTGTATGGCGTGTACTGCATGAGACCATATGCAAGTTCGAACTTCCAGCAATGAGAATCTTGACTACGCCATGCACCATCCATATCACTGGAAGATGTAGCATCCATCTCTGTATGCTTTGGAGCTGAAAATACACAGCTATGTACACTGGTTCAGTTTCTTGTAGGTGCTGTACAGATATCTTTGGAGAAAATTGTAACGTATCTAGTTTAGGATTCTTGATATGTATAGGTATAGAAACAAGGGAACTGTTGTTGTATCTAATATATATAGGAAAAAGATATATTTGTGCTTTTTCAAATTGAATTCCAGGGCTAAACAAGAGATATGTATTACTACTATAATGTTTTCCTGTATGACCCTATTAAATGGTACTCATGGCGTTGTGAGGGCAAACGTCACACCACGAAACAAGAATTTGGGATTACCTCGGCTTTTCGTGTATATTAATTCATGAATTTTTGAAATACATGTGATCATTTCTGTTTGAGCTCAAGTTTTGTGAGTTTATTTGTGACATTATAGTAAATGATAATAGTAATAGTTTTCTAGGGTAACACTTTTTTTTTTATGGAGTTAATGGGTCTTTTAACATAAATTTAGGATTATCTTTGTTTTTCATGTATTAATTTATGAATATTTTGGAATATGTGTGACTGACTTTGTTTGTGCTCTAGTTCATCCGTGATAACCAAGTAATGATACTCGTAGTCTCCCGGAGGTAGACATTGCTTTTTTGGAAGTTAATGGGTCAGAAAAAAGGAATTCGAGATTATTTTGATCTTTTCGTGAATATTAGTTCATAAATTTTTTGAAATATAGTTGATAGACTCTGTTTGAGTTAAAATGGTGTGGGTATATTTGTGATAACGTAGTAAATGATACTCCAATATTTTCATAGGAAAACGTCATGAAATAAGAATTCAGAATTATCTCAATTTTTCGTGTGTTAATGTCCATGAATATTTCAAGAATATGTGACCAGTTTTGTTTGAGCTTAAATTTTATGGGTCCATGAGTTACGACCTAGTAAATGTTACTCATAGTTTCTCAAGGGCAGACAATGCTTTTTTTTGGAGTTTTTTTTTTTTTGGCAATAAAACTGTGGATATTACCATACCAAAACAAATACTACAATTTAGGAAAGAAAAAACTATAGCATCTAGGTATACATGAGTTTTTTCCTTCTCCATCTTCCCATTTTTCTTTTCCTTCTCCACCATGAGATACAAATTCCAGAAAAGCACTACAAACTCATATGTCTATCACATAATATAAATGTGGGAGACTCTTGATGATATCACTAGACTATACACCTCGATACATAAAGCCATACCGATCATACAAAATCATCGTATTAATAAGTTGTTTGAACAACAATCTCCAGATAGTATATACCACAAAACAATTCCCCAGTTCGATAAACATGTCAATACAAACTGCCTTTTATTGGAGGGGAAATTAAAATTAACTCGTAGACCTTATTTGGAATGAAAATCTCACCAAGAGGACGCCTTAGATACAATACTCGAATAGTGATACAACAAATAAATTAACAAGACCACGACCACAAACTCCTTGTGTCCAACGAAATAACGAGATGAGTCTAGTACCTGTCGTCTGAACAATGGAATGAAACCATTCGACAAGACTTAAGCCTGCAAAAAGCTAGCATACTTGGCACCTAGGAAAAGCCTTTGGATACAGAGCAAGGCATTTTTCGTGACCTCAGCATTCTCATGGTTCAACAGTCTCATTACGCGCTCCTTAGCTTTGAGGTCATTCACTATAATTCTCCCAGCAGAATGGCACTGAATGAACTGTGATAGATCATAGCAAGCAACAGCAAGTGTCCTTGCATCACTTGATGTGTCCAAAATTGTAATGAGCACCCTCAAGATCTGCAACACCATACAACACAAGATATCAGTCTTAATATTAGAAAAAATTGTGCTTCACAGATTTGAAAATCCACCCCAAAGAAGAACAGTAATATGCTACGAAGATCATAGAAGCGGAGGATTCAAGATTTCAACCTCCAGACTCTTAGGATAGAACTCACTGTGCTTTTAAAATTATGGTTCAAAATATATTATTTGTTGAAAGTTGAGTGTTTTTTTCATGTGTTATGTCTCGGAGATATTAGTTTCAGCTGAATGCCGATAGTTACGCTTAAGGTCTACACATGATATAGAAGGCAAAATATACAATAACAAAAACATACCCAATGTTATTCCACAAGTGGGATCTGGGGAGGGTAGTGTACGCAGACCTTACCCCTACCATGGGAAGAAGGTAGAGAGGATGTTTCCAAAATGCCCTCTATATTAATTATTTATTAGTTAAGGGTGTGACCTCCTCATCCACTCTGCTACTATGGGTGACAGTTTTACCTCTAATGATGGAAGTTACTACTTAGACATGAATATTAAAAAGCAGCTTTTTGATTTGATAAGCAGATAGACTTGTTTGAAGGTCAGCACGATATCAAGAAACCCACCAGAAAACTCTGGTTCTGCTGTTAATGTAGGCACCAAGATGGAGTCGTGTTTACACTGTTATGCAGTGCGTACTTCACAGCCTTTAAAGACATGTAGCTTGGGAATGTTTTGCAATCTACAAGTAGTCAAAATATTACCTGGAAATCATTCTCCTCAAAATTATTTATGTTCTCCCGCCAGAATATAGGATCTTTGTGCATTGGGGACCAATCAAGATGGCCAAGAAGGACTTCCTGCTTGTACTTGTCAAACGAACTCAGCTTTTTGATGTTTTCCTTCAATCCTTGTTCTAGTTGATTCAGAGCGTCCAAAAGATCCTGCAGAGATGATAAATAACAGTAAATACTTTTTCATTCTACAGCAGACACAGTAACATGATTAAGTCATCATAGTAAATACTAAGATGAACCGAGAAGAAGTTCTAATGGTGACTATTCTTCTAATCAATATCTACGCTGTTAGCAAATGAGAGAAAAAGACTAAATTTAAGGTATAATATCAGATTTAAAACCATGACTAAGATTCTTCACCTCATCACTCCAAGCCTGTGCTTTCAAACTCTGAACAATTTGCAGCACTCCCAAGTCCACCATATGAGCACTAAATGTTCCTTTGGAAAGCAAATTCCGAAGAGTCAAGATGACAACCCGTACAACCTATAGTTATAGAAACACCACAGGCCGTGAACAGAGATGAGCAAGCCAAGGACAACCAAGGCAGAAAAAGTGCAGCATCAAATTTAAAAAATTAAAAGGGAGTACAAATAGTTATTATGCATAAAGCAGCAAAAGTAGCTCACCTTCTCTTTTGTTGAACCTTTAACAACTTCTATCAATCGAGGGAGGGCCCTTGAAGTAGCTAAATACTCTATTGCAGGTTCATAGTATGACAAAAGCCACACACAAAGGCATGTCTCATAGAGAAGCTGTTTGAAGGAAGAAAATAAAATCAGGAAGAAGAAAGAAAAATATATTCTTTTGTCATCTAGCTTCAGGAGGTGGTTGATAGGTTGAATGAGTACAGAACCGTCTCAACCACCACAATTTTCTAGCACGACATGTATATAATTTATAAAGGTAATGCAATATATGGCATTATAGAGTGAAGAAAACCTGGATAGACTGCTGGGTGGATGCTGGTGAAATTAAAGGAACAAGCAACTTCACTCCATCAGCTCGAACAAATGAAGATCGAACAACTGGCTCTTTCAACAGAGTTGATAGGCAGTTGATTGTGCTAGGAATGCTGCGGGTAGGATGAGTAGGCTTTTTCAGCTGCACAGATCGTCAAAATCAGGAACGACAGCAGTTAACTGAAACATGATAACCCCAACAAGTGGAATTAATCCATAAATCCCCAACCCCCATCCCATTGAACTTTCCACTATCTTCAATTATTTAGCTTCAAAGTGAAGAAATAGGTCATTAACCCAGTTGTAAGGCTCAGAAAGATCTTGATGAGAAGCAAGAGCTTCCTGATCCCTGTCAATGGCGTCATTCCACTGACTCTTACTGATTAAACTAATACACACCCTCATGATCTTATGATTCTAGCCTTTTCGCTTCACTGTTTCTTTTATTCTACAATGGTCAACCTTCCTTCTATGAAATATTTCCACAACTATATTGAATCCCCTTTCAAATGTTTGCAAGCCCAGTAATTGCAGGTTTGGGTGGGATGGAAGAAAAATATAGAAGTGGAAACTCTAGGAGCATAGACAAACCTGTGCACAAAGCCACTCCACCACGCCTGCCAGAACATCGTCAATGGTAGTGATTTTCTTCTTTGAACTTGAGGCATCTCCATTTGCATCAGCACCATTCTGAACTTTTGACCTAGCACTGGAGTTGTCATTAAGAGGACCGCAAAGTTATTAGTTCATTTGTCATTCTAACATTCTCGGTCTTTTGATATCATTGACATGGGAGGAGAGATCATAACCTAATTACCTCACTGTCAAAGATAGAATCTTACAGCTCTTCTCTTGTATGAACCAATTACCTTTCCACAGCAATCTGGAAAACAGAACTCATCTTTAGAAAAGTTGAATGTCACGGACAGATAAGAATACATAATCTTCACTGATTTATAAAAATAACAGTTTAGAAGAGACAAAAAAAGAGAACATACGACTCCAATGTACAATATGAGCGTCACCCTTTTCAACAACCTATATATATATATGTATTTGGTGGTTCTATTTATCATTTCAATATCACCTTATTGACAATTTCTGGTCATTATGACCAATAAACTCAATGCTTTCTTCAAGCAGTAAAGGGCAATAAAATAGCTGTATGCCTGTACTAACAAACTGAAGGTAAAGGTGTCTTGACTTTGCCAATGTACGTATTATTTTGTTCCAAAGTAACTGAATACCAAATTATTAGAGTAAATATAATGTAATTAAATTCCTAGTTTGATAAGTCTTCTAATTCTAGCATCTACAGTTTTAGTGTACCAAAAGTTAGAAATGAGGAGGGTAAGATGTAACTTTTGGTACGAACCATAAAATTGAACTACTGCTACCTACATATTATATAAATGAGGAACACAACAGGTGTGATCTTCTATAAATATGGCAAGATATGTTGATATAGGATGAAGGCAGGGGAAGGGGGTGCATGCAAATTGCAATCCTTTGCTACAAAGGAAGAGAAAGAAAATAGTATCTACACGGCAAGTGTAAATAAAGGACATCAACCCTTGCAGAATAGTATCTACAGGGAAAGTGTAAATAAAGGACATCAACCCTTGCAGCATTCAGAGAAAACGGAACAAAAGTTAAAAATGGGTGGAAGAATATTGCCTGAGGAAAGGTTCATAGGTATCTTCGTCTGCAAGACTCTCATCATGGAATAGTCTTGCTCTTTTTGGGTTTGCTGCCAAGAAATAAGCATTACATCAGTCCACTTACCAAAAGAACTTTAAGAGTAACAAATTCTCTACTTACCTGTAAGCATTTCATCAATCAAAGCCAAAACATATTCCACGGTTTCTTCCTTGAAGATGTCACGTAAAATGGTAACAAAGACGCGGACATAACCTGGACCATCCTGTAATAGTGGTATCCATTTTATAATAGTATCACCAATTGAGAGTCTAAGACCAGGATAAGACAATCAAAAGTTTGAGAGCTTGACCAAGCACCCAAAAACGAAATCTAAGAATACGGGATGCTTAGAAATCAGCAGTTGCAAGAACCCCATTTCCCATATAAGCCCCATGAAAAGCCTGTAACTTGGGAATAGCTCAATAGTGTAAAGAACACTCACACTACATTTTGATGATGCTGATTATAGATGACTATTTCAAGGTAATAAATGAACTTGAAATGAAGATACCAACGACAATAACAAGTCCAAAAGAATTAGACTATCTATACATGGGAGTCAGGTGTATGCCAAACTTGACTAATAAAGGAGAGGCTAGTGATGACAATTTTTATCTTCCCAAATAACAGCTAATCCATGTATTCACTGGCATGAAAAATGTAAAACTTATACTACCACAAGTGGACCTATTCCTAACCTAATTTAGAAGAACTCTCCTTTTTCTTTTTAAGAAAGAACTGCAATTTAGAAGAAGTCGGCCTAAATACAAGAGGAATTAGGCAGAAAGAAGTAGTGGAAGTACAAGATGCAAGAATTCGACTTTGTACAAAACCAAAATGTAAGTCATAGCTAAAGACAACTCATGTTAGAAACATTACATCATCCAGCAACTGGGCTTTGTAACTTTCTGCCTTCTTGTCATAGCGCCTCAACAGCTGCAAACCTGTTCCAGTGATCAGCTTTGTAGTCATGTATGTCTCCCATGGGATATCCCTCCTCAAAACCTAAGGAAACAGAAGGATCCACAATGTTATTGCACAATCACCAGTGCTAAAAGACCCAATTCATCACTATTCTTTCAGTTTCTTTTTCTTCCCGCACTCCTATTTCCCCAAAACCAAAAGATAAAGCCACGTTTATGTTTATTTATAGGTGATGTAGTTGGTAAACTAGAGAAAAGATAAAAGAAAAAGGATGTTCCACTGTTCTTCCGGGACAGCCCACAAAAAAAAAACCTGACAGAAACAAATTCTTTCTCCTTCTCCAAAATTGATGCCTTATCCAATCTATTAAAGGAAACTGGCAACCAAAAGTATCTTTATAATTATCCATCATTGAATGCATAGAATTCTTTCCACTTAGTGTTTATTGATGTAGACATACTACCCAAAACTTTCTCAAAAAGTAAATGGAAACAAGGTACAGCAACTAACTGCTAAGACTAAGAGCCTAGATCATGTGTTGCATGTTTACTATGATGGCGATTGAAAGTTATAGTCCAAGCTAGTTATCAGTTACAAAAACTGTATGCTATTTCATGTCCTTATGTATAATGTAGCTTCTTTGTTGTGCTTATACATGTGACATTACCTCCTCCGTAGTAAGCTCTGCGTTCTCCGTTGTCATTGTGAGTATGCCCTTCAAATCCAAAATTTGTTTTCTTCTTACCAAATAGCCAGAATACGGATTGTTCTTCCTCTATGCTGTATAGATTCCACGGAAATATCTCAAAACCCAACAGGTCATAGATTCCACACATTTAAAGATGCCAACTAGAAACGGGATAAATAAACTTATTACTAGAAATCAAAATGAATATAATAACAGATACAGAAATGAAGCTGAAAAGAGAACACCAAAACACTTTCTGAACCTACTAACAACAAATTAATGTCATCAGGCAATCTTGTTTCACTTCACTTGTGAGAAGGAAAGGATTCAGTTCCTATGTGATAAAAGAAAGAAGAACCCGTATTATTTCTTTTTCTTTTATTACGTTTGTCTCGTAGGTGGCTAATACCAATGTTTGGTCTCTAACCGTTGCAAACCCTTAACTTTTTGATGACCCAATCACTGATTTTATTTTGGGAGTTAGACCCATCACTCTATATTGAGTCCATATTACCAACATAATGACCAAATCTACCTCCTCAGACATGAAATTGGCTTGCACCAGCTTCATTACAGTTTTTAGTCAAACTTCAAGTTAACACCTGACAAAGTACATCAACCAAATATTTAAGGAACAATCAAGCGGAAGATGTCTCCCTAATGTGGTAGGATATTTAATACAAGTATTGGTTATATCATACAAAGTTGGTATAAGAAAAAAAACAGCTAGAACATGATGGAAGAAAAAGATCCATATAGGATATATCAACTACTTAGGAACTTAAGATAAAGAACACCTGGAGGACAATTCAGTAACTGAAAGGTTTAGGTCTAGTATTATGTTCTTTTAGAGTAAATCTGATATTGTAAGTAATGTATAAGAAATATTAAACTTTTTGAGCTCCCAACATACCTAAAGGGGTCTGGCAATTTCTGCATATATCTTCTTATAAAATGCACCAATCAGTGCTTTATTCAACAAAACTTAAAAGAGATATGGCATTGCTCAGTTGACAGTACACAGGTATAAAAAGGTGCAGGGAATAAATTTCTGATTCAATCTTGGAGATCGTCACAATTTAAGGAACAACTAAAGATTTGAGTTTAAAGTTTTGACAGAATCCACAATAGTACACAGGTACAGAGAAGGTTGACCCCAAAATCTCATTGCTACAGGTTCAACATTCATCCCAATACTTAGCGAATAATCAGAAGTCAACATCACTGATCCAAACAAACCCAGAAAAGCATAACAATCACTTCAACCATGACATTCTCCATCAACTTTCAAGCTGATTAAGCTCACTACCTCAATACTCAAAACTTTATTCCCATAAACAATCACTAACGAAAGAAATAAGCAATACCCAATTCCCCCCAGTCAAGCCAAAATCTAAGATCCAAAACTATAATAGTCAATCAAACATAAAACCAAGAAAATTCTGCCTATTTGGGCAAGCAAGCATACATTAACAAACCCAAAAAAAACACAAATATCACTGATTGAATCACTTCAATCACACCATTATCAAAACATTTCAAGATTCAAACTTAACTCAATCACCATAGAAAGAAATAAACAATACCCAATTCCCCCCATCCAAACCAAAATCTAAGCTCCAAAACCACAATAGTCAATCAAACATAAAACCCACAAAATTCTGCCAAATGGGGCCAGCATACATACATTACCAAACCCAAAAAAAACACAAATTATCAAAATCACTTCAATCACACCATTATCAAAAACACTTCAAGATTCAAACTTTATCCCTCCTACCAAGTAAATCCAAGATCCAGAACCACAATTGTTGATTAAAAAGATAAACCCAGAATTATTTTGTCCATATACATGAGATTTACACTGAAATTAACAGAAAAAAAAAAGAGAGATTAAAAGATACCGTATCACGTGGAAGTGACCAAATGTGATTAGAACCCAAAAAGTAATCTTCCAGTATAAGAGGGTGCACGTAGGCTACAAATCTTGGGGTGGGGGTGGGGGTGGGGGTTCACGAAGGTGAGATCAAACTCGATGGATGAGGAAGACCATAGAAAAAGGAAAATTACAAAGGGACAAAATCAAGCAATTTCAATATCACATGTGTCTTTTTTTAAAATTATTTTTTCCATAAATTTTTAGAATTATTAACTAGTTTATCTCATTTAATTATAAAATAATGATCAAAATCATATTTAAACCTTCACTTTTTCTAAGTTACCCACAATAGTTATTTTGTTTTTTACTTGCAATGGTTATCAGTTATTATTTTCTTATCGGAACTATTATCATCTATGTAGTAAAACACACCTATTGAAATAGATGTCGATCGTTCAAATAAAAAAGAGGAGTAATGAATTGATTGTTCAATCGATTTTAAGATGTGTTTTAATACATTGATTGTGATAGTTCAAGTAGAAAAAGTTGAAGTGTAAAGCTCATGATTGTTCATATGTGTTTTTGATAATTAGCTCTTTAATTATTCACATGGTATGTTAAACTTGGGTTGTTAGTCTATATTTGAAGTAATATATACTTTTCAAAATAGTTCAAATATAATGTATTTCCTAGTTCCTCTACCTACAACATATAAGTGTACGCAAAAATTTTTCTTTATCTATGTCATCTATTAAAAATTTAACTTATTTATGTCATTTCAGTTAACAAATAACGACATGCATAAACCTTTTCTCAGATGGAGATGGCATAGAGCCAAACTTTTAACAGATGACATAAATGAGTCGTTTCTCAAAGTTTAATGACATATTTGCGCCTTTTTCCTTTAATAAAACTATTGTTATTCCATCATTATTGAGTCTTCATTATTTCCTTCATGAAAAACTTCTTTTGTTCTTTTTTTATCATTGCACCTCAAAGATATAGGTGAATATTGTCACGCCCCGAGCTACCCCCGAGACGCGAACACAGGACCTAGGACCACAAGTGATCCCAAGCTAATCTTGTTGGCATGATCATGAGCATATTAAAGATAATAAACTGATGCGGAAGCTAAATCATAAATAAAAATGAAAAGATGGGGAATACCCATATACTATAACTGATATAAATGAAAACTTATGAGTTTAATACAAAGAAGATATTAACTCAATACTACGATGAATCTATCTATGTCTGAAATAAGTCTCTAAACTGACTAGAAATGTTGGGACATGCCCCAACTAGGTCTAGCAAAACTGAAACTAAAGACTAAAAGCGATAAAGATAAACATGTCACTAGTCCTCGAAGAATGAGGACTCACCACTGATGCTGCTGAACTGAAGATCGGGAACCGATCTAAGCGTGATCTGGATGCTGAGAACCTGAACCTACATCACGAGAAGATGTAGCGCACGTATGCATTAGTACTTGAAAGGTACAGAACATGCAGGATAAAGTAAAACTGAAATAACATATAACTGAGCAAAGCAATAAAGCAATGAAATAATCTGAACATGATATAGATGTTGAATACTGAGTTAACTGAATGCAATAACCAAATTTATAATATGCTGAAACTGAATACTGACTGTACTGTAAATGAGGTTAATGCAATAGAATTTGAGTGAACTATGGGAGCTACTAATGACTGACAATAAAACCACATGAGCTAAATGTGGAGTCTGATGTATACACCCCATCGAGAGGACCTAATATACCTGGCCAAAGGTATAGAGGCATGACTGACGTGATCACTAAACTGATGTTGCCCACAGAGGGGACTTACACCTATGTGGCTCGTAGTTCTGGGATTATATGGGTACGCTGAACCCTAGTCCAACTCGGTATTATGCTACTCCCAATGAATTAAGTGGTTAACTGGTTATGACTGAATTTCTGTAAATATTGGATAGCTCAAAACTAAACATGCAAACTGAGAATGCAACAATTAATCTGATAATGATGCATTAATAAATGAGGCATGTATAACTGAATAACTGAGATATCTGACCCAGAGCCGACTCTATGCTTTCAAAAATAAGGCCTTTGCCTTAGGCCTCCAAATTTCGGGGGCCCCTAAATATATAAAAAATAATTATTTATGATAAAAAGTATAATTTTTTTAAAAATAAATTATTTTATCCACTTTAACATCTTTTGTCCTTTGTTAAAAATAAGAATTAACAGTGAAATTTGTTGAACAAAGTGAATTACAAATTCTTTTTTATTTCTTTTTAAATTTTAGTTTCAAGCATTACTCTAAGAATATTAAAATGAGGTATACCAAGTCATCAACTTTTTGAGTCAAATTCTATGGCTCTAACTCTTATCTTTATTTAATATTTATCAACTTATTACTTATATCATTATGTTAACAATACATATAATAATCTTCTCACTTAAAGGATGTTTTTCAATGTTGAGTTGATAAAATCTTATCTAAAACTAGTAACTGAAAAAACAATATTAAGTACTAATAATTTTCATCTAAATAGTGTTAATTTTTTTTTGAATAAATATGTATATGAAGTGTATTTATATTTTAGGCCGCGAATTGAAATTTCGCTTTAGGCCCCCAATTACGTTGAGTTGTCCCTGATCTGACCTAGCATGTGTAATTCAAGAACTAAAGAAATACATAGCTAGGATTCTGAAATTCATGCAATAAACTGAGTAATAACGTGATAATCTGATTTGGAACATTTAAATAACTAATTCACGATGATCTATTGAAATTCTAGAAACCCTAGGTCTGTTCATAATCATGGAATCAAGAATCTGACTGAATTCTAGGGACCTAATGGGCGAAAGGAACCCACTAGTGAAATCCCACATACCTGGTGACGAATTCCACGGAGAAATTTTTCGATTTCGGGGTTGGAACTGAAGGAAACTTGTTGCATTCTTGAACTAGGGTTCTTAACCTCTTTTCTCCTCTTACGCTCTAATTTTTCTAAGTTTTAATTAATGATTTGACTTAGATAAGTTCTAGTTATGTTTATAGGCTTAAACTGACTAAAACCTCATGATTTAGGGTCTAAACGACGTATCTTAGGGGTCCAACGAAATAGGAAAAGACCAAAAGACCCCTAACTTAACTGTTGTCGGAGTGACCGACGGATTGGACCTACAAGCAGTAGTTCAATCTACGGTCCATAGATTGGAGTCGTTGATCAACTTTGTATGACAGGGCTTCACTAAAACGAGCATAACTTTTACTCGGAGGTCGAATTTTAGCAAACTTCGGTGGCGTTGGAAAGAATATTCAATTATCTATCATATCATAGGTCATGAGACACATAATTCCTTTTGTGCTAAGAGTTATGACCATCTGAAGTTGACCCAATCAACAATTTTCATCTAACTGGCTGTTGACCCTCACTTATGGTCAGACCTACGGACCGTGGATCGAACGACGGTCTGTGTTGGTCGACCGTAGTTCGTGTTAGAGGTTGGGTAAATGAGTCTTGATCCACGGACATAGACCACGGACCGTGGTTTGACCTACGGACCGTGGGTCTGTCCGTGGATCGAGACTTAGCCGATTTTCTGAGCTGGGTTGGGGAGGGGTTGCAGTGGTGAACCACGGACCACCAACACGGGATGTGGTTTGACCTACAGTCCGTGGATGGCAACCGTGGGTTGCACCTGCAACTTCTCAAAATCTACATTTTGATCTATCTAGGATACGGGGTGTTACAAATATATTTTCTTTTTAGTAATGATGTGAATGTACTCACTATTTTCTCATAAAATTATATATATTATTAAAAAAAGCTTTTGCGCACCTTAATTAATTTCACATTACTTCCAAAGAGTTGTTTTATAGATCCAAGCCTTTTGAATTGTTCTACATTGTGGACTAAGGTTTTTAATTGAACCATAAAATTCTTTCACAACAGTAATGAAGACTTACTTCATTTTTATGTTAAAGAACAAAATGAAATTCAAATGGAGATGAACAAAATGGCACAGATTTTATTGAAACTATACCATAAATGGCTCATGCCATATTGATCTTTTACAACAGAGAGATGACTTCCTGTAAGGATGACAATGGGGCGGGAATGTCATGACTATACACTGACTGGTGCATTATGAGACAATCAATACACAGTTGTCTTTAAACTTAAGCTGCAGAAACTTGTGCGCGCAAGTAGACAGCTGCATATACGTGATCAGCATCATCGATGATCCAGCCTACTCGGTAAAACCTTTGCTGTAAAATGATGGAGTTGAACTATACAAGAAGAACACAAGCCTTGACCTGAAAAGGCGGAAATGAATCACACTGTTACAAAGAAAGCAATTTGCATAGGAAAGACGAGCAGTTTCACGAGTTCTAGCAAGTCAGCAGAAAGAACACTAAATCTTTTATGAGTCTGTCAGTGGCGGAGCCATCTTGTTCCAAGGGGTATTGATTGGCACCCCTTCACTTACACTGAGGAAATAGGTGAAAAAAGTAGTTTTTATGTTTATATACTATCTGTTGAATCCCCCTAGCTTCTTCGTGTGTATACTTTTCTATGTTTTGACTCCCCTTAGTGAAAACATAGCCCCGTCACTGAAGTCCGTCAAGGTACTAGCAAATGCATGAGCAGGTAAAACTTCTGCAGTAGGTATTGATTGGCACCCCTTCACTTACACTGAGGAAATAGGTGAAAAAAGTAGTTTTTATGTTTATATACTATCTGTTGAATCCCCCTAGCTTCTTCGTGTGTATACTTTTCTATGTTTTGACTCCCCTTAGTGAAAACATAGCCCCGTCACTGAAGTCCGTCAAGGTACTAGCAAATGCATGAGCAGGTAAAACTTCTGCAGTATAATTAGGTAATATGGCAATAGAATCTGTCAAATATGTTCACGCATGCAAACTACTTCATTGGGGGGGGGGGGGGGGGGGGTGAAAGGCTCATTTTCAGTGCAATAAATTATAGCAAGTAGGACACTTTGCAGTCAACAAGATGTAATACAGCACAATTCAAAGAAGATAATACAAACATCTGCTTGAGTATAACATGTATTTACCTTTAAACCGGAGACGAATAGGCCATGATGAATAACAGCACCATTTTCCAGATTGATATTTATAATCCAATCTGCTTCATCCATAAAGACCACTTAACAGCCTCAAGAAACTTATCATTTTTCCGTAATGCATTGATTAGGTTAGTGTAGGTTATTCGATCAGGTTCAATTCCATTTTTGCGCATTTCCTTGACCAAATCTACTGCACGTTCAACCATTCCAGCAATTCCATAAGCCTTTATCAATGTGTTATAGCTGCACAAATCAGGTCCAATTGATCCTGATTCCTTTAATTCTGCCAGCACATCCGAAACTTCTTCAATCCAAGCTAGCTCGCCATAAATGTTTATCATAATGTTGTAAGTGTAATGATCAGAAGAGTGACCAGATTCCTTCAGTCTTTCCAAGACATTACGGAATTTCTCCATTTGTCCTTCTTTCCCATAGGCATCTAACATACAATTGTAGGCTTCAAGAGAAACTGAAAAGCCATTGAAGTGCATTTTCTTGACAGTTGATGACATATTCTTGAAGTCTTTGCTTCTCCCATATGCAGCTATGAGAGTGTTGTAAGAGATAACATCAGCCAAACCACACTTTTTAGCCATTGAAAAAACCTCTCTTGCTCTTTTGAAGAGTCTGGATTTCCCATATACGTCAAGCATGACATTGAAGGTGACTGTATTAGGTAAGAATCCACGTTTAAGCATCTCATCGAAAAGCCTCGAAAGCTCATCAACTGGCAGTGCACGGGCACAGCAGTTTATGACACAGCTGTACATTTCCTGATCCCAGATGACTCCTCTTTTCACAAGTTTGTAGTAGAGATCTGCCAATTTGTCCTTCTTGTCACATCGCTGGTAGATCCGGAGCATATCACGGAGCAAATATGTGTCTGGAACAATGTTTTTTTGTTTGTCCATATCATCCAACACAGAGCAGGCTTCTTCTAAGGCTCCAGATTTCATATACATCCTTACCACAACACTGAAAGTTATTGTGTCCAATTTGACATTTGAATTCTTCAACATTAGATAAAGCTTTTCAGCTTCAGCAAAATTGTTGTTTGTACTGTAAATGTCTATCATAGTGCATATTATATGTAAGTTAGGCTTATCAGATTTTGGCATACAAGTGAACACTTTCACAGCATTCTCTGGATGCCCAAAATCTTTGCATGAGCAAATTAACAAATGGTACAAGTTGTCCTCAAATAAAGCATCCTTCCACCGCTTTTCCCGTAAGACTTTTAACGCATCATCTATCATGCTGTTTTTCACATAAACCATCACCAGACTTGAACAAGCTATCTGGTTTCTCAAAACATGATCATATAAAGAACCTCCCAAAATTGAAGGAACTTCACGAATGAGTTCAAGCTTCTCATATGCTTGCAAAAGAATGCCAAGGATGGTTGACTTTTCGCCGCCAGTGTGCATCATTTCCTCAATAGTTCTAACAACATCCACTTCGTCTCCATGCTTGACTTGTAAATTTAGCATTGTGTACAAATTAGACGAGTTTGGCTTGTGTCCAAGTCTTTTCAGTTCCACATAGTATCTATTTGCTTCCTCATAATTGTCTGTCCGACCCCACCCTTCTATCATAGACCTGTAAGTTGTTTCATCAGGATCCACTCCAACCCTTTTAAGGTCATCAAACAAGCGTTGTGCATCAAGCATGTTGGAAATCTTCCCATATCCAGTGATCAATGTGTTGTATGCAACTATATTTGGCGAAAAACCAGCTTGGTTCATGGAAGCTAAGACCTGCTCAGCCTCGAGTAACTTGCCTTGTTGACAGTAAGCATTAAGCAGAACCAACCAATTCTCTAGATTCAGAATTACTTCATCTTTCCTCAAAAAGCCAATGATTTCTTCTGCTTTATCATACAATCTCATTCGTGTATATATCGTCAACATAGAGGAATATGCAGACTGGCACATAATTTTGAGATTCCTCATCATTGAAAATGCAAATTCTGCTTCCTCAACATGCCATCCTTTCTGATAGAGAGCCATTAGCATCCCAAAAGTTGCTATATTTGGCTGAACTCCATTTTGCAACATCACGTGGAACCACTTAGCACCCAACTCCACGAGCCCTTTTTTATGACAAGCATAAATAAGGGTATTGAAAACTTGATATGTAAGCTTACAACCCGACTCCATACTCATTTCCTTAATCATTCCCTCCACCCCATCCCAATCGCCACTTCTCCCCAAGACACGGAGTATCAAATTATAGGCAGTAACATTTTGCTTTAACTTCCCATTTTTCCTCATCCATCGGAAAAAACTCAACGCTTTCCCATCATCACCCCTTTCGAGCCCTTTCAATATTGCATTACACTGATCTAAACTCGAGTCTGACCCGATATTCTCATCATCAAAATCAACCCCATTTTGGCTATCTATCACATTCTCATCACTATTTACATCAAACACAATCCTGGGATTTTCTTCCATTCCATTTTTCCTATCTTTCAATCTAAAACTAGACCTATAATTCGAGTCTTTCGGTACCTTCTTCACCCTCCTAAATCTTCTCCAAACATTAAACTTCCCTTTCTGAGAATCCCTCCCAAGATTTGGTCTTTCAGTAACAAAACTCTCATTTCCTAACTCACCTTCATAACCATCAACCCCCTCACCATCTAAACTCAACTCAGAAGTCTCTAATTCCTCAGTTTCTAATCTTGAAACTCTAATGTGCTTCACATTACAAAATGGGCTAACCACAAATGCACCACCACCCAAAAATGAGGGAACCCAACACTTAGAATCGGTAAAGTTCAAAGCTTTTACTGTGCAATTAAGTTTCTTGGATTCCCATGAACTATCTACATAAAGGGGTAATTTCAAAGAGGCCATGAAGCAGAGTGGCCTCAAGAAAAGCTGACAACTTCAGCATCAACTCATCAAGATTCCAAATTTATTAAAAACAAACTCAAAATTTAGCAAAAAGGGGTTGGTGGGGAGTAATCAAGATTCAAAATTTCACAAAAAGCAAAATCAAAATTTAGCTAAAAGGGGTTGGAGGGGGAGTTATCAAGACTCAAAATTTACAAAAAACAAAGTCAAAATTTAGCTAAAAGGGGTTGGTGGGGAGTTGTCAAGATTCAAAACTTCACATAAAGAAAATCAAAATTTAGCTAAAAGGGGTTGCTTGGAAGTTATCAACATTCAAAATTTACAAAAAAACAAAGTTAAAATTTAGCTAAATGGGGTTGGTTGGGAATTATCAAGATTAGAGTTTTGAGGGCTTACCTTGAAGATTAGGCAAAAAAAAAATGAGAAAAAGGGGGAAGCTTTTTGAGTTTTGAGAGGATAATGGAAAGTTGAAATAGTGAAGCAGTGGAGTGGAAAATTTTGGGATTTTGATTTTGAGAGTTTGAGCTAGTGGTGATTGTTAGAAGATGACATGGAGACCTACTTGCAACTAGGGGTGTTCACGGTTTGGATAAAAACCGATCCAAACCGAAAAACCAAATCAAACCGATAAAATAAAACCGATTTTATTTGGGTTTGGTTTGGTTTGGTTTTAGATTTTTGAAAGCCGATAGTATTTGGTTTGGTTATGGTTTTATTCGAAAAAACCCGAAGAAATAACATAACCGAACCGATGAATTATATACATATATTTTGTTAATATACATACTTAATGTATTATTTTTATAAACAATTTTAAAGATCTTATACATATTTTCATTAAAATTTCTTTATAATTTACTTATTAAAAGCAAAAATGTCCAAGATGAAACATTTATCTTATTGATTTCATGTATATGAGTGTCTATGCAATTCTTTGTGGGACTGAAAATGTTATTATCTCTTCCTTCTAGGCCAATATAGTGAATTTTAAAGTTTTATTGATAGTAAATTTAGTGATTGAAAGTTTAGTAATTTAAGAAATTCTAACTATTTTTCGTTTTGAATGGATTGTTGTCACTTTTTTCACATTTTAAATGAATTGTTTCTTTTATTTTTGTGTATGGTTAATAACAGAATAACCGAACCAAACCAAACCGAAACCGATAATCACCAAACTGATAAATGTATATTATATTTGGTTTGGTTTGGTTTTGATATTTTTAAAACCGATTAAGTTGGTTTGGTTTTGATTTTTACCAATAACCGATCCAAACCAACCTGTGAACACCCCTACTTGCAACATTCCTTTTACCCTTTTGTCTTCTAGCTACTTGCTAGTAAATGGGGATTTTCTTTTTATTGGGAAAAAAGAGGCAAATTAGACATTTTCTATTTTTTTTTAAAAAAAGTAGGATATGAGAAGGGATTGCAATGTGGGAAATCGAACCTCACCAATAAGGTGAGAGTTTAGTTAGCCAACCAACTGAGTTTAGACATTTGGTTGGCCGTCAAAGTAATTACATTCGTCAATTAGATATACCTTTAATATATATTATTTTGCATAAAATTGTATGTTTGATATAAAGCAAAACTATATACTAAGGTATATTATTTTGATGGACGATTATTTATGTCAAAATGTATGTTTTATGTATGTTATACAATGATTTACAACAAACATATGTATGAATGACTATTATTTTGATGGACGATTATTTATATCAATTTTTAAAACTAAAACCTTGAACCTTAGACCAAATGTATTAAAAAAGATTAACCTAAGTTTGGATTATTATTATTTTTTCTGCAATTTGGGAATATGAATTTAAAATCACTAGTAATGATATAGCAGCATGCATGGACAAAATTAGTGTAGAGTTTTGTGGTTCTTGCTAATTTTATATATAAGAAAGACATATAAATTAGTTTTCCTTTTTTATGATAGTGATAAAATCATATATGAGCTTCTTCTCAAGCTAACAAACTAGTCCATCATAATTTTTTTCAAAATAGTCCAATAACATTATCGAGTCCGAATTCAAAAGAATTACTTTTTTCAACAAAAAATGTGAACATCAAGAATTTCTTATACATCACAGTCTTCTCTACATATAGGGCACGTGTTATTTTTCGATAGCCACGTAAATAAGCAACTTCTATGAAATATATGTGAACAAGGAGTAATCACGACAACGGATTTTTCTTCAAAAATCTCAAAACAAACCGAACATATATCTCCCAATTCAAAATTCATAACATTCTCCTTTTCCAGTTTCGTAATCTTCAATCCGCTTTTCACTTCTATGAATTCTTGATTTTTCCCATCAAAAGCCTCAATCTTATTATTAAATCCCTTTCTCTTGGTCAAAAAATCCAACAAAGTATCCAAAATTTCTTGAACATTAGGATCATTGAAAGTATATTCTACTTCAATTACAAGAATATTTTGCACTTCAATTTTTCTCTTTTTACTAACCCCAACACAAGATTCTTGAACCCCATCAACTTGTAAACAAAATTCACCTTTGTCTTCATCATGATCATTAATGAGTGTTTCGTACAAATCAGTTAATTGAAATTTACAAATATCATCACAACTTCTTGACGAGATATCAAATCTTCCACTTTGCATGTCAACGTCTATAGCCACAACAATTTTGCTAAACTCATCATCCACATTACTCAAAAAGTTCAAATTTTTACCAAAGCTACTCGATAAATAATTATAAATTGCATTAGCTAAATGTGGAATCGTGTCTTTAAAGAACAATTCTGATAACCTTAAAGCAAAATCAATACTTTCAACAAATTCCTCCGGAGTTTCACAGATCTTCAAAGGTTGAACACTTTTCTTGAAAGTTGTCTTTTTTGATTGTCCTCCACGATTTTTAGAGTCACAAATTCGAGGTCTAACGATCCTAATTCGATTCGTTACCCTTAAAACTAAAAACCCAAATCTCGATGAAGATCCTAATTGGTGATGATGAATAATAACACGATTTTTAATCATGTTTTGCATCCAATTAAACACCCTTATTTTAATTGCCTTGATACTTTCACTTTGATATGCCATTGTTTGTTTTCTTGAAAATATATTTTTTTTTGAATTAAAAGTGAAATATATATAGAGGTAAGACATATATTATTATAAGGAAACTTATTATAAATAACGTTTTTTTATTTGGAATAGGAGAGATTTAATACCATTCCAATTTAAATTAGGAGTCCTTTTATTACACGATTTTATTTACTAATTCAATCTATTTTTAACCTGTTCAATTTATTGGGTACATATTTTATGACCACATAAGGAAACAAGTTTTATTAGGTATATAAACAAATTATAAAAAATAAAAAATAAATCAAAACTTAATAAAAGGTGAACGACTTGAATTATAATGCTGAAAAGAATAAATAATTTTAATTATTTAATAGTCGAATGTCAATACACATTTTAATATATTCAACGTAGTCTGTATTTAAATTATGATTCTTAATAGCTATTAAGTATTAATATATATTACGTACTGTTTTTTATTACCAAAGAAAAAAAGATACGTTTTAGGAAAAGTTTCCTATTTTTGTTTTAAAAAAGTGCCATAAACAAACCTACCTTAAATAGGATTGGGATTCTTATTTCCAACTAAAAAAAGGAAAAATCACTTCGATATATTTGTTTTTGCTCCTTTTAAGTCATTATCTGAACTGAATCGACCCATATTGATAACTCTACGAGTTTGATATAATGGCATTCAAGGAAGAAAGTGTCAATCCATCTATTGTTCTTAATATTTCATCCCATGAACAACAAAACCATAATGAAGAATGTTGTCCTAACAATTCTTGTTGTGGTCAACTATTCAATAATTATCCATATTTAATAACTTTTATCTTTTTTTATTGGTTGTTTTTTAGTATTATGTTGTTTTACATTATATCTCATGAAATGTCTTTTCCCAAATTTTCTATTGAATCAATCATACTTCATCCATATTGTTTCGTAATATTTCATATCGGTTGTTTTAATGGATATAACATTTGTATATATTATTTTTGTTCTCTATCATTACATATGTCACACATACAATAATTTGAATGATAAATCTACCATAAAATTTGAGTAACAAACAAAACAAACATGTTATTTAACCTAACAATACAATACAACGAGTAATAACCATCCAAACAAGGTGTACGTGTGATCGTGCCGTTATCTTATTTTTCTTCTCGTTTTGTTATTGCTTACTATCTACGTATTAGTCTTTTTCTACTCATACCTTACTTTTCTTCTAGGTTTTATCCTTCAAATGGTTGCTTCATGACATTATATAATGACGAGAAACAATACAATCGATTCAAACACTGTATTCATCAAAATAATACGATACATTATGAAACGATAAGTAATCACCATCCAAACAAGGTGTAGTGATCTCTTTATATTGTTGACCTTATTTTCACCAGATAGTATTTGTGTTCTGTTTAAGTTTATACAAAAGTTGTTGAAACAACCTCTTACATACATGGATTGCGTACAATAAACTCATGTGGTCCGATCCTTAGCTTCCTCGAACCATGTACGTAGCGGGAGCTTAGTGCACCAGGCTCCCTTATTTACCATCTTCCTATCAAACAAGTAAAAGGAAATCCCTTCCCTAAGGCATCCACCACTTGAAACTTTTCACTCTCAGCCATCCAGAAATTCTATCTGATTTACAAGTACTGAAATTCATGAAGCACAAACATAGGGATGGCAAGAGAAGTAGAATTCATTCTCAAATCATATAAATGCAACACAACTTTGGTTCCATTTCATACTTGCTTTAGATGATAAAATCTTACAACTCATAAGCGTGGCATCGAGTTTTTATAAAATGATCACAAGCTAAAGATAAACAAGCATCAGCTTGGAAAAAGAAAAAGAAAAAGAAAAACAGAACTAAGAGTCACTAATTAGTTCCAAACTAGGCATAGATGTTCCTGCTAAGAACGACTTGACGAGAGTGAGCTTGGTTTGGTCTTTTTAGGCGTTATGCTACTTTAGTGCGACTTTTCTGGGTTTCGGGTCAAGAAGACCTCGAATTTGTGTTTCAATAGTTCCATCAAATCTGAAACGTCGAATTTAGTTGAAAAGCATATTTGACTTGTGTGTATGAGATTCCGAACGAATCCTGAGGTCCTTCCGGAAACTTTATTATTGGCTGATTTTTCTGATTTGTGTTGTTGATGCCAACCCTCCGCGTTCGCGAGGGTAGAATATTAGGATCCCCGCGTTCGCGAGGGCAGAATATTAGGATCCTTGCGTTCGCGAGAGCCCTGTCATCTTCGCGGGGGGTCGGGACTGCTCCTCTCCTCGTTCACGGAGGAATGGACAACATTCACTGCCATTTAATGAGCTGCCAGTCCGTGTCCGTGGCAGGGGTCCGGGGTCCGCGTTCGCGGAGGACCCCTGGCAGCAAGTCTTTCCAAAATTGGGTTTCAATCCTATTTCTCCATTTTCAAGCTTTGACAGCTCGGTATTAACGATTTTAAAGGAATTTTTCAAGATTTATTGATTGGGTAATGATTAACTCCCTAATTCTTTTATCCATTATTTAGTTCATTGAAAAGCTTTTGAAAAGATCGAAGTATTATGATAAAATGGTGATTATAGACTAATATCAACTCCATTTTCAAAATGATTTTCACTGTTGATTTCCAAAATGCTTTGGATAACATATCGATGTAACAAATTTCATATTTACCCTTTATTTTTGGTATGGATTTTTGGGTTGTTTGATCCCACTTTTAAAAAAGATTGATATGGGTTTTGATAGTTTCGGATTCTTATTGTGATTTCTTATTTGAATAGCTTTTGTTGATTCGAAGATCCAACGAAGGGGGTACACTCAAGTTACGGAGTGATTATTTGATTGAATTGAGGCAAGTGAGTTTTTTTACCTTTAATAAAACTTGTAGAATCTTGTATTTTTCTTGTTGTGTGTTGGAGAGTAATGAGAATTGGTGATGGGTTGAATTGTTCATATTGATTAATCTTAATTATAAAAGGGTGAATAATGAAAAGGCAATGTGTTGGTAATTGTTGTGGTATATGATGAACGCCTTGAGTGGTAGTATTGGTCCGTTATTGGTGAAACACTATGATTGTTGTTCTGATTATGAATTTCTATGAAATTGTCATCTCCTCATTATGGTGTGAACATGCCTATTTACATTGATTCTGAAACACTGTGACAAGGTCTATTGTAATTATGTTGAGGTCTCTTCAGGCGGGTGACATTGATGTCGAGATTTCTTCTGACGAGTGACATTTAAGCACTAATCCCACTATGGTCTAATGTTTCAACATTGTATATGAGGGATAACTTGTTTTCATGACTTATTCCTCTCAACATTTGTGTAGAATCTCACTTCGAAACATTTTTGATGCATCACGCTCAAACAAACAACTTTGAAAACACTAATTTTTAAATTAAAAATAGTTTTTAGCAGTAATAAATATACACATTAATAATGAGTGCTTAAATCGTTACTTACATTAGTTAATTGCTCTAAGATCCAATGTCGTTATATGCATTAGAGACATTTACAAAGAGTGCTAATTAATTACCTCTACAAATAAATATTTAGCGGAAATTAAGTTATTACTGTTAATTAATTAACGCTAAAGATCATTTCTGGTGTAATAATTTGACATACGTTCTAAGTTACTATTAGAAAAGACTATTATTAAAATGTGTTTTGCAATTACTTTCTCCATTTCAATTTGTTTGATTTATTTTGATTTGACACGTAGTTTAAGTAAATAAAAAAAGCTTTTGAATGTTGTAGTGTTAAGTTAAAAATACGGAAAAGGGTCATATTTGCCATTGTGCTCTCAGAAAAAAGGTTATATTACCCTTTGTGATTTTAATAGGACATAAAAGAGAAAAGACATAAAGTCACCATTGAAGTTGTTTCGAATTTTTAAAATAACACATTAACTTTGCGGACATCATATTATTCCATAAAATTATTAAATACCTTTGTAAATATATCATTTTGACTCATTTTCTCACCCGGTAAGACGGACGTGATGTGCATCCTTTTAATTAAATTAATTTAATTTAAATATGAAATTAACCTGATTCGATTTGTTTTTAAAAGAAAAGACTTTTTCTTTTCTTTTGTTTTCCATTTCTCAATTTGTCTCCTCATTTTCTTTATCACAACTTTTGTTGAAGATCATCTGTTTCATTTTGATGAATGAATGACAATTTATATTTCACGACTCGATCTAAATTTGCCTCCATTTTTTGCATTCTCTCCTTAAAAGTTCTAATATATATTTTTTTAATGATTCGAACTTACAATCTTAAAATTGAATCAGATTGAGGGTATTTATCATATGCGCAAACCCTTTATCAATTTTTTTTCATTAAGAATGATGATATTTTAAATAAAATAAATCATTTCTTTCCAGTTTTTCCATTTCTCTTTTGAGTCTCTTTTGGGGAAGATGATGTATTTAAATGAAGTAAATAATTAATAGAGAAAATAATGAAACGTGGTGTTTTTTAATTTGTTTTCGGGAGCAAAAAAATATTTTTACGCGTGTCATTTGCTTGCTCACAAATCAGGTGAAAAAATGGATCGAAATGGTATATATACAAACTATACAAAGGCGTATCCAGAATTTTGAGATGATGGGTGCATTGTTATAAAAAGGTTAATCTATGATATAAATTTGATCGGTTTGACAAAAATAAAACAAGATAAATATAAATTTCAAATTTCTAACATCGCGGAGAGAGGTGCACCCAGTCATAATCGCATTGTGTGATACTTCAAGTGTGGGTTCACACATTTATATTTCAAAATATTTTTAAAAAATATAGCACTACTATATATGATCTCGGGAGGGGACCATGGGTTCATGTGAACCCGGTGACCCCCCTATATACGCCTCTGCAAACATATTTAATATTTTGTGGAGTAATAAAACGTACGCAAATTTAAGATGTCTTTTTAAAAATTCAGGGCAACTTCAATGATGATTTTATGCCTTTTAATCAATCAACGTACAGAAGGAGCAGCATCAAAAGTGTAACATCCTTGTTTCCCACACAGTCATGCAAATTGATACTACTAAATATTAAAATATAAAACGCTCACACTAACACTACTTTTAAATAAAACTAAGATTTTATCCAAATCACTAACAAATATTATATTAATAATTACTTATGCAGACAATACATCTGGGTGTGACAAATTAAAGTAATTCAATTTTTGTTTTAAAAATTTATATTAATTCTGTAATATTGGACTAGGAAGTATTCAAAGAAGGTTGGATATGTTCAAAAGTCCTTTGCAAGACACGAGAGCCGTATCCGATTACAAAAAATGTATCTTAAGTATAAATTAGATTGATTTGACTTTTAGGTTCTTAATATGAACCACTAAATTATTAAAAAAAAGTATAGGTTCAACATATATAATACTACTAATTTTAAATTTTACTACGTGCATTTGATTTAATTATATAAAATTTTACGGTGCTAAATATTTTAGGAATTTTAATTATGTCGATAATTATTTTCTTAATAGATAAGTCAATTTAAAAGTGGACAAGTAATTAGGGATAGAGGGATTATCTTATTTGCTATTGAAGATAAGAGAGTATTTAGAGTAATGCAGTAATAAATTTTTCTTCTGTTATTTATTTTGATCTGTTTCCTTCATGTTCTATTTGTTATTTCCTATCAACTAATTTATGTTATTTACATATAAATAATTCACTTTCTACCTAATAACCAAACAATCCTGACTTCCAAATAGTAAAATGTAAAGTACTAGTTTATTTGTATGAAAATTTTAAACTTATAACAAAAAAAAATAATCATAGTAGAATCATATTAAAACCAACCCGTAACTACTAAGGAGTCATTACGAGTAATATTTTAATGGATGAACAAGAATAACTCTTACCTAACCATCTTGCATAAACTAATACCACCCCCCACCCCATCCACTCTATAAAATCCACACAGGCATCCCTAAACTATCTAATTCTTTCAAATTTAGTAATCATGACATTTGATTTTCTTACAAGCCCTACTAATATTGTTCCCCCACCGCCAATAATCCTCAAGTATAGTGATGATGACATGAATCAAGTCCATGCAAGTGCTGACCTTACTGTTTTCATTCAACTCATTGGAAGAAAATTGGGAAATTTCCAGCTTGGCTCTGATCTTCATGGATTCTTTAAACTCCAAGGTCGTGTTGACGTGTCTGAACATACTCATTGCAGGTAAAAACTAATTGAATTCAAGATTATTTCATTTTATTTTTTTTGTTAGTGACGAAAAAATGATAATATTTATTTATATTTTTAATATTAGTAATAATTTTAATAATTTATCGTTCCCAAGCGAATAACCATATCGATATGCAATTAGACAGATCTCCCCCTTAGCCTAACAGAAGGAACATACACACAAAAATTAACCGGAAGCAAATTCCTCTTACTGATTTCGGCAACCGCCACAGAAGGTGAAGAACACGGCGATGAATGACCGGACACCGCCGCTGACGCCGCCGCAACCAACGATAAACATCCTTCACTCCACGACCGGCGAATCGGATACGAAACAGTCATATATCTCGACGAATGAGAACAGTTTCCTCTCGATTTATGCAACGCACAGCCACAATTTCGGTGGTATGGCCTTTTTGTAATTTCTAGATCGTGACCGGAGATAGATCCTTCAAATACTCCTCGGAAAATTGCATCGCCGGCAGCTCCGGTAGCCATTAATACACCACCTGTGGTTACCGTATTTTGCTCGTGAGAGCAGGGTGGTAATGGCGAAAGAGAATCAGGATTCATTTGGTTTTACGATCTATATGCGCGTTTGATCATAAAAATTGTGCGTATTTGAACAAAAAAAAGTAATTTATCTTTTTTAAGTGAAAATTATTTTTTAAAATTGTGTTTGGCCTTTGTTTTTGAAGAGTTGCGTGAAAACAGTTTGTTAAAGTGTTTTTTCAAAATTTGTGAGGCTGTTTGCTGATAAAATTGAGGTTCATGAACATGTAAATCAGCAATAGAGACCTTGGAATTAAGAGTAGGAGCTGGGTGAGGTAGGACAGCGGAGCACATATAATCAGTAAGGTAGGAAGGAGGCTTACCGAGTCTAATAGATAGTCTAGAAGGGATAGGAGGACGAGAGATAGGCGGAGAAGATGGACCAGGAGGGTCAGTCGGTGGAATCTCGGTTAACAATTAGTACTATTTTGTTTTTCAAGTTGAAAATCAGAGTTGTGTTTGAATAATGTTTGAGCCGTGAGTCTTTCAAAAATAGTCTCTCTACCTTCTCGAAGTAGGGGTAAGGTCTGCTGCTCTACTTACACTTTATCCCCTGTCAGATTCCACTTGTGGAATTACACCGAGTAAGTTATTGTTTGACTTCTTTGGAAAACAATCAAATCAATAAATTTGTGTTATGTTGCTGTAGGTACTCTGCCAAGTTCTCCAGCCAAGGCGATTATGATCGAGCTACTCAGAGAAGCACTTGGCAGATTTCTGATCACAATCTCATTAAGATTTATAAATGGCAGCCGAACTTCCAATTCGGAAAAGTTCCATTTCTTCGTCCTGGAGATTTTGTTGAAGCGCGGTTAGAAGGTCTCCCTGCTGAGTACTTCATAGATATCGCGGTGTTTAAACTTGTTAATGCTGTTTGCGAGCCATTGGGTTGTCAGGTCTTAATGGTTGATACTTTGAAAGGTAAACCTCCTCGATTTTGGTTTCAGTTGATCGATTCAAAATGTTATTTGAATCTTCCATTGCACGTTCAAATAGTTGATGGTCCACTAGTTGGGTTGTCTTATTCACTAGCACAACAATGCTATCGTTGCGGTGGATTTGGACACTTTCGAATGACTTGTCCTGAGCTCAATCAAAGGGCAAGATCTCTGAATCGTGCTAGCCCGTCCAACTCTGCTCCAACTCAAGTCTATGCCCCAGTTTCTGATTTGTCATCACAAACACGAGGTGTTGCCCAAGCTCATGAGTCAATATCACAGATGAGTTCAGAAGAAAGTCGTGAAGGAAGAAGTGAAATCACGCCATTTTCTCCTATAAGGTTCTTTGCTGGCACCTCAGGCAGTACCAGTCCCTCGAAGCCAATTGAAGAAACGAAAATGGGGGCTAAGGGAGCTATGCTTGTTGAGTATGGCGGGGAAAGCAGGGCAAAGTTGTATAATATAGGAGAGGAGGTTTGTGGAATCAACGTTGCTGTGAAAGTTAATATTTTGAATGACCAAAGGGGACACCAGCACAGGGTAACTATAACTCCCCACACTGGTAATGTTTCCCGTTGTTCCAAGAAATTGCTTTACACAACCATTGAGAATGTTGAGGACCGGAATGCAATCCGTATGTTAAAGGATACCTGTGATGAGAATGATGTTTCAATCGCGATTGTATTTGATAAATCCTCTGTGCTAATCAATGACGATCAAATCATCAGATGTTTCGGTTTCTCTGCTTCTCACGTTTCAGAAATGACATTCCAAATCATTAAATCAGATGGCAATGAGAGGAAAGTGAAGGGTAATTGCTTGCTAATGTGGAAGGGGGGAGAACTTCATGTTGATGTTTCCCCTGTATCGTATGGTAATACACATCTTTTATCACAGCATCTCGGATTTAATGCCTCGTGGTTGGCTGTTGAATCTGATTCAGATGAATCGTCTAATGGTTTTTCGAGCTCTTCTCGAGAAGGTTCAATTGAATCCTCTCGAAATGGAGACACCGATTCGGATGAACCCCCATTGTTTATTACTTCTGGTGAAAGAACTTCAGATGAATCTCCCGCCTTGTCTAGTTCTGGGAGGGAGTCCTCTATTTCCTTTCCGAATTCAGCCACAGATTCCGATGAATCAACTTTGTTTACTTCTTCTGGAGAAGGAATTTCAAATGAATCTTCTACGTTGTCTGGTCCTGGAAGCGAGTCCTCTATTTCCTTTCCGAATTCAATCACACATTCAGAGGAATCCTCGTTGTTCTCCACTGATACAGATGAAATTACAAACGGAACGTCTGCTCCTTCTAGTGCTGAAGAAGCCAATGAACCATTTGTTCTATCTCCTAATGGTGAATACGATTAAGCTATGTTCGAGATTCAAGACTAAGTTTTTGTCATCGTTTAAGCCCTCCAACGTATCCTCAGTTGTGCAAATAGAGAGGCTCAGGAGATGAGGGAAAGGGGAGAGAATGCATCACCATCTCGAACCAATTTAGCAAAGCCCGAATACAGAAAGGCAGCAAGTTTTGGAGCTACATTTTTGTATGGCAGTCGCAACAATACAAGTTAAGGAGGACAACCTTTACCTTGAAGAATCCAAGTCTTAGCAAGTGGTAGTTTTGTCCAGCAAGGTAAGCTACTGCAATTTTCTCCCTCTTGTTCTTGAGTTAATTAGGACATTTGGTATGTGTTAGTGAGTTGGAATTTGTTCCTTTTAATATTGGGGAGGATGTTCTGGTGATTAGTGCATGTTGGGACAGCCATGGAGGGGAGTCCTCCTTAAATTCAGTTATGAGCTTGTTTGAGCACTTTAAAAGTAATGTTAGCTCTTCAAGTGCTGGTGATCAGAAACCATGATTCATATTTTGTCTCAAATTGTACATACTTATTGTATTACTTGTATTTGATCTCAATAACGGAAGGAAGTTTTGAAGGAAATAAAACAAGAAGTTTTTTTAAAGAAATTTCATCCTGTGTGAATCCTCCGTTTTATCTACTAAAATACAAACACTGATTATGATTGTTTACAGTATTCATCACTTTGTCTATCAAAAGTCTCTAAGGACAGCCGAATGCTCTACCACTTAGCTACTTAAGAACAACAGTCTCATAAAGTTTAATTTCTGTTCTCAACTCATGACTTGTGAATGAACTAGGAAGGAAAATCTTTTGTCATTTATAAGCATAGACCATAGTATTTGGAAAAATTTAAGCCACACACTTGGTTGCCCGTTCATTTACACTTCTTATCCTCTTTTAGTTTTTATTTTGTTATGTATGGGGACAGCAATGAAAGAAAAGAGAGAAAATAGTGTAACTTGCTGCTGAAGAAGAGAAGAAACAGCAAGATTGCTGCTTTTTTCAGTGAGCAGGTGTTGGAAGAGAAATGAAAATACCTGCAAGTTACCCATTTGAATGATGAGTTTCTTTTATGAACATGAAGAAACATCTTTGAATATTAGAAATAAATCATATGAAGAAAGATCATTCTCGAAAACAGACAACAGGCAACAATAATACAATGCCTAGAATAAGATTAGAGGCTGTATGGTGAATTGTCAACAGACAACTTGAAATTAATTAACTCAAAGGAATGCTTATACAGAAAGAGGGAGAATATCAACTAGTATATCAAGGGAAATGACATGATACTCCAGAAGTCCTCTTGCTTCCATTTTCCTTTTAAATTGTCAACTTTGGTTCCATTTCATACTTGCTTTAGATGATAAAATCTTACAACTCATAAGCGTGGCATCGAGTTTTAATAAAAAGATAACAAGCTAAAGATAAGCAAGCATCAGCTTGGAAAAAGAAAAAGAAAAACAGAACTAAGAGTCACTAATTAGTTCCAAACTAGGCATAGATGTTCCTGCTAAGAACGACTTGACGAGAGTGAGAGCTTGTTTCGGTCTATGCAGAGCAACTTCATGTCCGGCGCCTCTTACTGTAACAAATGTCAACCCTTTGTACTCCTGAGTCCATCCTCCAACCTGTTTAACGCATTAATGGTATGATAGTAGTTTGACGTGATCAGAATTGATACTAAATCAAGAAATAAGCAATTGAAGAGCTATAGACAGATTGAATTTGAGGTACTTCTTGAAATATGACAAAAGTGAGCAATGAAAATACCTGTCCATCATCATACCAAGCGCGCCAAGGAGCAATAGTTGGCAATTTTAGAGCATCTATGCTGTAACGAGTTGATGTAACTGGGATCACAGCATCTGTGTCTCCGCTGCCATAAAATTAAACAAACAAACATTCCTCGCGGTATCAGCATTTTGTCAGCTCACATTAGTGGTAAAAGTGCCTATAATATTCTGAAAAAACGCTTTGAGGCTCGCGCAATGATGTCTGCAAGCAGTCTTGAGTATATATCAAAGCTTTTAGATTCTATGTTTCAATTGAAACCAAATTTAACTTTCTTATCATACTTCACCCCCTTAACATCCTCAACATAACTACTTATCAACTTTGTTTGTAATACTAGTTTAACAAACTATTTGGAGTTTCAAAGTTTCCTCTCTCTTTCTCAAAATAGTAGGAATCGGATGAACAATAATTGGCATATAGAGAATGTTGTAGTTTGTTAGGCAGGTTTAACACTAACTTAAATGAATACCATCAGAATTGTGAATGTTGCGTACAATTCTGCTTGAAACAAAACGAATACTAGCATTCACTGACTTATTTTTTACATCCTAAAATCGCAAGGCTTGCCAACTTATCAAGTCAATGTGAGAAGAGAAGGAAAAGCTTAGCATTAGGATAAAAGCATACCTAAAAACCCAAATACGAAGGCCTGACTTTATCAATTCACGATAGACATCCAGCACTGACTTGGGAGAATCCTTCCAACCTCTGGATACTTCTTCACTGCAAGTAGGGAAAATGAGTAAATACATAGCTCCTACCTAGTATATGACATGTACAATTGAAAGACAAAAGGGGCTAGCTCACTGATTCGATTAACCTACACAATAATGCATTTTCCATTTTGACTCATATATAATAAAGACATTGCATGAGATCCCCTTCAACATCTGTAAACCCCCATGGACTTTTAGTTTTTCCTTTCTTTTAGAAGGCAAGCAGCCCTCAACATTTCAAACCAACCATCATCCATTTACACTTCTTTTTTTTATAACCATGGTGCCCGGTCAGCTTGCACACTCCTCGACTAATACCACGAGGTACCTGCTAACTCCCAAGTCCCACCAGCACATGTATCCACCAGAGCTTGGTTAGATGGGAAGAAATCACCTAGTGTTTTTTATCTCTGTTGGGACTTGAACCTGAGACCCCATGGTTCTCAACCCATTTCATTGACCACTAGGCCGCACACTTGGTTGCCCGTTCATTTACTGTTCTTATCCTGTAGTTTTTATTTTGTTATGTATGGGGACAGCATGAAAGAAAAGAGAGAAAATCAAACGGAAGTGTAACTTGCTGCTGAAGAAGAGAAGAAACAATGAGGTTGCTGCTTTTTTCAGTGAGCAGGTGTTGGAAGAGAAATGAAAATACCTGCAAGTTACCCATTTGAATGATGAGTTTCTCTTATGAACATGAAGAGCATTCTGAACTTCAGGAAGATTGAAGTAGATTTTCGAGTGTTGCTCTGTACATGGATCATAGCTTCTTCTGAGATGGCCTATACTCTATTTAAAGGCATAAAATTTTATCAGTGATCAAAATAGTGATAAGTAAATCTTTTTCAAAAGTTTAATTTCAATCATTTTGAAGCAGCATGTTATCCAAGTTTAGAATCACATTTTCAATCAAATTTAACAGGTATATACTGAAAACGTCGCATGTTGATAGCATCTCAATCATCCTACAGGAAAAAATGGAAAGTAATAGAAGAAAGTGTGATTAAACCATTACCATTCCAAAAAATCATGTTTACTCACTACTCAGACAATGAACACTATAAGTGAATGGAGTTAAAACTTTATAACTGAAGTTAACGTGGGAATAAAGTTCCAGTCACTTACATTGCTCTTTCTGAGCAAGTGGTTTAGTATACCAAATTTGGCTGTGCATGCTGGAGTGAAGATGCTGTAGCTATCAATATTTCCGATTTCTTCATTAGCCTGATCAAGAATCTTATCACACTGCTCTGAGGGTCTCAAATATGATTGGTCGTGGCACAAAGCATTCGCCTGCTTGTATGTTTGGTCAGAAATCATTCCAGCTGACCACATAAATTGAAATAGTCCCAAGTAATCATTATAGTCATCAGTCAAAGCATTTCCAACCTGCAACGTTCATTACCTAGTGTTAGTACTATACTACACAAATGCAAATGTTTTGTTTTTGATAATCGTATATGTATGTGTGCTTTGGGTTGAGAAACAAGCGTGCATACCATGAAACCTTTTAAGTTGATCACTTGCGTCTTTAAGCCATGGTTGTGCCTCACAATAGCTTGACTTAGCTGAGGAACATAATGCCCTGGTCCACAACCACGAATAAGTAAACCACAGTTGTTTCAGTAATTGAATGAGCTACCCAAGATAACAGCAACAAACCCAGAATAGTCCCACAAGTGGGATCTGGGGAAAGTAGAGTGTACGCAGACCTTACCCCTACCTTGGCAGATACAGAGGTCATTTCCAATAAACCCTCGACTCAAGCAAAGCAAAAATACAAAATTTATGAAGACATAAGCAGTAACAACAGCAATACAGTAAGAAAATAGAGGCATATATAAGAGACAACAAGTAGAAAAGAAAACTAAGAATGAGAAATACTGAAATAGTGAAATGAAAAAAATACCAAAAATAATACTAATACTACTACCAGGAGAGACAAGACACGAAACTATTTACTACTAGCCTTCTACCTGAATCCCTGACCTCCACAATTGTTGCTTGTATAAATCCTATCAAATGTTGAGAGGCTAGATAATTGCTGACATCCAAACATCTTTAAATATTAGAAATAAATCATATGAAGAAAGATCTTTCTCGAAAACAGACAACAGGCAACAATAATTCAATGCCTAGAATAAGATTAGAGGCTGTATGGTGAATTGTCAACAGACAACTTGAAATTAATCAACTCAAAGGAATGCTTATACAGAAAGAGGGAGAATATCAACTAGTATATCAAGTGAAATGACATGATACTCCAGAAGTCCTCCTGCTTCCTTTTTCCTTTTAAATTGTCAACTTCAATTTTCTCTGTTTGAGACAAACCAGAGGGCATGAATATGTACTGTCAATTAGAGCAGCGAGCATATGACATCAATTAGTGAGTTGTAAGGCAGTAAAGGATCTTTATAACTCCATCTATGTAATAAATATACAAAAACAATCGAATTCCTGGAATGCTTATGGATTTCCTCCATAAGCATAAATAGACATGTAATTTCATCTTGATGACCAGCTACTTATCAACAATGCACCCGATATATTTGGTCACCGTCAATTGACTAAGGGATCTAATCATATTGCACTGGATACAGCTAACCAGTAAATGTTCGAAACCTAAATCTCACAAGTAGATTAGAAAAATAATATTACCAGCATAGCTCTCTCCTGAAATATAAAATTCTCTTCCTTTATATTCTGGAAATCGTTCAAGCCACTTCAGCAAAAATACAAGGGAGTCCGCAGCTGTAATGCAACAACAACAATTGAAGAAAATTTAATACATGTTTACAGATATATACGGACAATAACCTAAAGAAAAGCACTCAAAAGGTCATATGACTACCTGTCCGAGTGTCACCATTGTTGAGATGATCAGATGAAGTGTTTGAATAGGAATAACCAACTCCAACAGGCGAGTCGAGAAATAACACGTTTGCAGCTGCAGAAACAGATAACTGAGTCAGACTCCATCCTGATAAGTTCCTAAAACAATGCTTCAGAGAATTATGTCCAAAGACCAAATGTATACATACTTCAGAAGCAATGTGCCTCGGGGTAAAATTGTCGAGTAAACATGGAATATCTGGTGAATTTCTAACCTCTATTGTTTGAAGAAACACTGGCTTCCTATAACTACTTAAGTCAGGCAAGGTAAAACTGTATAGACCGCAGTACTAGCTAAAAGAAGTTGATACTCAGTCGCCCCCTCCTCCCCCCAAGAAAGATATTAGTCCTTTCCCTTAAAATTTACAAAAAAAAACCATTACAACAATCAAATGTAACCACAGCAATAATCTCTTTGGTATCACATCAATCGGTAAGATACCAGAGCAAAAACAATAAGCCTTGATTCTCCAGTGACGTAATTTAAGCTTCCTCTCCAAAACGAAATTCGTTTTGAACCATTTACAACCACATGTGAAATCTAAGAACAACTATAAAGTTTGCCCATCACTTACATTCTATGTTTTGACACTGCTAAAGTTTTCTTCGTAAGGTTGGACACACTGAAGTGAATCCCATGAAGTGGGCTCATGAATGTATAAGCATATATTATACATCTCATAAAAATGTTATTTATGACGAGCATGCTTAGAAAGGTAAAATCCCTCAACAGTAGAATAAGTTTTTATAGCAAAAAGAAGGGGCATTATGAAACATACCTAAATTCCAAGAGTAAGGATTCCAATAGAGGGTCTTGCCGTCTTTCTCAATATGAAAGGGTCCAAGTTCCTCAGCTAACCCAAAGGCAATCGACGAACATCCTGGACCTGTAAGAACCCATAATCAGTAATAAATAAATCATTGGCACAATCAACCACATTGAACAACCATTTTATTGGAGGAAAATGATCATCCAACTTCAACCATATGGGAATTGATGACTCTTCAACACTGACAAAGCCAGGAATTTTCATAAGGGGATTCAGAAGTAGCAATCTTTTAACCCCTTTGCCACTTCACTAGAATTTTCTCTTATGTCAAGAGGATTCAACAGCTTATATATAACCTAAAAACGAATTATTTATTGTCCTATTTGCACATTACTATTTTTCAACCTAGTTCTGCCATTACTCTTTAATTTTTGTTATATACAATAAAACAATCAAACAAAGACAAGCTCAAAGAGAACAAGAAAATGTAATCAAACAAAGAAAGGGCATAATGTGCAATCTTTTAACCCCTTTGTCACTTCACTAGAATTTTCTCTCATGTCAAGAAGATTCATCAGCTTATATATAACCGAAAAACAAATTCTTTATTGTCCTATTAACACATGTATAATTTTTCAACAAAATCCCCTCTTTCTTCAGCCTAGTTTCACCATTGCTCTTCAATCAGAGGCGGAGCTAGGTGGGGGTTCATGGGTTCGGACGAACCTAGTAGCTTTTATGTAGACCCTATATTTGTACTAGAAAATTAATTAAATATATATGTATATTAATTTGTAAACCCCTAACAACATTAATTGACGGTTATTAACGAAATTTAGAACCCCCAAACTCTTAATCTTGGTTTCGTCTCCGTCTTCAATTTTTGTTATATACGACAAAAGAATCAAACAAAACAACAAAAACCAACAAAACACAAGCCAAAGGAGAATAAGAAAATGTAACTAGAATGCAATTGTAAAGATATAACAACTGAGCCTACTCAAACTCAAAAGCTAACTCTTGATGGGAGGATAATCCAAGTCCATATAAACAACCACCATTCCATTCCCCAACCAATGTAGGACTCTAACCCACTCGAACACTCCCTTCACGCTCAGTCCTAATTGAAGCATGGACCAGGAGCCCCTGATACCATGTAAAGATATAGGACTTGAACCTAACTCAACCCTAAAAGCTAGCAAATCACCTGTCCATTCCCAAACCAATGCGGGACTCTAACCCACTCTAACAAACAAGATATATATAACCGAAAAACAAATTCTTTATCGTCCTATTAGCATATTATATTTTTTCAACAAAATCCCCTCTTTCATCAACATAATTTCAGCACTGCTCTTCAATTTTTGCTATATACAACAAAAGAATCAAACAAAACAACAAAAAACCAACCTAACACAAGCTAAAAGAGAACAAGAAAATATACCCCTCCGTCCCAATTTAAGTGTCTTACCTTACTTTTCAATATGTCCCAAAAAGATTGTATTTTTACAATTCCAACATTGCATGTGACAAATTTAAGACCACAACATTCAAAAATCTATCTTTATTTCTTATGCTACGTGCACAGTCAAACTTAAGATACAATGCAAACAAACAAAAGAAAGATTAAAACTTTGGGATGAGCTGCAAACCTCCATTGAGCCAAAGAACAAGAGGCTTTGAAGATGGATCATCAACAGCTTCAAAAAACCAATAAAAAAGAGCTCTTTCAGATTCCTCATTTACAGTAACATAACCAGAATAATGTGCAAAGTTCACATTAAACCCTTGACCAGGAAGCTTAGAAACTCTGTCTAATAGTTTTTGTGCATTTGGGGTTACAGAAAAACTACCAGAAATGAAAAATAAAACAAGAACAACAAAAACCCAAATGAGATTTAACATTTTCTTGGTGGAAACTTTTATGAACTTGTAGAAAACTTGAGGTTAATGGGGTATATAAAGATTGTATTTTTTTCACTTTTTTAAACATGGTGTCAATTATGATTTTGTTGACGTAACGATTAGATTTGTTGTTGCAATGTCGTGCACATGATTCATGATTTCCTTTGTTTGTTTGTCTCAAAGTTTTTACCTATTTCTATTAATTTTATGATATATGTGTTACTTTTAGAGCGATGGAGTCAAAATTTAAAATTTATAAATTTGAAATTAATAATTTGTATATATTTAATAAAATTTTTATTATAAGTTAAAGGTTTGAATCAAAGTTATTGAGTTAAGTAGAATCGGAATTAACATACCAACTCGTACCTTGGCCATTTCCTGCTAGAAATAGGTACCAAAGTAATTTTATATTACAGCTAGAACAGATGAGAAGAATATCTAGTATTTACGAGGAGTTTTAATGTGAGATCTCATAAATATTAGGAAAATTTTGTTAAATTTTACAAACTACAAACACATAAAATTTAAATTGGTCCTTACATCTTAAATTATTTGTTGGGTTTCTTTTTTACAGGTTCCTTAGAGAACATTAATTAAGAGAGAATTTTGTGTGTGTTTTACTTTTGTTTTATATCTTAAGCTAGTATCTATGTTCTCCAACTTTAAGCGTGTATAAATAGATATTTAAATTTATTCTAAGTTGAACAAATAGATATATGAATTGACAATCCTATATGTATTATATCACATAAAACACACATATATATATATACGTGTTCAACTTTATACAAATTTAAGTATCTATTTGCGTACTTTTTTAATGTTAATTTTAAACCTATTTATTAACGTAAGGATTGGTGTTGTTTTTTTGTTGTTGTGCACATGATATGCCTGTTTTTGTTTGTTGTGCTGATTAAAAAGCAATGTGGCTTTTATGCCATGATTGTTGCAACTTGCAACCTCCCTTATGTATGATGGAAACGTGTATATGGTGCAATTGGTTCACTAAAAGGTAGGACAAAGATTATTTTTTTTCCTATTATATACTCCGTCATACTTTAGAGGCATAAATATATAAATATATCGTTTTATTTAATATTAATGGTTTTAATTTTTAGTATATATAAATATGCAATTAAATTTGTATAAAATTGAACAGGTAAACATATAGATCCTACTTGACGTTCTATGCGATGTGGCGTCCCATAAAACATATTATGCCATAAAAATAACCATGTTAAGGATTATTAGCACTTTTGACTGACATGTAACTAACTGAAACGTGAACTTTTGATCATTTTACTTGTGAATATCCACTAATTTACCATGATTATTACCTATTATTCTTTGGCTTAATTACTGATGTGTTATGTTAAAATTGTACTAGTACTATTTACTCCATATTTCACATAGAATGTGCTCTATTTATACAAGTAGATGCATGCAAATTAAGTATAAGAATAGTCTTAGATACTATTTAAACAACTTCCTAATTATATGTACTACAATAGTCTTGTGAACATGTATACATATATAAGAAGTATTATTTTGACCTACGTAAAAGTGTTCAACTGATCACTCTTCACATGTCGTAACTCTACCCAAAACACTGGCATTTCTATAAGTGTCAATACTTAGGTAGCATTATTTTACGTATAGAAAAAGTAGTAATATGTGCTATATTGAAACTAAAACATAACATATAACAGAATTGCAGAGACAAACTCCTATAGCTTTTTGTTTTCAGCAATTTGAGATAGGAGAATTGTGGGTGCTCAGACCTTGGTTTTGTTGGTCCTAAATACACTTGGTGCAACAATAGAAGTTCGAGGAAGAGGATCTGGAAGAGATTGGATAGGATCTTAGTCAATGATCAATGGACTCAAAAGCTTCAACAAAATGTCATCAAGCACTTGGCTAGAACTGGTTCAGATCATAGGCCTCTTCTTATGAAGAGTCATAATGATCAACACAATAGTAACAAATATTTTAAATTTCTCAATTTTTGGACGGAACAAGATGATTTCTTGGATGTTGTTCAGCAAAGCTGGAACATGCCAGTGGTCGGTAATGCAATGTGGAGACTTCAGTGCAAGCTTAAGGCTCTCAGTACGAAACTCAGCCATTGGTCTAGAAACATCATTGGGGATATTAATGTACATGTGAATGAATGGGAAGCTAAGTTGAATATTCTGGAAGATCTTGACTTGATCAATAACACTGATCATGATAGGATAGAGCTTAATAAAGGACATGCTGAGTACATACGATGGTTAGGTATGCAAGAATCATTCCTGAGGCAGAAGACTAATATTAAATGGTTTCAAGAGGGTGATTACAACAACAAATACTTCCACAGTGTTCTTAGAGATAAAAGGAGAAGGCTACAACTTAATAGCATCAAGGATCACAGGGGCAAATGGATCAAAGGAGATGATAAAATCTCCAAGGCTGCTATCAGCCACTTTGAGAGATTATTTAATTTGAAATCCCACAAGATTGATCATAGACTTTTGGATTGTATCCCAGAAATCATTTCTCCTGAGGATAATATCTATCTCTCTACTTCTCGGATGAAAAGGAAATCAAAAATGCAGTTTTCAGCATGGGTGGCGACAGTGCTGCTGGTCCTGATGGTTATAATGGAAAGTTCTATCAAGTCTGCTGGGAGATCATAAAACCTGATATTGTAGAGTATGTTTTGGAGTTCTTCAGTGGCAAAAAGCTCACTAAATACTTTACTCATACATGTCTGGCATTGATTCCTAAAGTGGACTCTCCTTCCACTTTCTCTGACTTGAGGCCTATTAGTCTTAGTAATTTTACTAACAAAATAATTTCAAAGATTGTGTCTAATAGACTCAATCCTTTTTTATCAAATCTTGTGACTAACAATCAAAGTGGTTTTATTGCAGGAAGATTAATTACTGAAAATGTTATGCTGGCACAAGAAATTGTTCAAAGCATCAATAAGCCTAATACCGGAGGAAACATTGTCATCAAGTTGGATATGGCCAAGGCATATGACAGGATGTCATGGCCATTTATGTATTTTGTCTTAAAGAAATTTGGTTTCAATCATAACTGGATAGATGTTATAGATAGACTAGTCTCTAATGTTTGGTACTCTATAATCATTAATGGAGCTAGAAAAGGATTTTTCACGTCTTCACAAGGATTAAAACAAGGAGACCCCCTTTCACCCTCACTTTTTATATTAGCTGCTGAAGTATTATCTAGATCTCTGAATAGCTTGATTACTAACTCACACTTTATTCCTTTTTCAATGAATTGCAGGGGACCACAAATAAATCACTTAGCATATGCCGATGACATAGTGATCTTCAGCAGTGGTAATAGCAACTCTGTGAGACTTATCATGAAGATGATCAAGAAATATGAAAGATCCTCTGGGCAAAAGGTCAATGAGAACAAAAGTTTCTTCCTGACAGATACAAAAGCTAGTGCATATAGAATCAACAGATTGAGAAGTTGCACTGGCTTCATGGAGAAAAACTTTCCTTTCACTTATCTTGGGTGTCCCATTTATGTCGGAAGGAAGAGAGTACAATATTTTGATGACATGGTTACAAAAGTGGTTAAAAGACTGAGTGGATGGCATGGCAAACTCCTTTCACTGGGAGGTAGGATGGTTCTTATTAAGAGTGTCCTTCAAGCTATTCCAACCTACTCTTTGTCAGCTATATCCCCACCAAAAACTTCTCTTCAACTGTTAGAAAAACATTTTGCAAGGTATTTTTGGGGTTCAACAGGTGATAAAAGTAAATATCATTGGAGCTCTTGGCATAATTTATGTTTTCCAAAAGACGAAGGAGGTGTTGGTATTAGAAGATTGGAAGATATCACCAATTCTTTAGCAATTAAGAAATGGTGGAGATTCAGAACGATACCCTCTCTATTAGTAGACTTTTTGATGGCTAAATATTGTTCAAGGCGTCACCCTGTTGCAAAGAAGAAAGCAAATAAAGACTCTCAGTTATGGAAACAAATGATTAGTGCTAGAGACAATGTTGAATGCAGACTCTTTTGGAAAATCAATGAAGGAAATAGCAACTTTTGGTGGGATAGTTGGAGTGGAATGGGAGCCTTGGCGAATCTGGTTCCTAACATTGGAAGAAACTCGAAGGACACTGTTAGCAATTATATCAAAAATGGGAAATGGAATAGCACCAAAATCAGAGAAGTTGTTCCTCTTTCTCTCGTACTTCCTATTTGTCAAGTAGATATTGGGTATCAATACCTTAGAGATGATGCTATCTGGATGGAGACTTCAGATGGCAGATTTTCAAATAAATCAGCATGGCAAATAGTTAGACAAAGGAAAGAACAGGCTCATGAAGATCTGAGTAGAATTTGGCACAACTCTATTCCGATCAAATTTTCTCTATTAGCTTGGAGACTGTATCTTGGAAAACTACCTTTTTGGGAGGTCATCTCTAGGTTTGGTTTAGCTCAACGAAATTCCACTTACCATTCGACTTGTTATTGCTGCCAGATTCCAGTTAGTGACTCCATCAAGCATTCATTTATTGAAGGAGAGGTGGCTGATTACATTTGGAGATTTTTCGGAGCCCCCTTGGGTATTATACATCAACATTGGTCCGTGCCAAGAATCCTTAACAACTGGTGGAATGTGAAATCCATGAATAGCGTCCATAGCATGGTTCTTCAAATCATGCCCATCATTATATGCTGGGAAATTTGGAGATCATGGACTTCCTGTAAGTTTGGAGATGCAAACAAATTTAGAAGAGGTTGTATGAAACACCAGATTGCTTGGAATATTAAGGCTGCAATATACAAAACCTTTCCAAATCTCAAATTGGATGGCCGTTGGACAGAAATTTGTGACACCATTGAAAGACTAAGGCATATTGTTATTTGGAGGCAAGTTTCATGGTCTAAACCTTTGCTGAATGTGGTTAAAATCAACACTGATGCTAGTTATGATGTTACTAATGGAAAAGCAGGCTTAGGTTGTGTCATCAGAAACCACATTGGTGATTTGATTATGTCCTTTTCAATAGCTGTTCAATGTGGTAGTAACAACCAAGCAGAAGCAGTAGCTGCTAACTATGGACTTAAATGGTGCATCCACAATGGTTTTAACAAAATACAATTGGAGTTGGACTCTCTTATAATTGTGGATATGTTGAACAATAGAGACACAACAAACCTGAAGCTCAGAAGGATCATCCAAGACACTATCCAGAACATGGATAAAGTGGACATCATTGTTTCTCACTGTTACAGAGAAGCTAATAGTGTGGCTGATTTCTTCGCTAAACAAGCTTATTCGAGTGGGCATAGCACTTTCTGTTTCTCCTACGAACAACTCCCAAGAGAAGTGAAAGGTCTATTTCAACTTGATAAATGTCAACTTCCTAATATAAGGAGGAGATACGATAAGAATAATTTTTTTGTTAGTTGAATGTATATGTTGTAAATTTCATATGGGAGTTGTATTGTTTAGCTCTCATCTTTTGTAGATTGTAAGTTACAATCTAGTCTTGAGGTCAGGTCTTTGCCCCCCTCCTTGTATTTTGCCTTGAATGAATGGGAAAGACGTGAGTCTAGCCAGACCCCTGACATTAGGGTGACAAACCTTGGTGATGGCAATTTAAAAAAAAAACTCCTATAGCTCCACTTATTAGCTAAGTTTCTCGGACTCTCTAAAAATGTTGTCGTATCCTTCACAAATATACTATATTTGGAGGATCCCACACGCACCCCTCGACATTTTTGAAGAGTCCGAGCAACATAGCTTATTAGACTCCTAACATTTTTTCCACAAAACTACAAGACATTTCATAGAACTCCAAAGTACACATCTCAATGAATCTGCAATAAGCAATTCTCCATCTTTTCTTGAAGATCAAACTGCCAAAAAATGCCCAAAAACCAACTATATATCCCAAACCAACAACAGCAAAGAACCATACTTTCTCAAGTTGATCTTCATCATCTGTTTCCCCTTCATCATTTCCTCCACTTTGTGATGTTGTCGTCGTCGTACTCCTATCACCAACACATTGTTCCAAAGGAGGACCACAAAGTGCAACATTTCCTTGAAAAATTGTTGGATCAACTTTGGTTTGAAACTGAGTAATAGTAGGAATTCTTCCTGTCAACTTATTGTATGACAAGTTCAAATGACTCAAAAAGTCTAATGTAGCTAAGCTTGGTGGGATAGTACCTGATAACTGATTTATTGAAAGATCTAACGTTTCAACCCAACGTAACTTTCCGATATCTGTTGGTATATGTCCTGTCAAATGGTTCATAGACAAGTTCAAGGTTCCAAGTTTGTGTAAGTTTGTTAACTCTTCCGGGATTTCACCAGACAAACTGTTGCTCGAGAGGTCGATACTGTTTACCAGATAAAGGATTCTATCATAAGAAAGTGTTCTTCCTTTTGCCTCAAGCTTCAATGTACCTTGATATTGTTTAGCTTCTACATCAGTTAGCTCAACCTTGAACCCTTCCAAGTTTCCAAAACAGGACGGGACAGAACCGGATAAGTTGTTTCCTGAAAGGTCTAGTATGTGAAGACCTGAAAGGCTACAGATTTTTAAAGGAATGTGACCAAAAAACCTGTTGTTCCTTACACTAAGGATTAACAGTGAACTCATTGTTTCCCCTAACCAAGCTGGGATTAGCCCTGACAACTGATTGTTACTAAGATCAATGTTGATCATTTTCGTGCAATTTCTCAAACTCAAAGGCAGTTCTCCAGAGAGATTGTTGCCTGAGAGTCTTAAGAACATCAGATAAGCAACAGAGCCTAGTGAGTGTGGAATTTGTCCGGATAGGCGATTCTCTGACATATCTATCCAGTAAAGATATGGTAGCTTACCCCAGAAATCAGGAACTTGTCCAATAAGTTGGTTGTTATCGAGGGCTAAGGTAGTTAACTGATTCATATCACCTATGCATAAGGGAATTGTGCCATTTAGATTGTTCTTGGAGATATCCAAGTCTCCTGTATTGGGAAGTGCTTCACAAATGTTGAGAGGAATAGGTCCTGAAAACAAGTTATCCCTCAGATACAATGTTGTAACATTAGAAGGCCATAGTGGGAGAGGTCCCTCGAACCGATTGGTGGTTAAATCCACATTGGCTTGAAAGTTGAACTTGAATTTGTTTGGAACTTTCCCTGCCAAGTTGTTGTACGACATGTCTAGATTATCAAGCTTCAAATCCAACTCTACAAACCAATCAGGTACCGCATCAGAAATCCCCACGGTGTTGAGTATTAGGCTGGTGAGCTCATTCTGATCCTTCAGCCAATGTGGGAATTCAGGACCTAATTGGCATGACTGAATAGTCAAGAATGTCAGCCTGAATGAAGGATTCCAATTCGGGCTGATATCGAATGCCAAGGTAATATTTTCACTAAGTTTCATCCCAACTGAAAACTCTTGCAAGTTGGAAAGATTCACCAAATGAGCTTCAGTGACAATACCATCCCACATATTCTCCGAGATATCCAACGAGACCAACGACATGAGCTGTCCGATACTCGTGGTGATGTTCCCACTCATTTTGTTTGATGTGAGGTAGAATGTCTCCAAAGATAATAAGTTCCCTATACTTTCAGGTATTGTGCCTGTCAGTGAATTATACCTCAGCTGAAGATGTTTCAGTTTCCTCAAGTTGCCTAATGCATCAGGAAGATTTCCTGTCAATTTATTGAAACTCAACTCCAATGTCTCCAAGCTATTGCTTTGGCATTCAGATAACGCATCGATGAACTCGATTATGTCTCCACTGATGTTGTTGTAAGACAGGATCAAACTCTTCAAATTACATAGTTTCCCCAAGCTCCTCTTGAGTGTCCCATTGATACCGTAGTTCGAAGACAGATCAAGATGTTCAAGGAAAGTGAGCTTAGCAAACTCATCAGGCAGTTCACTACAGATACTGTTGGAGCTTAAGTCAAGATACACAAGGCTACTAAGTTTGAATATCCATTGAGGAAATGTACATGAGTTAAAAGCATTGTTGGAAAGATCAAGTACCAAAAGGGAAGTAAGATTTAGTAATGGAAAAGAAGAAGGAATGTTTAAAAGTTGACATCGAGGCAAACGCAACTCCAACAGAGAAGGAACATGATCATTGATTATTTGAAGCCAAGAATTAGTATCTTCACTAAGATCTAAGCCTCCTAAATCAAGGACTTGCAAATTTGACAGGTTTTTAAGGAATGAAGAGACTAAACCAGTAAAAGATGCACCAGATAGATTGAGATACCTTAGTTCATGAAGGCGACCGATGAATTCAGGTACTTTGATTCCTTCAAAATTGTTCATGCTTAAGTCTAAGTATCTCAATTGTTGTAACTTAAGTAAAGATGGATTAATCACACCTCTCAATTCATGTTCTGTTGAGTATTTGTTCCTAAGATCAATCTTTACGACGTGTCCGGTCTTGTTGTTACATGTTACACCAAGCCATTGGCAACAATCTTGTTGATCAATCCAAGAAGATAGCTTGCCTGAAGGATCTGTAAGATTTTCTTTAAGGTTTAGAAGTGCATTTTTCTCTGTTTCAATGCAAGAGGTGTTAGTAGAGGAAACAAAGTGATGGTTTATGCAAGTGAAATAGAAAAGTTGAGATAACAATATGAGAAAGATAAGTTGAAGTGAATTGTTCTTCATATTTGCTTGTTTGTGAATGAAGTAGGAAGGAACATCTCTTGTCATTTATAGGCATAGTATGGTGGCCGCCTAGTAGTCGTGGTTGAGAATCATGAGGTTTCAGGTTCAGATTCAGCGAGGACAAAAATAGTAGATGATTTCTTTCCACCGTTCCTAACATTGATTAACATAATTACTTGGTACATGTTGCTAGTGGAGGTGTTAGATATCTCGTGAATTTAGTTGAAGTGCGTGCAAGCTGGTTATCAAAAAAATTAAGCTAGTATTGACCTAGACAAAAGAAGCATTTGGGAGTAGAGTCTTGTCCTTGTGGTGTCAAGTCAATAATTCTTTTCTACTTTCACACTAGGGCTTGTTTAGAAGGGCTTATAGTCAATCTTGAACACTACGCTTAGCGTGTTAAACAGAGAAGCGGCTCTTTCACGCTTATGAGCATTCTGGTGTCCTCCAAGAGCTTGAGAAGGCAGTAATCTCGACGGAGATTAGGATGAGCTTTGATGAATAAAAGAAGAATTGGTAGCACTCTAATCTAAGACCTATAACTATCTTTGCTATCGCTCATGACTTCCGTCTTGTACGATATCGGTCATTGGAATCAAAGAAAAAGAACTTCAGAGTGGTCACTTCCCTCTTCTTATTACTTCAGACAATGTCTAGTGTCACACCCCAAAATTTAACTACATTTGACTTTTTTTTATGTGTTTACTTCATATTTTAAATTTCATGAAAAATTTGACTCTGCCGCTAACATAATTGTTGGAAAGTCTTGGTCCTTGTGGTGTCAAGTCAATAAGTCTTCTTGTGAATGGACTCCAACTCAATCACTTTAAAGAATCAATGGTCTAGCTATATATTTTCTACATCCACACCTGGGGCTGTTTGGATTGGTTTATAGTCAAATCCTGAATGCTATAAAAATGCTTTAAAATACATAAAATAAGTCAATTCAAACAGACGCCTAGTGTCACGCCCCAAAATAATGTTTGCTATGTGATATTCTGAAAACTGAAAAAGAGTTTTTGAAAATGTTTTGGGGGTATAATCAAGTCAATTTATGGAATGATAAATAACTGTAAGTGACGGAGATAAACAATTTAAAATAACGAAAATTTTAATATTTAATAATTGTATCGAGAATAACGGTAAACGTGGAAACAAGACCATATATTTTCTGTTGATATAACTCGCCGAATGATTCTGATTTTTTTTCCATCTAGTTTTTTTTAACGACGACATCTCGACATATTCATCATATAAGATTCATGATTACTCAGATCGAATATCTATTAGGAAAAAAAAGATAATCCACTATTTTTTTTAAAAAAATAATCTAAAATTCAATAATTAAAATAACAAACAAAAGGATTTCGTTATTGGGGAAAAAATTGAAATTTGGTTAGGCCCCCCAATCTATTGTGGAACACTGTTCTTAATCATGAAAAGCATTAAATGGGTCATGCCAAATTGTGGTGGATTTGTTGACAACTTGTCACCAAAAAAGAAGAAGACAATTTAACACTATATGTAGAATTAATATTATCAAATTTATCGGTCTTTCATAATTTTGTGAACAATTAAGTAATACATGCAAAAAAAATTATGTAAGGTGAAAGTTGTATTTCAATTAACTAGATTCATAGTCTTTGACTAATTGAAATATCTCGAACTTTTGTCTTATAGGCAAAACTTATATATGACCACAACTTATACCTGATAGGCAATAAAAGTTTTGTCTTGTGGATTTTCTGAAGTAAAGGTTTTTTCTTTTTAAAAATACTAAGCGCGGACTAAAAGTTCAAAATCATCCCTTATGAAGGTCATTCATGTAATTTGCTCTTTGAAACATCTACATAAATGTCTAAAGGCCCATATGAAATTTGGGCTTTAATTGGGCTATATGCATGGTCTTGGACAACTATGTGATTGAGCCCAATGGGCCTGTTCTTTCTTTGGGTCAACTATGAGATTGAGCCCAAATGGCCTGTTCTTTCTTTGGGTCAACTATGAGATTGAGCTCAAATGGCATGTTCTTTCTTTGGGCCAACTATGTGATTGAGCCCAATAGATAAACATTGCACAAAAAGCGGTTAAATAAAAGTCGAAATTTATAAAGTTGTTAAAGATAAGTTGCCTCGATCGATCTGAGAATTGAACTGCAAAAGCCAAACTTCATAACTCAAGTTTGTTCGAATATAGTTCAAATTTATACCTCGAGTCTGAAGTTTCAATTTTGACAATTCAAACTTCTAACTAAAGTTTAGACCTTTAATACGAATTTAGGCTTTCGTATTTCATCTGAAGACGAAGAAACACCAACAATGATAATAGGAGTGATTTTATGTTTGGCAAAATGCTATATTGTAAATAATTTTTAAGAACTAAATATATTTTATGTTTTGGGTAGAAATGCTAGTGCCATTTCTACCCAAAGGTAAGCATTGGACTCAAATCTATAAGCATTGCTATTTGATTGGACGCAAAATTAAAATACTATATTCGACTTATATACTATATTATTAATAGTAAAAAAAAAACTAATTTAAAAGTTTATTTAAAGTAGCAAAGACAACACATTCAAAAATTTAAATTTGAAATATTAAAATTATGAAGGTTCTATAAAATAGGATCGTGTTTATAATTTTGAATGTCTCAAATTAAAATCATATAATTAAAGGGAATTTGTTAAAGTTTTCATTTTCATTCATCTATAAACAATACATAATACATAAAAGATACTACTACCATTTGAAAATATGATTTTAAACCAATATAAGTTGTGATGCAGTGGTGGGACTGCTCTATCCTTAATCAGAGGTTTCGAGTTCGAGCTCTGTGTATGGAGAAAATTCTGCTGGTAGCACCACCCCCGAATGGGCCATGCAGAGCGCCACCCGAATTTAGTCGGGACTCCAATGCGGACACCGAACCGTGTGGAAAATAAAAAAAAATGATTTTAATAAAAATAAATAATACAAATTGTGGGAAATTGCTTTGAGATGGCTTGGAGACCAAGTTCTACATGGATTTCATAACTAAAAAAAAAAAGTCAGATTCAAATTTAATTTTTTTCCAGGCCACCTAACTTTAGCCTTTATTTATTAAATTAAAATAAGACTTTTTATTCACTTTTGGTCAGATACTGCTAATGACTCATAATGATCTGTATGAAATTTCTTCATCATTTCTCATAAACCTAAAAACTTACAATGTGAGAATGTTTTTATTGGTTACTCCTATTATTTTAATCAATAGAATTTATTGCATGAATTAATTATACCAAAATTATTAGATCATTAAATACAATTTATAGCTTAATACCATCAGACCAATTCAAAAATTATATAAGAAAATTTGGTTTGGAAAGATCAAATAAATCATGTGATAATAGATGATATTAAATGGATCTTTGATTACTGCCGTGGGATAGTTGAGATTCTTTCCTCGCTTAATTAGATGTCTCGAATATCAAAGACAAGGCTATAATATCGGTATAGGTTCAGACGAATCTAATAACTTTTGCTTAATTAGAATATATATATATATGGAAATTCTTTATATTTCATCTTTTTCATTTTACTTGACTCATATATCAAAAATAGATGTTTTATTTTACTTGTCCATTTTACAAATCAAAAGAGTTATGAAACGAAGGGATTATATGGTTGACAAATTTACCTCTAATTAAAGTTTTCTTAAGGCGTGTGTCAAGTCAACATGAGTCAAGTAATATGAAACGAAGGGATTATATTTTAATTACGAACTGAGCAATCAAAATAAGTTATGAATTTTTGTAGCATATTCAAAACTCAAAAAAATAATAATCTTAGTTTCATCTTTGGCAAGTATGAGCCTTGTGATTGAAGAATATTTCGATTAGAAGTGTTTCTTAATGGACCTACTATAACGTAAATCTAAATAATTGAATCAGTAGATATCGAATATCAAATGACAAAACTTGCCCTTCTAAACCTATTGACTTATGCAAAAATGACTTCATAGTGTGTATTTATTGAAACATTCCATTCCATTTTATTTTATTTTTTTCAATATAGAAACAAAGTACTTGTACTCACAGAGATAAGAAGTGACTTTTCAAATAATATTATTATTTTTATTTTCCTTTTTTTCCCCTCACATGTATATACATACTCTTGATGGCCCATGATATTTATATGAAATTTCTTCACCATTTCCCCACATAGAATCTACAAAATTAGAAATATACTAGTGTAATTAACTTATGCAATATTAGAAATTAATTTTTTTAAAAACGAAATAGATCAGTTGATTAACTATTTTTTTTTTATTTTGTTGGTGTGGGTTTGTTTCCACACCTTACAATGACTTCTCCATTTCCCCTACAGCTTACACCTTATTCAAAAAGAGGGACACTTTCCACGAGTAAATCCTTAGTAAAAATTGATTTTTTAAAAATATTTTTTGCATTAGAATTGGACCGTGGAAAAAAAAAAATCGATTCTTGAAAGTTTTTCGTGATTTCCCCGTTATAATAGTTAGATATAAGTTCTTGTGAATTTTTCTTTAAAATTATAGGAAAACATAACAAATTTTTCATGAAGCTGGAACTAATTTGATTACGATTGAAGAGATCTTATTCATTCTACGATAATTATTTTTTTATTTTGGGTCATGGCCGAATATATTGAATTTCTTCATCCTTACATAGAGGTTTTGAGTTATACTCTTGAGAATAAACACAATCATGGACCGGTAAAGAGCATTTTTCCTTTTTAGTAAGCCTTATGCAAGACAATTTCAAATTAATTAAAAAATTTAAACTGATATTGAATATCAAGTGATATTTTTTTAAAAAAATATTTGTAAAAGGAGGTTTGTGTCCCTTTCTCATTTTTAATACTTTTGGATGCAACAATGTCTCCATCAAATTCTGCATATTTGATATTCCCATGTGAGTAAGCAGCCATGTTATTTTATCTCTACTCAATGATAGTTACTTTTAGAGGTTCTTCATTTCTTCTTTATAACTCTTTCATCCCTCTTTATTCCTTTTTTTTGGGGGGCGGGTGGGGTGGGGTGGGGGAGGGGTTATTACGAGTTGTAAAAATATCACGAAGAAATATAACGAGATGGATGAAATATCGTTAATTAAATATTTTGTATTTAAACTTTGGAAATGTAGAAATTCATGACAAGGAAAGATTACCTTTTTAAATCCTATGCAATGTTAATTTGAATGTGTCAGATTAGTGAATTTCACATAGTGACTAGTTATATAAAATGAAAATGTAAATTAGTAAAATTAATTTACTTGAAAATGACATTAAATAATATAATCATTCACTCATGTGTCAATGATATCAGATGCCGCTTAAACTGATAAAATATTGACAAACAAATGAATCAAAAGTGCATAGTTCCATTAATTAAATGTTTAATGTCCTTAATCCAATACCATATAGACTAAAATCATAATTTATCAATAATTAAGAGATTAAAAGTGCCAGGAACCCAATATATACAATGGAGTTTTAAATAACTTCACTACTTTTATGGTAGATATTATTTCTTTTGATAAATTGTGGTATATGAGCCAACTTGTATATATACATTTCGATTAATTTTATGAGGTATATGTTACTGGTCATCATCATAGATATCGGATAATTTTATTCATTGATTTTAATTTATTTTTTATGATAAATATTTCCTTTAAGTGTATTCTTGTTTTTATCTTATAAAAAATAATTCCACATAGTCTATCAAATATATTTATGAAAAATCTTATAAACAAATTAAACTTACTAGAAAAAATGAAAAAAAAAATAAAATAAAAATATTCCTCATATGTCACCATTATCTTGAAGAAATATTGACTTGTTGATGATAAAGTGAATCATAAGGTTTCAAACACGTAATTACAAAAGTTTGATTTAGTTTTAATATATATATATAATTGGATGCACGTTATAATATAAAAATGGCGTATTGAAATTCCAAGAAGATAACGTGTTACTATATGAAAACTTATATTATAATTTTTTAAAAATATTTCTTTTAATACATTGATTAGTTCAAGTTAATGAGTTGTCTTATTGCGGAATGAACATGAAAATTTTATTACATTTTCTTGTAAATTCACAAGAACTCATATCTAATTATTAGTGCGATATTCATGAAAAAAGAAATCTCAAAATCCATGGAAATTTTTCTAAGAAAAATTTCAAAATACATGGAAAATTTTCTTCCACTATTTATTTTCAGTATGAAATTTGTAAAATAAAATTAGAATTTTCTACAAATTTATTAGTCGAAAAGGTCCCTTTTTTTTTTACAAGGAGTGGTGGGATGGGAAACTTGCATCTTATTAATAAAATAAAAATTAAAATAATTAACCAACTGACTTGCTAAAATTTTCATAAAAAAGATCTAATTTCTAATATTGCACAAGTTATTTACTCTAATATATTTCTCATTTAAGTCATTTTGTAGATTCTATCTGGAAATTATGAAGAAATTTCATACAAACATTATGGGCCATCAACAGTATTTACATGTGAGAAAAAAAAAGAAGTCAAAAAAGTGGTCGTAAAAGGAAAAATATGTAAGTATATATTGTAACATACGATCAGGGCGGAGCTAAAATATATCTTACAAGTTTGATTGAACTTAGTAACTTTAATTTAAATTAGTATATGTTTTAAAATATTCATTCAATATATACAAAATATTAATTTAGAAGTCAATAACTTAAAAGAAATTAAAATCCTCTAATTCATAAGCTTCAAAATTTTGCTCCGTTTTTTTTTTAACGAATCTTTTTTATAACCAGAGGTGGAGCTAGGTGGGGGTTCGTGGATTCGGACGAACCCAATAACTTTTCCGTAGACCCTGTATTTGTACTAAAAATTAAATAAATATATATGTATATTAACTTTTGAACCCTTAACAAAATTGATTGACAGTTCAATAGTAAGGAAGAGACCGTGGAAATGTTTTTCACGCTATAGTTGTAGCTCCGAAACCCCCTCTCTTTTTTAAAAAGAAAATTTAGAACCCTCAAACTTTTAATCTTGGCTCCGCCCCTGTTTATAACAACATTAATAATATAGCAATCAAGTTTTTTTTGTTTTTTTGTATCAATGTCGTTATAAAAATTGACATTATTATAAAGAAATTTGACGATATATATTTTGAATTTTAAAAAAAAAAAATTAGGATTTTTTTTCAAGAAATATTGATGAAATCTAAATGAAACTTGATTTACAAGCCATTACAAGTCAATTAATCAACTTTTTCTTTTTCTTTTTCTCTTTTTAGTCATAAAAAAAGTGATTTTTTTTTTAATTTTTCCAACGTATTGTGTGAACGTCACATAATTGGAAAATAAAAACACAAATCTTAATTTAGCTTAAAAAATATTTTAAGTATAGATTAAAGTAGTAATTAAGCTAAATGTTTAAGTATAGATTAAAGTAGTAATAGAATCTTCTAGTAATTGTTTGATATCAAGGGAAGGTACTAAAAAAAAAGAAATATAAAAGGGCACAGATCGTATAAGTCAATTTCAATTTTAGCGTTTGAATGTATTAAAAGACGATATGTAGCAATCAAAGTCAGGTTAAATCCAATTCTGTAATGATCCGATTATACATGGTCTTGAGTCACATCTGATAAGGTTATTCCTATCTATTGAATACCCAGAGTAATGAAGCAAGTCTTGCTTAGCTTCAGAGTGATAAATTTGGAGATAAAGTTTATCAATCTACAAATCCGATAATTCTTTCCAACAACGATTCATTTAGAAGCAAATATTAATATCATATGTGAATCCAATATAAAAATATGTTAAATGCAATATTAAGACAAATTTTAGATATACTTATTAACCTAAAAATTTAAAGTAAAAATATTAAGTTATAATGCTTATAATATATTCATAAAATCAAAGGAAAAAATAACTCTCTAATTTCCTGTATACGACCGATTGGAAAACCCCAAAGCACCGAGTAGGAAAATGTAGAGTTTTTATTTATATTTATATATAAATATGAAGGACAAATATTCCAATTTTGAAGAATATTTAAAAAATAAGACTATTTCACGGTACAAATGAAATTCATCTTCCACAATTGTTGATGGTTAGAAAATTTATTATTATTTTAAAATAATAATTAAAAAATCTTGTATTGAAAAGATGTCATGGTGAGAAAGCGTGAGAGTTGATGATGATCGATTTAAGAAGAGTTACATGTAAATTGAAAAAGAATTGGGGAGAGATGATTAGATATGCTATGCCACATCTTCAACTTATCGAGAATATGATCCTAGATACGCGAAAACAAAGGTTACAAATTAGGATAAAAAGTTAATAGATAGTTGAACGTTGTCTTACTTTCTCATAAGATATGTTTGGTGGCCATTTGGACTCAAGGCATCACATCTGCTTCTCCTTTCATATCAATAATATTAGTATTATTCTCATAGTAATTTCTTATTTTTCGATTTCCATCACTACCTAGTGTTGCTTATGCTTCATAATTATACTATTCTGCGTTGTTGTTCCTTCTACACAAATTATATTTTCTTCTTTCAAACTGCTTTGAAAGAACTTTTCATAAATTGAGCCTCTCTACCTCCTTAAGATAACAATAAGATTCACGTACTGACGTACACACTATCCTCATCAGTCCCATCTATAAAATTACACTGAGTAGATGATTAAAAATATACTTCTAATGCACATATATATTAACAAAATATTTAGAAAATTAAATGAAGAATATTTCATGGTACAAAACCATATAGATGGATGGATATCCAAAGTCCAAAAAATTATAAAAAAATTACAATACCAAGGGTACTAATGTAAATTCACACTCCACAATTATTGATGGTTAAATAAATAATTTTTTTAATTTTTACAAAAATTACTTGAATTATATACAACCTATATACATACATACATATATCAATACAAATCATTTTTTTTATTATTAATAAAAATAAATAAAATTAAAATACAGCCGAAATTTACCTCTTCTTTCTCTACAAGGACTCTTTTTTTTTTTTTTTTCTTTTATAAATCTTGTTGAAGAACATCAACTTCTCTACTTCCATTGCTTAAACACTTCCTTCTTATTGAAGGATTCTTCTTTTTCTATAAAAAATTTTACCCACAAACAATTTTTTGAGCCAGAACTTGTCTAGAAGAACAAGAAAACACAGACCCAAGCAACCAGATAACCCCTTTAAAGAATTATTATTATTGTTAAAAGGAAAAAATATTTGGGTTTTGTGTTAAACTTGTTCTTACTCAATCTATTTGTTGGTTTCTGTAGTTTAATTTTCTTAAAAATTGCTTTTTTTTTCGTATTCTGTACAGTTTTTTTTGTTTTTTGTTTTTTTGGTTGTGTTTGGGTTGAAGAATCGTAGATTTCATCTGGGTTTTCTGAGAATTTTGAGTTTGTTGAGGTGGGGTTTTTGAAAAGGTGGGTTTTATCTGTGATTGTGTTTGAAATCTGGACGTTGGTGAAGAATTGGTTAGTGGGTCGTTGAGATTTTGGAGTTTCGCTGCTGAATTCATTTGTGGGTCTGCTGAAAATTGTGTGTTTGTTGGAAGATATTTGAAAAATTGGGGTCTTGTTTGGGAGGTTTTAGTAGATTTGAGAAGGATATAAGAATTTGATTATGTTGAGGAGATCCCTTTTGGGTTTACCCGGTTTCAAGTAATTTGTGATTCATAAAGTGGTTTAGATTGGGGTTATGGCATTTTGACACCGGGTTTGGGAGATTTGCTGGGTAAATTCTTGAGGATTTGGGAACTTTCTTCTGGTTGTTTGGTTGAGTTTTTGAGGGATACAATGAGTTCAAATGTTTCATCTGGTGTGGTACAAGTAGGGAAGCTTTTGGTTCTTATTGCTGAGAATGGGCAATCATATGAACTGAATTGTGATGAATATACTGTTGTTGATGCTGTCCAGCAATACCTAGAGTCTGTTGCTGGGATTCCTGTTGGTGATCAGCTTCTTTTGTGCTTAGATGTGAAACTTGAATTGCATTGTCCCCTTTCTACTTACAAGCTTCCATCGGATGACCGGGAAGTTATCTTGTTTAATAAAGCTAGAATGAGAAGCAATGCGCCACCTCCATTACCCGAGCAAGTTGAGATGATTGATATTCTTGATCCTACATTACCATTGTCCTCTCATGACCCCCACCCTTTGGATGATGCTACAGACCCTGCCTTAAAAGCCTTGCCTTCTTATGAGAGACAATTCAGGTTCCACTTCCAACGCGGTCATGCCATTTACAGCCGTTCCCAAATGAGAATTGACATTTGTGAGAGGCTTTCAAGAGAGCAGAAAGTGCAAGAGAGGGCGTTAGGGATTGCTAGGGGCAACCTGGATCACTTCTATGTGATGATACTTCAAAATTACAATGACTTTTTGAAGTGTTACTCCCAGCAATATCGTAGCCATACTAACTTGCTGAATAATTTTGGAAGGGATATAGAGAAGTTGAGGGCTTGCAAACTTCATGCTGCTTTGCAGACTGCTAACCGCAAGTGTTTGCTGGATTTCGTGAAAGAAGAGAACTTGCGGAAGTTGGCAGATGATTGTAATAGTTCCCACAGGCAGTTTGAGAATAAAGTGTCTGAATTTAAGCTCGAGTTTGGAGAGCTAGAGCACAATGCCAAGCATTTATTTTCTACAAAAGTTTCACATCTTATAAGGGAAGTTGAACTAGCTATCAGAGACCATCAGAAGTATGTCAGTGAGCAGAAAAGCATAATGCAGGCTTTGAGGTTTGTTCTCTACCTCTTCCTCTCTTGTTGCTCTTGCTGTGCCTCCTCTTGTCCCTCGCTCACCCTCAGCACGTGTATCCATGAATCTTAATAATTTGCATGTGTTGCGTAACTTCCAATATATCTATGTGCTGCCTGTCTGCTGTGCAAATTTACTGATTTAGAGGCTTTGCTAGGGACAGTTTTCTGTTTGGTACATGTAGGTTATGGTGATGAATTATACTTGTAGAAAAGGAAGTTCTGGTAATGAATTTAAAGTCGTTTTTGCTATAAAAAATGTTATTGATACTTCTTTGGCACTTGTTTTAATGTGTAAAACAAGTGATACTTCCTTGGCCTTTTGACACCCTTGCAAGTCTTTTGGGTTAACAGCATCTCAGTAACTTAATTACTTTTAGTTCAATACATTTACCTCTGTAGTAATAAACTAACTTCTTTAGTAACAACAATCTAGTAGGCAAGGAAGGATTTTGTCATAATCTGTTCCAACTAGTAAGGACTTCCATTCCTGTGTTCATCAGTGTTGCAATAGCAGCATGGGGCTTCATCCGGATTTAGATTAGTAATATCTGTCTATGCTAGTTACTTGAGGATGTCATATTGCTTATGCTGATAGCTCAAATGAGATGAAACTGAAGTCACATGTGAAGAAAAGGGTTGCAAGCTGATTTGGAAGTTCTTGAGCACTCTCATTCGTTGTTCTTTTGTCTTGTTTGAGTTCCAAGTTTGACCTTTCTATAAATGAGGTCTCAGATTTTTAGTACATTTTACCATCCTCATTTTAAGCTGACGCATTAGTCTGATCATTAGTTTTGACGAAGGAATTTTTTCCAGTGGGTGGTCCACACGTTTCAGAGATGAAGGTAGTTGATATCTGACAACTCCTTATACAATTTGTTAAAATACATCTGTAGTTCATATGTTTTTCTTTCTGGGTTGTCTATATCCAGTAATATGGAACATGTAAGAAGGTGTTCAGGATATTTACAAAGATTTTGTCATTTTTAACCATGAAGTCTAAAAGATTGTAGGATGGCCATTGAAATAATTGGTTTAAGTACATCCGTGTCTTTACCTGGATATAGTCAATATCTTTTTCCTTGGATAAGAAAGACTACAAAATCCGCTTTTAATGTGCTGTTTATCTGCCTTTTAATGATTGAAATTCTGTTAACATTATATGCAGCAAGGATGTGAATATGGTCAAAAAGCTTGTGGATGACTGTTTGACCAATCAGTTATCATCTTCCCTCCGTCCACATGATGCTGTTTCAGCTTTGGGACCAATGTATGAATGCCATGAGAAAAGTTACCTTCCTAAGATGCAGGCTTGTGATGGTGAAATCTCCAATTTGGTTGAGTTCTGCAAGGATAAAAAGAATGAAATGAACATTCTTGTTCATAATTACATGCAAAAGGTAGCATATATCCAGTACACCATCAAAGATATACGATGCAAATTTGCTGTTTTCCAGGAAGCTTTGAGGCGTCAAAGTGATTTATTCGAGCACTTAAAAGTGGTCCGAGGGATTGGTCCTGCATACAGGGCATGCCTTGCCGAAGTGGTAAGAAGAAAAGCTGCAATGAAACTATATATGGGAATGGCTGGGCAATTAGCTGAACGGCTTGCAACCAGGAGGGAGGCAGAAGTTCGTAGAAGAGAGGAGTTTCTGAGGATAAATAGTACATACATTCCCCGGGATATTTTGGCTTCCATGGGACTGTATGATACCCCTAACCACTGTGATGTCAATATAACTCCTTTTGACACTAAATTGCTCGACGTTGATATCTCAGAAATAGATCGCTATGCTCCTGAGTATCTATTGGGACTCTCTTCCAGAAGTGAAAAGCATGGGACCTTAAAGAGTCCACTTTCCATGTCTAATGATGGTTCTCAGTTACCGGAAGCTGAGATTACCGACTTCACTGAGAAATTTGATTGTGAGGAATTACTTCAGGGCTCAGAGATTCTGGATATTGCTGGAACTAGCAAAATGGAAGTGGAGAATGCAAAATTGAGGGCTGAACTTGCTTCTAAAATAGCCTTTATGTGTTCCACCTGTCCTGAATTTGATTATGAATCACTTGATGACAGTAAAATTGATAGTTTATTAAAAGAAGCCAGAGAGAAAACCTCTGAGGCTCTACATCATAAAGAAGAGTATGAAAAACACCTCCATTCTATGCTTAAGGCGAAGCAAATTCAGTGTGAATCTTATGAAAAACGGATTCAGGAGTTGGAACAGAGGTTGTCTGATCATTACTCGCAAGGGCACACACATTCTGCTGATGAGGGTGTATCTAACTTAACTGTTTCAGCTGTGAAGAATGATGACAGCAAATCAGATGTGTCAGGTGTTGGAGATGCTCACATGCCTTGTATGCCTGCTGAAGTCATGGATGAGGTTTCTTGTGCCTCTAGTTCATCAAATATAAAACCTGGCTCTAAACAAATCAAGGAACAAGAAGGCTTAGATGACAATATGACAGATTCCTCTGGTATGATTAATCCTCAGTTGGATTCATCTATGCTAGATCCACACCGTGATGAAGAGCATGAGAACCTTCCCGCAAAAGACAAGAAAGATACCACATTGGTTGGTGGAGATATGGCACTTGCGACAAGTTCCATGGCTGTGAGCATATCCCAGGCTCAGACTGACATACCTTCTGAAGTAACTGCTGAACAAGGTTTGGATGCTAAAGCTAGAGAGGATCTTCTCCTGGAGTTGCAAGGTGACCTGGCTGATAAATCAAAGCAACTGGATGAAAGTGAAAGCAAGGTGAAATCCTTAACAGAGGAGATAGCCAAGCGGGTGAAGGAGTTGGAGATCAGAGGGAAGCTTCTTGATGAATCTCAGGTTTTCTTTAGTTTCCCGAACTTTTAAATTTCTGGTAACTGCTTGGAATTATCATAATCTCTGGAGAATTACAATATTCCTGAAAGTATGATCTTCATGTTGACTCGTACAGAGTTATAGCCTCCATAGTTTGTCTTCCATATAATTTGTATTTTCTGGGTTATAACTTTCTCTAAGAGCAGTTGGTAGGAGGATCAAAGTAACTGACGTGTCTTCTTGTGCAAGAATAGATGCCCTTCTACCTCCCAAAGCTTGGACACATATGAAGAAATCACTTAATGTTGCGTCCATTAGGATTTGAACGAGACCTCATGGTTATGGATAATTTACGGATGTATTTACATAATTAGTGCCAAGGAATTAGGTTATCTATCTAAATTGGTGCTCCGGGGGGAAACATTTACGCATGGATGCTAAATGGATGTCTGTATGATTTGTGGGTTTGTCTCAATATGTGGTAGGCCGACCCATATCTTTTATTTGTTGGTGCTTATTGAAGTAAGTTGACTGCAGGGTCTCTCTATGAATGGTTGAATTAACATAAAATTGGAAACTCTCTCCATGAAGGAGTGGAGAATTGAACATAGTTGGAGAGCAAGTTTCTGCCACTACTGTGTTCGTTTTTTACTGTGTTTGGGGGTTGCCTTTCTTATTTTCTTCTGATAACTGTCGAACAAAATAAGAAAAGCTAGATGGCTCTTGAGGAATGAGGAGATGCCTTAAAGACCAACCTAGAAAGAAAGAGAATTATTGAGAACGGGAGAAGCATTATGTACTTGTGCACAGTTTGCACTTAAAACTCTTAAGAACTTGGGAAAGTTTGAAACTCTATGAAACATGTGAAAGAAATAAATAATAGTAACAATGAGCATGAAATGGTGGAAGTTACGAAGGAAAAAACCCGGAAGAAAAGAAGCCAATAGGAGGTATTCTTGGAAAAATAAAATAAAAAATATATATATATAGTAATAATGAGGAAAGAGACAAGTAAAGATTACTTAATTTTGTGCATATTTTTAAACATAAATAAGGAAAGAAATTCAAAAATTTGTGGAAAAAAAGATAAATAGAGATTCTGATATAAGGCGCCACATCACCATTTCCATTCCCAACCTTATATATATATAGACACATAGAAGATTAGCCTGTCTGGTATGATCAGCTGTATCACTGCAATTGTTATCTCAGGATAAGCTAATTTATTTAATGACTTTTTCTTAATCTTTTTCCATTGTTGAATTGCAGATGAACTGTGCTCATTTAGAAAATTGCCTTCATGAAGCAAGAGAGGAAGCTCAAACACATCTGTGTGCAGCTGATAGAAGAGCCTCTGAGTATAGCGCTTTGCGTGCTTCTGCAGTCAAAATGCGTGGCCTCTTTGAAAGATTGAGAGTATGTGTTTTGTCCGGTGGTGTGGTTAGTTTGGCCGAGTCCTTGCGTGCATTATCTCAATCTTTATCCAAGTAAGCTCTTGCCATAATATCTTTACCCTACTTGACGCGACATTTTGTGATGCATGACAGGAACTTACTTATTTGTAAATACCTTCTAATTGTTGATGTTGATACATGTTTTAGATGCAAGATCCATTGGAAAATAACAATAGGTGTGAACATGGCTCAAGTGCAGAGTTCACAGAATAACCCCATTTTAGTTCATTAATCAATTGTGCTCTGCTAATTCATTATCTGAATAATTGATTCAACTCTCCTTGTCCAACCAAAAATGATAAACAAGTACATAGATGAAGGTTAAAAAACCCAATTCATCAATTGAGTTCCGAGACTAATGCAGTAAATCATTGTAAACTTTACTCGCTAGATTTTTCTTATATTTCCTTCATGGAGTATGTGTATAGCACACTAATTATATTAATCCTATCAACTTTGTAATCTTATAATATGCTGGTGCAAAGTGGCTGAGGTACTTTGTTGCAAACATATCTCTTTGGTAAGGTAAATAATTTTTATTAGTAATGAGAAAAATCCCTCAAACAAACAAATGTATTCCCCAGTGGAGTCTGCGGAAATGAGAAGAATCCCTCATAGAAGTAATATACCAAAAAATAATGAATCTACAACAGAATATAATTTTCTAAGAACGACATCCAATCTTCTATAAAACTATAGAACCTCATGAATGTACAAAAAAAGAAACTAGGAATGAGAAGGTTGTTCCTCAAAAGTATAGTCATTCTCTATTGTCTATTCCCTCAAAGGCTCCTATTTCTTTCCTTTCACCCCATCACAATGAGTGCTGGTGAGGTAACATCCTGTGCTCTTCAACTTCATTTCCTCCTCCTAAGTTTTCAACCTGTGCTGTGCCTGACATTACCTATTGCATCCTGAACCATCTTAAAGTCTCACACCACAGATGGGTGCAGGACAATGTAGGAGGAGGTGATTACATCTTCACCTCAACACTTGCACATGAAGCACCAAAAATCTAGTTTCCTTTTTTTATGCTCTGTCAAAATTTTCCCGTTGCTTCTTCAATTTCCAAGTGAAATTCATGTTCCAATGCAATTTCAGCTTCCAAATATTCGTTTTCAACTTCAATTTTAAATACTATTTTTTCAACTTCATCCAAATATTGAGCACTGTATCTGCTACTTTTTTCATACTAGTAGTGCTAGTGTTATTCATGTAGTTTATTGTTCTATTTTTGTTTCTATTTGTTGTTTCTTTAGCTGATGTTACTGTTCCTTTCTTTCCAAATGCATTGTAATGCTTTCTTTAGTATATGTCATGGCTTCTTCACTTCTTTGCTTTCTTTATTCAAAATGCTTTCTTTTTCTTTGTTTGAGCTGAGGGTCTATTGGAAACAACCTCTTTACCTCCACGAGGTAGGGGTAAGGTCTGCGTGCACACTACCCTCCCAAACTCCACTTGTGGGATAAAACGATACGGAGTACTCAATTTTTTGCCATTTTCTAGAACTACTAATTTCAAAAATCTTGCTCTAATATGATGGTGAGAGTTAGAGAACTGACATGCTTGTATTTGCCAAGAACAGAACAGTGGAGCTAGAATGTGAATACAACATCAACACATACCCAGTGTAAACCTACATGTGGGGTCTGGGTAGGGTAGTGTATGTAGACTCCCCCCCCCCCCCACCCTAAAATGAGGGAACATCTCTAGGGAACAGTTGCTGATATTGTGACATTTCTCATCTTCTGCCCCCTAAAAAGAGAGAACTAAACATAACTAGGGAACACTTGCTGATGTTATGACATGTTAGTTTCTTCAAGTTCATTTATCTCTTGGATTAGTAAAAGATACAGTATTAGGACAATGATAATCATTTATTAGTGAAGTGAAGTGAAGTCTGTTGGTTTGCTGGTGGATTGGAATAAAAATCAATGGTTATATTATGCGTTCTTTTCACTAACACTGGCTGATGAAGTTAAATTGATTTGTTTTTAGTTCAATAAATGAAAAAGAGGAGGATGGCTCAGCTGAATTTAGGGAATGCATCCGGGTACTTGCTGATAAAGTTGGTACATTATCAAGGCATCGAGCAGAGCTGGCTGATAAATGTTCCAAATTTGATGCTGCGAATAAGCAGGTATCAAAGGAGTTGGAAGAAAAGAAAGATTTGGTTAACACCCTCTACAAAAAGCATCAACATGAGAAGCAGGTAAACGATATAGCTTCTTGTATTCTGTTTATATACATGTGCCCTTGCTAAAGCGATTTGTTTCCACTGTGGTTTGTCTATGTTTGAGATCTTCAGTTACATTAACACCTGAATTACGTTAAGTTAAAGCAAATGTTTTGGAAATGCTATGGATCTCTTTTTTATTTTCACAATTATAAATTACCTTTCTTCTTCAATCTTTTTTTTTTTTGGGGTTAAAATCTTCTTCAGACTTACTGTTGAGGTTCTCCCTTTGGATTGGTTATTGTTTTGGTAAGTGTTCCCTCTTTGGGCGTAGTAATATCGCTGTTTTGGGAGTGACCTAAAGTTTCTTTGTTTTTGCTACTTATACTTTCCTAATTGTTCATCAGGCAAACAAAGAGAGGATATCGTTTGGGCGTTTAGAAGTCCATGAGATTGCAGCATTTGTTCTCAACTCCACTGGAAACTATGAAGCTATCAATCGAAACTGCCCTCATTACTACCTCTCTGCAGAATCTGTTGCTCTGTTTACTGACCATCTTCCAAATCGTCCAAGCTATATTGTAGGGCTGGTTGTGCATATTGAGCGACAAACTGTGAGGTCGACACCCTCAACATCAGTTCGAGCTGACCATGATAGAGATCGTTTAGATATACTGACTTCTGACACAGGAACCAGTCGTTTGTCCTTGAATTCAGGATCAACTACGAACCCGTATGGTCTTCCTGTTGGCTGTGAATACTTCGTCGTGACAGTAGCCATGTTACCTGATACCACCATTCATTCACCACCTCCTTCCTGATCTCATGAATGGAAATGAAAGAAATGAGGGAAGAAATCAAAATTGTACAGAATGATTTATATAGTTTTTTAATTATCACTCTTTTTCTTTAGAGGGATTCTTTGCTTGATTTCCTATTGTACAGCTGATGGTGAAAATCAATCAGACTTCTTCTTCTTCCTGTGTATATAATGCCTTTTTTCTTATAGACTTGTAAAATTCTGTGAATATTCATCCTTCTTTTATTAGTTTCTTGATCAAACGTTTGATGATAGCTCATGCTTGTCTTGATTTTTTTTTTCTTTTTAATGCATTATGTGTTCGAAATTTATTGATCCGCGTTGTGCAGATACGCGATGTGTAGAGCCTAGTTAATTAAGGGGAAGCGCTTCCTGCCAAGAGTTTCTCTATTCCATTATACTCTGTGGTGGTTGATTTTTTTTTTTTTGGGTGTCGATGCCTGATATTGTTTTGGGATTTAACTAATTTGAATTTGCATCAAGAAGTAGTATTTTGAGGGTAAAGTGCCTACTATCGAGTTGATTCTACTTCTAATTTGAGATTAGAACTAGAGACTTTGGTTAAGGATCGATGCATTTTAACTATGATCGTTTTATTTTACAAATTTATGAGTAATTAGACAATTGTTGACTAAATAACAACGTTAATATAATATAATTTCACATCAATAATTAGTAATAACACGTGATCTCATAGAACAACAAAAATAACTAACGGCCACATGTGTTATATTTCAGTTATATACGCACTAAATTAATATATGTGAGATCATGAAATATTATTTAATTGATAAATTAATATTTATTAATTTAAAGAGTCTTTTGTGATTCAATAAAGGTTAATTTTGATTACATCAAAATCATTGTATCTTATGAATTTATGTATCGTATATATAGAATTCACTTAAAAAATAAATTTATTATACAAAAGTACAATGAATACATCATAATCATTGTAAATAAATTCATTATACATAATGTACAATGTGTGTATGATTCATTGTAATATATTATTTTGTTAAATAATTCATTGTAAAAATAAATTCATTATACATAAGTTTATTGTTTCTTAATAATCAGATATTATTCATTGTATCTTTATTAAAAACATTCAATGTATGGCGAAGACAAAATAAACTATATAACCAAAATAAGAAATTTCTTGAAACCATATCCAAAAATGACTTCTCATTTAAAATGTGTCACAAAATCAATAATGACAGATCAAATACGTAAAACATTATACATGAATACAAGATAAACCATTCGACATGCACTTAAAAAGATTTACAGTCATGACAACACCGTTACTTTTGAATGTAATAAAAAAAGTAAAAGATGAGTTTCAACTAGATTTAAAATTTAACAAAAAACAAAACAGAATAAAATCATATTTCACTATATTATCTTAGATATATTTATACTTTTAAAGAATTATATTAATTGATAATATTAATAGGATCAAATATTTATAAAAACTTTTTTTACGTAAATACCCCCTAAAAATAGGCAAAGTGGAGCCCACAACCAAAACCTTTAAAAGGAAAATTTATCATTGTTTTCCCCCAAATATAAACATTTAGTTTCTTTCCTTGAATGATTTGGACTCTTCTATTTTTGTTCTTTTCAATCTACCGCCTCTTCAAAATTTTCATATTTAATCTCATATTAGGGTCTCTTGTAGTTACTATCTTCACTCCCTTTTAACAGTTTGCAAAAAGGTGCATTCTTTTTTTCTATTTTTGAATTTTTTTAGATAATCAAGAACTGATTTTTCTGTTGATTTTGGTATAATTCTGTTGTGGGGTTTAGTTTTTATGGGTGTTTGTTGAGTTTTGAGTTCTGGGTATTTGAGTTTTTGATTTTCTGTGGTGATCATATGATTCTTTATGAAGAAAAAGATTCTACTTTGAATATTTTGGTATGGTTCTGTTATGGGTTTTTTTAATGGTAATTTGTTGATTATTGTGATGTGATGTTTAGTAATTTTTTTAAATGATGATGCTTTGTGTTATGGGTTTTTCTTCTTTTTTTTTTGTGGGAATTTGTCAAGTATTGTGTTCTGTGAAATTTTTTTTCTACTGGACTCTAGAACTGATTATGCTGTTGATTTTTGGTGTTATTCTTTATATGGGGTTTTCTTTTTGTGGGAATTTTGTCTAGTATTGACTTCAGAATGCTTTGTCATGTTATCTTTAGTATTTTGTTTTGTGGAGGCTTCTTCATTTATGGTATTTCTTTTTCCAAGCTACTTTATCATGTTTTTTCTTTAGTCGAGGGTTTATTGGAAACGACCTCTCCACCTCCCAAGGTAGGGGTAAGGTTTGTGTATGCACTAAACTGAGAATAGGATTAATTGGTGATATAGTTAAGTTCAATTCTCGTAGGTTTTTATAGTGATCGTTCAGTTATTTCTGTCAGTTTTAGATGTAATAAACTAGGAAAAGGAAGGTTAAATACTCATCATATACACTTACTATAGTTACATGATTTAGCAAGGTGAAAATGTATGTTAGTTAACTATTGTTTAGTGCTAAAAACCTATTTACAAACATATGTCATGCATCTATTAGAACACAGTGCGTGTAATTTTTTGGTTGGATATACTTAATATAGAAATAGGTCCTATACAAATTTGTACATGCTGTAATGCTGACCCTTTTGTTTAGTTGTGGTAGTTTTGGATTTAATGATTGGTAACTGTATTAATAGAGGGAAAAACTTACCATCTTTTATGGACAATTATGAGCAATCGAATTTATCTAGCAATGAATAATATGCATGTGTTGTAGATGCTATCATGGTTTTACATGTCAGCAAGATGTGACCGGTTGTTGTGGTTATTGCAGTAGCAAGAAACAAGTCTGTTGTGGATTCATCTTTCCCATACACTACTTGGCGGGCTGGTGTTGCTTAGGTGATTTGCAGCTTACGTTAGCTGCTTTGTTGAACAAAGCACTTTCAGGATCATCTGACTATCAAATATGGTTGGCAGCCCTTTAGGTTGGGAATGTAAAACGGATGGCTCTATCCGTAGTGAAGTTGTGGAAAAGCAGTTAGAAGGCCCACTTTTGACTCCAGTGTCATCTGTTGGGAGATATCCTGTTTTATCTAGCAAGAAGGATGCCCAGATTCTTAAGAAGAATTCATCACATGCTTTAAACACAAAAGTTTTGAGTGGAAAAGAATCTGAAAGTATATGTAAGTTGAGGATCCGCGCTGAGACGAGGAATAAAAGTTCATTTTCCTCTCACACAATTAGCTCTTCCAGAAAAATTAGGACCAAAAAGGAAAAAGGTAAGAGTAAATTTCCTTTCCTTTCTGATTTCTAACATTGATTGCTAGTCAATGTTCATGTCTGGTGCTAAGGGTTTATATAATTACCTTTTACGATCAGCGTGAATAATACTTCTTTCCTTCATTTTAGAGAAGCCATATACTTTTGTTTCAACTATTGCTTCAGGAGATTTCTAACATTGATTGCTACTGACTGGTCATTCAGTTCAAGTCCAGCAAATCAAGAGGATTTCAGCTCCACCTCCGGTTCCTGGCCGCGCTTTGGCAGGAAAGACAAGGCTTCCGACCTTCATCAGGCAGTCTAAATCATCCACAAGTACCGAGGAGCCTTCTAGAATTAGCGAGACATACGTAGGATATGAAGAGCCCATCCATCATATTGCTTGGGAAGGTATGTCCAAGATTTTCTCTACTCATCTTGTAAATGCTATACAGTTTGTTAAGAGATATTTAGGGACCAAAAAAGCTACTCATTGTTAGATATCCTAAACTCCATCATACTATAGATGATGTAGCATGTTGATGTGCACACCAAGCACAACGATTTCAATGGCATGATCCTTGTGCTATGCCCGTCTAAGGATAACATTTAACGGCAAAAGGCAGTGTCACCAGCATATGCATTGCAGCATGTTTATAGGTGCAAGTTTGTGTTCTCTGCTTTAGTGGAATAGCTGACCAATAGTTTGTAAATTGCAGGTTCGGATGAAAATTTTCATTCATCGAGAGTCACTTGCCCAATATGCGAAAATGATCTGTGTGACATGCCTGATGAATATGCAGATGCATATGCATACGCGGACGATGTTGAGCCTTCCGTTCTCCCAAGTGTTGCTATTTTGTCATGTGGGCACGCTTTTCACGCCGTATGCTTGGAGGGCATTACCCCTGAAGAGAACTCTAGTGATCCTCCTTGCTTTTTTTGTCTCAGTTTCATGTCTTGAGCCTCAATCAATTTGTTGAGGGCATTCTTGGAGCAGCTTGAAGTGATTTTACTAGGTGTACAGATCTCTTTATAGTTCAACTTCAACTGCTCCTTTTGTTCACATTTTTATGTTTTTTTGTCAATTTAGCAATACAAGTTTACTGAGACTAAGTTTTCAATATTATTTGTGATGGACCAAGTCTAGTTTCAGTATTCTGTGTATTGTTCATACCAGTCAAGTTTCATGCTAATCAGAGTACGTCGATCGTTTTTCAAAATATTCATGTGCTAATACACATGGAAAGCTTCGATAATCATTAATACACATTTCTGGACCCTAAAATGGTAAAATAAGAGATGTCAGTTATGAATAAGCAATAGTATTGCTTGCCAAAAAGTTTGTGATGGATTGAGCTCACACAAAGTCTGTCAGATTATTCCTGAAAATTCATGGACTAATACACAAGAAAACTTGAGATAATCCTAAATTGCTATTTCGTAGCACAAAAACTCTAAAAATAAGAGGTCCGTCATTTGAAAACAATGTGTTTGATTTAATAGGTCATCGTCAATGGACACACAAAATTTGACCTCAAATGAAGTCGGTCACATGTATTATGAAAATTCATGGGCTTTATATACATGAAAAATCGAGTCCGGAGCCTAAAGGGCAAAAAAAATTGTCAAAAATTCCAAAAGGGCACATCACTTTTAATTCTAGCCAAAAGGACAAAATCGCTGCGCCAGCAGCGATTTTCCTCCGACAAAAAGACGAAATAGCAGCGATTTCGTCTAATTTTTATTTTTTATTTTTTTAAATTAAAAATCGCTGCCACAGCAGCGATTTTGTAAAAAAAAATAAAAAAAATATTTTTAATTAAAAATCGCTGCCGCAGCAGCGATTTTGTAAAAAAAAAATAAAAAATTATTTTTTATTAAAAATCGCTACCACAGCAGCGATTTTGTAAAAAAAAATAAAATTTTTTAATTAAAAATCGCATTTTGTAATTTTTTTTAATTAAAGATCGCTACTTTTTCTTTAAAAAAACTAAAACGGCACATCAAAAAAAAATTAACCAAAAGGGCTTCTGACAAAACAAAAATAAAAATCGCTGCATATTTTCTCAAAAAAAAATAACTTGTTTTCTTCAAAATCGCTGCTATAGCAGCGAATTTGGTTAAGAATTTTAAAAAAAAGTTTTTTTTTTTTAAATTTAATATTCTTTTATTATTATTTATGATATATAATTCAATTTTCCTCATGCTTCAACAATTTTATTGAGTATACTGTCGTCTTGTTTATCATTTTTATATTATTAATAAGTAATAATAGACATGAAAATAATAGTACTCGGCATGAAAAACGTTGCCCCTGCAGCGATGTGTAAGGAAAAAAAAAATTCTGACTTAAAATCGCTGCCACAACAATTTTTTTATTTTTTTTTTTACAATGGCAGCGATTTTTAATAATAATAATAAAAACAAAATTTAACAAAATTGCTGCTGTGGCAGCGATTTTTAATATTTTTTTTTTTTTTTTACAAAATCGCTGCTGTGGCAGCGATTTTTAATTAAAAAAAATAAAATTTTTTTTTTAGACGAAATCGCTGCTATTTCGTCATTTTGTCAGAGGAAAATCGCTGCCAACGCAGTGATTTTGCCCTTTTGGCTAGAATAAAAAGTGATGTGCCCTTTTGGAATTTTTGACAATTTTTTTTGCCCTTTAGGCTCCGGACTCATGAAAAATCTTGGTAATCCCGAATTCCTATTTTGTAACACATAAACTCCAAAAGGTGATGTAAGCCTTTCAAAATCAACGAATTACTTAATAGGTCGTCACAAATTGATCAACAATACCTGAGCTCAAATGGACTTGATCACACATATTTCAGAAAATTATTTGACTAGTACACACGAAAATTGAGATAATCTAGAATTTCTATTTCGTGACACATAAACTCCAAAATAAACGACGTTTGCCTTTTGAAAATCATGAGTGTCATTTAATAAGTTTTCGTCAATAGATCCATAAAATTTAAGTTCAAGCAAAGTCGGTGACACATATTCTGAAAAAATTCATGGACTAATCAATGCACACAAAAACCCTAGATAATCCTGAATTTCTAATCTTGAAACATAAATTCTTAAAAAACAGTGTATGTCTTTCGAAACAATAATTATCATTTAATATATTGTTTCTAGTGGACCCACAAAATTTGAGCTTAAACGAAGTTGGTCATACATATTTTGAAAATTCATGGACTTACACACACAAAAACTATGATAAATTATGTGAATTCATTCATCGTGACTCATAAACTTAAAAAAAGTGGTATACACCTTTCGAAAATAATGTGTGTATCATTTAATAGGTCTTCTTCGCCAATGAACACGCAAAATTTGACCACAAACCAAGTCGGTCACATATATTATGAAAATTCATGGGGTTAATATACACGGAAAACCTTGATAATCCTGAATTTCTATTTTGTAACATATAAACTCCAAAAAAAAGTGATTTAACCCTTTCAAAATCAATGAATTACGACCATCTCCAATCCTACTCTATTTTATTCTCCATTCTCTATATTTGGAGAGTAAAATAGAGAATGTCCTCTCCAACCACTCTCCATTTCACTCTTTATTCTCCATATATAGAGAGTTGAATAGTAGTTCTCCAAATTTGGAGAACTACTATTCACACTTTTTGTTTCACTTTTTCATTATTTTATTATTATTTGTAATTAACATATTATTTTTCATATAAGGCTATGAATTAAATCTCTAATATTTGTAATTCTTTTTAAATGTAATATAATATTTTTTTTTTAAAATATATTATTTAATATATACTATTTTCATTCCGAATTAATAATATTTCTATTTTACCCTCTACTCTCCAATTATAGAGAGTTGAATAGTAGTTCTCCAAATTTGGAGAACTACTATTCATACTCTCTATTCACTTTTTGAATATTATATTATTATTTCTTCTATTTTGTAATTAACATATTATTTTTCATATAATTCTATTAATTAAATCTCTATTATTCGCGATTCCTTTTAAATGTAATATAACATTTTAAAAAATAATTTATTTTATATATACTACTTTCATCTCGAATTAACAATATTATAAATATTTTTTTTAAAAAAATTTCGCCACTTTGTGATACAATTTGATGTTATTATTAATTTTCACCATGAAGAATGCACAAAATTTAAATGATAAGATAAAAAAATTAATTTAAAAATATAATACAAAAGATAATAATTTAAATACAAGATAACAATACAATAGTATGCATAACATAATAATTTTAATAATCACAATAATAATTTAGTAATCCGGTAGGTCGTTCTAGATTTAACGATATTCAAAAAAGGAATTAGTGTATGATTTTGGGAAGTTGTGGTTGTGGTTGTGATTGCGGTTGTGCATGTTGATTTCTTTTTGCAATAATTGATAGTTGTTCTTTAGAAATTTAGAATAAAATAAATTTAATATAAAATAAAAAAATTCAAAAAATCAAAATTTTATATTACATGAAATTATATACAATGCTTGTTTGGCAAAAAGAAAGAAAAGATTATATTATGAAATAAGAAAACAAAAATGAAATAGAAATAATAATATAATATTAAGGAGAGAGAAAAAGATTATTTTTTAAAGAGTAAAATAGAGAATTGGGTTGAAGTTAGTTGTCTGAAAAAATAGAAAACTCTATATTTGAAGAGTAAAATAGAGTGTAGGGTTGGAGATGCCCTTAATAGGTCGTCACAAATAGATCAACAAAATTTGAGCTCAAATTGACTCGACCACACATATTTCAGAAAATTAATTGACTAATATACATGAAAATTAAGATAATCTAGAATTTCTATTTCATGACACATAAACTCCAAAATAAACGACGTTTGCCTTTTGAAAATAATGAGTGTCATTTAATAAGTTCTCGCCAATGGATCCATAAAATTTAAGTTCAAGCAAAGTCAGTGACACATATTCTGAATAATTCATGGACTAATCAATGCACACAAAAACCCTAGATAATCCTGAATTTCTAATCTTGAAACATAAATTCTTAAAAAAACATCGTATGCCTTTCGAAAACAATAATTATCATTTAATATATCGTTACCAATAGACCCAAAAAAGTTGAGCTTAAATGAAGTCCGTCACACATATTTTAAAAATTCATAGAGTTATACACACGAAAACTGTGATAATTGTGAATTCATGCATCGTAACTCATAAACTTCAAAAAAGTGGTATATACCTAATGTGTGTATCATTTAATAGGTCATTAACAATGGACCAAAAAAATTTGAGCTTTAGCAGAGCCGACCACACATAATTTCTACTAATACACATGAAAAATTAAGCTAATCCTGAACTCCTACTTTGCAACTCATAAATTAAAAAAAGGCGACAACCTTTTGAAGATAATGTGTATCATTTAATAGTTTGTCACCAATGGACCCAATTTGAGCTCAACTGAAGTCATTCACACATATTCCGAAAATTCATGAACTTAATTAGATGGAAATTTAAGATAATCCTAAATTTCTATTTCGTGAAACATAAACTCCATAAACAACGACGCATGTCTTTCAAAAATAATGTGTATCATTTTAATAGGTTGTCATCAATGAATTCATAAAATTTGAACTTAAACAAAGTCAGTCGTACGTATTACTAATAATTCATGAATTTATACACACGAAAAATTCAAATTATCGTGAATTTCTATTTCGTGACACAAACTCCTAAAAGATTGACTTACACCATTAAAAAATAATGAGTATTATTTAATGGGTTGTCACCATTGGACCCACAAAATTTGAGTACATATAGGTTCGGTCATACATATTCCAAAAAGTACATGAACTAATACACACAAAAAATTAAAATAATCGTAAATTTCTATTTCCTGACATATAAACTCCACATTTCGTAATTAATATGTATCATTTAATAGGTTTTTATCAATGGACCCCACAAATTTGAGCTCAAATGGAGTCACACATAATTCGGAAAGTTCATGGACTAACACACATGAAATGTTGAGATAATCTGAAACTCCTATCTCGTAACACATTAACTTCAAAAAAGTGACTTTCGCCTTTCGAAAATAATGAGAATCATTTAATAGGTCATTCTCAAAGAGCCCACAAAATTTAAGCTCAAACGAATTTAACACACATGAAAATTGAGATAATCGTGGGCTCCTATTTTGTGATAGATAAATACCAAAAAGAAACATCCATCTTTCGAAAACAATGAGCACCATTTAAAAGGTAGAAACCAAAGGACCAATAAAAATCAGCTCAAACGGCGTCGTCACATATTCTAGAAAATTTATGGACTAATAACACAAAAAAAATGAGATAATTCTGAATTCCTATTTCATGATACATAAACTCCAAAATAGGTTGTCGATACGTACGTCTTTTAAAAACAATGAGTATCATTTAATAGGTCGTCACTAAAGGCCCATAAAATTTTAGCTCAAATGATGGCAGTCACACATATTTCAAAAAATTCATAGACTAATATACACAAAAAATTGAGATAATCATAATTTTTTACTTCAGGAACATAAACTCCAAAAATAATAATAATATACACCTTTCAAAAACAATAAGTATCATTTAATATGTCATCGTCAATGGGCCTACAAAATTTGACCTCAAATGAAACTGGTTATACATATTTCAAAAAATCATGGACTAATATACACATGAAAAATTGAGATAATCTTGAACTCATGTTTCAGGACAAATAAAATCCAAAAAAAAAGTAGTGTTTGCCTATCGAAAATAATAAATCTCATTTAATCGGTTGTCACCAATGGACCAACTAAATTTGAGCTCAACAGACGTAATTCAAAAAAATCATGAACTAATACACACGAAAAACTGAGATAATTTTAAATCTATTCTATTACATCTTAACTTACAAAAAAAGAAAAAGTGACGCCCTCCTTTAGAAAATAATGAGTATCATTTAATAGATCGTCGTCAATGATCCCACAAAATTTGAGCTCAAACGAAATTGATCACACATATTATAGACAAATCATGGACTAATACAAATGAAAATTCTAGATTATCCTAATTTTTTGTTGTGTGATACATAATACAAAAAAGTGACGAACAAATACATTGACTATTATTTTATTAGTTGTCACCTATAGACCCAAAAAATTTAATCACAAAATGAATCGGTCACACATATTCCAAAAATTTCATGGTCTAATATACATTAAAAAAATGAGATAATCCTTAATACTTATTCAACACATAAACTCCAAAAAGAAAGTGTTGCTTGCATTTTGAAAATAATGAGTATCATTTAATTGGTAGCCATCAATGACCCACAAAACTTAAGTTCAAAAGAAGTTGATCACACATCTTTTGAAAAAATCATGGACTAATACATAAGAAAATCGTAGGTGATCTGAATTTCAATTTCGTGATACATAAACTATAAAAAGTGGTATACACCTCCCAAAAATAACAAGTATTATTTAATAGGTCATCATCAATGGACTCATAAAATTTGAGTTCAAACAAAATCGATCACACATATTTTGAATAAATCATAGACTACACACAAAAAACCTAGATAATCATGAATTCTTGTTTTTTGAAATATAAATTCTATAAAAGTGATGTATGTTTTTCAAAAATAATGAATTATCATTTAATATGGGCTAAAGTACTCATTACCCCCTGAACTTGAAGCTTTTTATTCGGTGTACACCTAAACTAAATTTTGTTTTAATTACCCCCCGAACTTGTTTATTCCTCCGTCGCGTACACCTTTATTGTCCACCTGGCGTAGAAATTGACAACACACTCTACTAGGCGCGTGAGGAAGTGATTTTTTGCCACATCATAAAGCTACAACGGTAAAAAAAAACCGTAAAATCTCCATTTTTCTTTAATATTTGACATATTTTAAACGTAAAATAGGGGAAAATGTAAATGAAAAGTAAAGGAAACAAAAATTAACACACACTTAGTAAGAATTTCAGACAAATTTGAAATTTAATCGATCAACTTCACGTCTAGAAAAACCCAAATCCAGAAGGAGTTTTGGGAAATCAGCCCTTATTCAAAAATAACTTTTAAACAATGAATTTTAAATTTAAGAATTTATTTTTTGTAATATTAATTTATCTAGGTGACTATTATTTATCCAGGTGGAAATCCACATCATCACTTTTGGCAGTTGTCGCTCGCGTGTAGTCACAATAGGAGCAGGTGGACGAAAAAGGTGTACGTGATGGAGGAATAAACAAGTTCGGGGGTAATTAAAACGGAATATAATTTAGGTGTACACCGAATAAAAAGCTTCATGTTCAGGGGGGTAATGAATACTTTTGCCTTTAATATGTCATCACCAATAGATCCATAAAATTTGAGTTCAAACAGAGTCGATCACATATATTCCAAAACAAATTATGAACTAATACACACAAAAAATCGAAATAATACAAAAATTCTAATTTCCTAACCTCCCCCCCAAAAAAAAAAAAAAGCATCGATCACACATATTTCGAAACATACATGAACAAACACACGCCAAACAAAATTCATCAAATTGTGTTATAACAATAAATTTGTGTTTCATCGCGAAAATGACTTGTCTAATTAGTATGATGGAAATAAACATAGTTAGATTATATGAACCAAACTATGCATCACTAAATTTATTTGTTACGTTAAAATACTTATTATCAGTTTCGACACTAATGTTCAAACATAGAATAGTGTATCTACAAAATCAAGTTCAACACTCAAAAAAATATATTTAAACACTTGATACTCATCAATTACTTTTAATCGACTAATCCAAGGTGTTGTAAATCTAATCAATCTCAAAGTAAAGAAATCAAATTCAATTAATTAAAACTTTTAGGAACAATAATCCCAATGAGAACTTAACCTTGAATTGGGACAATGACATTGATTTATATTAATTGACCTAACCCCTGTACAAACAATATAATGTTATTCTCTTCAGCCAGAGGTGAAAAACATTAATCTTACTACTACATAGTTCTACAGACAGAAATTTCACCAATTATCAAAGAATCTTCAAATCCCAGTTTTTCTCCATGTATAACGTCCTCCGAATCCCGAGGTGTGCTTGCATCAGGACCACAACAAATAGGCAAAACCCAAATGGTTTCCTGGGGACTATAGCCTAGAACTTCAGTACATTCTCAAGAAAAGAACGGCTACCTGGTTTGGTTTTCATCATCTTCAACAATGTTGAATAGGAACTTTGGAAGGGATGCAATACGAGGAAGATGAAGGAGCAAGTCGCCAAAGGAGTCTATCCTTGGAATACTTGGTGTCAGTTTACCACCAACAAAATCCTTGGCGTTCTCTTCGTTATTTCTCTCGTTCTCACATGCAGAAGAGCTACAAGCATCGGTAGATTGAACAGGTTTTTGCAGATGATTTTCTCCATTTAAATGGGGATCGTGAGACACAATAGGATCCTGCAAGAGGCAGCACAGAGAGTTTACTTTCTTCATGAGAGATTTCTCGTCTGAAGCTGGTGTACATTGAGTGTCGCTCAGCCACATCTGAGCAATGTCCTCCAGCATGCCTTTGCATTCTAAGGCCTCATCAGACTGCAAACTTCCAGAATTAATCTGTTGTGAAATGCAGATTTCAATGTGGCTAACAAGATCAGTCATAGACATTGATGGCCGGAGTCCTGGCACCTTCAATTGCTCCAAGTTTTGCATCCTGTTAGAATCATACCCTATGCAGTTTGCATTGTCCTCAACAGCATGTGTATCCATCACTGAAGATCAAAAGAAAAGAATCGGTGACAACTTTGGCTTTCATCATACAGAAGTAATCTACTACTGGATGTTAAGTGTAAATACAAACTCGGTATCAAAAAACTTGGTATTTGAACATCATCAACTTCAACAGATGTGGAAAGGGCATAACATGAAATGCTAGCCATCTTATTTCATTTATTATCTAAATTCTAAACCTATGTTTAGCAAAAGATATGAAACTTTGGATCAATCCAGACCGAGAAACTACAAATTGTAGGGAAGTGCCAACATCAACAAATTGGAAAAGGCGCATGGATTGTCCCCTATCTTATTTTATTTGATAGTCTAATTACTGAAGTCTGAACTATATGATCAATCCTGACCCAGACACTGCAAATTGTGGAATGACAAAGAAGTTTTAAACATAACCATACAATTCATGAACTTAAAGATGAAAGTGGAATCTCACCAAAGATATCAAAACCCAATATTCAATCAGAAGGATAAATTAATATCCATGTTTAAAGACAACAGATTATCTTGCTCATCTCTCACCTCAGGAGCAGAAATTAGACAAATATAAACAGAGGAAAAGAAGATGGCACAAATAGTCCACGAAGAAAACTACATAGCGAGGAGTTGAGAAAAAAGGGGCTGAAGATGGAAATGGAATGATGGCACTAAACATGGTAGGGGTGGAGGAAAAGAGTTATGAAAGCCCAAGCGCACAACTAATTATCGAATGTATGCATGTAAAATAGCCAGTATAAAGAACATATCTACCAGATTAAGAGGCAATTGTAGATGTGTATTGCACAAAGCTTAAATTATAGTAACGACACTTCAAGCATGATTCTAACAAATGCAGCACACAACCACTAATATAAAATCCCTTTTTGTTAGCCTTAGCATTCATTTCCCACACTTTTTCTCGATTGCTGTACATTTTCCACAGAATGATGCCTATCAAGGTTGTAGAGCTTAGAATAGACAATCTACGCACGGAATATTAAGAGCAGACAGGAAGAACTACTTACCTGAGCTTGGAGAAGGGGCATCTCTAGACAAATGTTCAGGGGCTGTACCAAGGAGATCAGGTTGTTCAAAAGACACTGAAGATGACTGCGCCGCAGCAGGTGATGCTGCATCTTGGATGCTTGATAGTGGGGAACCCTTACCAGAACCGACTGGATCTAAGCCATGGTCGTTCAATTCGTCAAGATTTCCAAACACAGTAGCTTTTGTATCAAAATATGGAGATTCCAAGGCCAATTCAGGCTGTTTGCTCAGAGAATTGAGCCGCACATCACATTGGATCAATTTTTCATAATGTTTATTCAAGACACCGAGTGGACACTGTAGAAAGTGTTGCCTATACAGATCAAAAGAGTTATTATTCACCAACAGCATTAGAAGCTAAACTACTGAACTATGGAATACATAAGGTGATTCAGTTATTCAATATTTGGTGCATTTTTAAGGTGGGAATCACACCCCATTGCTGATCTGGTTCCTCGATATATTGGTAAACATTCAAGTGCTTAGGAGCCAAAATTCATAAGTTGATGACCCCTAACTTATTGCTTTTCAGCTTATAAGCACTTTCAATTAGACCAAGTATTTTACTATCTAATACCTAATACTCAAAATTTTCTTCTAAGAATTTTAACTCACAACTCCCTCTTCGTTCAATTGATACTTTTTTAGTTTAAATTTTTTGTAAATAATGTTAAGGACATACTCCGTCCATCCGTTCATCCCAATTTATGTGATGCTGTTTGTCTGGGTATAAAGTTACAACAATAGAAGACTATTGAAATTTGTGGTCTAAAATAAGTCATAGATATTAGTCTCACTCTAAATCATCTCATAGAGGGTAAGATGGGTGTTCTAAAGTGAACTTGTTACTAAATAGAGAAAAATTCATTTTAAACTAACTAAAAAGGAAATGGAGACATAAATTTGGGAGTTAGGGAGTATTTGCCATTTTAACCCAAAAAATATTATATTACACTTCTTTTACCAAATATATCAACGACTAATTATCAGTTTCAACACTTCAACTCAAACACGTAACTGCTTATTTACAAAATCAGTTTCAACACCGAAAAAGTGATTTTCAACACTTAAGGTTATTGGATACTTTAAATCAGCTAATCCAAATGAGCTCTTAGTCTAGTTATCACTCCATAATGCCTAATGTTATTTAAATTTTGTTGTTCCTTCTCCCATAATAGAAGGAGACTTGTTTAATCTTGGAGAAACTTTCACATTTTTTTTTAATGAAGTAGTATGTTTCATTTTTTTTTTTTGATAAAGTGAAGTATGTTTCTTTAAAAAGCATCAAGGAGATGCAAAGTTATCAAGGTGCATAGTTACAACTAACAGAACAATAAAAAGGAGTATTTCGCATTGTTGAATAGTTTCTCTGATTATTGGAAAAACAAGAGGAAAACAGAGCAGTGTGTTCTTTATTTATGAAGAAATACAAGTATAGCTTGAGTTAGGAAGAATTTTTTGAATATAAGAACTTGTTGGATTTGCATAGTCCAAATGCAATCAGTTTGGTGTCTTTTTGGACTATGAGCCACACTTACACCGATAAAATACGACACACAAAATAATTGATGAAGTACATCAAATTGTAAGTCAGCGATTTCACTAATCACATTTTGTGTTAGTAAGATAGGATATTTCAAAAAATTAGTCATTGGACAAATGTCAAAAGAATGTTAGCTTGTGAATTTATCTCAAAAAAAATGTTAGCTTGCGGATTAGTCATTGGAAACTTGTCTTGATTTTGACAAATATCCTCAACTTTTGTCGAAAATGTCGCAAATGTAATGTTTTGGGGATCAGTCATTAGTCATAGGATACTTGTCACATCCTCGATGACCACAATCTCTACACCTACAAATACCCTATCATGTACTCGCCATTTCAGTGCCAGAAGTTAAGTCTAATAATCACTCCGTCACACCAACTCTCTTCCATAACTTGTTGAGTTTGTTATTTAAAGTTTATCGTTCCTGCTCCTCTAGTAGAAAAAGGCTTGTTTAATCCTGGAAAATTCACACGGTTGAAATAGTTTCTCAAGACAATGCATTGCACAATATTTTTTTCAAATCCTAGTGGAGACAAAAACACCAAGTGATTTCTTCACATTTGTCTAAACCCTTGTAGAAGGGAGGTAGAACTATTAATCAAGGTGCGCGGATGCGCACAAGCTAGCCCGCAGACCACAATTATAAAAAAGTGCAGTGCACAACTCAAGCCATACTTATATTTACTCATATATAAATAACATTAATTGTCCTATTTTCCCCTTGTATTACTCCATCACACCTACTATTTTTCATAACTTGCTCATTTTATTATACCTGCACCTTCTGATAGAGGGAGTTGTTTCATCCTTGGGAAACTTTTTTTTTTTCCTTGGATAAATAATCTTGAAGGTGGTTAGTACACATGTACCCAGCATGTGAATAAAACAACATTTATTTAGGGACTAAATAAGTATCCTACAGTCGAGATAATACAAAATATCATTGGTCGTTTCTTAACAGAAGTAAAGATTATTTACCTGTTCAAGCTAGCCTGTCCACCAGTGAAATCTGAAGTCGCTTGCCATAGAGTATGTTTTCTGGGTTGTGGATTTGTCTCCTTGAAGAAAAGGGGCTGACGAGCCAACTGAATCACAGAAAACCATAAACTACAAACTGAAGATAACACTACAATTTCTTACAAAACAAAAGAAGAACTATAGTGCCAGTAAAACTAGAGTACCAGTATAATTGTTCTTTCAAACATTTACGATGTTTCAAACTCACAGGATGAAGTATTTTTGCTTTGGGAGGTCCTTTTATAGGACTTCATCAATAACTTTTTACGTAGGAAAAAGAAGTATTCAATATGGTGAGATTTGACCTTATACCTATCTGTTTGGTGCTGCTAATAAAAAAAAAATTATACTAAGGCACTTAAGAAATTAGTTTAGAGAGAGCCCCCAAAAGCATGGCCTAGTGGTCAATGAAGTGGGGAAGTCATGAGGTCCTTTCAAATCCCTGAGGAGACAAAAAACACTAGGTGATTGCTTCCCATATGCCCAAAGGTTTGGGGCAGAGTTGTCCAATAATTGTGCTGGTAGGAGTTAGTAGATTCCTGTAGATTTAGTCGAGGTGCACCCGAGCTGTCCCTGGACACCTCTGTCATTAAAAAAAATAGGTTGGAAACTTATGCCTTACCACAAGAGTCAAACTGCCTGGACCATCCTCTGGACAGCTCGCCTTCAGCCCCATGATATCTGACCATTGAATCTCAATTTTACTCTTGAGCCCACCTTCAAGAATTTCCCAAACAAGCTTATGCTTAGCAAAGTAACACTTTGCCACCAAATCACCTTCATATCTAGATGCATACTAAAACGAAATAGAAAAATTAGCCAAAAGAAAATTATTCACAGATAATCTACTAACAAGGCACAAAGTTCAAGGCAATTACTTCCCAAGACCCTATCCTTAGAAGTGATCCCGAAAAATTTGACGCCTTCAGCTTGTCAGTTGCTACTGAAGTGGAAGCACCCTTTGTTCCCGTATTGCTTACAGAAGTAGGGTTTTCAGGTGCAATGGAGGAACCACTGTTTTGTGACAGCCTCATCGTGATTAAATCTAACAAAGATGGACTCTTTCTCAATCTCAGACCTAAAGGACTTGGCTCATCAAGTGGATTGTATTCTGGGGGAGGAACTGGGAATTCATCATTTCCAGCATCCCACTGTTAAAAAAGCAGGAGATGAAGATAAGTAGCTGAAAATTGGAGTCCCTCAGTGACAAGTCAAACACAAACAAAAAACAAGAACAAAATAATAACCAGGAGACCATCTTAGCAAAGTCTGAAAACAAGCTTAAAAGATCATGGAATCTTGGATAACAACTTCATAAAAAAGATGAACACTCTTCTTTCAGCTGGTTATGCCCCCCCAAGGTCTGTAGCCCCATAGAGATAAATTCTGTTGCATTTACTATAAAGTAGCTAAGGTCTTATTCTCAATTCAAATACTAGACATCCTGCAAGAGTGGAGTATGGTCATTAATATGAGCTTTTTTTTTTTTTGATGACAAGGGAAACCCGCAGCCGCTACCCTTTGGGTGCGCACAAGGTAAAACCCCTGCTCCTATGCAATAGCTCGCAAATCACATAGGAGAGGTAACCCGCACTATGCAAGCCCGGTGCGACGAGCTCGACCCAAAAGGCAAACCCCTTGCTTTCGCTGGCAAAGGGGTTTCGAACTTGAGACCTCCAACATGGAAGTCCCAAGCACAAACCACTAGGCCACCCCGAAGGGTGGTCATCATATGAGCTTTCACCATCCAACAAGCAAGAACTTATGTATCTCAACAAGACATTAATAGCAGAACAGGTCCAGTAATCCAAATATGTCGGTGCCGATTTGACCACTTGCTTATTTCATTAACAGTTGCTTAACATATTGGATAATGGTGGAGACTCTTTCCCAAACCAAAAAGTCATTGATCAGGCATATTTAACAGTAAAGCATGAAATCATATTCTTCCCCATCTGAAACATAAAAACTCCAAAAAATAACGAGGGAATAATAGCTAAATTCTTAACCAAAAACCTATGAGCTACCCTCTAAAATCCATGCCTTCCAAAATTCAATCTCGAAGTCGCGTCTTTGCTGGAACTCAAATAAAGTACTCACTCCATTCACTTTTACTTGTCCACTATACTAAAAATATAATTTCACTTTTACTTGTCACTTCTAGTTAGCATATCAAGAGTGAAACATAGCATTAATTATTTATTTTCCAAATCATTTCCCAATACCTAAGACTACATATCAACTAATACGGGTATTATAGTAAAATATCCATATCAATCATTGTTTCTCCTAGTGCAAAGTCCAATCTAGACTAGTAAAATTGAATGGAGGGAGTACTTTCAAATTGCTCTTTTCCAAAAGAACTCCTTTTGACTTGGTGAAATATCAAAACATGATGGTCAATAGAAGAATCCCCTCTTTTTTCCTTTTCTTTTTGTCTGTGAGGTTCAGACAATGCATATAGCTAAGAAACGTGCAGCCACCACAAACAGTCACACAACTATCCTGTTCACTATTTCGTACAAGAATCCATCGCTAAAAGAATGTAAAAAGTTCATACTTATATGAACCAGCAATATCATATACCCAAAACCAAACAGACTCATTCTACATTCAACAGTTGAGCTTCAAATCAAATTACTACTAATGGACCCAAGGGCCTGGCCAAGTCATTGGGTTGAGATTTGACAACGACCAAGTCCCCCAGCAAAATTAAAAAAAAAAAACTAGGCTATTTCTTCCATCTGTCCTAACCTTACTGCAAGCTAACCCGAACACCACAGTTATCAATATAGAGAAAATCAAATTACTGCTAATTCGCCATGCAGTCTAAACAGATCAACCCAAAAACACCCAACAAATTTTATCAACTCTCATAACTTCACAAAAACAATCAGAACCATTTCCTCATCTAAAATCACTTTCCACATTTCCAAGTCAAAATAACAACAATACACAATAAAACCAAACACCAATAAACAACAACATACCCATTGTAATCCCACAAGTGTAATCCAGAGAGAATAGAGTCTACGCAGACCTTAACCAGGCTCAAAAACATCATTAAGCTAAACTACAAATACTTCCGATCCAGTAAAAAAAAAACCTGATTAAAGCTTGAAGAAGCAGAAGAAGATTTTGATCGTTTAGTGAGGGGACCATGTTCATCTTCAAGAGGATCCTCAACCTCAAATTTCACCGTAAACGACGCCATTCCCGACGACATCATCAACTCAACCATTAAAATCCCAAAAAATCCAAAATAAATCCCAAGAAAACCCAAAAAAAAAAGGATTTTGCTAGAAAATGAAATTGAGATTCAGAGAATTCGAATCGAGGCTAGGATTTTTTGGATTTGAATTTGTATTGAAAAATTGAAGAATCCAAAAACCCTAGGATTCAGAGAATTTGGGGATTTTTCTTTTTCTTAATGCGGCTATAAAAAATGGATAGTATAAAAATGGCGAAAATTTATACAAGCAAAGAAAGCGAAGTCCAATAATTGACTCACACCTGAGTAAATGACTAGTATGCCCTTTGGAACTTTTCGGATTTTACCGGTTAGCTAACTGTTTTTTTTTGGGTTTTTCACAAGTAGAGTTGGAAGATACTAGAGTGTCAATGTACGCAATTTATATGCTTACCTTTGAGAAGATAGAAAGATATTTTCTCAATAGATTTTTAGCCAAATAAATGATGAAAAAGAGTCGACAATAATAAGAAAATAAGTAGCGAAGCTAAACAATAAATCAATAATGATAATAGAAATCTAAAAAAAAGAAGAATAATAAAATAAAAAGATGTAACCTTGGTGGTTGACCACATTATATTTAATCGAAGAATTATATTGTTTAGTTAGGTTAAAATTTATGTTATATGTTGATTTGTTTTTCTTATTCCTTTACGTGTTTTTAACACTTTTAGTAAGAAATTTAGTTTATCACAGATGAATTCATAATTTTAAATATACAATACATTAAATATTAAGAATCTTCATATCTTCGATACCTGAGATGACATAAATAAGGATATCAAATGGGATAGAACATTTAATCAGATTAACCCAAAAATTTATATCGAGATTATTATCTTTATTCTAGTATTAAACGACAAAAATTAAAGTCATTCAAATAATGGACATTCTTGTAACTTCACCTTATATTAAATGAGCACGGGCCCAACAATGATCTGTTTATACAGATCGTTGATTGAACAGTTGTACGCCCTGCAGAAGTGATAACAACGTTAGAGATATCATTAAATTATATGTAAAGTCATTGCAGGATCCATCATCTTCCTTGCTCTCCATTGAATCTCTGAAATAGAAGAAGAGAAAGAATAGAGTAGACGATCAGATCTAAAATCATTCTCACATCTTAAAAGATGTTTGATAATCTACAAAGAGGAAAAACGACTATGCAAACAAAAAAAGACATTGTTGGCAAAGAAATTCAATTGACAAAGTAATCACTCCTAAAGGTTAACTAAAAATTATTCACGAATTCAACCATTCTAGCCTTATTTTCACATAAGCAACATCAAAACTATTTTAACTTTTTTCACATCTGAAATGAACTCGAAGCACGAATAATTAAGCACTGAAAATTAAATCTATGACAAAAGTAAGTTAAAAATGTTTCAATATATAATACAACAAAAATAAAGAGAACTCGTCTCCTAAATTAGGCCTACTAAATTCAAAGTTAAAGCACAACACTCCTCCGAAAAACAGGTCATTACTATACAACTACAAACAATTTTCATCAAGCAAACAACTGAATGATGACATTAGCATTCATCAATCAAGGATCAGACAGTACTTATCCAGAAATCATCTCAATACTTGTTAGAACTTAGCAATTGTATCAAAACATAGAAAAGATAGCAATTGATACACAGGAAATGTAGAAAGATTTAGCAAACTGATTATATAACAGCAACGATAGTTAGGATTTGTTTGATGCGGAACACATGCCTACACAGTCAAGACTACATAAGGAGAATGAGACATAAACGTAAAATTGTACAGGGACACAAATAGCAATGTAATTCTGATTTTTTAACAGACATCAAATTGAAGAGTCAAAACCTCTAGTAGTAAGTGGTTTTAAAAGAATATCTCTTCTGGCTTCAGAAGAAAAGCTCATCAGCACCCCTAAGCCACAACTCAGAAGAGCTCATGCTGCTTCCAGCATAGCACAAGCGACGTCTGTCTCTTCTGGACGTGAAACTAACAACACATTCAGCCTGGATTTCAATCATATTACTAAATGTAACAGGTGAAAATCTTGCAGAAGCAAAAAGGTTTTTCCATGGAGGAAAAATTGCAATCCTCAAGTCTAGAGATACTATAATATAATATAGGCACACTCATCGACAAATATTACTATTAGCTGCCAATTGCCATATAGTACTAACCTTTGAGAATTTCGCTCACAAACTCTTTTTGTATTCTCATTGAATTCTTCTTGATACAATCTTACACCTAAGAAATTGAGATAATTACACGTATTTACAAAAACAATTGAGCGCCAAATGTTCACAAGATTTATGAAAACTGAAAGGAAAATAGAACTAATTACGTTATAAGTGTCATTGAATCATAGCAACATATACAAAATAAAGATATTTTATATGATTCCACTTCATTTTTACAAACTTAAAGAGTTGGAAAATTAAATATATTTGCAATATATCTAGTGATGAACATCTGAGAATGAAAAAGTTGAACTTTCTCTAGTGAAAGATTAACCTGCAAATATCAAACACTTAGAACTCACTTAGGACTCAAAGCATATGATAACATATGCTACTGCCAATATTTTCTTCAATTGCTATCATCTTTCAGATAACTCTTTATTCACAAAGAGAATATGGGACTCCGACTTTCATAATTAGCAATTCAGCCTTTGAAGGGACAGTAACTATTAGATGAATGACTTTTAAATAATATTCACCTACCTGTCGAAAATGCTTGAGAACATATGTTTTTGATGACTTACATCAATGCCAGACCTTCTATAGAAAATCTCTGCACTTAATAGTCGTGTTCACTTCTTAAAACCTTAAACCCTTCTTCTATATATGTTGGCATCTTTTAAATATTTCTTCTAGGTCTTCAAGTGCACTCCGAGTCAGCAATAATAACATGCATGTAAAATCCTGTAAAAGAAATGGCCAAGTATATAAACATCAAACCTCAAAAGATGATTCACTAATAGAACAAATAAAAAAGCAACAAATTCAAGTAATAAGATATTCATAATCAAATTGATCAACTTTCAAAAGTGACCCAAAGTTTCATCAGAAAGAGAAAAATAAAGAAAGCATAATCAAACAAAACAAAGAGAAAAAATATCTCAGTGGAGGTAACTAATTAGGAAAAATATAAATTCAAAAGTAAGGAAAATGAAAGCCAATTTTATAACACACAAATAAAATCAAAATATTTACCTTGCTTAAACTCAAGCCTAAAGAAGAAAATGTATAAATAAAATTTTCAAAAGCAACAGCTAATTGACTGAAAATTGAAATTGATGCTTCACTTTTGATCTTTCCTCATTTAACTTCTAATTTTAGCAAACACTTTATTTCTCTAAAGAAAATACAATTGAGGATTATATATTTACGTCTTTAGGTCTTCAAAGAAAAAGTTGATCTATGCACTTTTTTGTTTTGATCAAACAGCAGTGCCTATCATAACAACTATGGTAAAAAAGCTCTTAATCTTAGCCATTATGATAGAATAACTGCAACATTCTAGATTTCATTTTCTTAACAACTCTTATAGGCCACTTGATGCAATGGTAAACATAATATTGCCTTTGTAAGAGGTCCTTTATAATATTGACGTTATTATATGAAATTCTTAAGCAGATTATGAATGCAATACATCTTGCAAGCAGAGGCGAATCCAAGATTTCAAGAAAACGGGTGCACCATTGCTTTAGAATTTCGTTTTTTTTTTTTTTGAAAAAACTAGTGTTATTAGTTACTAAAAAAATTGAAGTGAATTGTGGTTGGTTGAGATTGAACTCAGGACCTTGGTGTTAAAATCTGGCTGTCAAACCAGTGAACCATCCAGCAACTTTAAGAACGGGTTCACAAGTGTTTATTTAATATGTTCTTTAATAATTATACAAGTAATATATCGAGTTTAGTCAGATGACCACGGGTTCGGGTGACCCAATTTTTACACATAAATTTGCCACTGCTTGCAAGAAATAAAACATATCCTAAAATTCAGTAACTTAGGAACCAAGTAATAATGTTCTCAATCTCTTATTTGTTTTTGTGAAACTATGAAATGTCCTAAGTCTAGCGTTATTTCACCCTTGTTAAAAAAAATTATTTTGCAAGTGACTATTAAAGACATATATGCCTGTATAAATGTTTAAAAGTCTACATATATGTCAATCAATCTAAAGACACAAATAAACATCTTCAATCATGGTAAGTCCACCAATCTTTCTCTTCTTCGATTACTGATCTATGAAAACCTCAAGATAGTATTTTCATACAATTATTGCAGCCTGGTAAATGTACACGTGTCCTATTTCATCAGAGTTAAAAAAAGTAAGAATTTACTTTAAAATATTTCAAGTTAAAAAGCTTAAATGTGCCGTATTTCTGGTTCATAACTAGACAAATACAAACTAAGAAACATATATTCTAACCAATAACCAAGTTCAATATATAGTACAACCAACTACCTTTAATTGTCACGAAATCATGCTCTAACCCAGTCCTCAACTTTACATGATATTAGTCGCATTAGTTTCTAAGGTAGATTTAGTATTGTTTCAGACTTCGGAGTTAAGATCAACATCACAAAATATTCAGATGAAGAGGAAAATGTAAGGTTTGTTAAACCAAATCATAAAAGTAAGATAATATGATAATATGAATCAAGAGATAAATTACCACACCAAAGTTTCTTTATTAGACTTTGTAAGAATTAGAGAGTCAAGTGCATCTTCAGGTATAACACTTTCTTTTATCAAAACAATTGAAAATAAGACGACACATTGCTTTACCTGTAAATCCAACAACATGAGACGGTTAGAAACTTTCAAAATCAGCATTTTACTCTTTAATAATTGATGATGACCCTGTAAAATACATTTGTACCTACATGAAGTTATTGTTAAGAAGAAAACACGTGCACAACCGTTAAAGACAGTCAACAGGAGCTACACTAAACAATATATCAAAAGAGTCCTAACTAATAAACAATAGAGCAAGTCACATTTTACTTCACATCATACTTTCCTTGCAATTATTCAAAACAATATTTCTATTTGGCTCAACTATCACAATGAGTTTCTTCAATAAAATTTCTAAATATGACCATGACTTCACACCCTGCACCCATTCAAAAGAGCACCCAGTGTCAATTGAAATAATCCTTTAAAAAAAAAGTAGAGATACCTATAAATTTCATATTTTTCAAATGAAGAAATGCGGAAAGTGACAAAGAGAACCAATATCTTTCTATCATAAATACACATGCCCCATAAATATTCTATACCAATACTATCACATAGAAGTAAATAATGTACCTCTCAAATTCATAAATGAAAGATAAATATGCTGTAAAATAACATAAGTCAAAAGGCAAAAAAACAAATAAATACTCCCTCTATCCCTATTTGTCATTTCTTGATTTGTCAAAATGGATAAGTAAATAGGGACATCTAAAAAAAGAAATATGGACAAGTAAATAGGGACATATATTCTCTCCGTTTCACAAAGAATGACCTAGTTTGATTTGACACGGAGTTTAAGAAAATAAAAAAAGCTTTTGAATCTTGTAGTCCTAAATTAAAGTTATGTCAAATGTACAAAATTGACCTTTAATCTTGTGGGCTAAAATATGTCACGTGGAAAGCTGAAATTAAAATGTTACAAAAAAAAGAGGTCATTCTTTTTGAAACAGACTAAAAAAGAAATGAGGTCATTCTTTTTGAAATGGAGAGAGTAGTTATTTTTGACACAACAACAAAACTTGGTGTACATCAAATATCTCAAACAATAACTTGGTTGACAAATTATTTTAAGTTGTGTGAAGAATATAATCGAACACAAATAGTTTGTAGCAATCTAATGTTCAAATTCAGGGAAAAAAAGAAAACAAAGCACAAATCAAACAAAGAAAAAAACTTTATGAATGTAGAAGAACTAATAGACCCAACAAATAGTACAAATTTTAACAGCTATGTTCGTACATCCACTGTCATTTCTAAATAAGGGGAATAAATAAATAAATAAATATATATATATATATATATATATATATATATATATATATATATATACGTGACAGGTGGGCATAGAAAATTGGGGTCCACATTCTTGGTTGGTGGACCACACGTGTCACTACTTTACACGTTTTCAATTATTATTTTTTGTTAATTAGACAAAAAAGAATCAAATTTGTTATGTTAAATATATTTTCTATAACGACATCTCATTATAATAGCTAAAGAAAGTGAGAATAAATAATTTTATTATAAAGAAATTTGAGCATATTACTATTTAATATTGAGTAACTTTACTTTTGTTATTATTTGGGTCTAATTTTATTTCTTCTTTAAGGAAAAAAATATATTTGTTTTTTATTATTAATGAAATTGTAACATAAAATATGATGTATGTATAGAATTGAAATTGTTATGTTAATTGAGAAACATAATCATAGTTTCATATAAATTAAGAATACTTGTTAGGTTACGTTTTCCTCTCTTTTTAGCTTATGATAACTAGCCTTTTATGGAAAATATTTTAAGTTAGAGTCATAAAATGAAATATAATCTCATATTTATAGGCTTACATATCTTAATCTAGTAGGTCTTCTCATAACGGATTCATTGATCTCAAACACTAAACTATTATCGACTCATACCAATCACATAAAATGATATAGGTTCATCTGGAATTCACATAAATATATGTATATGTTTTGTCCATCAACTATTAACATTTAACATGTGTTTACTTAAATGTAATAATAAAATAATATATTATTTTTTTCAAAATTTCTTTTTATTTTTATGTCACTCTCCATTTGAGTAATGAATTGACAGTTGGTAGTGACTCCTTTTTGGCAATTGTGATATGTTTTACATTTAATTATTTTTCATTTTTGTAAAAAGAAAAAGTATGGACCCCAAAAAGAATTATATGCACTTTCAATTAATGGGGCATTATAATTAGATTCTCCTAACATTTTTAGACTTAAGTCATCAGCGATTCCTTAAAATTATTCGCATAATTCACTTAGACAGTTCAACTACGACTAGTATCTATTGAACACATAAATTGTTCAAAACATATACCTATTAATACAAAACACATATATGACAAAAAATGTGTTTTGCACTTCCCTGAAGCACATGAAAAGATTCAAAATAGTGTCTTTTTTGAATTTCTCTACACTTTTTTCTTCTTTTATTGACACTTGGCATTATAATTAACTTTAAAATATTTTTTCTTCTTTCATTTACACTTTTTCGAGAAAATGATCAAAATGGTCCTTAATGTATGACTTTGATTCCATTTGGTCCTTAATGTATGGACTTGATGGAAATGGTCCTTTATGTATCATAAATTGTGATCAATTTGGTCTTTAACCCTAAAATTAATATTTTATTTTATTTTGCCGTGAAATTATACGGAATATGTAAAAGATATGCTCGTTCAAGACTTTCCTTCCCCTGTTTCCAAAAATTCAAAAATGGCACATCAATTTTTTTTTAACCAAAAGGGCAAAATCGCTTCTGACGGAGCGATTTTCTTCTGACAAAATTGCCGTTGTTACTCCTTTAAAAAACATAAAAATCGTTGCCAGTCCAAAAAAAAATTTCTTTTTTCTTTAAAATCACTGTTGTGATTTTTTTTTTAACAACGCTGCTAAAAAATAGAAATAGCTGCTATAGTAGCCATTTTCTTAAAAAAGTTTTAATTTTTTTTTATTAAAAATTCCTGAGGCGAGGACTGCTTAAAAAATAATGGGAAATCGCTCCACGTGTAGCGATTTTAGTTAAAAAATTTTTAAAAATAATCGCTGCCATTAAAATTTTAGGGTTAAGGACCAAACTGATCACAATTTATGATACATAAAGGACCATTTCCATCAAGTCCATACATTAAGGACCATTTTGATCATTTTCTCCACTTTTTCTTCAAAAAAGAAAAGCACTCCACCCCCTACCTATCATCTTCTTCATAATTTAGTTAGCAAAACTTTCTTCATTTTAGCTCCAACATTGTTTTTCTTTCTTTTTCATAAAAAAAAAGAATATTATTTCTTCCAAATATGAAGATAAATGAAAATCAACTATGAAGATTCAGATTTGAAATAAGATATAAAAATAAGGAACAAATATGAAGAAGAAGAAAGAAGATAAATAATTTTTACGTATAAAAAAAGTTAGCCGATATTTGTTTATCACAATTTTCGAACAAAGATTTTTACTCAAATTCATATATAAACCCATTAAATTTATCAAAAATGATATTCAAAAATTTGAAAGAATTAATTTGTGAGCTATCAATTTCATTTTGTTATCGATGTAGAAATGAATAACCGCCGGCAAAATTTTCTTTCTTCTTCACTCTTAGTATGAAAATAATATATATATATATATATATATATATTTTATTTTATTTTTAAAAAAAGTTAATCTTCAAGTTATTTGAAAAGAATTACGTTTTGGGAAAAAGATGAAGATGAAAGGGGGTTGGGTAGAATAGGTTGACATTTTCATTTTTTTCTTTTTCTTTTAAAAAAAAATAAATATAAAATGTGTTTGAAATAATTTTAAACAAAATTATTTTTTTTATAATTTTTGGGGCCCAGTGCTACATGTTATTTTTTAATTAGCTATTTTGTCACATCATCGCAAGTGTATCACACACTCTTCATATTTTTTGCTGATTATCAAAAAAAGCCTAATAGAAACAATTTTGAATAGGTAAAAGTGTTCGAGAGGTACTTAAGCATTTATTAAATATGAAAAAATTTGATATATATGATACATGTGTAGTATACATGAAACCCACGCTCCAAATAATCCGGACTGGGGGCGGATAAAAAGTTCCATTCCATTTTAACCACCAGAACGCCTCTTCTGTTATCCTTGGTTTTGGTTCTTCTACTATGTGTTTCTGTGCCCTAGAAAACGACGACGATGACGACCACGACAGACGTCGAGATGAGTATTGATAAGCAGAAGAAGGACATTGAGATCCTTAGGAAGAAATTGATGGACTGGAGCTTTTTCCCTTATCTGTACCAACGTTTCAACAAGGAGGAGCCTATCAATTGGCGTAACCCTATGCTCATCGATTATATAGCTCGCCAATCGCTAAAATCTTTTTACAGGGCATGCAAGCGATTCGAAAGGTTTGAATAACTTGCCTTGTCATGCAATTTTATTTTCTAGGTTATAATATAATTGGGATTGAATGTTTCTCTGGTTGCCAAATTGTAGCTTCGACTTCTCAATTGAGCCAACGATAGTTGGTAAGGTGAAGCATTGCAGCTACTCCGATTTGGACGGGATTACTAATTTCAAGAATCCTGAAGTAATTCAAAAGACTATTTCAGGAAGACTGTTCCAGGGAACCATTGTTGAAGGATCTGAAAAACGATCGGTTATTGTAAAGACATGGGATTTTCACCTTCCTATGAGAGATGCTCTTCAATGTCTAACTACATTTTGTGTATGTATATTTGCTAGATAGTATTTTGATTTTTGTTGGTTCGTTAAATGATGTCAAATTAAGCTTCTTTCTTTTCTTGTAGGATGAGATCGAGTTATTCACCAATGAAAGAGTAAATATGCATCCAAATTTGGTGAAGTTGTATAGGTACTGTTGTGATACGAGGCTTGCACTTGTCTTTGATGAAGAATTCACTGGACTAGTTTTGTCGGATGTGCTTCTCTCTGGTACTTATATTACTATCTCGAGTATTATGTTGAATGATTATTCATCAGTGTGCACATTGCTTTTGTTTTTCTCTATCATTTGTAGATGACTTTGGGTGGGTTGAGCGGATGAAGGTCGCAACTCAACTTGCTGATCTCTACTCATGTTTGCATGAGAACAATATTGCACTTGACCGTCTTATTCCTGCAAACATTATGATAGATAAGGTGAGTTTGAATACTTGATGGTCATCTATTTCCTTTAGATATCTCACAAGATTGTCTTAGCACACTTTTTGAAATACGTTTTTACATCTTATTACGTTGATCTGGCTTGCTGGAAATAACTTTTTTTGGCTTGCAGGAATTTAACATTAAAGTATTTGACTTTGGGTACGTAACAAATACTTTCAATGTGGATGATAGCTTTCTTGATGGTGCTAGAGCTCCAGAGATTCTAAAAGGCATGTTTGTTCGAACCTCAATATCTCTCTTCTTTTCATGCTATGATTAAATTTTTTCAGATGTATGTTGCCTCCTCTGTTGTTTGTGATGAGAAGTTTAGACTTTCAAATCGTGCCTCAGGCCTCTATTTCTCTTTTTCTGTGTAGAAAGCTTGGTAAAATCTTCGAATTTCAGCTTTGATGCTATCTTTGGTTTCTTAGACTTCTTCCCCAATCAATAGCTTATCAACGTGGTTACTCCTTTGAAAGTTTGCTACTCTCCAAAAGAATTTGATATTCCTGTCCCCTTCTGTCTTCTATGAGCCATATACATCTGGACTTTTGCCTCCAAGAGATCTCCTCTATTTTAGCTATTTCCCGCGTTTAAGGAGTAGTAAATAGAGGATAGGAGTAAGCTTGTTGGATTGGGTCTTTGGTGTCAGAAATCCTTCGTAACAACATCTTTGGATAAGGACTAGCGTGTGTCCCCATATAAACCAAGTTAGAATAGCATAACTGGTAAAAAGTTCTCTCTCAGGCACAACTCCCAAGAACCCCTCTCTCCTACTTCCTAGGAGAGAGGAAACCCCCTTTAGTGAAATAATTAACTAATTATCGAAAATAAGACTAATTGCAACAATAATGAATTTTTTGATTAGTTTAAGAAAAAATAAGATAAGTATTAAGTTAAAACATTATTATTTTTTTGAGACAAATTTTAAGATATTTATAAAACCCCAAAGTCGTACACAAAACTTATATGTATATAAATATAGAAATATATAATTGCTTCTAAAAACAACAACAAAACCAAGCCTGAAAACATATTTGGATTTTTTCAAAAAACAATTATTTCCAATTGTTTAAAATTTAAGAAGCTCAAAAATTAATCAAATCGTGGAGGGTCAAAATTGGGTGTCAAAAGCCATGACCCTTGTATTTTTATGTTTTTGGCTTTAACAAAAAAAATCTAGTGAAAAGTTGTCTGAATTAAAAATTAGGACTCATAGGTTTCGCCTTGTGGATAATTTTCATCATATTTGCTGTTTTATATGGCATATTATTTCTCGTTCTTATACAATTGTGTTCTTATCTTTTCTTATACACAGGTGAGAGGACCAGGACCATGAAATCTGATGTTTATTATTTTGGTATTCTACTGCTGGAGCTGATGGCCAAAAGGAAGTTTAGTTTCGCTCATGTGTGTTGTTGTGTGCAAACATCAATTGCAAATGCGGTTAAGCGTGGTAAAAAATATTTGGTTCATGAATGCTTCACAGAAGTTGATTATCCAACTGCATTAGCTATCACACTTCTGGTATTCCTCTGCACGAATTTTGATCCAGACAAGAGGCCCTCGATGAAGGATGTTATAGACACTTTGAATGCGATGGGAATGGGAGGGGTGAAACGAAAAAGAGATGAATACGATGCAGAACAGTAAAAGTGCATCCTCTCTGTACTGTCTAAACACAGTTAATGCTAGTGTTTTGAAAAAAGACTAATAGTGTTGTGATGATGGAGCTTTAATTTGTAGAGAAGAATGTATTTGACTAAATACCATATCAACTGTGGACCTGTTCTAAATCTTTTAAGCTTAGACATCCAACTTTTGTCTCCTTTTTTTTCTTTCTTTTGTGCTGCCTGCTTATTCTATCATAATGATAATGATTAGTGTTATTGCTATCCTTAATTGTTATTATCTTAACTTTGTTTTAATTATAATATACTGATATTATCACCTTTTTTTTCAAAACTGGCCCACTTGTATGGATTTATTTTGCAAAGTTTGTTTAGAATTTTAATGTATTTTTTAAGAAAATTATCTACGTTTCACTTTATTTGTTATGTTTTTTCGAAATAATATTTAGTTGTTTGAAGGTATTTTTTCTAAAAAGGAAGTGAAATATAATTCATATAAGGTTCTTTATATATATATATAATTAGGGTAAAATTGAAAAAAGAATAATATAGTGAAAGTGATAATAAGGGCTAGGGTGCTTTATAATTTTTAAATACAACTTCAAGTTGTATTTGAGATTTCCATGATCAAGCCCTCATTTTCAAAAAAAGCGAAATATTCTCATAACCAAATGAAGGCAAATTGCTAATTAATTTCTTTTAATTTGTTTAAGTTTTGATAGATAAAATTAGTGTGTCTCGTAAAAAAAAACCTTTTAAATCAAATCGACTGCACAAACACAAACTTACAATCAAAGTCATTCTCATAATTTCTTTTTCTACCTATATAGAAGCATGAGTTAGGAAGTTAGTATCAACATGTATGCTTAGAGTCATTAGTTATTTGTATGTGGCATTTTAGTCATTTGAGTTTGGTTCTAAATTTTAATAGGTAGAAATAAGTCATTTTTTGTGCATGCTTAATTAATCTTTAATTGTGCTGACCTGTTAGCCCTTTGGCACAACCTTATAGTTACAAAAAAAGTGGGGCCATTTCTCATTATAATGTGATAAGACACAAGTATTCCCAGACTATGACTGAAATCTCAGAGACACCTCTTAACTAAACTAAGGTCCTATTAGCCCTTGAACTTATTTTTTTTGTAATTTTGTGCACCTTTTTTCTTACGTGGCACACTTCATGACTCCACGCATTTGAGGCACGTGAAAGATATTTGGATGCCACGCAAGCCAAAAAGGTGCACAAAATTACCAAGAAAATGAATTCGGGGGTAATAGGACCTTAGTTTTGTTAAGTTGTACCTCTGATAATTCAGTCATAGTCTTGGGGTGATTGTTTGGTGACCTTAAAAGGGTTGGAGTGGAGCCTGATGAAACAACTTACAGGTCTATGATAGAAGGGTGGGGTCGGGAAGACAATTATGAGGAAGCAAATAGATACTATGCGGAACTGAAAAGACTTGGACACAAGCCAAACTCGTCTAATTTGTACACGATGCTAAATTTGCAAGTCAAGCATGGAAGAATATGACATCAACTGTCAAGAAAATGCGCTTCAATGGCTTTTCGATCGGTTTCTCTTGAAGCCTACAATTGTATGTTAGATGCCTATGGGAAAGAAGGACAAATGGAGAAATTCCATAATGTACTGAAGGAATCTGGTTACTCTTCTGATCATTACACCTACAACATTATGATAAACATTTATGGCGAGCGAGCTAGGATGGATTGAAGAAGTTTCAGATGTACTGGCATGCAGAATTAAAAGAATCAGGATCAATTGGACCTGATTTGTGCAGCTATAATGGAATGGTTGAACGTGCAGTAGATTTGGTCAAGGAAATGCGCAAAAATGGAATTGAACCTGATCGAATAACCTACACTAACCTAATCAATGCATTAAGAAAAAATGATAAGTCTTGAGTATGGATGAAGCAGATTGGACTATAAATATCAATCGGGAAATTTATTCATCTCCGGTTTAAAGGTAAATACATGTTATACACAAGCAGATGCTGTATTATATCTTGTTGACTGCAAAGTGTCCTACTTGCTATAGTTTATTGCACTGAAAATGAGCCTTAGCTTCTCCCCCTCCCATGAAGTAGTTTGCATGCATGAACATATTCGACAGATTCTATTGCCTAAATTATACTGCAGAAGTTTTACCTGCTCATGCATTTGTTAGTACCTTGACGGACTTCAGTGATGGAGCTATGTTTTCACTAAGGGGAGTCAAAACATAAAAAAGTATACACACGAAAACCCAGGGAGATTCAACAGTTAGTATATAAACATAAAAAGGTATTTTTTTCACCTATTTCCACAGTGTAATCTTTCAGTGAAGGGGTGTCGTGTCAATCGATTCCCCTTGCGACAAGATGGCTCCGCCACTGACAGACTCATAAAAGATTTATTGTTCTTTCTGGCTTTCTGCTGACTCACTAGAACTCGTGAAATTGTTTGTCTTCCAATCCAAATACTTTCTTTGTAACAATGTGATTCATTTTCCCCTTTTCAGGTCAAGGCTTGTATTCTTCTTGTATAGTTCAACACTACTGTTTTACAGCAAAGATTTTACCGAGTATGCTGGATCATCGATGATACTGATCACGTATATGCAGCAGTCTACTTGCGCGCACAAGTTTCTGCAGCGTAATTTAAAGACAACGTAACTCTGTATTGATTGTCTCATAATGCACCAGTCAGTGTATAGTCATGACACTCCACGTGATACGGTATCTTTTTATCTTTTTTTTTTTTTTATTTCTGTTAATTTCAGTGTAAATCTCATGTATATGGACAAAATAATTCTGGGTTTATACAATCCTGGCATACACCTGACTCCCATGTATAGATAGTCTAATTCTTTTGGACTTGTTATTGTCGTTGGTATCTTCATTTCAAGAAGTTCATTTGAAACAGTCATCTACAATCAGCATCATCAAAATGTAGTGTGAGTGTTCTTTACACTATTGATCTATTCCCAAGTTTCAGGCTTTTTCATGTCCTTTATTTACACTTGCCGTGTAGATACTATTTTCTTTCTCTTCCTTTGTAGCAAAGGATTGCAATTTGCATGCACCCCATTTCCCTGCCTTCATCCTATATCAACATATATTGCCATATTTATAGAAGATCACACCTGTTGTGTTCCCCGTTTATATAATAGTTCAATTTTATGGTTCGTACCAAAAGTTTCCTCATTTCTAACTTTCAGTACAAAGTTTTTGGATGCTAGAATTAGAAGACTTATCAAGCTAGGACTTTAATTACATTATTATATTTACTCTAATAATACGCACAGTGGCAAAGTCAAGACACCTTTACCTTCAGTTTGTTAGTACAGGTATTTTATTGCCCTTTCTTTACTGCGCATTGAGTTTATTGGTCATAATGACCAGAAATTGTCAATAAGGTGATATTGAAATGATAAATAGAACCACCAAATACACATATATATATAGGTTGTCGAAAAGGGTGACACTCATATTGTACATTGGAGTCGTATGTTCTCCTCTCTTTTTTTGTCTCTTCTAAACTGTTAAGTATTTTTATAAATCAGTGAAGATTATGTATCATTTTCTGTCCGTGACATTCAACTTTTCTAAAGATGAGTTTTGTTTTCCAGATTAATGCTGTGGGAAGGTAATTGGTTCATACAAGAGAAGAGCTGTAAGATTCTATCTTTGACAGTGAGGTAATTAGGTTATGATATCAAAAGACAGAGAATGTTAGAATGATAAATGAAGTAATAACTTTGCGGTCCTCTTAATGACAACGCCAGTGATAGAAAATGCCACATATTGCATAACTTTATATAAATTATATATACGTGTCCTGCTAGAAAATTGTGGTGGTTGAGACGGTTCTGTACTCATTCAACCACCTCCAGAAGCTAGATGACAAAAGAATATATTTTTCTTTCTTCTTCTTGATTTTATTTTCTTCCTTCAATCAGCTTAGCTTCTCTATGAGGCATGTCTTTGTGTATGGCTTTTGTCATACTATGAACCTGCAATAGAGTATTTAGCTACTTCAAGGGCCCTCCCTCAATTGATAGAAGTTGTTAAGATATAAATTTTAATTAAAATATAAATATAAAGAGATTTAATGTTAAAGATATAAATTTTAATTAAAGACACATAAATAAAAAATAAATGAGGAAAGTATTTGTGATAAAAAAAAAATGAAATTAGTAGAATAAATAAGTTGAAATAAATAATGTCAGCACTATTTTTGGCTCCTTTTCAAATTATAAAATATTTTTTTTATTCTCCTTCTAATTTGATATGAATTTCATAAATATACTGATTTTTTTTTCTAAATAATTCTTTCTTATTCTTCTCCTAATTTAAATTGAATTCCATAAATAGATAATTCTTCTAAATAATTGTTCTTTGGCATTTTTAACACTAATCACCCTTCTTATAAATTTCTCAATCAAATAAATTTTTTCTCAACATGTAGGAGGAATTATAGTGTAACATTCTTTCAAAAAGTCTTTTATTTTAAGAAGAATCATTTGTTGTATAGCCTTTCTTCTTACACCAACATATTCTCTCTTTCTCTTTCTCTTCCTCTTTCTTTTTGGATGGAATAGAATTATATTTGCCAACAGTTATGTAGTATCAAATGTTGACATTCACTTCTAACAAAAGTGTAAACATCAATTTTTTTTTAATTTTTAATTTTTGTATAAACAAATAAATGTGAAGAAGTAGAAGAAACGAAAGAAGAATAAGTGAAATCATGGAGTCCATTGTTGGTTATGGATGCTCAAATCTTTTTTAATTTATAGGCAAAATCTATAAACAGTTATAAATTTACTTAAATGTATAATAATTTAAGGAATGTTTTTAAGGAGCGGTGATAAATTGGGTAAGATACTCTATGAAAATTAGAATAATGCCCTAAGAGGTGCCATATATATACAAAATAGACACTAGCTTTTTAATTTGTTGGATTTGGGAAGAATGGCATATCCCTTTGAGATGTATAATATACCACCAGCAGGGCCACCACAACCGCTAGCAGGGCCACCAGGACCTGGGTAAGTTAATCTTCTTCATAAAACATGGATGTTTACAGTATATGTACGTATAATGATATTATCGATTTCATAATGAACAAGTATAGATGCTTAATATGAACAACTAAATGATTTTACTTACTTGCCTATTGGTTGTTACACATCATTTCTCCTCTTTGTTCTTAACTAGTAATTTCTCCCATACCAGAAGACACAATATGCTAACTTGGATTCCCTAGTTTTTCTTGTCTAGTTCCCTTACCTTTTTAGTTTCCAGTATTGTTTTCCTGACACACACACAAAGAAGGTTTGCTCCCCCCTCCCCTCACTAGCAGGGCCGCCAGAACCCCGCTAGGACCTGGGTAAGTTAATCTGTAGTTTCTTCATAAAACATGGATGTTTACAGTAAGGTTGGCAATTGGACAGGACCGGATTAATAGGATCGGTTTTACTGGAATTGGTCCTCGTTAACGGATTTATTTACCGAAATTGGGTCTTACCGGAACCCTTTTTACCGGAAATTTCCAAAGGTTCCGACCGGTCCCTTAATTACCGGATAGGAACCGGTTTGGACCGGATAGGAACCAGTTTGGACCGGATCGGAACTGATTTTTACCGGATCATTGTGTACCGGTAAATTTTTTTTATTAATTTTAATTATTATATAATATTATATTATTAAAAAACTTCAATTTAAAACTTTAAAGTAAACTAAAGTTTCAATTGAATTTAAGTTTAAACTTAAAACTTTAAACTTTAAAATTGACTTTAAAGTTTAAAGTTTATATTGACTTTAAAGTTTAAAATTTACTTTAAACAAGTTTAAAGTTTATATTGAATTTAAAGTTTAAACCTTAAAATTCAATGTTATATTAAAGTTTAAACTAATATTAAAATAGTTGAAAATTAAATTTGTAAAATGACTTGGATTAAATATAAGAGACTATTTTAAAAGAAAATCAAGGCGAATAGCCGTATATTTATTCAAATAAATAAATTATACAATACTGTTGAACCATGAGAATGCTGAGGAATAGGTCAACAAAATTTGGGATAAAGATCCGGTCAAGTATAATTAGGTCAAGTACTGTTCAATGGCCTTATAGATTTATGTCATGTGTCCTATATAATAATTTATGGTTGAGATTTATTTAAATTATATACTCATTATAATAATAATAATAATAATAATAATAATAATAATAATAATAATAATAATAATAATAATAATAAAAACAATAAAATTATCAACTATTTTTATTTTTTAGATCTATCAAATGACTTTAAATCAAGGCTTCCTTGAAAAAATTAGCCCATCATTTTCCTCCATTTTTGTCACAAGAAAATTCAAGCTTCTACAACTCAGAAGAAAAAGTGTAAAATGAAAAAGAATAAGCTTGTAAATGAATTTCTGGTAGAAATGAGAAGCTACAAAATTATTTATATTTTATGAAAATATAAAGAAGAATCGAAGTTAAAAAGGTTTGTAACCGATTTGCCAATTTAAAAAGTTAAAAAATATTTTTTTAATAAAACGGAAGAGACAGAGAGAAGGAAGAGGAAGGGTCTTAGGTAAATTAATTAATTAATAGTATTAGTGATAAAAAAAAAATATTAATTTTCTGCTAATTTTTGTGGCAATAAATTAAATGAAATAGATTGAGGCAAAAAGTAATGGGAAAAAATGTTTATGGTAATAAGTATAAATAAAACAGTTATAAATTTATTTAAATGTATAATAATTTAAGGAATGTTTTTAAAGAGAGGTGATAAATTGGGTAAGATACTGTGTGAAAATTAGAATGTTGTGTGAAAATTAGAATGCTACCCTAAGGGGTGCCATATATATATATATGCAAAATAGACACTAGCTTTTTAATTTGTTGGATTTGGGAAGAATGGCATATCCCTTTGAGATGTATAATATACCACCAGTAGGGCCACCACAACCGCTAGCAGGGCCACCAGGACCTGGGTAAGTTAATCTTCTTCATAAAACATGGATTTTTACAGTATATGTACGTATAATGATATTATCGATTTCATAATGAACAAGTATAGATACTTAATATGAACAACTGAATGATTTTACTTACTTTCCTATTGGTTGTTACACATCATTTCTCCCCTTTGTTCTTAACTAGTGATTTCTCCCATACTAGAAGACACAATATGCTAACTTGGATTCCCTAGCTTTTTCTAGTCTAGTTCCCTTACCTTTTTAGTTTCCAGTACTGTTTTCCTGACACACACACAAAGAAGGTTTGCTTCCCCCTCCCCCACTAGCAGGGCCGCCAGAACCCCGCCAGGATCTGGGTAAGGTAATCTGTAGCTTCTTCATAAAACATGGATGTTTACAGTAAGGCCGACAATTGGACAGGATCGGTTTTACCGGAATTGGTCCTCGTTAACAGATTTATTTATCGAAATTGGGTCTTACCGAAACCATTTTTACCGGAAATTTCCAAAGGTTCCGATTGGTCCTTAGTTATCGGATTGGAATCGATTTGGACCGGATCGGAATCGATTTTTACCGCATCATTGTGTATCGGTAATTTTATTTTATTAATTTTAATTATTATATAATATTATATTATTAAAAAACTTCAATTCAAAACTTTAAAATAAACTAAAGTTTCAATTGAATTTAAGTTTAAACTTTAAAGTTTATATTGAATTTAAAGTTTAAAATTTACTTTAAACAAGTTTAAAGTTTATATTGAATTTAAAGTTTAAACCTTAAAATTCAATGTTATATTAAAGTTTAAACTAATATTAAAATAGTTGAAAATTAAATTTGTAAAATGACTTGGATTAAATATAAGAGACTATTTTAAAAGAAAATCAAGGCGAATAGCCGTATATTTATTCAAATAAATAAATTATACAATACTGTTGAAACATGAGAATGCTGAGAAATAGGTCAACAAAATTTGGGATAAAGATCCGGTCAAGTATAATTAGGTCAAGTAATGTTCAATGGCCTTATAGATTTATGCCATGTGTCCTACATAATAATTTATGGTTGAGATTTATTTAAATTATATACTCATTATATTAATAATAATAATAATAATAAAAACAATAAAATTATCAACTATTTTTATTTTTTAGAACTATCAAATGAATTTAAATCATAGCTTCCTTGAAAAAATTAGCCCATCATTTTCCTCTATTTTTGTCACAAGAAAATTCAAGCTTCTACAACTTAGAAGAAAAAGTGTAAAATTAAAAAGAATAAGCTTGCAAATGAATTTCTGGTAGAAATGAGAAGCTACAAAATTATTTATATTCTATAAAAATATAAAGAAGAATCGAAGTTAAGAAGGTTTGTAACCGATTTGTCAATTTAAAAAGTTAAAAAATATTTTTTTAATAAAACGGAAGAGACAGAGAGAAGGAAGAGGAAGGGTCTTAGGTAAATTAATTAATTAATAGTATTAGTGATAAAAAAAATATTAATTTTCTGCTAATTTTTGTGGCAATAAATTAAATGAAATAGATTGAGACAAAAAGTAATGGGAAAAAATGTTTATGGTTATAAGTATAAGTAAAACAGTTATAAATTTACTTAAATGTATAATAATTTAAGTAATGTTTTTAAGGAGAGGTGATAAATCAGGTAAGATACTGTGTGAAAATTAGAAAGCTGCCCTAAGGGGTGCCATATATATATACAAAATAGACACTAGCTTTTTAATTTGTTGGATTTGGGAAGAATGGCATATCCCTTTGAGATGTATAAAATACCACCAGTAGGGCCACCACAACCGCTAGCAGGGCCGCCAGGTGCTGGGTAAGTTAATCTTCTTCATAAAACATAGATGTTTATAGTATATGTACGTATAATGATATTATTGATTTCATAATGAACAAGTACAGATACTTAATATGAACAACTGAATGATTTTACTTACTTGCCTATTGGTTGTTACACATCATTTCTCCCCTTTGTTCTTAACTAGTGATTTCTCCCATACCAGAAGACACAATATGCTAACTTGGATTTCCTAGCTTTTCTAGTCTAGTTCCCTTACCTTTTTAGTTTCCAGTACTGTTTTCCTGACACACACACACAAAGAAGGTTTGCTCCCCCCTCCCACACTAGCAGGGCCGCCAGAACCCCGCCAGGACCTGGGTAAGGTAATCTGTAGCTTCTTCATAAAACATGGATGTTTACAGTAAGGCCGACAATTGAACATGATTGATTTTATCGGAATTGGTCCTCTTTAACGGATTTATTTATCGAAATTGGGTCTTACCAAAACCGTTTTTATCGGAAATTTCCAAAGGTTCCGATCGGTCCCTTAGTTACCGGATAGGAACCGGTTTGGACCGGATAGGAATCGGTTTGGACCGGATCGGAACCGATTCTTACCGGATCATTGTGTACCGGTAATTTTATTTTATTAATTTTAATTATTATATAATATTATATTATTAAAAAACTTCAATTCAAAACTTTAAAGTAAAATAAAGTTTCAATTGAATTTAAGTTTAAACTTTAAACTTTAAACTTTAAAGTTTAAAATTGACTTTAAAGTTTAAAATTGACTTTAAAGTTTAAAGTTTATATTGAAATTAAAGTTTAAAATTTACTTTAAACAAGTTTAAAGTTTATATTGAATTTAAAGTTTAAACCTTAAAATTCAATGTTATATTAAAGTTTAAACTAATATTAAAATAGTTGAAAATTAAATTTGTAAAATGACTTGGATTAAATATAAGAGACTATTTTAAAAGAAAATCAAGGCGAATAGCCGTATATTTATTCAAATAAATAAATTATACAATACTGTTGAACCATGAGAATGCTGAGGAATAGGTCAACAAAATTTGGGATAAAGATCCGGTCAAGTATAATTAGGTCAAGTAATATTCAATGGCCTTTTAGATTTATGCCATGTGTCCTATATAATAATTTATGGTTGAGATTTATTTAAATTATATACTCATAATAATAATAAAAACAATAAAATTATCAACTATTTTTATTTTTTAGAACTATCAAATCACTTTAAATCATGGCTTCCTTGAAAAAATTAGCCCATCATTTTCCTCCATTTTTGTCACAAGAAAATTCAAGCTTCTACAACTTAGAAGAAAAAGTGTAAAATTAAAAAGAATAAGCTTGCAAATGAATTTCTGGTAGAAATGAGAAGCTACAAAATTATTTATATTCTATAAAAATATAAAGAAGAATCGAAGTTAAGAAGGTTTGTAACCGATTTGTCAATTTAAAAAGTTAAAAAATATTTTTTTAATAAAACGGAAGAGACAGAGAGAAGGAAGAGGAAGGGTCTTAGGTAAATTAATTAATTAATAGTATTAGTGATAAAAAAATAAAATAATTTTCTACTAATTTTTGTGGCAATAAATTAAATGAAATAGATTGAGACAAAAAGTAATGGGAAAAAATGTTTATGGTAATAAGTATAAGTAAAACAGTTATAAATTTATTTAAATGTATAATAATTTAAGTAATGTTTTTAAGGAGAGGTGATAAATCAGGTAAGATACTGTGTGAAAATTAGAAAGCTACCCTAAGGGGTGCCATATATATATACAAAATAGACACTAGCTTTTTAATTTGTTGGATTTGGGAAGAATGACATATCCCTTTGAGATGTATAATATACCACAAGCAGGGCCGCCAAGACCTGGGTAAGTTAATCTTCTTCATAAAACATGGATGTTGACAGTATATGTACGTATTATGATATTATCGATTTCATAATGAACAGGTATAGATACTTAATATGAACAACTGAATGATTTTACTTACTTGCCTATTGGTTGTTACACATTATTTCTTCCCTTTGTTCTTAACTAGTGATTTCTCCCATACCAGAAGACACAATATGCTAACTTGAATTTCCTAGTTTTTCTAGTCTAGTTCCCCTACCCTTTTAGTTTTCAATATTGTTTTCCTGACACACACACAAAGAAGGTTTGCTCCCCCCCTCCCTCCACTGGCAGGGCTGCCAGAACCCCGCCAGGACCTGGGTAAGTTAATATGTAGCTTCTTCATAAAACATGGATGTTTACAGTAAGGCTGGCAATTGGACATGACCGGATCAACAGGATCGGTTTTATCGTAATTGGTCCTCGTTAACGGATTTATTTACCAAAATTGGGTCTTACCGGAACCGTTTTTACCGGAAATCTCCTTAGGTTCCGACCGATCCCTTAGTTACCGGATAGGAACCGGTTTGGACCGGATAGGAACCGATTTGGGCCGAATCGGAACCGATTCTTACCGGATCATTGTGTACCGGTAATTTTTTTTTATTAATTTTAATTATTATATAATATTATATTATTAAAAAACTTCAATCTAAAACTTTAAAGTAAACTAAAGTTTCAATTGAATTTAAGTTTAAACTTTAAACTTTAAAGTTTAAAATTGACTTTAAAGTTTAAAGTTTAAAATTGACTTTAAAGTTTAAAGTTTATATTGAATTTAAAGTTTAAAATTTACTTTAAACAAGTTTAAAGTTTATATTGAATTTAACGTTTAAACCTTAAAATTCAATGTTATATTAAAGTTTAAACTAATAGTAAAATAGTTGAAAATTAAATTTGTAAAATGACCTGGATTAAATATAAGAGATTATTTTAAAAGAAAATCAAGGCGAATAGCCGTATATTTATTCAAATAAATAAATTGTATAATACAAATATTAGAAAGAGACAAAGAGTACAATAGTACATAATCTAGGTATTGAATATTAATTATTGTACTAACTACTAACAATTGAAATTTTTTTAAAAATCTTTTTGTAACTTTTGTATCATTTCAAAAGAAACATTTTTTGAAACTTGTATTTGTCGTTCTTCTTCCATTGCTTTCATGTCATCATCACTATTATCACCAAATATTTCATCTATTTTGTCTTCTATTTGGCTACTTAATTGTGGTAGTCCGGTATTTCTTCTTTCGGCATTGACCCAATTTTGAAACAACACCGATATTTTTAAACTATCCTTTGCTAATGAATATCGATGATCTCCAATCATAAATCTCGTTGCACTAAAGGCTTGCTCCAAAGCGACCGATGATGCTTGAATCGCTAGCACATCTCGAACAACCCTACCAAGGGTCGAAAATTGATTTTCACGATTCTTCCACCATACTAATATTTGAACTTGAAGTTGTCCTTCTTCATGCCTAATCTTTTCCCTTGCCTCATTGAAATATAAATCAAAATCATTATTAGTAGAGGATTCAAGCTCAAGATAATCATCCATCCAATCATCCGTATCATCACTTCTAGGCCTACAAGATGGAGGTTCAACTATTGAAATATTTTTTTTCATAGCTTTATATGTATTATATAACTCTGTAGCTTTTGTATATATGCTACTTTTACAATCTTCAACACTAGGAGTTTCATCATCTTTAATTTCTAAATTTGCATAAATCTTTTCAACCATTCTTTCAACACCTTTTAATTTGTAATTTGGGTTGAAAGTAGTAGCAGTCAAATAGATTTGAGGAATAGGAAAAAATATTTTTTGAATTTTTCAATCATAAAAGTAAGTGAATCTTCAAATCGATCTTTTCCTCTATATTTTGCAAATTCAGATGAAATAGCACAAATATTTACTAAAACATAAGAAATAGTTGGATAATATTGACTAGAAGCAACATTTGTTGCTTTATAAAAAACACATAAAAATTCAATAAGTTCTTTTGTATTTTCCCAATCTTCATAACCAATTCTTAAATTTGGGTCCACATTATGAACATTAAAAACTAATTGTACCGGCTCTTGATAAATATAAGCAACTTCAAGCATTTCAAATAAAGAATTTCATCTAGTGCATACTTCTTTTGGAACTTTTCTATATACAAGTCCACATTCTTTACAACGATTTTTAAATTCTATAATTCTAGCTTTTACTTTAGCTTTAAAAATTCAATTACAAGCAAGTCTAATTTTTTCACAAGAAATTCCAAATTGAGAAATATCATCTATTACTATCAAATTATACACATGTGCAGCACACTTAATATGAAAAGAATCATTATCAATTGGACAAAGTCTACATTTTAAATAACAACGAAGAAAATGACAGTATTCTTTTTTATATTTAAAAAGATCACTTTTAATTGTACTTCTTGGAATACCTTCATAATTGGGTTATACAATTCCCGAATATAATGAACAAAATCAGGATGTGAAGAAAATGAAATAGGCAAACCACAAACAACAACCATTTTAGCTAATTTTCTACGATCTTTTTCTTTACTATATGTGTGGTGTGTACTTCGGTCAGTCGGGTTAGTCATATTTAATACACTTTGAACCATATTAGAACCTCCAACTCCCATAGAATTTTCAGGTATGGGTATTCAATTTCTATTAGCCCATTCTATATCATCTAGGCGAGCAAATTATTTATTACACTTTCTCAAATGTGTTCTTAGTCGTCCCGTTCTCCTTTGTGTACCCATAGTTACATGTTTCATGGTCAATTTACATTTCGTGCAAGTAACAATAGTTTTTTTCTCATTTTGTACCAAAAATTTTCATACTAAAGATCTTTTAACACGTACAACGGTCTTTGAAAAAGTAGGTAAAGAGGGGAGTTCATCTTGTTTCGGTAATTCAGTAGCTGGACTTGTAGGGGTAGGGGTATCATCATCTTCCTCATTTATTTCTACTTCCTCATCTAATTCTTCCTCAAAATTAGTAAAACATCTATTTAAAGTCTCATGATCTACTTCATTTTTGTAATTAAATTCAATAGGTCCTCGTGACATAAAAGAAGTTTCATCAACATGAGTATAATCATTAGTATTAACTCTAAATCTAGGCAAATATTTAGAACTAGAACTACCTCCTCCCCTATTATTTTTTCATTCCGACATTGGTCTTTTACCACTGTTTCTTTCCGAATTCATGTTCAAGTTTAAAATAATTAAATATTATGAAAAACAACCAAGATAATATAAAAAAATAACTTAATTAATAAACAAATAAAAAATTAAAGTTGGAATGAATGTACCGAACGTCTACGTAAAAGTAGACGTATAACCAAAGTCGTAATTGAGAGATGCCAATTGAAGCTTCCGATTTACGTCAAATAAATCTCTGAAATCCGAACTTCAAGTCAATATCACAAAATAATTATTGTTAATTTATGAGAGATTGAAAATTAAGAGATTTTATAAGATGTCAATGAAATAGTTTGTGAATTTGTGATTTAAATGAAAAAATATGGGTATATTTATAGTGTTAAGGGGTTAGAGAGGGAGTGGGGGGCCGTTTTGGGCCCCAGCCCAACGACTATAAATTAACGTTCACCTTTTTAAAAAAAATTAAAAAATGGGAAGTGACCGTTGAATCGGATCAACCGGACAGGAACCGGACCGGAACCGATTCTTACCGAATCGGATCAATCGGATAAAAAACCGGGTTCCATTTCAGTATCGATTCCGATACCCTATAAGACCGGTTCTTTACCGGTTCAACCGGAATCGGACCGGTCAAAACTCTGTCCAATTGCCTGCCTTACTTTACAGTATGTGTACGTACAATGGTATTATCGATTTCATAATGAACAAGTATAGATACTTAATATGAACAATTGAATGATTTTACTTACTTGCCTACTGGTTGTTATACACCATTTTTTCCCTTTGTTCTTAACTAGTGATTTCTCCCATACCAGAAGACACAATATGCTAACTTGGATCTCTTAGTTTTTCTAGTCTAGTTCCCTTACCTTTTTAGTTTCCAGTATTGATTTCCTGACACACACACATAGAAGGTTTGCTCCCCCCCTACACCAGCAGGGCCGCCAGGACCTAGATAAGTTAATTTATAGCTTCTTCATAAAACATGGATGTTTACAGTATGTGTACGTATAATGATATTATCTCTTCTTCTTTCTTCTTTTCAAGAAAGGGATAGATTTTCTGAGCAACTTAAAAGTACATCCCTACGATAAAAAAAGAATTCACGTGCGTGTGGGTCCACACAAACTATGCTCATGTATTATATTTGTACTAGGTAACCTTTTCAATAATCGACTGTTATAAGAAAAAAAAGTAAATTCAAGAATTGTAAATATGTAATTAATGATTAAAAATATCTTGATATCTAATCATTTTTATCTTTTACATAATTTATCATATTATATGTTTGATGATATAATTGTCTTGTTAAAATTGAGTGATGTTTTTATGTAGTGATGAAACATCACTTTTTTCTATTTTTTTTATACATGAAAGATATAGAATCTAATAATTTTATGATAAGAATAACTCCTTGGGTAAAAAAAAATTATGTGAAAGATTTCGATAATCAATATTATTTATAAATAAGTTAAGACAGTTAAAAAATGTACACCGCAATAACATAAATAATTCTTTTTAGAGACAATCTACTTGTGTGAGGTCAAATGTTCACCACCTTTCGTTATTATTACTTTGTTACTCTAGCAAAATTTATAGAAGGCGAAAAATAAATTTGAAACAACAACAAAATAATATTGATGACCCTTATAGAAACTCATTCTTCATTAAACGGCTGAAGACTCTCCTAGATGTTTCATCAATACAACTTGACAACTTTTTTAGAAATATTTATGTATAATTGTTGCATTATGAAAGTACACATAAATAAAAATGTTGGATTCTAGACTCATGTTAAAGAAAATCTGTACAAACAAATACTTATAACAATAAATTTGCATAAACATAAACAACAAAGTTTAAAACATATACTCAAAAATAACAATTAATAATATAAGCATAAATTAATGACCATTAAAAAACATACCAGGATATGCAACAATAGAATGAAACAACATGAAAGAAATCGAGCCCATTGAATGCACAATGTAGTCCTCTATTTATAGACAACAAATGATAGTGTGAAAAAAATGATTATTGTGTCTTATTGGAAAGGTCACAACTCTTTGGAAAAGTTACAACCTTTCGGAAAGGTCACAACATTTCATACAAGTCGCAACTCTTCATAAAACTCACAATTTTTCATAAAAGTTGCAATTTTTCATAAAAGTTGCAACTTTTCATAGAAGTCAGTTTTTCATAAAAGTCACAACTTTTCATGAAAGGGGAAGACTAGTTTTGGAAATAACATAAATTTAAAGAGAATCATGGCTTGTGGTGGCGCCACGTAGGCAGGCATAATGTTCTCTTTTATATATATATATATATATATATATATATATATATATATATATATATATATATATTAATGTATGTACTTTCATGTCAAAAGAGTATTGAATTAACGGCTTTTAATACTTTTATTAAAAAAAAAAAAAAGAACTTTCGCAAATAGTCACTATAATAAATTTAATTATACTATATAGCTATAGTTTACATATTTACGGGTTGTAGCTACAGTTTAAGTTGTCTCATTTGTATAATTTGTAAATTTGTACAATTCGCATGTTTGTATAGGCATAATTCAGTTATTTTTGTATAAACTCAAAATAATGAATTTATACAATTACAAACATCAGAAGTGTAAACAATTATACAAATTATATTATATAAATTCTGAATTATATAAAAATTATATAAATTATATTATACAAAACCCGAATTATACAAACGTGCGAATTATTCAAAACAAAAAAATTGAGTCTAATTATAGCTAAAAGTAGGTCGCAAATTGCAATTAAGGCAAATTATAGCTATGTTAACCAATTAACTAGTACTTATATGTTTTCTTATACACATAGTTTTCCCTAAAAAATTATCGGATTATTGATTCAATAATGTTGTCACGACCCGAGCCTACACCCTGGACGTGGCCGGCACTCGAAGACCATTGATGGTCCCCAAGCGAACCCTCATCCTGGCTGACTACAAGTGGAAAACTGATTCAAGCATAGAAAGCTTAAAAACTGAAATAAAAGTTCATAAAACTTAAATACAAACTTTAAGTCCAAAGAAAACTCTGTATAATAAAATATATACAACTCGCCATAAAAAGGCAACTTTAGTCTTTAAAACATTTAATAAAATAAATGATACAGACTTCTCAACTATACTGACTATCTATGAAGCCTCTAACTGATAAAGATGGAAGTCGGGACAAGACCCACGACATCCTAACAACTGATATAACTGAAAGGTAAATGAAATCCTCCGAAAGCAAGGAAGCTCACCATAGCTAACTCGAACTCTTGAATGTATCAACGAAGCTCCTGTTGATGATCCTGAATACCTGTGTCTGCATCATGAGAAGATGCAGGCCAAATGGCTCAGTACGTGGAATGTACGAGCATGTAAGGGGAATTCTAAAACATAAACATAAGCTTGAAACTTGATAAAAAGGAAACATATTTGCCTCTTTTCAAACTTACTCAACTCAAGGAATACTCCAAACTACTCAAACTTACTCAACTCAGAAGTATTCAAGGATAAGATACTCAACTCAGAGATTAGATACTCAACTCAAGGATATGATATTCGACTCAAAGATATGATATTCGACTCTGGATGCTCAACTCTGGATACTCAACTTTGAATACTCAACTCAATATGACTGAACTCATTTCAATATAAAGCAATTTAAAACAAGTGCAATATAAAGAAACAAACTGTTTAAAAACATGCTCTAAAATCTGTGTGTATGCAAGGATACAACATAACTCTGAAATGTATATAAAAATACAATAAACTGATGTATATAAAAATACAATAACTTCTGTGGGAGTTTCTCTAACCGACAACCATCACATAAGAGCTATAGTGATGATACAACGATCTACCTCACGCTGCCAGCGCATCCTGTACCCGGCCAAAGGTATAGGACCTGAACTACTAATGGATCCACTAGTCTATGTGAAAAGGGTTCATCTAAAAAGTATGACCCTTTTCTACCCATGATGGCTACATGGTTTATGGGGGCTGTGAGTTGTCTGAACTCTCCCCCATATCGGTGCTCAATACTACTCCCAAAATATACTAGCTCTTATGTTTTAAAAACATACTTTTTTCTGCTGATTTGAGATAATTGCTCAAAAACTTAGCTCAAAGGTTATCTTGGAAATCTCAGTTTCCCTGCTTGCTTCATTTAGAAAGCTATTACTCTTTTCTGAAAACTAGCCCGAAGGCCCTTTGGAAATCTCAGTTTCCGTTCTTATTTAAATGTGAAAACATTTATAAACTCTTTGGAAATACTTAGTCCCCATATACTTTTGAAGAAAAGGACTTCAAACTTTACTCTTCACTCTTTACTGAACTCAAAACTTAAGTCTTAAAACAAAGTTAAAATGTTTGTAAAAGACTTCTTAAAATATGGTTCATACCAAATTATGGACATGAACTACTCAATGCAAGGTTTTCAATAACCATAGATAGAACTCAAATACTTGGAACTCAAGAACTTCAATAATACTACTCATTTCAAGAATGCTCAACTCAGAGGGTTCATGCGGAATTATGACCATGAACGACTCAACTCAAGGACTCAAAGATACTTCTCTTCTCAAGACTGCTCGACTTATAGGATTCATGCGGAATTATGGGCATGAACAATTCAACTCAAAGACTTTATGGGTAACATGTAATAGTCCCATGCTTAAAAATATAATCTCAAAGGGGATTAGGAACTCAGAACTCAATACTCAAGACTTAGAACTTGAAGATACTACTCCTCTCAAAGATACTCAACTTTTGGAGTTCATGCGGAATTTATGGGCATGAACGACTTGACTCGTAGGTCTACATAACATTATGAAACTCATGTATGTGAATCTTCTCATTCTCTGACTTACTTCCTCAAAACTTAGTTCAAATCGATAGTTGATCTCAAAGGATTCACAATTGAACTCAAAGGCTTTCTTGAACTCTAATCTTAACTCTCTCTTGAATTTGAATTATGAATTCAAGAGTTATGATTCATGATATGAAGGATCTCAATAACAATATAGCTATTCGATAATTAGGAATATAACTTTTAAAAGAAACGTGAATTCAAGAACTCAAAATCAACTTATCTCAAGAATACTCAAATCTAGGGAAAGTATCCTATATTACTCTTTTTCTGATTTGAAAGTAGATGTAGGGCGTGAGGATGAACTAGTCCAACACTATGATAGCCTTACATACCTAGAAGAACAAGATTCTTGAAGAATCTTGAAGAATCTTTAAGAATCTTGATGAATCTTGAAGAAGAACTTGATTAGAAGCCTTGAAACCCTAGCTTGAAGGTAAACAATCATGAAGACCTTTCTTGAGATTCTCGAGTTAGTTTCTTAAAATCTCTATAGCCAAAAATTATGATTTTCATGAGGGAAGATGAAAATCTGATTGTTTTGAGCTTTTTAATTAGTCAAGAAACTCGTTGATGGCTTTCTTGGAGGTAAAAAGACAAAAACCGATTATTTTCAATATTTTCCCGTCGGCTAATTCGTAACAGCACTGTATAGGTTACTAAAATAGTCATAACTTTTTACTCAGATATTGGATTGACGTGAAATTGGTGGGGTTGGAAAGTAGATTCAATTACCTTTAATTGGATAGGTTATGGCTCACGTAACTCTTAATATTCTAAGAGATATGGTCGTTTAAAGTTGACCTAAGCAGAATCTTACTTCAAAACTTAATAAACTTCAAGAACACTTATCAAGAACTTAAATCCATAAATTTCAAGAACGAAATTACGCTGAATAAATCATGATTGGCGTGTGGGTGAAAGAACCCAACACTATGGAAGCTTACATACCTCTTAGGGATCAAACCCATGGCGAAAATCCGCTACAACACGCAAGAATCTCGACGAACGCTTGATCCTCTCCTCTTTTCTCCTCTTCTCTCTTCTTTTCTCTTCTTGAACTCTCAACTAAAACCCTAGGCCAATTTTAGGATTATAAAACTGAACCTAATAGTATTAGACCCTTAAAATATTACTAAAAACGAATTAAATCTGGTTGGGTAAGGAAAAGACCAAAATACCCCTCTTTATTTTCGGCTATCTTTCCTTAACTGGACAGCCAATCTTCAAAAGGCCATATCTCCCTCATCTGACCTCGAAACTTAGCAAACTCGGCGGCGTTGGAAAGATAATTCAAATATATTTCCTACGGTATATGGTAGTACACCTAAAGCATCCTGAGCTATGAGTTATGGTCGTTTGAAGTCGACCCAAAACTCGTACTTAGCTTAACTTACAAAATTTCAGATTTTGCTATTTCCAATTTAATTCTTTTTGGAACTCAAGGTGCTACATCTAATGACCTTAACACTTAAGAAATTTTTAATTCCTTGCAAAAATCTCACCCACTACGAAGAAAGGTTCGGGTCTTAGTTCGAAAATTTTCTGGGGTGTTACAAATGCTTTGTTAATATTGGGTAAACTGAATCCATTAACAGCAAAATGCATCTACACTTTCAAATAATTATTAAAAATGTCAAAATATCAATATTTTAAAAAATAATTTGTATCCTAATATCATTATTTTTCTTTCCTTTTATTTCTCAAATCAGTCTCATATTAGACTAATTTCTACACCACTATCCGATAAAAAGGAAAAAATATTCACCCACTGCATACTTACCCATCTTTCTAGGGTTTTCCCCCATATATCCAAAATGTACTATTATAACAATTTATGTATTTTTCCTCCTTAGTTAAAATAAAATTGTATTCAGTACTCAATTGTATCCCCTACTCACTACAAATCAACAATAAATTATTATAACACATAAATTTCGTCGATTGTATCCCAAATTAGTTATTCATTACCTAATTATATTGGGCAATAATATATTTGTTGTATTAAAAAACACCAGTTACAAAAATCAAAAGTGTATCATATACTCAATTGTATCTAGTATTCAGTACAAATCAGCAATAAATTATTATAACGCATACATTTTGCTGATTGTATCCCCAAATTAGTTACTCATTACATAATTGTATTGGACTATAATATATTTGTTGTATTTAAAAACACCAGCTACAAAAATAAAAAACACACACTTTCATTCATTATAATCCTAGAATGGCTACAATATTTCGTAAAAAGGTTAAAATCTCAATACATACAAACACTCCACTGCATTCATAAAAAAAAAAAAAATTCTACCCAATTTTCTAGTCGATTTACGAATATCACCTATAAACAAATTAAATAATAGACCATTAAAAAGAATACTTAATCGTTTTTTTGAGTTTTCACCGACAATATCAAACTCTAAAGAAATTCGTGAAATTGACTTTGCTTATCCAAAACGATCGTTTCAAAAATCCGTCGAAGTCAATTCGATAAAGATTGAATTCGAAAAAGAGTCGACTGATTTGAAACTTGTTTTGGAATTTTTACGAACAATGGAGAAAGACTCTTCACAGCACAATGGATAGAGACCCACTTTTGTATTTCTCCTTTAAATACGCAACTGATGAAAAACTTGAAAGATTTTTACCTTTTTTAAAATATTTTATCCCATGATTTTCTCTATTCTATTGTTAAATATTTGTTTCTTTCCAATTAAACAATTTTTAAAAAAAATACATAACTCAACTCTTAACAAACTAAAATATTGATATTTTAAATAAATATTAAAAATATGGCTAAGGAGTCCCATAAGAAGCTAAAATATTGTTGTTTTGAAAAATTTATATACATGGAGTCAATATATATAAAGATAAAGAATATATAAAGAGTCACAATTATTTAAAAGGCACTATCCAATAGTTCGTTGTTGTTACTGTTATTTTTTTATATGTTACATATAGCTTTTCATAGTGTTCTATTTTATTGATGTTACTGATTTCATTTGCATATTCTTCTTTTCGAACTGCTCTCTGAAATGCCTTTTTTGTGTAGAGAGTCTATCAAAAATATGACATTTTATTTTTACAAGATAAGGTTAAATTGTATTTACCCTTCTCAAGCCCCACTATAAGCCTATAAGGATTTAAGAAAACAAACTTATCGTTATTAGGACAAATTACTTAACTACACTCCTTTACTTACTTTAATATTCATTTATCCCTACTTATTTCAAAATTTTCAAAAATCCCTTATTTTACCTATGTATCCCGCATGTATCCCGTGCACAACGCTATGTATCCCGCTATGTGGAATGTATCAAACGCTATGTATCCCGTGCACAACGCTATGTATCCCGCTATGTGGAATGTATCAAACCTAATGTATTCCATGCACAACGCTATGTATCCCGCTATGTGGAATGTATCAAACCTAATGTATCCCGTGCACAACGCTATGTATCCCGCAAACATCATTTTTAAGGGATTTTTGGTAAATAGAAAACTAGAAGGGATAGAATGTTATTTAGTACTTATAATATGTGGTTCCTATAATTTATACTAGTTATTAATAATCGAGATATTCTTGAAAATTAGTGACATGTTTCGAAACTTGAAAGTTTCAAACTCATGATGGACACCTAAATAAACAATTAACAAGGAGGGGTCAAGTTAATAAATTTACACTATCAAAGAAACTAGACTTCTTATATTGATAATCGAGAAATCTCCGAGGGTCAGCGATGCATGATCTAAAACTCATGACGTGCGCTTAATGGCACAAATATGAATCCTTATCTTTATAGTAATCTTGCATAAACATAAATCATAATCACAATCTATGAACGCAAAGAATAGTCTAGCAATGCAGGTATCAGACACCGAAAAAGAAAAATAAGGGAGGAGAAATGACTACCATACAAGGCAAGTTAAGAAAATAGAAGCTCACTTGCACAAAAAACTTACAAATTGATCATTATAAGTTGATGTTGAAGAGTTTATAGTAAAACTTACAAGGGAAAAAAGAAACAGAATTTACTGGTGCTTAACAAGTCTAAATGATATGAAAAATCATTAGTACAAAGAACTTCAGATGGATTAAAGTTGGAGAAGTGTATCAAGCAATGGTGTTTCTTCATCCTCTACACAAAAAGAGAGAATCCCGTCGGGTTCTGGCAACTTGATGAAGAGTATGTTTCTAACTGCAGCTCGACCTACTTGGCTCGGTTTACCTTCAAGTAAGGCAATGCACCGATTACATTGTTGTAATCGCTGCGGTCAACTTGTACCTGTGTAACACAAACATTATATGCTGAGTCATCTAACTTTGAAGAAAGAGTAGTACAAATCTTACTCCAAAAATTAGAGAGTTCATTCGCCAGAAAGTACACACACGTTCATCCACGAGGTTTTTGGCTTCAAGTTATATCTGTTTTTATCTTCTATTCCCTTAAACCATCACTCATTCTATACTGCAATAAGAATAGCCTTTCAATACTTAGACATTGATCTTAGGAAGGTAAGGTCTGATAGTTGGTAGCAAAGTAGCAACAAACTTTTATTTTTGGATAATCGTGGTGTTTGGGCTAGCTTGCCCACACCTTGACTAATTCCAAAGTGTACCATTAAAGTAGCAATAGACTTCTTGGTTTGTTGCAGGACATTTTGGTGAATCACATAATCATAATGCAGCTGGAAAGGATTGACTGAATTGACAAGGGTAATAACTTTTTCAGATGGGCAAGCAAATCTGTAGCTAACAAGTGACAAGGCATGAGCGAGATTCGGCCGGTGGTATCATAAATATGAGCAGATAAGTGGTGCAAATTTCGATGAAACAGTGAAGGAAAAGGCAATGCATAGGTAGGGTAGTGAGAGAACCTGCGGATATGGATGAATCAAACACCATTTGAGAACATCTTTATCGAAAACAAGTGGTTTTATTAGAGACATATGGAAAGTAAAGGTAAAAGGGTGCCAACGAGGGCTTCTTTGCCATTTCCAGAAAGTGACATGCAACAAAATTACACAATCCCAAAATGCACGGTGGAAGAAAATACAATCATTTACATTGCATTAAAGATGCCAAAAACTAGAGCTAGAGTCCGTATGACAAGAAATAAACATCATTGTGTTGGCCGTCGGGATGTGATAAGTAATTTACTTGTACTTGACAGCACACTTACAGGACCTGCTGGACAAATTATTGGGAAATCATGGAATCATCATATGAACTGTTCAGAACTATCTTAAAAACAAGTATCTCACAAATGCGTAAATGACATTTTAACTCTCCTAGTTAGTACTAAACCATACGTAGTTCCTCAATTTGCTAAGAAGAAAAAGTTGCTGCTCCTACTGGCTACGACAATGACATTTTTATTTTGCAGATCCACAAAAAATAGTTGAAACAGGTCCAAATAAAGCAAAATAGATCATGAAGATAACCAACCCCAACTAGATTGGGATTTTGAGCATAGCTGTTGCTGTTATTGTATCCACAAAAGTTAGTGAACAAATCATGTCAGCTTAATTATGGCTAGCCAAATACCTAGGATTCTGCATCACTATCAGAAAGCAAGGCTTATTTGGTACATAGGCGTAGTCCTAAACCCAATTCAACAGTCATTTACAGAAGTGGGTACTATTTACTGCCACCAAAGCTAATACACTTAAGTTCTGTACAAGCCGCGGGAAGAATTGCTCAGATACCTGTGAGTGAGGCTTATTTGGGTCGTGTTGTAAATGCCCTGGCTAAACCTATTGATGGTAGAGGTGAAATTTCCATCACAGTTATTGTATCCATATTGAGAGAGTTACAAGAAACCCTGTGATAGGAGTTCGAGTTGTTAATTCAGGCAATGGAAGAGCTTGGGGTTAGCTATATGGAATTGGAAGTATGCAGTCCTTTGAGTTGGCGATCAGTAGCATGTTCCTTCGGTAGGTGGATGTGAATGGCGCTTCAGCCTCTTGATTGTTGATAAGGGCCATTGGCTGGCACGAAGCTTGCACAAGTAAGTGAAGATAACTTCTTTGGCGTTTCTAAAGTGTGGCACACTACACGGCCAGGAAGAATAGAAAAGGTTAACGGGTAAAGAGAATAACTCTAAAGGGTTTTCAACCTGCACACTCCATGAAGTATCATATGGGTAAAGAAACCACAGACCCTTTTATCCAAATGAACCAGCTAATGGCAATTGCCAAAGGAGATTAAATTAAGTATATTTTCTCTTCACAACATCTCAAATTTGAATATTAATAGAATATCAACGCTAGTCATACCATGTGCTACATAATAATTCTTCGACACAAAAATGAGTTCTATATATAACCAAAAACTAGAGAATACATAGTTCTTTCCCTTCGCTTGGAACTGCAAACTAGCACTAGATATTTGCACACAAAAAAGATGATTTCCCATGGAATGCTTCAGAAGTGTGAGTGTCTCTTTTCATTGTCTTATCAATACGATATAAAAGCTGAGTCTTTTCCTAAATTCACTGATCACCATTACATTACTACAATTACTACACTTTTTTATGACTCTGTAATTCCTCAAATATAGAGTAGAGATAGTTCTTTCTATGTCCTGATTTCTTGATATGCAAAAGTTGCCTAACTTTGTTGGAAAAATGCACGTAAACTAGAACTCTTGCAAAATGCATTGTCCTTAAAATAATGTTCTGAAGATCATCGCCTGATTTCTACTTCAACGAATGAATTAAAAGTTGCATTCCCTATGAGATATGACATCATGGGACATAAACAGAATAAGTTACAATTCTAAAATCTATTCAGGCATTCGGAGTAGGTTTGACAAGAAATTGATATTCCAGACTGATAACAAGCAAATAATTTATATAAAGATTTCACAATAGAATGTATGAGTTCTGAGAGAAAGAAGTCAAACCGTTTTCGAGAGCCTATTTTTCCTTTTGGTATTCTTCTTCCTAAGCAAATGCTGCTTCCCAGCTCTCCTCCTCATTATCTTCCCACTACCAGACACCTTAAACCTCTTTGCTGAAGCCTGAAAATTCCAAGATTATCACAAATTCAAACACCCAACTCACAATCCTCACAGAAAACCTCCACACTTTAATATCCAAACACACACACAAAAAAAATGCAAACTTTACTTTGTGGTCTTCATTTTTACAGTTAAGGTAAAAGACATAGAAAAAGAGAGCGCCCGAGCATCTACATTCCCTTTACAAGTCATTTTCTCTCCACAGAAAATCTCCACATATGCATACACACATCAAATATAATGAGAACCGAACCGACCAATAAACCAATACTTGTAAACCGATAATACATAAAACCGAACCTACCGCTGCACACCCCTATTCTTCATTCTGTCTCCTTTGGGACACGTTCAAACACTTTCTTTTTTTTCCTTCCAAAATTGGGGGAAATGCATTTGGGAATTAATATGTGGGAATCTAACCCTTACCAACAACTTGAAAATTCAGATAGTCAACCAACTTAACTACTAAGATTCTCCGGAAATTTAAACACCCAATTACAATTCCCATAGGAATCTCCACACATACCAAAACCACACACACACTATAGTGAGCAAAAAAGAAGCAAATTTTACTTTGAGGGTCTTCATTTTATACCCTTTGGCACACATCCTAACACCTAATCACAATTCCCACATAAAACCTCCACAACAAACCTAACTCAAACACACACACACACACACACACACACAGAGCAAAACAGTGAGAAAAATAGAAACTTTTGTACCCTTTGCCACACACTACAGTTAAAGGCTGTGGATTGAAATTTCCAAGATTATCACAAATTCAAACACCCAAATCAACAATTCCAACAGAAAACCTCCACACAAACCAAAACTCAAACACACACAAACAGCAAAACCAGTGATAAAAATAGAATCTTTACTTTGTGGGTCTTCATTTTATACCCTTTATGACACTCTACAGTCAATGTCTTTGAATTTCCATTAGTGGGTGTTGCAGCATTCGAAACTTTCTCGAAGACAATTGGGGCAAAACTTGATATGTTCCTTGAAGAACTGAGACTGAGTGATGTTTTCTTGGCAATTGATGGAATGTTAACAGAGGTGCGGCAAGTAAAACCTGTTGATTTTCGAGGGGAAAAGTTTAGAACTGTGGAGAATAGTGAAGTTGAAGATGAAGAAGCCATTGTTAGAGTCATTGAAGCTTTTGTTTTCTTGAAGTTTTTTTTTTTTTTTGATATATGGATAATGTGAGGATTGAAAATGGCTCTTTTTCTATCCTTTTGTGGTACTTTTTTTCTAAAAAATTTATGGACCTCAATTTAATTTTATGGAAATATAGTAAAGTACCCTTATTGTTTGTGAAATTACACTTTGACACACTCATATGACTAATAATATTATCTCTCATTACTCATTTAAACTCTTTTTTTTAACTCTGTCACGACGAATCAATTGATTTAATGTATATATTGTTTTCTCCTTTATCCTTCGTAAAAAAAAATGGGTGGATGGGAGAGATGATGTGCAAATTTTATGTTTTGATCAGTCGGGAGGATTTGATTAGTAGCTTTAGAAATTTTTTTCAACCAATATGACTCCAATTAAATAAGCATATGTTAGTTAATATAGTATATAGACTTGTTTGGGATTATTAGATTTGAGTAGAACTCTCCACTTGAGCGAATAGGAATTGAGATTTTAAGTAGTTCATTCTTTTCTCCCCGTGATTGACGATGACCCTAGTAGTTAAATACCTTTTGAAATTAAAATCTCCACTTTGACGAATAGAAATTGAGACTTTCAATAATATGTTCTACTCTCGTCTTAAGAGAATACTAACCCTCCCAATCTCACTAATCAAGTGGGTGTAAATTAAAAACTTATAAAGATTTGGCATAAACTTTAATGGGCTTTCTAATTCTTTTATTTTCATCCGATATTCAATATTTACATTGATACAAATCCTAAATAGATCTAACAAAAACGACTTCATAATTAAAGTTCAACTCAAAACCTCTAAATAGAAATAAAGAAATACTTATCGTTCTAGCGAGTGTTGGGCTGACTTTCTAGTTGAAGCACATAGTGTTGCATAAAGTCTTAAGTTAATATTTGATGTAAAAGAGATTAGTCAAATTACCTAAAAATAACTCTATATGTACACACTAAAGTTGGTCAATATTATCAATATATATCTGTAAATCCTTCAGGTTTGCCAACATTTTTCCTTTACAAAAACACACATGCTCATAATAATTATAATTAACAGAAGAATTCAACCATATAGCAAATTCAAAATACAACAAAATCTGCTGCTGTATAGCCAAAGTTCTCAGCTTCAGAAGAAGCAGTCAAGACCTTGTCAAGATGGCTATGGACTCCCACTCCAAACTACAAACAATGTCCTGCAAGGTAATAATGTTCTTGATGTTAAATGCATATCATTAATAGGTTGATATGAAAAAGAAATGTCGAGCAAAGCAAAAGATGAATCCGTAGGCGCCTGGACACACAGAGCAAAGTGATATTCACTTTGCCCTTGCAACACCAATCTCTGTTGATTTTGGTCCAACTTGGAAACAAGCTCTCTACCTTTTCAAAGGTAGGGGTAAGGACACTCTACCCTCCCTAGACCCCACATGTGGGATTACACTGGGTTTGTTGTTGTTGCTTGGCTCAGCAAATACAGTTTTACCCGACTCCCCTTCCCCCTGGTCCGGTCACAAGCCTCACTTCCTAGCTCGATTGGTCCAACCTTCTCTATCAGTTTGGTTGAGTAGAGGATCATGCTAAGATCAGATGATCCTCCTGCCCCTGCTTCAGGTTTCTGATATGCTACTCAATTCACATTTGCTAGGGAGTATAGGATTATCTCGGACATAAGAGGTATTGATGGTGATATTCTAATCTCACTTCAATTAAGAGTATTTGAAAGTTGAAATGGTGTTTGGACATGAGTTTCACTTGTAAAAAGTTGAAGTTTTGCAAGTGAAAACCATTATTTTACTTGAAATACTCTCAAACAAGTTTTTCAATATTCTTCCCCCATTATTTCAATGATATACTATTATTTGCAACCAAACATCTTGAAATGATGCTCTTAAAGAACGCAAGCACATCGAAGTTATCATTGGATAAGGTTTCACATACTGATGGGTTTTGTCGATCGATGTCAAAGCTGTTGATGGCACAAGGTTCAGCAAGAAGCTCAACGGGTTCTTCACCTGGGGCAAACAAAGACGAACCAAACCAGTCAAGACCATCAGAAACAACTCATACACGAAAAAACACGGAAAAGAAGGTCTATGTTCTATACCTTGTTCAATTACGGCAAGAATGCCATCCTCTGAGCAAATCATGGCAGGAAGAACACGTGATTCTGACACATTTCGGTAGTTGGATGAAGTAGTATAGTTGTCATACTGGACCTCCCAAACATCACTTTCTGATGGTGAAAGAATGGGCAAATCACTGGTTCCAACACCAGAAAGCATTATAGGCTGCTGTTGCCAGCGAAGATCCCATGCAAACACAGTACCAGAGGAACCTCCTGCCTTCAAAAACATAGTAGAATTATAGACATTAAACTTGAAACAACCTTGCAAGCTGAACAAGCAAACATCCAGGCATTCTCAGTCATAACCTAGAAAATAATTGACCTTAGTACTAATGACCTGGTTATTTTGCTTCTACTAATCTCCACTTCATTCCCCTCCCCATCTCCAAAAAAAAAAGAGAAAAAAATAAAATAGGAAAAGAAGATACTTCAGTTACTTGGTCCCTTGAGTTTTGGACTTCAGCATATTTCTTAGAAATGAACTTTCAATTAAGAATTTGTTGAAGGGAATCCCATCAGATCTATCACGGGTTAAATACAAATAACATACTTGTGAAAACATCTGTATAGATATGCTATTAGCTACAGTTTTTCTATGTGAAAAAATATTCTGCTAGTCTAGTTATGACGTTGAATGGCACTGGTGCACTCCTTGTCAGCAATGCCACTCATGATTCCCTCACTACTTTAGAATTTCTGATAATATCAATACATGTTTTAACCACATTCAAGTGGCACAATCTTTCAATTTTATCAGCAACTGAAAGTCAAGGTAGTCAGTCACAGCCTTTCTTCTCTTAGTTATCACCTCTCAAAATTATGTTCCATTTAACCATAAGTTCACCTTCTGCTAGCTATTAAAACTGTAATTGAAGTTTTATGTTTCAGCTTGTTAAGGTAGGGAATGAGGGGTGAACTACTGGTCAAAGATCTGCTGACGACCTTGGCCATGGTTGGAATCACAAAAAAGGCAAACTAGGTAAAATACTTCTCATTTGCCTAAGTCTTGATAGGTAGAGTTTCCTGGTAGCTTAGTTGATAGAAGGTAATAGGTATCCGGTTGATTATATCAGGTAAGTTGTATGCACAAGCTAACTCAAATACCACCGTTATCAAAAAGGAAAAAAGGGTCAAGGAACGAGGGGTGACAAGCATTGTTAATCAAGAGTTAAAACGGAAGGCAGGAATATCAGCTTACAAGACAAGTATGCTTTCTTGATGGATGAATATCAATTGAATGTACAATTCCAGAAGTAGTTCCACGTGTCCTGCGATGTAGTCAAACACACTTTCAAAAAAAAGAAGTTCACCTCAATACAATACGAAACACCAGTCTAGCCAGGTAAAAGATGTATAACATAGAATCACAAAGAGAGAGTCTTCCATGCTATGACTAAGGAGTTGAAAATCAACAGAAAGTTTATCTTCTATTTTTTTATGGGCCAAGATAGATCCAAATTGCAAGTCCATGCTGAAGAGATGGGTAAAAGATTACTTTTTTCTCCTCCTTTTGTGTTTTCTTTCAACAGCTCAATATCAAGATAGTAGCATAGCTCTAAGCTGAAACATATCATCTGTTTAAATATATAATGGCTCAATTCCCTCATTCCAACCAGGCTCCCTCTTATCTACTTTAACTAAGATTTAGACCTATAGGTGATAGCTGAGACGCCACGGTAATTTTGCAATAAAAAGTCAGCATCTTCACTTCACATCAACTTCATTTCACTTCAGTACTTTGTTATCAAATATTCCACAAGTAAGAAGTCTACCAAAACCAATTAACAAAGAACCACAAATAATACACCATGGATATATGCATTCATGAACATTCAACCGAAAAGCTCAGATATCAACATATACAAGAAATGAATAGCAATGCAGCTAAAATCCCATTACCAATTAGCTTTAAACTGCGAAACAGGTCCACCGGGGCGTCGTTGATCCCACCATTGCAGACCAAATCCCAACCCACCACTCACAAACTCCACCGGAGACGCCCACTTCACTGCGCCATACGAAACCAATCCATTACTATCAAACACCTTCCTAGTACTCAACCCCCCTCCAACAAAACTCACCCAATTAATCCTCCCATCTTCCCCAACACTCACAAACTCCGACCCATTTTCACTCACATCAATCCCATTAACCCGACCCAAATGAAACCCCTTTTCATCCACCGAATCCACAAATTCCAACGACCCATTAACCAAATCAGCTGTATAAAGCAACAGCGAACCCGAAAACGTGGAAGCAGCTATAAGGGGTTTATTGGGGTTTTGCGAAGTTGTCAATGAAGTGATTCTTGATGGGGTTGTGAGTGAAGATTGAAATGTGAGTTCTGGTGGGTTTGAGCTTGAATTTGAACTGTTTAAGATTTGGAGTGAAGAAGTTGAGGATTCGGAATCGAAAGCTGAAAGGATGATGTGACGGTGGAAAGCGGAGAGTTGAGGGAGCCAACGGAGGGAGTCAATATAGTGATCTTGAGGAAAACGGTGGACTTGGAGATTTTGAGAAGAAGAAGTGAGTACTGCCATTGTTGTGTGAGGGGTTTTTGCTTCGAGGGTTTTAGCATACAGTTTGGGACTATATATAACTTTATGGAGAAGGTGAGGTTACTATATTGTAAAAAGTAGACATATTGAGGTCTCGTGTGATAAGAATGTGTCAACGAATCTTAAATGTAAGTTCTATAAAGTGATAGTTATATGGTATTATTATATGGGGTAAAATATTGATCATCACGAACTCGCGGTTCAAAAGATAAAAGAACATTGAGATGAATTAGATGTATGAGCATATTAAGAGAGCTAGGATCAGAATGAAGTTATTCGAGACAAGATAGGAATGGCCTCTATATTGGATAAGATAAGGAAGGCGAAGTTGGGATGATTCGAGTATGTGGAAAAAAAAAGATGCATGAATTTCTGGTGAAAAAGTGTGAGAGGCTAACTATAGTGGGTATAAGGAGAATTAGGGGCCGTTTGGTTGCTGGTTAGAGTTATGCAGGTATTAGTAATGCAGGTATTAGTTATGCAGGTATTAGTAATGCAGGTATTAGTTATGCAGGTATTAGTTATGCAGAGTTTAATTATGCAGAGTTTAGTTATGCAGAGTTTAATAATTTTTTTGGATGTTGGTTTGTTATATTAAAAATTAATAAACATTATATACTTGTTAAAAATAAATTATTTGTTATTGTTATATCTTAGACCTTTCTTACCGTTGTATTTTTATTTATTTTTGCGTTTTGCTTAGGCAAAATTTTGGACAGAAACTTAAATGCCACATTTTTCAACTTCCTCATATAGTTGAACCGATGTATATATATGATACGTGTTAACACGGGACCAATATTGTAATAGTTGAAACTTATTGATATGCTAGTACATATAATTATGTGTACATATAACAAAAATAGATACATATAAGTTAACATATGAGCAACACCGCGTATTAATGCTAGATATTATATTTGGAGCCTTTACTTCAATAATCTATAATATAGAAATGAGGAAGTTTGTTTTTTTCTATTTGATGAAGGAGATCATATTTACAAAAGTCTTGGCAAGAACTAGTGGAAGCTCTAGAGCTTACTTCAAGCAAAGCCATTGATATGCACATTGATAGATATGGCTTACTTCCAATGGCAAGAACCATTGATAGAGGATGCTTACTTCCAACAGAACAATCTATTGTTGGACACTATCCTCAACAATTATCGACATTGTCCTCACCCATAGACAATATCCCCAATAATTTGAATGTCTACTTAATTTTCAAAATAATAATGGAGTACATTAAATCTAAATTTCAGTTTCGTCATACTAAATAATTCATTCAGTTACAATTTTCACATACTGCCATATCCTAAAATTGAGAGTCCATTTTTCAAGCAACAAAATAGTGACAAAATAAATTTTATAAGATGAAGAATACAACAAATCTAACATATACCATTGAGACAAACTTGAAATTCTAGTACCGTGGCCTCACGGAATCAAACTAGACCCACCTTCATTAAATGTGAAAGAAACTTACATAATTCACTGTTAAATTATATAAACTGGCACATAAAACATAGGCAAAATAAAACTTAACTAGGCCATGGTTATACCTAACAAAGTAGCTACACCAAAAACCATTCAAAGGTTTAAAGTTTATCATCAATAATCATTCATACCATAGTGTAACGATCAAGCTCATTGATGCTTAAAAAGCACTCCATGAACTTTGTGTTGCTCCAGCTGATACACTAGGTTCCCCTTGAGCAATTTGATCTTCTTTCTTAGCTGGAGCATCATCTTCATCGACAACAATAATAGGAAATTCAAAAGACATATCATTAGCAACTTCTTGAGCTTCAATTATTTCTATTTCTTGAACACCAACTTCTGGCCCCTCGGCAGATTGTTCAGTAGCTCCATCCTTGCGAAATATCTCTTCCCAATCAACAAATAATGGCCATTTCCTAAATGTCATTGACTTGGCATATGGATCAACCTAAGAAAAAAAAGAAACAAGTATATGAAGTAACTGATAATATTCCAAAGACAGAGATTATATTCACCAAGAGAAAATATAACTAACTAGCTTTAGTTTACTAATAATTTAAACAATTGTAAATCACCTTTATGAAGTCATCCCAAGCTTTTGGATCTTCAACCAAGATAGTTCCATCGCTGTATCGAAATCCTAAGCCACTTCGACTTTTTACCAATGATAGGGTCATATAATGCTTTTTCCACCCTCTTATTTTTGAAAAAATATGTGGTAGAGCTTGCAATCCGCTATTAGGATGACAATCATTCATGTGTTGTTCAAGTTCCATCAAATATCCATGTTTAAAGGTTCCATCATCTTCTTTCCAATCATTAGCACACAACTTTTTTAATCCATCAACCAGAGTGAGTTCCTCTTCTTGAGTCCACACCCTTGCCCTTTTTTGAGACATGTTAGACCTTCTTTTAGTGGGACTGCCAATTTTAATCTGTAAGAATGTAAAAAATCACAATTTATACTAACTTATGATTCACTACAAAAGTATACTAACTTATTTTCACATATATTGCATTTGTCTCTCACCAGATTTACAAGAGAAAAAAAACAATATGATAAGAAGAAGACGAAAGCATAAGAAAAGGTTAAGATTTCAAAAGTTTCTAACCTCAAAGAAAGAATTTAGATTGAGCGTTCTTCAAGATTTGCCTCTTAGAAGATAATGAAATTTTAGATCTATAAAAAGGCATATAATGTATCTGATTGTATTTAATTAGAAGTGAAGAAGGGTCACAGTTACCTATCTACCATACACAATTGAAATGGTCAGCATTGGAGGTAATAAATCCATCCGTCCTTTGGTTAGTAATGGAAGTTTAATGCAATTCTAAGAAGTGAATGACAATTGAATGGTAATCCTTTAATGGATTCTAAAGTTAGACTTTGAGCAACTAATGACACAAATAGGCTTGCCAGATTTTAGAACTGTTGGAAAACCATTTCGACTAAATTTCCAAGTTAAAACGCCTAATTGCACAAACTCAAAACGAAAGCCTCGATACTCGAACCAACCATCCTAATAGACTAAAAATGACCTTCCGGATCTAACCGTGCTGACGGAATTCTCATCCGATCAGTTTTTACTAAGAATACTGACTGAAGTCGATATTTGAGTAAATTTCCAAGCTAAAGAGCCTAATTGCACAAACTCAAAACGAAAGCCTCGAAACTCAAACCAGCCATCCTACTAGACTAAAAATGACCTTCCGGATCTAACCGCGCTGACGGAATTCTCATCCGATCAGTTTTTACTAAGAATACTGACTGAAGTCGATATTTGAGTAAATTTCCAAGTTAAAACGCCTAATTGCACAAACTCAAAACGAAAGCCTCGAAACTCAAACCAGCCATCCTACTAGACTAAAAATAACCTTCCGGATCTAACCCCGCAGACGGAATTCTCATCCGATCAGTTTGTACTAAGAATATTGACTGAAGTCGATATTTGAGTAAATTTCCAAGTTAAAACGCCTAATTGCACAAACTCAAAACGAAAGCCTCGAAACTCAAACCAGCCATCCTACTAGACTAAAAATGACCTTTCGAATCTAACCGCGCTGACGGAATTCTCATCCGATCAGTTTTTACTAAAAATACTGACTGAAGTCGATATTTGAGTAAATTTCCAAGTTAAAACGCCTAATTGCACAAACTCAAAACGAAAGCCTCGAAACTCAAACCAGCCATCCTACTAGACTAAAAATGACCTTCCAGATCTAACCGCGCTGATGGAATTCTCATCTGATCAGTTTTTACTAAGAATATTGACTGAAGTAGAACTTTGAGTAAATTTTCAAGTTAAAACGCCTAATTGCACAAACTCAAAACGAAAGTCTCGACTTCAGTCAATATTCTTAGTAAAAACTGATCGGATGAGAATTCCGTCGGTGCGGTTAGATTCGGAAGGTCATTTTTAGTCTAGTAGGATGGCTGGTTTGAGTTTCAAGGCTTTCGTTTTGAGTTTGTGCAATTAGGCGTTTTAACTTGGAAATTTACTCAAATATCAACTTCAGTCAGTATTTTTAGTAAAAACTGATCGGATGAGAATTCTGTCAGCGCGGTTAGATTCGGAAGGTCATTTTTAGTCTAGTAGGATGGCTGGTTTGAGTTTCGAGGCTTTCGTTTTGAGTTTGTGCAATTAGGCGTTTTAACTTGGAAATTTACTCAAATATCGACTTCAGTCAATATTCTTAGTAAAAACTGATCGGATGAGAATTCCGTCAGCGCGGTTAGATCCGGAAGGTCATTTTTAGTCTAGTAGGATGGCTGGTTTGAGTTTCGAGGCTTTCGTTTTGAGTTTGTGCAATTAGGCGTTTTAACTTGGAAATTTACTCAAATATCGACTTCAGTCAGTATTCTTAGTAAAAACTGATCGGATGATAATTCCGTCAGCGCAGTTAGATCCGGAAGGTCATTTTTAGTCTAGTAGGATGGCTAGTTTGAGTTTCGAGGCTTTCGTTTTGAGTTTGTGCAATTAGGCGTTTTAACTTGGAAATTTACTCAAATATCGACTTCAGTCAGTATTCTTAGTAAAAACTGATCGGATGAGAATTCCGTCAGCACGGTTAGATCCGGAAGGTCATTTTTAGTCTAGTAGGATGGCTGGTTTGAGTTTCGAGGCTTTCGTTTTGAGTTTGTGCAATTAGGCGTTTTAACTTGGAAAATTACTCAAATATCGACTTCAGTCAGTATTCTTAGTAAAAACTGATCGGATGAGAATTCCGTCAGCACGGGTAGATCCGGAAGGTCATTTTTAGTCTATTAGGATGGCTGGTTTGAGTTTCGAGGCTTTCGTTTTGAGTTTGTGCAATTAGGCGTTTTAACTTAGAAATTTAGTCGAAATGGTTTTCCAACAGTTCTAAAATCTGGCAAGCCTATTTGTGTCATTAGTTGCTCAAAGTCTAACTTTAGAATCCATAACAGGATTACCATTCAATTGTCATTCACTTCTTAGAATTGCATTAAACTTCCATTGCTAACCAAATGACGGATGGATTTATTACCTCCAACGCTGACCATTTCAATTGTGTATGGTAGATAGATAACTGTGACCCTTCTTCACTTCTAATTAAATACAATCAGATACATTATGAGGAATAGATAGCTATTGTAGATAGATAGCTGTAACCTTTATCAGAATCACTTTATTTCCATTCTTTACTTGAAAGTGCATTAGTTGCTCTTTATTACTTTCACCAACTATCAATCCAAATGATCCAAATCCTTGTCTTTGTCAAAATTACTACAGTTTGTCTGCCATTTTCAACGTGGTAGTTCTGCAATAATGATGTGATATTCTTTATTTTAGAGCACCTCAACTACGTGACTATACAAATTAAGCTAAATGAGAAAGCATTCATGAGGAAAGAATTCAATCACACATAATTCATTGTTAAAATATTAGACACATCTTCATTTAAAGTGAATGAAACTTACATAATTCATTGTTCAATTACAAAAGCTGGCACATACAACAAAGACATACAATTACTTTTTTTTCAAAAGAAGTCTCCTATTTTTGTAACATTATCCTTCCATGACAAACACCAAGCTTCAAAAGTTGAATACCAGCCCCAATAACATATAATCACTTGACAAAATAGCATTTGAGTACTTTGTATTTCTAACTGGATCTTTGTGATTACTCCAACTGCTGAATAGTCTGCGAGAAAAGAAAATTTCAATACAGTCTCGGAGAAGAAGGAATTAAAAACACCTTGGAGAATGAACTTACCGTTTGGGTCAGCGTTTTGAGCAATCTGAAGAGCATCTGAGTTGGCTACTTAAAAAAACACTAATGTTGAACCTAATCATGCATTTGTTATACAAAAACAACCTACTTTAAGCCCACAACATTCACATATATGTACATTTGTGGACATTCTACTAGGTAACAAAAAATCCCATTATAGTTAGACCTTACAAAATAGCTACACAAAAACCATCAGTGATTTAAAGCTTATCATTAATAATCATCCATATGATACTGTGGCGTTCAAGTTCACTGATGCTTAAGAAGAATTCCATCCTCTTTATATCTTGAGTAATTCCCATTGCTGCCTTGACTCGTTCATCTGAGTTATATATTTCAAATGCAGGGGATCCAATAATAGAAAATATCTTACCACGAATCTCAGATAGATCACGCTCTCCTAGCTTGTCAATTAAAGAAGCCATCCTTTTATCATGGCTTTCAGTGAATTGTTTCATCACCTCCATCAAACCTTTAAGAACAGTCTCATTATCATCTTCAGTTGTTTTTCTTTTTTTGCATCTACCTTTTTCGTTGACTTTAGAAGATGATGCTTTAAAACTATTACCTTGTTTTTGAGATTGATGGGTTTCACCTTTTTGAGTTGTGAATGAACTTTGTGCTACTCCAGTTGATTCATTAGGTTCATCTTGAGTAGTAAATGGACTTTGTGTTGCTCCAGTTGATACATTAGGTTCCTCTTGAGCAGCTTGATCTTCTCTTGTGCCTGAAGCATCATCTACGTCGACAACATCAATAGGAAATCCCACAGACATGCCATCAGTAATTTCTTGAGCTTCAATTCTTTCTATTTCTTCAACAGCATCTTCTGGCCCTTCGGCAAACTCTCCAGTAGCTCTATCCTTGCCAAATATCACTTCCCAGTCAGCAAATAATGGCCATTTTTTTAAGTTCATTGACTTGGCATTTGGATCAACCTAAGAAAATAAAGAACAAGTACATGAAGTAACTGAAAATATTCCATAAACAAAGATCCATTAACCAAGAGAAAATATAAGTAAGTAGCAATTCCCTAATGATTTAAAATAAATATAAATCACCTTTATCAAGTCATCCCAAGCTTTAGGATCATCAACTAAGAAACTTCCATCACTATATTGGAATTCTAAACCACTTCGACTCTTTAGCAACAATATTGTTGCATAACTCTTTTTCCATGCTCTTATTTTAGAATCAACATGTGGTAGAGATTTCAATCCACGGTTAGGATGACGAGCATTCATGTAGTGTTCCAATTCCTTTAAATATCCATGTCTAAAGGTTCCATTATCTCCTCTCCAACCATTAACACACAATTCTTTTAATCCATTTACAAGAGTAAGTTCCTCTTCTGGAGTCCATACCCTTCGAGATGAAGGTGTTGATTTTCTTGCCCTCTTTCTGGACGTGTTAGATGCTGCAGCAGTAGAACTAGCCATTTCAATCTGTAAAATTGTAAATGAAATCACAAGTAATACTTTACAACTTACAAGTAAAAAATTTCAGCTATAACCAAATAACTTGTAATACAACTTGATTGATCTAGGAAAAAGATAATGTGATGACATATATACAAAATCACTACTTCTATTCAAAAATAATAGATATACATTGAGTTTCACAATTTGTTTGTACAGACAACAATGTGAGACATACAAAAGATTGACCATTCGTTTTCACAAAATAATAAAAGCTATTACATTTTACAGTGAGCGGAAAACCAAAAACAAAAGTGCATAAGCACACCAAAAGTGATCACATAGTTTAAAATTATAAAGATTGATTTCCCAATCTTTCATTCCACATAGATTGAGCTAGTTCATCCCTCCAAGTGGTCCACTCATCAGATGTTTCAATTGTATTAATATTGTCATGTTCATGTTGATTTTCCATGTGGAATTCCATTTCCACATCTAATGGGTCAGCTTCCATCTCTCTTCGAATGAAATTGTGAATCAAACAACATGCACTAATAATTCTATTGTGAACCTTAACCGAGTACCACGAAGGACTTCTAAGAATTCCCCAACGTCCTTTTAATAGTCCAAATGCTCTTTCAATAACATTACGCGCCCTAGCATGCTTCATATTAAAGAGCTCTTCTCGACAGTGAGGTGACGGATTGTCACCTTGCCAATCCTTTAGCCAATATCTATATCCTCGGTAGGGAGACAAAAAACCATTTCCATTTGTATATCCTCCATCGCACAAATAGTAATTGCCTAAAAATGTAAACAATAATATAATTACTTTAAATATTATTTTATTTTGATGTTGTAGAAATAGACAAGATCTGCCTATTATTTAGCATACCCTGAGGTACTTTCAACCCATTTCTTCGTACAACAGCATCTCGCAATACGCGACCATCAGCGGCTGATCCCTCCCAACCAGGTAATACATAAATGAAGTTGAGATTTCTATCACAAACCCCCAAGACATTAGTTGTTATATCTCCTTTTCGTGTTCTGTATCTTGGCTTATATATTGCTTCAACTCTAATGGAAATGTAAGTACCATCCAATGCACCAAGACAACCCTATAAGATAAATTCAACTCTAAATACTAAAGGACTATTAAAAGTAAAAATACTTTCACCATAATATTTCAAGTTTGTTGTAGTAAATCAAATGTTAGATTGAAATTTACCTACCTTAAACCATTTCCATCGATCATCAGTATCATCTTCGAGCACCGGATTAGGTTTAACAAGTAACAATGGAGTTAGTTTAAGAATAGCTCTTAGACATTCATTAAAGGCTCGACTTACACTCCACCCCGATCTAATATAATCAACTTTGACAGACCTGTTCTTTTCGTGATGAGCCAAAATATTTAAGAACATTGCTAATTTTTCAGTACTCGACATATTTTTACTATCAGTCAACCCTCCAATATTCTTGGCTAAGGAGGCCAAAATGTGAAAGGCATTTCTATCCATCCTAAGCTTGTCAATACATACAATATCATTGTCACGAATGAGAATATTTAGATGAGACAAGATTTTAGGAATTCTAGCACTCATACAATATCGAATGACCCGTCTATTTCTAGATTGGTTTCTTTATAACATGCTGTAAATAGCCATAAAAAAGCAAATAAGGACAATATACGAATGCACCACAATCTCCTCGAGGATCATAAAGCATTCAACATCGCACAACTGCTGAGAATCCATTTACACCTATTTTCCATTTAAAAATTGCAACATCATTATCAAATTGAATCCAAAAGAAACAAAAGTATCAATCATGTTACTTAACTAATTATTGCAGACACATTATGTATAATAGGAAGGTAATAGATGGTTTCAAACTAGAATGCTCAATTTTATTTTAAAAAAAATGAAAAGTAACATTGAAAAACAGGGTAAAATGTTTATTTTTGTTTGGCTTCAATAGCTAGAATACAATACTATTTTGTCAAACTGCAAATAACATGTTCATCTTTTGCAATTTTAGAAGCTAAAACAACTAAACCTAATGAACCCATTTTTCAGAAAGCACGACTTTTGAACAAACAAAACAAAATCCACATCAAATTTGGATGTACTAAAACATCAACTTAACTAGAAAATACTGAGAAGATCTAGAATTTCATTCGTCTCTCATCAGATTAACAAGAGGAAAAACACAAAAAGAGAAAACAGGAGGAGAAGAAGAAGAAAATAAAACAAGATCAGCCAAATTTTGAGTTTCATAACTTCTAACCTCAAAGAAAGAACGTCAGATTGAAAGTTTTTCAATCTATTGGCCTGGAAGATGAAGAGTCATTTTAGATCTAGAGATATGGAGAGTGGATCTAAATGTTTTTTCTAAAAAGAAGTGTTGTATATTTGATTGAGAGTGAAGGGCAAAATTGTCAATTTATATTTTTATTCAGGTATTAGTTATTCAGGTATAACTTATTCCATCTTTTACCCTGCATAAAATAATACATAGATTGACTCATAATTTAAACATGTATTAGTTATGTGGCTTTCTAATTTTCTAACCAAACATAGTATTATGTGTGTTGAATTTTATACATTTGACAAAAAATTGCTACCAAACATGGTAAAGCTTATGCAACATTTTATACCTGAATAACTCAATCCTTATCCAGTAACCAAACGGCCCCTAACTTCATAAGATAGCAATAAGATTGTGCACATATCCACTTAAAAATTGCACCAATATGTTAGTGTTATTGTTATTGTTATGCTATAGAAATCGACATATTGTAAGCTTCCACCATAAGTTACAATACATGTCAATTTAAAAAAACTTAGTATGATCCAGCATGATGATAAAAATCGGGGAAACTTAGTGAAATCTCACTAGCTTAGGAGCTAACTACTTAAATACACTCTAGTTTATAATATTAGAAATCTTATCAGATTTTGATGTATTCAGTACGTCCAAATGCACGTATCTCAAGATACATGAAGTCAAAATTATGTATTATTTATTCTAGATACATCGTATTCAAGTGGATTCACACATATCTAGAATACATCGACAACTCTCGCTCGCCTCCCTCTCATCTTGCTTGTCACTCTCTTATATATATATATATATATATATAGGGTATTCCACATATATGTGAATCATACCGGATACACACAAATACATGTGTCTAGTATGATTCACATGTATCTAGAGTACATGACTATCTCTCTTCCTATATCGCCTTCCTCTTTCCCTATTTTAATGTATCTGGTAGAAAAAATAATTCTTAATTAATCATACAATATATAATTATTTTAAAATATAAATAGAATTAATATATATGATATGAATATATATCTAATAAAATAGTTCTCCCTTAAATTGCTTTTTTCAGATGAAAGCACAATTATTTGCAAACAGCCCATTTTACAATGGGCTTTTAAGAAGTTCAACTAAATAAGGCCTTTACAATACACATGGCAGAACTTGAACAATTATGTTCATTCTTTCGAGGATATCCTATAAAATTGAAACGATACAGAAAATATCAATATGAAAAAATATACAAAAGTCGAAAAATGGTCCACCTTTTTTCTCCATTCCACCAATTTTGTTGTGTGTTTATGGTCTCCATGTTTTTGTGATTTCTCTAGATTCTTTCAATCTAAGGTCTTTTTTTTAAAATAAAAAAATTACTATTATTCCTCTTTGTTTATTAGGTAAATGTGAAAAGGCTTCTTGCATTATTATCAAATAATTATCAATTAATTCTAAAAGGAGGCTCCACTTAACTAATGTATTTTTCGCCACAGTCGAACTTTGTGTGATGAATTTAAATTAGTTGAGTCACTAAATTTAATATTAAATATAAAGAAAGAAAATTTTATTAGGATTTGCCAACTATAACCAGTTGAATTGGTAGTTGAGCTTTGTAAATATCTAATATAATAATCTTAGAGATTTTGCTCTGAGATTTAGATTTCTTCAACTATTTTCTGATTTTTCTCTTTGTTTATCTCTATCAATTTATCAACGTGGGAATCTTGCAGCCTTTTACTTAATTTAATTCTACTTCCTCAGTCTTAACTATTATATTATTTGATTTTATCTTTGGAATCTCATTGATAATCACTGTTAATTTAGAAAATAGTAGTATCTACTTCCTTTGTTTCAAATTATTTGTTATGATTTTTAAAAATAAATATTTTCTATTACTTTTCATTTTAAAAGTTCATGATAAACTTTATTTTGTTTTCAATTTTAAGTTAAATAATAATTGTCCTTGAAGACTACACTCAAATATAAAGAGATGAAACATAAATAAAGGAAATAGATATTCAATGAAGAAAATTAGATCTTAATACATAAATTAGGATAAAAATAAACAAATTTTGAGCCATATTTGCAATAGCAATAGAAGTTCTCTTTATGTTAAAAGATGATTTAAATTAGTGTCAGTTCTTAATAAATTGAAATATTTACTAAAAGTTCTAAAGTATACTCTCAACTACTAGATCGAGTATATCATATATATGAATCGTTTTCTTTCATTGTGTTTAGGTCTAGTTCGTCTCTTTTTAATACCTCCTTATGTTCCTGCACATCAATTTTAGCATTTGCATTTTGTCAAACTAAGTCACCCCAAAAGCTAATTTAATAGGAGGAGGATTTTCCACGACTTATAAAGAGCTCAAAGTTTTTGTTCCGATTCGATGTGGGATCATTCTTATCAATACCCCTTCCTTTTCACACTCAGACTAGTCATTCTCTATTTGGGGTTTCGGAGCGTGACATTTAAGGACCAGAAGTACTATACTCATAACGTCACACATACTAGGAGTCCCACATAATCAAACTTAATGGGTTTGATTCTGATATCACGTCAAATTAAATCTATCTTAAAATCAATTCATATCACACATATCAACCACACTCATTTTTTATGAATATATCAAATTTTAGCCGTCCAACATCTCCTTTTTTATAATTGTTCTGTAAAACTTACCTTCGACTATAACTAATTAGGATTCAACACCATGTGAGCCAATCTTTTTCTTCTAAATCAATTTTACATTTTTCTAGTATATTTACTTTTGCCCTAACCAATTTGCCTTTGTGGTGTAATATTTAACATAATTTATTTAATTTAAAAAATTGACTATTGGTGGCTTAAATGCAAGGCTAAGCTAGCTGTCTTGTTTGGGATAAACAAAGCAACATGATTATGATTAGTTACTTTAAAATTACAAAATGTATTGCTTCAATTTTTTAAAGAGGGATCCTTATTTTGCTTCTCTTAGTAAAGATTTGGATTTGTTTTTAAACGTTACTTCTAATCATAAAATTAATCTTCTCCTAATACCTAGAAACTAGAATATTTGTTTTAAAAAAATTAAACAAAATGATTAAAAGAACTCCATAATGACATTATTAATTTATCCTGATTTTTTATGATCGTAACAATAAAATAATGTTGCAAAACATATAATATAACACATCATCAAAACTCGATTGAAAAGAAAATTTAACTGATATAACGAAATAAACATTATAGAACAATCTAACTATAATTATAATTAGAGACTGGTGGAAGGTTCCTTTGAAGCTTCCTTTTTTCGACTGATGGATGAGCTTTTGTCCATTTGTATTTTATTGTCTTCTATTTTTAATTATTTATGGGCTTTATTTTATTTTCTTTGGATTGAGCCTTTGTTGGGTTGAATCCTATTTTTGAAAAATAAAAACTATAATGAGAAACTATAAATATATATATATATGAGATACAATTACTTTAAGTTAGGAAAATCTTACAAGTATTTACTTCGTCTATTTCAAAATACTTATCATGTTTCATTTTTCGAGAGTTAAACTATATAAATTTTTATCAATATTTTTAACATGTATTTTTTCATCATATTGATATGGAGAAAAATTATGATTCACAATTATTTTTTTGTATAAGTTTCATATACATAAATTATTGATTTAATTTTAATTTAGTCTAATTTAACTATAAGGACTATTGACACTTGAACAACGATCAAACGTGATAAGTATTTTGAGACCAATAAAATATAAAGATTATTTACTTCCAATTATGCTCTTAAGGAATCTTACAATATGCCCCAACGAATCTTAGGCAAAAGCCAGCAGAGCACTTTTCTTTTCTAAGTAATAAAACCAATAAAATTCAATTAATAGTCAAACACAAAAAAAAAAATCAAGAAAATCAAAAAAGTTATATTTTGCTTTTTATCTTTTTCATTTTTATTTAACCATTTGATATTCAAAAAGCTTGGTCTGATTAGTCTGAATTTGTAGAAACTAGGAATGAGGGTCACTTAAAGAGTTGAACACTTCTTATCTAGAAAAAAATTATTTTATCGATTCGAATATAATTAGAATTTTTGTGTGTGCTTGGTCTAAGGAAAAATGATTTAAGGAAAATATATTCATATAGAAGTCTTTGGTGATTGAGACCCTTTGATTTAACTATTCGATATTCAAAATGTCTGATCTAACTAATTTATTTTTCCAATGTTTGACATGATAAAAGTCATTTTCCCTTCATTTATGGGCGAAATTCATTCTACTTTACTATTTATCTTAGTAGTAACTGTTAACTTCATATTATTTACTTTGACTAACAATGACACACTATATGAATTTTTAGTAGTATGTAAAAGTTCCATCAAAACAGTCCAATTTGTTGATATTATTATTAATTTTAATACATATCTTGTTAGAAAATATTCTTTCCTAACAAACCAAAGACTTGAAAATATTTTCTTGATTGTATTTCAAGAAAAGTATTTTTCGTTAAAAAAAAAACTTTTATTATATCAAACACATTTTGAATGATGATGAAAGGGTCTTAATAATCAATATAGGTTGTGATAGAATGACTAAAATCTCTTCATCGTTAATCAGAAGTTTTAAATTTAAAATTTTAAAAATGACAAAAAAGAATCATGTACAATATGCGAATTTGAATTTAATCGAATCTCAATACGAATATCGGACGAGTTGAGTGAGAAAGCAAAAGAACATTTCCTCACGTCTTAACAATCTTTTAAGATTTAGCCATAGATAATATAATAGCACGTGAATCCACCAACTTTATTTTACCAAGAATATTTTAAAATTAACACATCACTCAAATAACATTTCTCACCTTCCCTCATCTTAAAATTTTCATTTCTTTTTTTGAATATAACTCACACTAAAATGGACTGTCATTTCTTTACTAAAAAAAAACAATTCTTAACTTAAAAAATAAAATGATGGAAGATGTCAAATCTATTTTGTTTTTTTTTTTTTTAATTTGAGTCTCTATCGGAAATAACCTTTCTACAAAAGTAGAGATAAAATTTGCGACGTAGCACACACCATCTCCATATCTCATCCATAGGATATCCTCGAGAATTGTATCGGAAATAAAAGCCGTAAAGATAGAGATAAGATTTGTGTGCACTCTATCTTTATATCCCACATTTAAGATACTCTTGAGAATGTATCAGAAATAATCTATTTATCTTATAAAAATAGAGATAAGATCTGGGTATGCGTCATCGTTATATCCCACCCAAAGGATATCCATGTATCGAAAATAGTCTCTTTATCTTATAAAATTAGGTATAAAATGAGCGTACACCTTATCTTCTTAGATCGATTTCATAGAATATGTTATTGTTTAAAATGTTGAAAGATATATTATATTATTAAATGACACTATGCATATAAATTATGTTCATTATTGAATTGTAAATATTGATAATTTAGTTTAATAAATTGAAAGATACACTAATTGAGGAAAATTACTATGGAAAGAAAAAAACATATTTATAACTTGTGAATATATGGGAAGTAAATCCACTATGTTATGTTAAATTAGAAAATACGTATACGATGAGTGTAGTTTAACTTATTACAATCAATTATTTCTTACTATCGTTTATCATATATAATAAATAAATATTTATTACAATGATTTATTTGTGACTGTGATCGTATTCTACGATCGTATAAATACTTTTTTATAATGTCAGTACATAGAACTTAAACACCATATTTATCGGTGTTTCTCTTTTATTAATGAAAACAAAAAACACCCTGGAAAACAAAAATTAAAAAAAATAACTAATCCAAAAATTACTTTTTTATTTTATCTTATTTTAAATATAATAATAATAATTAGTGGCTGCACGTCATTTGCTACTATAAATATTTGTGTGTCTTTGCCAACTTTCAATTAGCTTTCACATTTGATACAAAATTAGCATTTTTTTTAAATACGTTCATTCAAAGCTTTCCGGCGAAAAATTCAAAGTTTTCCGGCGAAAATTCGCCGGGGGCTGAGATCGACTCGTCGGAGCTCAAACTCGCTCGTTCGCTAAAATGAAACGAAGAGGAAAGAAGATTTCAAAACTCAGAGACGGCGAACGAGTCGACTCAGCAGATCGAATCGATAAAACAATTAGAAAAAACGATCAGAAATTAGATCGGAGAAAAAAATTGGTAAAATACGAAGCATTACCTGAATACCTTCAGGATAACGAATTCATCAGAGATTATTATCGATGTGAATGGCCTTTGAAGGATATTGCTCTCAGCTTATTTTCATGGCATAATGAAACGCTAAATATTTGGACGTAAGGAGGAGAATTAATTTTCGGCGATTTGAGATTTGAATTTTTTTTTAATTTTCTTCTGATTTTTTTTTTGGGGATTTTGTGTTTTTGATTAGGCATTTGGGAGGATTTGTGGTATTTGTGACATTGACGGTGATGAGTTTTACGGAGAAGACGACGACAGTGGAGAATTTGTTCGCCGGAGTTTTCAGGTTCCGTTTTTTGAATTAATTTCGACGGTGTTTTGTGTCTATTTTGGTCATTTTTTAACTGAAATTGGATGATGATGAACAGAGGAACGAGTGATGGAGAATGGATGAATATGAAGAATAATGGCTCCGGCGATTCTTTCCCGGTGAGATTTCCGATCAACTTTGTATATATTGGCGCGAAATGTTAGGGGTATTGTAGGTAACACGTTTTATTAGGATCTTTTGTTTTGATTACACATTTACACGTATATACTCCCTAGTTCCTTCTTTATCGCGTTTTTCATTTACACGTCCTTCGTAAAATTAGAAGAGAACATTAACGTAATTGGTAAAGTTATTATGAGGATATGAGTTTGAGCCATTTTACGAATATAGTTTAAGACTACGTACAATAAATTTTCATAGTTTGGCCCTTTTCGAATCCCGCATATAGCATGATCTTAGTGCATCAAGTTGCTTTTTTTTTTTTACGTCTCTTACAAAAATAATACTCAATCGTTTCAATTTGTTTGTTTTACTTTTAAAAAAAATAAAAAATTATAACTTTTCATATGACATGTTTAAGAGTTAAGACCATAAGATTAAAGAATATTTTGATACATTTAGATTCAAAAAATTTATATACTTTCTGACAAATCAAAATCAAACAAACAAATTAAAATAAGAGAGTAATTAGGAGGGATGTTTGAAGATATTACATTTATTTATGTCTTAAGATCTATTTTTTTCAGAATTAAGGTATTTGTAATTTTTAAAATATAGTAATTAGTACTAAGAATAAAATAAAGAAAACATAATTCATTTTATTTTGAACTTTTAAAATAACAAATATTTCAAGACAGATTTTTAACGACGGAAGGAATATAATATATAATCTTGTCAACAAAAAAAGAAAGAACCAAAACTAAAATTTACTAATAATAATTAACAGAAAGACAGAGAACATAATTCCAAAAATATTTATTGAAAATTAATTTTAAATTTCTTATTTTATCTTAATGAAATATTTTATACACATAAATATCTGCTTTATATCACAAATTCCAAATTTTTCCTTAAATTTCATATCTAGTCAAATACAAAAAAAATCTAGTACCTTTTATTGCTTAATTTAGATTTTAATGTGCTGATAAATTTGCAATTTTGGATTGATTAGAGCTAGAGTTGTTTAGGAGTTATTTAGCTGTATATCACATGCATTTGGTTTGTTTTTCTATATTTTCCTAATTTGGTGCTTTTGTTGTTCTTTTTGTTTTTTTTCTCCTGTCTTATCTTCCGTGAATAGTGGAGGAAACAATTGAGGATTTTTTGTTGTTGGTAAATAAAGAAAAATTGAAATGCTTATTTATATCCACGTGGTGTGTGCGATAAAATTTTGTTATTGTTGTTTATTTTAGGAGTTTTTAAAAATTTAGTTAGTACATTACATCTTTCATTGTTTATAGTGGAATAGAAGATGCTTCTTGAAAACAACAAACAAACAACATACCTAGTACCTAGTGTAGAGTAGAGTTTAGAGAAGGTAAGATGTATTCAGAGGTAGGTAGAGAGACGGTTTTTTGATATATTTCTTTTTTAAAAAATTGGTGTTAAGAGAATTACTAGATGGGGAATCGGATCCTCTTCAACAAGGTAAAAGTTCAGATCGTCAACCAACTAAGCTACTAAGATTTTCAAATTGTTTCTAATAGACCCTCGACTCATACTCCAAATAAAGTGAATGCAACCGCTTTCTCCGGGGCAGCTTGTTTTGAGCATAGGTGGGATCCAAAATTTAAACTTGACGGATTCAATTTTTTAAGGTTCTTAGTATTGAATTAATTGTACTTTTGAGGTTATGAGTTCAAACTTTAATATTTGTTGAAATTTTAGTGATTTATCACACACACACACACATATATATATATATGTTTGTTTTCCACGTCAAAATATTGAATTCAGTTGAACAAACAGAAATCGCCTTTGGTTTCACTTATGTGTAGATTTTGACCTGCAAAACAAAAACAAGGCATCATATAGTTTAATCTTTTGAATGCAGGACTCTTATGCCAGACAAATAACAAATCCATCATTTCTAGACATAAATAGAGATGGTTATGAAGTAGCCATATGGCCTTGGTTTGTTTTCTTAGGAGGAGCTATGGGTTGTTTGATTTCCAGCACTCTTTCCCATTTATTTGCTTGTCACTCACTTAGATATAGCCTCTTCTTCTGGAGATTAGATTATGCTGGCATTTCACTTATGATAGTCTCTTCTTTCTTTTGCCCAATTTACTATATCTTCTGTGATCAACCATACTGGTGTATCTTTTACCTAACCACCATTACTATATTTGGTATACTTGCCATCATCACCCTCCTCTCCCCGGCTCTCTTCTCCGGTCGTTTCAGATCCTTTAGGGCTACTCTCTTTCTAGCTATGGGTTTCTCAGGACTGATCCCAGCTACACATGCACTTTTCTTTCACTATGGTCATCCACAAGTACTTGTGGCTCTAGGGTATGAGATAATCGTGGGCATTTTGTATGCTACTGGGGCAGTATTTTACATGACAAGATTTCCAGAAAGATGCAAACCTGGTGCATTTGATCTTGTAGGACATAGCCATCAGATCTTCCATGTGTTCGTCGTGGCAGCAGCACTAGCACATTGTGTAGCTTCCCTCGTTATTATGGATTGGCGACGAGGAATAGGATTTCCCACCCTGCAATGAAGGTATGATGGGGTAGACATGGCTGCAAAGGGGGATTGGAAATTCAACATTCTTTTTCACTCAATTAGGAGTTAGGTTAATGCATGTACTCCAGCATTTGTATATAATTTTTTTTTTTTGTACTTTGTAATGTTATTGGAAGTTTCAACTAATCCACCATGCCATTGATTCTCTTGAAATAGTTATATCCATGAGATGAATAACAAGTTTACTCTAAAAGGGAATCTTAGAGCAACGGTAAAGTTGTCTCTATTTGACCTATAAGTCAATAATTCAAGCTGTAGAATCAGCCACTAATGTTTACATCAGGATAGACTGCCTACGTCACACCCCTTTCACGGACTCTGCGTGAAAGATTATAAGCTCAAGGACTATTGGGTTATGAAATCCATACTTTTGAATATGTAAACTAGTGATTATCACAAAACTCATAAAAATAACTAGCTTGATTGAAGCAACAATTAGATATTACCTCTAAAATGGCTCTTTTATTTCCCGATGATCTATAGGGAACATCCTCTCTGTCTTCACAAGGTAGGGGTAAGGTTGCGTCACACCACCATCCTCGACCACATTTATGACCGTATTTGTGGGATTACATGGGGTATGTTTAATAAATAGTACAAAATAAATTTGTGAAAAAGGGCATATGGTAAAGATGGGAAAGCAAGTTAGAAGAGTAGATTACTAGATTTCAAGAAACCATAGAGTTGCACTTAAACAAAATGGTAAGATAAAATTACAAAATCCATGAAGTTGTCTTTACTCTATACAAAAAGTTCTACACTAAAACTATGAAGCATCACTTATTAGATTGAGAAGTAATCAGCATCCAAACCTGGTTATTGCAAAAGTATGCTACGAGAAAACAATGAATCTTGAACTCGATTTCAGGAGATGATTTACTTCCCATGCACTGGTGTTCATCTCAAACGTATCATCTGACAAACTCGAAAGAGTTGCAATCTTTTGCATCTTCTGTTCGAGTGAACAAAATTGAAGAGAGAAGTGGAATTTAACAAATACATGGATGGACTCAGTTCCTTTAGGATTCGATGTAATTATATTTTCTCTGTTCAGCAACCTGTGGTCGTGCTAATAAAAATTCCAACGAGTTTGCTTCAACCAAGTCAAACTGTATCAGGAAGTCAGTGCATTACTTGGTTTTGATCTTCACCGGACATCTAAGCAGGAAAACAGCTCTGTGGTTCAGTTTCTGGCCTTCAGAGATACCCGGTCATCTGTAAAGTAAAAGACACAAAAACCAATTGACGAAGAACAGGTCAATGCTTTTAACATGAAAGTAGTATCTCTTCAACTTGCTACCTCTACAACCTCATTTTCACCGTCACTATAATCTCCCCAACGCTTGGTTCCTTTCTCCTCAAGAACGACAGTACTACACGTTTCTTTTGAAGCAGTAATCTCATCAGATAGTGCAGGTGTATCTACAGACATTTCTCCATTTTCACACTGTAATTTCTCATCATCTTTAGGAATGTCATGTAGTTTTTCCACATCTTCTTCCTGATCCTGCATGATCTGCTGACTTTCTGTCTCGTCAGTTACCAAACTACTGGAGGTTTCCCCTTCAGTCCCATCAGCCACCGCTGTATCGTGATTTTCAGTAGCTTCTTCCAGAGTTACAGCTAAAGGGGACTCTCCTGCTTCAACTGGAGATATTGTAAGTCCGTCTTCAGTCACTGGTGTACTGTTCAAGGATGCTGGAGAACCATCTGGAGATACTGGTATGCTATTTGGTGATATCGGGTATCCATTTGATGAAGCCATGTAACCATTTGGAGCAACTGGAAAGCCATTTGGAACCCATGGCTGGCCAGGGACAAACTCAGCTGCATGTGGGTTCATGATTCTAGGAACAGCGAAATGGCTGGCATCCCCATTAGGTTCACCATTGAGAAAAGCAGGCTTGTTTCGTGGAACTCGATTTCCAGACCTACCATAGCCACCTGACAAGCGTGGACCATACGGAACTCGTGCTGTTGCTGACTGATGTGGTGATCTACGAACAGGACTCAGAGGAAGCAAAGGAGGGATATTCACAGGAGGGGGCAATATTCCTCCATGCTCCTTGAAACCTGGTGCTGGGATAGTGCCAAAAACTGGAACAGGTGATGGATTAAATGGTGGTGCAGCTGCCGAAAGTTTCTTGGTTGCTTCTTTTCCAGTCTCAGAATCACCTTGTTGGTCTGATTCAGTAGGCATGGTACTAGCATTGCTGGTAATATCTTTATCTACTCCAGTTGGCAATGTGACACTTCCTAGATCACCAGGTTCATCGTCATTCTTTTCTTTCACTGCAGCTCCTTCATTTGTAAGACAAGCATCCTTCTCTGTCACTAAATCAATAGCAGCTTTGCTTTCCGGCATATTGACTTTGGAAGTTGCATTTGAATCACTGGAAGAACCATTATTTTGGATACCCGGAACGGAGCTATTTGTAGAAGCCGTGACAACTGCGTCCTTCTCCCCAGAAGTGTCAGCTTTTGTCCCCTCAGAAGATTCAGCTGATACAGGTGCTTTCTCTTTACTTTGTTGAGCGTCATTGACTGCTTGATTGGTTTTCTCACCAGAATCATCCTGTTGCTTTTCTTCACCGACTTTCTGAGCCTTTTCTCCATCATTGGTTCTCGCTGTTGTCGGTAGAGTTGAATCAGTTGCCACAGTCTCCTTGTTTTGTTCTGAATTACTATCCTTTGGCAATTGCTCTGCCACTGCTTTCACAATGGTACCAGGTGGAGCTAAAGCAACTTCTTTGTAAGAAAACAGTTTTCCAGCTGCCTGAACACTGATTGAGCTGACAAGTGAATTAGTTTTGACAACTTGTTCAGCTTGAGCAGGGGTGACCGGTGCCGATTTGGGCTTAGAAGACCTCTCAGTACCACCAGATGGTGAAGCAGCACTGTTTAACTTAGGGCTGAAACTAGCACTCTTCACAAACTTCTTTGAAGCAGGAGATAGCCCAGATGACACCGCAGATTCATTTGGAGTTAATCTTGGAGATGGAAAATTAGTGGTTTTACCTCGAGCTCTTGGTAAATGGGAAGCATTCGTGAAGTTGGTGTTAAGTTTTTCAAGGTTAGGTCTCCTAGAACTAGAAATCTTACGCCCCATTGTTGAACGACCTTTGGGTAAAGCCTCTTGCCATCCTTCCTCAGAGGTATCCTCTAGTATCACGTCGTCATTTTTCTCCAGTACTGTCTGTTCTATGAAAATGTGTTCAGATTGCTTAGGTGTGGGTTCTGCAATCTTCAATTCTGATTTGTTGTCTAATTCGGACTTGTTCTCTTTATCACTGGAGTTCTCCACAACAGGACTAATTGGAGAAAGAAGTTCATCCTTCTCAAATTCATCGGTAGCTATTCCCCCATTTTGCCCTGCTTTGCCTTTAACCTATATATGATAAATGAGGAAATTTAAACAGGATACTTCAGTAAAGTGATCTAAATAGAAAATGGTTGTGTATATTAGGAGAAAGAAGCACAAACCTTTGCACGAGCTTGCTTCTTTTGCGCTTCTCTAGCCTTCATCTCAGCATCTGGAGCTATGTAATCCAACAAATCCGAGACACTACGCATACCAAAGAGGAAAACAAAATTTTGATTAGCGTATGCAAGTGTGAAACAGGAAAAAAAGAACTACTGAATCGAAAAGAATATTACTACCTTAGATGGCCTTTGCTAGAGATAGAGGCATCAGGCTTCGGGGTACCATTTCGTGCAGCTTCTTGCTGCTCAAGTGCTTTAGATTCAAAATACTCAAGCCATGCCGCAGCATCCTGCAGAAAATTCTGAATAAGATTGCCACGAGGTTCATCACCGAGAACAAACTGAATAACCAGACTTCAAACTAATTTATACCTGAGTACGTAAATCATCAGGTCCAAGTTTAGCTTGCAGTATCTGAAGTGTAGTTTGCTCATGTTGAACACTCAAGGAATATGCTTCCATTAAAGAAAGAGCAATTGCAATAGCATGATAGCTGGCAGCAGTCTGGAGGAGACGAACATTTGGGTTAAGAAAAATTTAAGCTGTCAACGGGCTGATCTTCTGGACACAAACATAATAGAGATAGAATAGAGAAATTACTTGAATATGGTCAGCTCCAAGAAGTCTCTGGTTACACTTAAGAGCCTCGTGAAGGTACCTGAGTGCAACGTGGACATTTCCGAGACCTTCCTCCATCATTGCAACATTTATATATGTTGCAGCAGTATTTGGATGAGAAGGTCCACAAGTAAGATGCAAAAGATAGAGGGCACGATTGACATACCTAAATAAAGAAAAAACAATTATCAGTTCATCAGTAAACATAACGAAGTGTTCTGATACGAGATGATGCACGACACAAATCATTAAAAATACATTAAACACAAAGAAGCTGGCACAGTTTCAGTTCCTTGCTTTCACAGCATGGTTCAGGCTGCATCATGCTCAATGAATAATACTACAAACACCTAAGAAGTGACATTAAATAGAATCAGGAGGGCAAAATTCAAACCATAAGCCTCGTGGCCTTTCCGTGGGGGACAAGGATAAAATATACGAGATTGTTTCTAGTATAAATAGCAAAATGATTTCCATAATAGAGCCATTGTTATATCTTCTACTTTGTGATGTAAAAGTCATTAGGGACAAGAGGGGTTTCTCAGGTGGTAAGCACCTAAGATTGTGGGTTTGAGTCACCAAGGGAGCAAAAAGGTGGGAGCTCCTAGAGAGGGGTCCAAAGAAAAAAAAATGAGGGAATGGAAGAAGATCTGCAAGAGAAGGAGTTTCTTCTGGGAAGGAAGTCTGTGACAAGCAATGGCGGACAGTAATAGCCTGTTTCAGTGGTGTACACAGAACTTTTAGGAAGTGGTGTAGATATTTATAGAAGGAAAGATATCGTACTTATAAGTAGGTTATATCTTGACTCGTTGGTTTATAAGTTGAGGTTTGAACCTCCAACCTCAAACAACAAAATCAGACCAACACGCCAATAGGTAACTTTAGTCAAGTGGTGTCATTTCGTTAAATATGTATCTCTATACATAGTATTAATATATATATATAGTAAAATTTTCTGAGGAAACGGTGTCGCTTGACACCCCTTCGCTTAGACAAGCTTCTGCACAGCTAATTTTCTTTAAAAAAAAAAACACTTGTACAGATAATGAAGGTGTTCGGCCAAGCTTCTGGCAAAGAAATAAGTGCTTTAGGACAGTAGCAGAAGCTGAAAAGTAGCTTCTCCAAAAAAATAAGCACTTTCGATTTTTTTGGGACAAGATTACCCTATAAAAATTCATGCTTACCAAACTAAAATTAGCATTAACTTCCTTTTTCGTAATTTGACACTAAAAAGCACTTTTTGAAAATAGTAGCCAAACACAACTGCTACTCTACAAAAATACTTTTTCAAAAAGCACTTTTGATAAGAAGTACTTCTCAAAATAAGTTAATTTCGGCAGCTTGGCCAAATAACTATTAGTCTGAGAGCCAGCACAGCAGTTGATTTATTCTTTTTAAGTTGATGAATACGAGAAGCTATTCAAAAACCAGATAAATATGAAGGGATGAACCATCAGATTAATCAATAGGGATCTATGTTGTAAGTTTCCATCACACTAGAGTTGAAGGCAGGCAATGAAAAATAAACAAATAATCACGACTTAGAACTAGATTTTTCCGTGAGGAAGAGAGAGGTACACAGACTTTAATGCCAACTCTGTGTGTTGAAGTCGGTAGTAGAAAACGGCTAAATCTCCATAACTCTTCATTGTATCTGGGTGGTCAAGTCCAAGCTCTCTTTCATTAATATCCAAAGCTTTTTGTTGATAAATAGTTGCCTGATAGGGTGAGTCATCATTACATATATAAGAGAATTAGTGTTGTAACCAGTGAAGCAATTATGATCAGAAAATGCAGCATGCTGAATTTCCATAAAAGTTTTTTACGTGAACTAGAACACTCTGCTTTTAAAAAAGCTCTACCGACTAAAATATGTCCTCCTACATCTCACATAACACACAAGTAGCAAACGATTACTATTTTCCCTGTCCAATGCATGGGAGAGGATGCATACGTAACATAAACAGACTAGTATTTCAGTTATCTAGCCAGTTCGAAAAAAATGCCAGCATTTATCAAAGTTGTGAAGCCATATTTCAGAATGTAAAATATAAATTTATACCTGATTAAAATCTCCAGTGTGGTAGAGTACCACAGCTAAGAGACTGTATGCACCTGCTGTCATTCGATGGTAAGGACCACATACAGAAACGAGTTTTGAGAGTGCCTTCAAAATTAAAACAAATCTCAGTTCGAGACCTTGAATGATTATCAAGACATGCCATTGAACCACAAAATGTTACCTTAGTTCCAAAAGTTACAGCATCCTCCAGTTTGCCTTTATCCAGAGAAGTTTTGGATGATTCCAGCAGAGTACGCCCATCCGCTGATGAGCATGCAACATGCTGTTGAGAACATCCACAATTGTCAAAACTTCTGGAGGCTCCTCCTAATAATTCACATTCTGCATTTGACATTTGGAAACTAGTGTGCGTACCTTGTACACAGGGACCATGCTTATGATATCCGACTTCTTGAAAGGAAATGGAGAGTCCATATCATAGTCTTTGGGAACAAGCTCAAGTCCTACCTGAAATATTATTTGTTAGTACGGATGAGGTAGGTAAGATTTACCAAGGACCGGACACCAAATTTTTAGTATTCGAATTTGTATACCTTATGACAAAGACCTCGAAGAATGGCAAATTTTCTAAGATCCTCCCGACTTTCATCCTTCCACTGCCATCCGAACCTCTTCAAAAGAAAAGTTTCTATCCACTTCCATTTCAAGTCATCATCTGAATCACCATTTTCTGCAGATGGAGTCCCAAGCAATACATTTAAACAAGAAGCTATTGATGCAGCCACATTAGCAATATTATCAACTGCTGCCACAACAGCCTGCAGTATGTGTTTGTAAGCTCGAACAACCATCTCGTGAATACAAAGAGATTGCACGTGAGGAAGTTTGTCTGCAAGTTCCACCTGACATCAGAAGCAAAAGTTCAAATAAAGTTAAATACTAAGTTTAGAAATTAAAACAAAAATAAGAAGTTGAACTTGCAGACAAACTATTGCTATTCAAATACTCCTATAAGTGCTTTTACAGCTGATTAGAAATCTATGCTTCCCTTTACTTAAAGTATAGGGAAATTAGGGGCTGGGCACTGCACAAATAAAGTTAGAAATGACTGCATAGATTTATTAAGATTTTAAGGCCTGAAGCAATTACCACGCGCCCCAAGGAGCACATTTGCAAACCCCTGGTGTGCATGAAATCTGTCAGTGTCCTTCCATCGACGGGTGAAAGCTCCAGTGACCCAAAATCAGCAACCTTTCAAAAGTTCAAATTTGTAGCCAGCGAGAGTTAGTTCAATTTCAAGAAGCAGGATAGACATGCAAGTATATAGAGGCACTGACCAGTTTTGGAAGGGCAGTATCAGCGTAGTATTTATGTGCCATACTGATCAACTCATCGGGTGACTGCCAGAATAAACAGAACCAGAATACAGTTTAAGAACTGGACATGATGATGGAGCATGACAGATCTATCTTACATGTGACCCGTCAGGACTATTGTTTCATACATTGCAGTTTTGAAACTAAACATGCAAGGAACGGTATGGGTATAAAAGATAGCAACACACCTTAAGGTGAAGACCAGTTTCTGATTCCTTTAGGCGCAAATATGCTGCTTCAGGTAGCACCTTTGTCCAAAGAATTTCCATTTCCTCGTCTAGTTTCTCTAGCTCTTTCTTGTTAGCGTCACCTGAAGAAGCTTCGTTCCCTGAACTGGCTTTGCTGCTCTTGTCATCTGATTTCTTCTTAATTTCCTTCAGCAGACCACCATGCTTTCCAAGACCCTTAACCGCTGGCTCTACTTTAGCTTCATCAGTTTTCTTAGACTCAACTTTCCCGGAGGCTTGATTTTGCAAATGTTGCACCCAACATGCACCCAGCTCCCATCTAATAGATTTCACTTGTTTACCGTCTTCTTCCTGTAACTTCTGCATGCTTTCGCTGAGCACTTGTCTTACTAAAGACTTAGTAGCTAGAACGTCTTCTACATCTGCACCTTGTAATTTATGTACTTGGCTAGATGGCTGAGGAGTTGATGACTTGTGCAATAGCATTCTCAAGCTGAATAAGATGAAGAATACCGTTAGTAGAATAGTTCATGAAAATCAAAAACAATTCACTGGTGTACAAATATTCATCTTATTGGCATCTGATTCTGGCTAACTCTACTAACCTGTTAACATTCAATGCATTTGCACCTCCCTCTGCCTGGTCATCTATTTCAATATCCTGAGGAATGGGATTTGTCCCCCAGTTCACCTCAGCTGCAACTTTTACGATAGCTGTGTAGCCACAGTGTCTAACCACCACTACACCCAAGGTAGAAGTATCCTGCAATAACACATAACGATCATTAGTTATGAATGCTTCACCAAATAACAAAATCAACTAGCAGATAAATGACAAATTATAAACATATTTATATTCAAACTGACATGAACAGTTGCACTCTCATCTGCAGTTATGCCTTTTAGTAAGTTTCTCTTTGCAAGATCCTCAGGCAACATGCCTAGCACCTGAATGCCATCGTTTTTGTTGTCCAATTTCTTGCTCGCATCTGACATGTCTTTTGTCACACTGATAAGAAGATCGCCAATTTTTTCCTCGTATGGAATTGTAGAACTAGAGCTGTTGTCCACTAGATGCTTTATGGAAGCAACTGCTTTGAGAACTGATACATCGACGAATAGACTGTGCAGTAGAAATGCTTTCCTATCTCTAATTTGCCTTTCTTCAGCTGTTTTACAAGGCATTGCTGCCAGGATCGCAAATTCCTTCGCCCACGGCCTATGATCATGCTTACCATCTCTTCCCTGTCCACCTCCATTTCCTCCCCAATTCTCATCTTCCATGGGAAGTGGAGGAAAAGTAGCTGGATTGTCAGCAACAAAAGGAGGGACAACCCATGTGTTTGCTCGAAAACCATAAGGAAGATTCCCAAACTGTAAGCAAAAGTGACCATTCTTGAGCATTCATTGTTTGCTTATTCTTGAACTCAAGACAACTACTTTCAAATTGACAAATATTACTAACCTTATTATGCTCAGTGAATCCTTTCATGAGAGCCTTGTATGCCTGGAACGAAACAAACAAACAATTAATAAAGAAATCGCATATATAGTCAATGTCACTACATAGTGAATCTTTCTGGTCAGATAGACGATTAAAGTTTAACAAAATGCATTCTTACTCACAGCGTCAAAAACTCGACTTAATTGTTGCAACAATCCAACCAAAGAGTGACTCGAAAGAGCACGTTTTCCAGCAGGATAGAAACCTGTCCTAGAAGCAACAATTGTTGTTGGCTTGCCACTGCAGATTCGGACCTGTATTGTATTTCACGAACCATTATTCAAATTACTACTATATCTTTATCATTCCAAAAAACTAAAACATTTACTATTTGCTACTACTCCCCTCCATTTCAATTTGTTTGTCTTACTTTCCTCATTAGTTTGTTTCAAAAAGAATGCTTCTTTTCTTTTTTCGGTAACTCCTTAATTTCAATTTTCCACATGACATGTTTAAGTCCACGAGATTAAAGGACATTTTGGTACATTCTACGTATCTTTAGTTTAACACCACAAGATTAAAAAGTTTTCTTTACTTTCTTAAACTCGTACCAAGTCATGACCAGACAAACGATACGGAGGGAATATTAGTTTCAGCACTTCTACCTAACCACATAACTGTTATTCATAAAATCAGTTTCAGCACCTACAAGTGCTTTTCAACACTTCACAGTTTACATTTATCATATCAGCTAACCTGAACGGGTTTCTTTTGCCACAAATAAATATTACTCCCTCTATTTCAATTTATTTGTCCTACTTTCTTTTTTAGTCCGTTTCAAAAGAAAATGTCTCTTTCCTTTATTAGCAACTCTTTAATTCTAATTTTCTACGTGACATGTTTAAGATCACACGATTAAAGACATTTGGTACATTTTCATATCTTTAGTTTAAGGCCCCTTTAAACTCTGTGTCAAATCAAAACCAGACAAACGAATTGAAATGCAGGGAGTAAAACAACGAAACTCACATCTATTTGGAAAAAATCATCTTCGGTTTTATCCTCGAGGAATGGTCGACTTGATCTCCTGATATCTGCAAATTTCAAACAAAAGATTAGCAGATAAGAAATTGTTTTTAGAGAAAAACACTACTAAATTTTTTAAATACATTTAATAAAATTGTAGCTACGACTAAGAATGAAAAATACAACAACAAAATACCCTATGCAATCCCATAGTGGGATCTAGAAAAGGTAGAAAGGTTGTTTTCAATAGACAATCCGCTCAAGTAAAGCTCAACAAAACAAGAAGAAAAAGAGAATACGGCCAAGAATACCAATAACACCAACAAATAATACGATAACAAGAGCAAACAAACATGTAACAATAAGAAGTATAAGAAAATAAAAGTAAAAATACAACTGACAAGGAAAACTAGACATCCCAACTACCTACTAACCTCACTCCTGTCTTAATTCTCGACTTTCATATCCTCTTACCAACGAGTAAAACTTACACCTTGTTTGGATGGTTGTTACCCATTGTATTGTATTGTATTGTATTAATAGTTTAAATACAATGTTTGTTTTGATTGTTACTTAAATTCTATTGCATTGTATCATTTAAATCCATCATTAACTAACGATGGAAAGACCCATTTTATGCAACGAACGATGTGGTGTAATCGCGTCGTTACCTTAATATTTTCTTCCCATTTTATCTTTAATTATTATTTAAAAATTATATTTCATCTTTGATCCTACCTTTTCATAGTAACTCTACCTCGTATTGATAGGTTTATCATTCAAATTATAAATATGTAACATTATGTAACGACGGAGAACCGTCTATCCAAACATTATATTCATGAAAACAATACAATACAATATATTATGAAACAAATACGTAACAAGCATCCAAACAAAGTGTTAAAAAATAAAAAATTGCAGCGTCTGAAAATTCTTTCCTATGCATTTTCAGCTCCAATAATCATGCATATCACATAATCACAATAATAAAAAATTAATAAAATTAATTACATAATTATTAAATAAAAAATTAACTCACATTGGATCGGCGGAGTGAGATGAGCAAACGAGAAAAAGTCATAGAACTGTCCCAGTCGCGGCGGAGGACACATCATCGCGGGGTCACCTTTCTCCGCCGCGTCACCGGCATCGTCGCCGTCACATACGGCGGCGACGGCATCTGGCTTCGACGGTTTAGCGCCGGCCTTTTTCGGTTCCTGAGGTTTGGGCTTGCCTGATTTTGGTTCGGAGAGTGCATTTTCTGAACCGGATTCAGTACCGGTTCGACCGGTGGTTTTGATTGAAGAAGATGAACCGGCGAAAGAAGTGGTGCATGCAACTATGTCGAGAACTCTTCTAATATGAGCCACTGATTGTTCTTCTGTATAATCCTCTGCACCCAAAAATAAATAAATTATAATTTAAAATAAAAATATTTGGTAATTAACGACGGTGATGACTAATGGTGATGATGGTAAATATTAACTAACAAGACTGGTTGACAGTGATGATTGTGGAAAATTGTGATGGCGTGGTGTAAGGTTATGGCTAATGGTGATGATAGTAATAATTAATAGTTGGCGTTGATTGATAATTATAATTGATAATATATAGCGCTATTGATGATGATATGGTAACAATAGTTGATTGTTGGTGATAGTAATGGTAAATGGCGATTGGTGAAAGTCATAGCAATTGATAATGATGGTTGATGATTAATTGGTCGTAACTATGGTAACAACAGTTGATTATCAATAGTAATAATTGTAAATGGGGGATAAGGGTCTGAAAAATACCTCAACTTTGGTCGGATTTGCTGTGATATTAAACTTTCATAAGGACTTATTACCTCCCTAGACTATTTAATACCGTATTTTTACCCCCTGAATTATTTAATAGTGTATTTTAAAGGTATATATGTGCCCACGTGGACACATTACTATTTATAATTTTGCATTATTTTTTATGTCCACGTGGGCAAATATATATGTTTAAAATACGGTATTGAATAGTCTAGGAAGGTAATAGGTCCTCATTAAAGTTTAGTATCGCAATAGTAAATCCGACCAAAGTTGAAAAGACCCTTATCCCTAAATGGGGGCTAGTAATAGTTATGACGATTAATAATATAGTTGTGATATATGATCTAGTTGATGATGGTAATCGGACATAACTATGGTAATAGTAATTGACAACTATAATATATATTATAAATAATTGCTAGTAATACTAACAGTTACCAATGAATTGGAAGTAATAACAATTATGATTGATGATAGTAATTATGAACGTTATATACTAGTAATTTATAATAGTTGCCAATAAGTAAAAGTAGATGAGTATAGCGATGAAATACTCAATCTTTTAAATTCTTAAAAAAAAATAGCATATTAATAATTACATGTTGTTATATGTTTTAATCATTCAAAGTAATATAATATCTTAAAATTAAAAATGATTGAATCGAAATTTTTGATATCGATAGTAGGGTCACGTCACGTGATTATCGAATCGAAATTTTCAATATCGGTAGTGGGTCACGTGATCTTCTTGGTGATAATGCATATATAAGTAGGACCATGAGCATAAAGAAAAGTACCTTCGACTAAGCTGAGGTGGCACGGTTTCAGCGACACAATTTCCACTGTATCTTTTAGCCTTGTTCCTCTAACCTGTCCCCATTCCAAAAATTTACCATTTATATTTTTATATAATATATACCAATAAAAATAATTAAAATTTATTATTATTTATACGAACATATACTCGATGTAATATCGAGATCTTATTTCACATTGTATGAAGGTAGAGAAATTGTTTCAATAAATTCTCAATTTAAGTAAAGCATATATCAAAATAGGTTTGGAACGGTTATTACTTATACAAGAGCAACCATACCCAACCCAGTGCGATTCTATAAGGGGGCTCTACCTTGTGAAGACTTTCGGCTCAAATAAAACATATCAAAACATGTTTGAAATTGTTATTACTTATACAATAACAATGTACTCAGTGTAATTCTACAAATAGGGTCTCCTCCTATATATCTCTATCATGTGAAGGTAGAAAAACTGTTTTTGAAATATCTCAGCTTAAATAAAGCATGTTTGAAACTATTATAACTTATACAACAACAAGATGTCTAATGTCATCTACCGAGTATAAGAGGATAGTATGTACGTATACTTTATCTTATTTTGTGAAGATACAGAGGTTGTTTCTAAAATACCTCAATTTAAGTAAAACATATCAAAGCAAGTTTAGAATTAATATTACTTTATAAATATTTATTATTTTATTTTTTGATATAATTTGAGAAATTGTGATTAGTAAAAATTCATACGATCATCTTTATAACTTGTTTGAGGTAAAGACAATTATATATTAATATTTTAAAAATATTTACTGTATTGGGAAAAAAAATACTTGTCTCTTGGAATAATAACTTTCTAAATACATAATAGAGGGAGTATGTATTTCTTACTAGTTAAAAGTTACGTAAATGAATTTGCATTTCAAAAGTGTGTGAACAATATTTATTACAAGTGAAATACAGTTACATTAAACTTACTTTTAAGAACAGAATGTGAATTACATGAATCATTTTTTCTCTAAAGGAGTATTAACTAGCAATCAATTAAAACCAAATTACACTACTCTTTAAATTTTGAAATTTAACTCTAGTAAATCTGATATAATTAAATGATACATACTTTTTTATTTTTAACTAAATATCTCGAGTTTGAAACTTTGTTTGAGAGCACTTCACTCTCCAAATATAAAACTTATTTTTAACGCAAATTCTGATTTAGTCGATAACAAATGCAAGTATTGAAACAGAATAATTTTTTTTAAAATAAGTAAATAAAAATTATCTAAAATACAAAATATAATAAGTACCCTGTAAAATTAGTTGAGGCGTATACAAACTCGCTCAAACAACTCTAACTAACTTGGTTCAAAATTAAATGGCTAAGCTCCACACACATTAAAACTTTTCTTCTTCTTCTTTTTTAGCATTTTTCTTTCAAACTTCTTTCACAAAAAAAAACATATATATTTGAAATGTAGGAAAAAGGCCATTATTATGACATTAAAAGAGAAAAATATGCAAAAAAAAAAAAAAAAAAAGGAAATAAAACCAATACAAAATATTACCTCATGTGACAAGGAGTAATTGGTCACGTGACATGTCTCCACATTGACGGCTAATAGCTTTCTCACATCTAAAATCTTGTCCGTTGATATCCCCTAAAATGTCAACCATTGTAATTGACCATAATGAATTATTTTACTGACTCGTTTAGTTTGCAGACTAAATTATTTTGAAATTATAAATTTTTGATTAGTTTTCCCACATAGTAGGTGAGATAGAATAATTTCAAATTTGAGATGAAACTCATATTATGCGTGGTCGAAAATTTCTCATCGACAAATTAGAGTATCAATTTATCTCAATTTTAATCTGAAATATCTCACCTTATTTCACGTATCAAACGATTGATCGTCTGGAATTATAATCATGAAATTATATCTTGGACGAATTTATCCACTTTGGAGGAGGAATAGTACAACTCCAAGTTTGATTGGATAAGATGAGATATCGGGATTAAGATTGAGATAGAATTTATATATTTTTGATTATTGACGGTGTAAATCTTTTTCAAAATAAATTTATACCGTCAATCAAATATGATATAAATTTTATCTTGAATAATTTACCTCGTACCGCGCACCAAACGACCTCTATTGTTAATAAATTAATTGTCATTGGTAACTTTACCTTAAGCATCACTTGTGAGTCGTTGGGTGTTTCCACCGATATCTCTATAACGTTTGGTAGAACTGTAATTCAAAAATTAACACATGGGAAAATTTTTATGATTAGAAAAATGTAAAAATAAATAAAACTTAAAAGATTTATCTTTTTACTGACTAATTATTTATATTTGGGATTTAGTTATACAGGAAAATTATCTTAATATTATTATCAAATTGTGTAAATTATTAGTGTGGACTTTATCAACTCATGAATTTATTATAAAATGCATAAGGAAAATACATTTTTCAAGAAAATGTTATCGTGGAGTTGATAATCTTTGTTCCGATAATATAACTTGAATAATTTCAAATTAATTTTATTATATACAGTAATAATTCAAGTCTAATTGAATAAACATTGTTATTATTCGATAATATAACCTTAATTTAGTAGAATATTAATTTAATGTAATTGCCTCAAGAAACTCGTCACGAAATAACAAATATTGTGATTTTACAAAAGAATTCATAGATAATTAGATATAGAAAGAAATTCTATCAAATAAAAAGAACTCCACGATAGTTCGATCATTAATACGACATATAAAAGAATTATGATAGAAATCATGTTGAAATTAAAACACAAAATAAAAACATGACTTATTATAAACTTAAGACTTAATAGTAGAGCAAATAACAATTTGACTCACTTGAACAGAATTTTGATAATTATTATTAATATACATTGAAATTGATAAATATTTAATAACTTTAGACTTATGAGCATAAGAATTAGCAATTTAACTCACTTGAATAAAATTTTGATAAATATTATTAATACAATATATAAAGAAATTTTGATAGAAATTACATTGGCATAGACAAAAATGCATAATAAAAACATTTAGAAACTTTAGACATAGCAATTTGACTTACTTGAATAAAATTTTCATAATTATTATCATAAAAAAACAATATGAAAAATCCATGATAATTTTTTTTAATTGAAGATAACTATTTAAAAAAAAATAAAATAATAAAGTAGATATAGCACAAATACCTTTCTCTTCTTTTTTCTTCTTCTCTCCCTTTGCTTTGTGTGGCTTAGCTTTTCCTGTTTTGGGAGCCATTTTTTCTCCCTTCCTTCAAACTTCAATGAATATAATATTTTTTTTCAAAAATAAAATTAAAAAAATACTTAAAGAATTTCAAATTCCCATATAATTCACATGAGTAAAGATTAATGAAAATTCATATGTATCAAGAAAATGTTGAACTTTATTTCAATATTTTTGTTGAAGTAGAAGAAGAATAAGAGAGAACTTGAATGAAGCAAAAGATAAGATGAAAAATGTTATGAAATGAGACAAAGGAAGATAAGGGGAATTAAACAATATATAATAAGAGTTAAATTTTCATAATTTTTTTTTTGTTTTTGTAGTAGTTCTTGTGAGTATATTATTATCTAAGAGGAAATATGAAAAGAGAAGAGATATAGAGAGGAAAAAAATAAATATAAGAGGGGGTTTATATTCATTTTATTTTATTTTTATTTTGTTTATTTTTGTTGCTGTTGTTGGAGATAGGATAAGGTAATACAATCTCCAAGCCATAGTAGCCTAAGAGATCTTTTAGACCTTTTGTTGTTTGTACATATGTGTTGTGTGTATATCAGAAAGAATGTAAGGCTGGCAATTTTAGACCTCTCATTTATCTTCCAAAATTGTTTCATCTTCCCATTCACTAGTCTTTTGGTTTATTTTAATAATAATAATAAAAGTTAAAAAGCAACATGTAAGATGGTTGGGATACCTCTGCTCTTAATATTTCAGATTTAAATATTGAGAAGTGTTTTACCATTTTATAAGTTTGTTCAACATAAATTCAAATTAGTTGGTGGATTGTGAATATTGGACAATTAATAAACAAAGTTAATTAAGGGAGTAGTAGATGGTTCAGTTAATTAGGAACTGGGTAGGATGGTTTGGGTACCTCCACTCTTAATATTTCAGGATTGAGAAGTGTTATACCGTCTTATAAGTCTGTTCAACATAAATTCTAATTAGTTGGTGGATTGTGAATATTGGACAATTAATAAACAAAGTTAATTAGGGGAGTGATGGATGGTTCAGTTAATTAGGGACGAGGTAGGATGGTTTGGGTACTCCACTCTTAATATTTCAGGTTTAGATATTGAGAAATGTTTTACCATTTGTTCAGCATAAACTCAAATTAGTTGGATAAGTGGATTGTGAATATCGTACAATTAATAAACAAAGTTAATTAGGGGAGTGGTGGATGGTTCATTTAATTAGGGATGGGGTAGGATGGTTTGGGTACTTCCTCTCTTAATATTTCAGATTTAAACCTTGAGAAATGTGTACCACCTAAGTGAGTTTGTCTAGCACAAATTTAAATTAGATAGGTAAGTGAATTGTGAATATCAGACAATTAATAAACAAAGTTGATTAAGGGAATGGTGGATGGTTTAGTTAATTAGGGACAGGTAAAATGGTTGAGATATTTCAGATTTAAATATTGAGAAATACTTTACCACCTTAGTGAGTATGTCAACACAAATTTAAATTAGTTGGATAAGTGGATGGTGAATATTGGACAATTAATAAACAAAGTTAAATAAGGGAGTGGTGGATGGTTCACATTAGTCCATTTTAAACAAAGGTATTGAATCTGAACCTTAATTTCACTCGATGACGTCAGAGCTATAATAAAAGTTACAGCTAGACTCAACATGCCATTTACAAGTCCATTTTAAAAATAATCACTAAGGGGTTTGGCGGAATAAATGGAATCTCCACCTTTTTTAATTAGAGATTTTGAAGGTCGAATTGTATAAATAAAATTTTCTTGATCGAAAGTGCTTTACCTTTTTTATAGTGTATTTGTTTGACAACCTATCTTGTAACAAAAAAAAATTATCAAAGGAAACAAGCGCTTTACCCACTTAATCAGCCAACATGAATTCAAATTAATCAAACAAATGGACTGCAGATACCAAATGATTAAACTAAAGTTAAGCAGAGTAGATGAGTGATGGGCGGTTCAGATTGGTCTATTTTTAATCTAAAGTATCAAGTTTGAACCTCTACAATAAAAAGTTTTTGATAGAAAGTATTTTACCTAATTGTTAAACTACAATAAAAATTACGAATTTGACTGAACTCAATAACTTTTTTGTATTAAGAAATATAAGAGTTTATTTTTTGTCATTAAAGGAGTTTAGAAGGAGCTAGATTCAAGAAAAAGTTAAAATAACTTGTTATCATGTTCAAACTATTTGTCTTTAATAATAATAAAAAAAAAGCAAATAGTTCCTTTTGGATTTAGTTTAGATGATAAGAGGTTTGTTTAAAACAACAAAGTAGATTTAAGGTTTAATTTAGTGCCACGTCTATAAAGATATTATATAGCTTTGAAGATGCATTAACAAGTTAGCACAAATAATGTTTTTAATTAATTTTTTTCAAATTATTATTTTAATCGATTTATATATACTCGACTAATTTAGATTCATATTGAATAAGTTTATTTTCTAAAATAAAACTTCTATATCAATTTCTTTTTGTTTATAGGGCTCGAATCTAATAAATTAAGTAGAAGTGAAAGACAAACATAATTTGGTTTTTCAAATCGACATGATTAACATGGCCAATGTTGGGCCTATATAGTTGATAGTCATTTTTTAGACCTAAATAGTCATTAGTTCAAAAGTAAAAAAAAAAATAGTTAATATTTGCAGATCATTATTTATATAATCATAGAATTTAGAATTAAAGAAAAGTGAAACTCCATTATAGTATTTTGAATGATATTCACGATATTATCGGATGGTAAAAATTTTACGGAGTGTTTTATTTGAATATTGTTATCTAATTTGTATTCAATTTTTAAAAGATTTTGCACGTTGGTTATTTATTTCCAATTGAAGCTTATATGGCTGAAATTTAAGCCTTTTTGTTTGAAGTTCAAATAAAAGTGGTTGAACTTCAATTATATATGTATGAATTTCAATCATAGTGTATATGAACTTCAAACAAAAAGTAATTTAAATTTAGGTAAAAATAACTTAATTTGGTCATATAAACTTTCAAACACATATTCTGAAGTTATTAGGAGGTGAATTGATTTGCAAATTTATAACACAACAAATTCCAAAGATTCATTGTAATTAGATTTATTTTTTTTGTTAGTTATATAGCATAGCATCTCTTAAGTTTCTAGCATCTATTTAGAATCTAAGAGGTGTAGAATTTGGCTATTGAATGCTATGCTTTTTAGGGCTTCATGTAATGTCACACTAGAGTCATGACTTTAAAGGGCAAGTACTATTTCCTTAAAATATTTTAAGTTTTCGCTTTGTTTTTTCATTCAGTGTCTGATGTTTTCACTAGAGATCGATTAATTTAAATTTATGTTGAATAGGACCTATTCGGAAGTAACGTTTGCTTATTAAAGATGATTTTATATCAGAAGTCAAAATCAGGATATATAATTAAAAGATGAATAGTTTCATTCATTGCACCACATCATTTGGTATTTGACATATTTTAAATTGCAACACATCCTGGATTGTAAATATTAGAAGCAAATGACAGAATTAGAGGTGTGACAAATAGATGGTTGATTGAATTATTACTTTAGACGAAGGGGTTTGGGGGGGGGGGGGGGGGGGGGGGTAAAATGAGCCGAAAAAATAATGGGTTGATGTCCAACCATACTCAAAAGTTAGTTAGACCGAAATTAATTGAATGAAAATGCCTAAATAATGAATTATAATTCAATTTGTTTAACTTCTATCTAGTTATAATCTATTTAATTACCAAACAAAACTAATAAAGCTTTTTTTCTTCTTTATAATGATTGTATATAATATATTAATCTTAAAAAGTTGTTTATTGAAATATTTAGAGAATATCTTTCACAAATCCATTCGAGATATACTTAATCCAAATATTTCAACTTTTATATAGATTGAGTTTCTAGAGATTAAGATGGAATGACTAAACTTTGATGACAAACTCAAAATTTGGTTAACTCACCCGATGTTCTAGAAATTCCTCAATTTTTTGTGGTGTAAAATTCATAGATCGACATTTTTTCGATAATATTAAAGGATCTAAAATTTTATGATAATAATTATTATTTCAAAACAAGATAAAAAAGTGATCAATATTGCTATATCTACCTTGTGTGAAATATTTTTAGATAATTTTTCTTTTTATATATAGTACTCTCTTATAATTATGATTTGACTACTAAAATAAAAAAATAAAATATGTGACCAAAGTACAGACAGACAAAATTAAATTGATTTTTTTTGTTTATGTTTTTGTTTTTGCTCTTGGCATGAAAAGCATAATATAACTGTTTTCCTTCATCAACTTTTTCGAAAAATATTTCTCATTTGAGGTTTGATATTTATATTAAAGTCTGAATAAACTATTTTCTTCGTCTCAAATTGTTACTATTATTTTAGAAGTTCAATATAAAATTATTTATTTTTCTATTTTATTCTTAGTACTAGTAACTGTTCTTGAAGTTTACAGTACTCTAATAGAGTGAATATTTAATGAAACTAGGTTATATCTTATGGCATAAATAATGATAAAATAATTGAAAATCCCTATTTAATATTTTTGTAAAAATATACTCCTAAAAGAGAAATATGACAGACAATTTGAAATCATTTTGTCTCAAATTATTTGAGTGGTTTTAAAAGTATTTAGTTTAATTATTTGTCATTTTAGAAGTTCAAGACAAAATCATTTCATTGACCTTTATTAGCTATATTTTTTAAGAATACAAATACTTCAATTGCGAAATTATATTATGATTAGTAAAATAGTTAAGAACCTTTCCCAATTAATATTTTTTTATAAGACGTATAAAAAATAATTACAACAAATAATTTGAGACGTGAAAATTAGAAACATCCATGAAAACTAGTAATGTGTTGCGTAACATATAATTTGATGGCCAAAAACATTCTATAATATAATGAAAGAAATTCATTATATTTTAAACTAAACCCTTTAGTTGTCGATATTAAATAATAGAAAAATACATTAAACTAAACCATACTCATTTTATAATCTCATAATTAAATTATGAAGCGTTCTTCAAAACCTGAACTCATGATTTTAGTTGCAACTGTGATACAAAAGTCTTGATTGATTAAATTTTTACTTTATTAAAGCTATAAGAGTTTTCTTCTCACAGATACGTTGATATTCTGAGGAAATAGCTTTCGATATATGGAAAAGAGTTATTTATGACACAACAAACTAAACACAGGACTCTAAACATCACTATAAAAAAATGCAATTACAAACAAAAAATTGGTTAGTAAATTGATCAAATCACTTGCATTTGATTGTCAATAGATTATCAAAGAACTTTAATCCATTACTAAAAGGCTCGTTGGTAATAGAGAATGAGAAATCAGTTCATTTACAATTTGCTCGACTAAACTTGGATTGATTTGAGTTAAATATATAACTCATTCATCTATTAGAAAACTTGTCAAAATATTAATAATTTATTTAATTTGATATGTCTGATATAATCATATTAAAGAAAAAAATCCACAAAATCAATAATTTTGTTTTAGTTAGAGTTGGGGGTGCTTGGTTATGTCTGATTGTTTACCCATCTTAATTCAATTCAATTCATTATGGAGTTATTCTTTCAATAAGTCATTTTTTTAATATAAATAAATCTATTTGAATCCGTTCAAATTCAACTTAATTTAATTGAACAATTACTGAAAATTCGAACGTGGTATGAATTTCATTACTACTATTACATATGTTATTTTTGGGGGTGAAAAACTTAAATGTACAATTTAAGCACCTAAATAATCCTTATATAACAATAATTTAACTTTTCACCTATATATCAACAGTTTTTTTACAAAAACAAAATAAATAAGAAATAAATTGGTATAAATAATACAACAATACACGTTCCTATATTAAATAAGATTTCATTTCTTATTTTTCTCTTATTTTGTTATTTACCTTCCACAAATCTCTCAATAATTAATCCCTCAATATTTTTATTTCCTTATTTTCTTCCCCTTTTCTAATCTTCTTCTTAAAATACTAATTAAACTGATTCTCTTTTTCTCTCCACCCTTTTTTTTCTAAACTCTCTTCACTCGTCTCTTTCTCCTTTTTTTTTTCTTTTTATATACCTCATTTTATTTTCTGAAAAATTTATTTGTTTTTCTTTAGTTCTCTCCCTTCAATTTTTTTGTTTAAATCTTTTTTTACACCAATGTCGTTGGAACATATAACCAATAATAAATTTATCATCAATGTATGGATTTATATATTTTAATTTATTTGGTTAAAATTTGGTATAATTCATTCATTATGGTAAAATTAAATTAGATTTATTTGAATTTGACACCAAAGTTAAATCATATTGTACACCATGTAAATTAATTTAATGATACTAAAAAATTGATATATACTTGATTAGATTATGGTATTACGTATTATAGGGTTGTAACATAACTAAAATCAACTTTGCCATCAATTATAAATCAATATCTTTTATAGTTCTAAACCAGCATATCACCAAAAAATTAGTCATACCTTACATCAAAGTATATATATACTATAACATATTGCAACTTTAAATCAACAAATTACCATTATTTTTTAACCAACAAATCCACCAATTATTTTTTGTTGTTATTGTTATTAAAATTTGAACTTGACACAAAGGTTACACCACATTGTACACCATGTAAATTAATTTGATGATTCTAAAAAGTTGGTATATAGTTGATTAGATTATGGTGTTATGCATTGCAGGTTTGGAACATATAACTAAAATCAACATTACCATCAATTAAAAATCAATTTCTTTTATTATTCTATATCGATATATCGCCAAAAAATTAATCACACCATCCATTAAATTGAAATCAACAAATTACCAATATTTTAACTATACCATCCATCAAAATATATACACTAAAACATATTACAGTTAATAACCAACAAATCACCAATTATTGTACCGGATCAGCTACCAAAGTATATTCCTTAATACATATCACTATTTAAAATATCATATCATCAATAATTGTACTAAATCGACCACCATCCATCAAATTGAAATCAACAAATTATCAATATTTTAACTATACCATCCATCAAAATATATACACAAAAACATATTACGATTAATAACCAACAAATCACCAATTATTATACCGGATCAGCTACCAAAGTATATTCCTTAACACATATCACTATTTAAAATAACATATCATCAATAATTGTATCAAATCGACCACCAAAGTGCACACAAAAAAATGTGTTTAAAAATTTTTCCGATAATTTATGGACCACATGATACAAATCATATTAACTATGATAATGCGGATCTTCTTCAAATTAAGAGTTGTAATTTTTATTTTGAACAAACAATCGGGCTCTTGACATCGATATAAGCCTTCATTAAATGAGGACTCTTTCCGGGAGCATTATCAAAAGCAACTTTCTTACTCATAATCGATTTATTCAAAGAGTAAAAAAAATTGTGTTGTAAGAGATCATTTTTAAAAGAAACAAAGAGAAATATTTTCAAGGAGTTTCAAAACATTTTCTTGAAAAAAATGTGTGCAGCAATGCATTTACCAAGGAAAAAAAAAGTACATCAATGATATTTCTTCCGTGTAAGGTTAACATGAAAGAGAAAGTAAGATATTTATTAAAGAAAACGTATACAAATATAATTGTGGTTGAGATTCTAAAAATTAATTAAAATAAAAGATAAAATATGACTCCCAAAAATTTAGTCCACTAACCAATAAAATAGGACATAAAATCGTGTAGATTTTTAATTTATAATAAAATGTCATATTTGTAATTAAAATGTTAATGTTGTAAATAAAAAAACTAAAACAATATTAGGTAAATTAAGGTCTTAAATAGTATATTCTTGTAATTTTTCCTATTTCTATTTTTGGTGTTTAATTTTCTATTTTATAATATGGTAGAAATTTCAAAAAGATGTAACTAAAAATGTTCCCCCATTTTGTGCATAATATAATGTCAAGATGTGACTAGTAATCATATGTCACGATCCAAACTCCAAAAATAGTGATACACTTAACGGACTTCTATGGTTATATTTTCTTTCGTTTAAAAATACTTATCGTTTTGATTAAAAATATTTGTCTCAAAATAATTGTTATTTTAGAAATTTCATTTTAATTTATGTGGTATCTTTTAAATTTTGAGATTTAAACAGGTCTATCTTTGATCGTATTTTTTTCATATATATATATAAATATTTTCAATTGTCAATTATTGTGACTTATAGTACTTTTTATTTAGTTTTCAAATATATAGATTTTATTTCAAAAAATTCAAAGATTTCACATCCAAATTTACGGTTAAATTAAAACTGCTTTAACTCTCGAATTCGAACTATCCTACATGACATAATTTTTTTTTCTTCTCATTCTATGTTTTTTACCCATAAAATAAATATTCATTGAAGAGAGATTATATCTTAAGATATAAATAAGGATAAAATAGTCAAAAATCCTCCTAATCAATATTTTCTAACGAGCGCATAAATAAAAAATAAGATAAATATATTTTGAGACAAAAATAATATCTCATCATCTTAGTTACAACTCTCTAATGCTAATCCAAGTCCTAACACTAGAATCCTCTAAAAATCCTTAAGAAAATTTAAGAGCACCAAAAAGGGACTGATCCGACCCGACCTGATATGATAAAGCTTGAATGGTAAAATAAAAGGTAAATTCTTTAGGCTACATGTAAATATTGTGATGGATTGAGATTATAAATGGCGTTTGTGTCATGATCCAAAAATTGAGGTCATGATGGCACACACCCGAGAACTCTAAATTGGCGTGTAAGCCGAAAGAAAACACAAAAATTATCTTGTTCCACATATTCCCTCTTCCTTATTTCTTAGAGGCTCCGTAGATAGAGTATTGAACTATATTTGGTCTTTCACTCAATCATGTTTTGCTAAGAAAACAAGTCGTGAAGTAGTTGATGGTAATGACTGATAGTAATAATATATCAACTTAGAAGATATGGTAATAACTTGATTGAAAATAAAATAATTTGTGCTTTTCTAAAAAAAGGATAAAAATATAAAACGCTTTCATTCTTCAATTTTCTTAGAGAAAGAAAATATCACAAAGAGACACAATGGTACTATTAAAAATGCTGCAATTTTCAGTAAATCTTCATTATCCTTTGAGATCACTCCAATTCTTGACCAATCTCCACTATACCTGAAATATTGTTAAGTTAAAAATATGAGAAAAAATAAAAAAGAGGAAAAGTTACACCAATTGGCCGCTTGATAAAAAATATTTATAATTTCTAGCTAATATACATGATATTTACATTTATTATATGCATATTTTATATATAAACTATATTTTTTTAAGTGAACGGCTATCTATATCAATTTTCCATAAAAATGACAACAAAGAGGGTTTATTGTAGCAACTTGAAATGTAGGTGAAACATATTGATCCGACTAATTAGAATTCATGTCTTGCCAGAGTCGTCACTTCAAGAAAATCTGAAATTATCTATAAACTTAGTTGCTAATTATCGCTAAATAGAATTAATAACGAATTTTGTTATTTAGTTGTCAAATTTGTCAGTCGCTAATTCCTGATTTTCTTAATAGGGTTGAGGGAAACCCCTCCGCACTAAAAATTTCTCCGATCTCCATTCCCAAACTCAAACTCAAAATCTCTATTTACGCTAGTGTGATAAAATGTATTCTAAGATTTGAATAGATATAAATAAACAAATATTATAAATTAGGAAAATTTACCCTGCATCAATGAACCCCAAAGCAAAAACTCCAACAACAGCTTGAATAAGAAAATTTCTTGGAATTTTCAATGATGAAATTGCGTTTTCTTCAACTTTTGATTTCTCAGAAAATTCTCTCTTTTTTGCAAATGAAATTGTTGAATGTTTAGTACTCAATCTTCTTTTTCTATATTTCAAAAAAATATAAGAAAAATTGGTAGATGAAGAATAGCAATTGATAAAATTTTGTGTGATCAACATTTTCTTATCACATCCAAAAAAAAATTAAAAAAATTGAAACAAGTTATGCTATCTATCTATCTACATCTTATTATATGTGTGGTTGTTATTGAGAGGAAAGGCAAAAGATAATTTAGGTCATTTTCACTAGATAATAATAATGAAATATCCTTTTCAATTGAATTCTTGTGGTTGTTTTCAAAAATCGTATAACAGTCACACTCTTTAATAACATTTTATTGTGATGATCAAGGTTTTTTGTGTTTTAAAATTAATTTTAAGTCTTGTGATATATTATTATATGTTCGAAATGTAGAATCTAAAAAACATTGTGGTAAAAGAACGACATTATTATAATAAAAAGATTTGATTGTATTGCAAGAGTGGTCTTAGGTTTATAAAATGAATTAAAGTCTTAATAAACTGGCTAAAAGAGCGTATGTCTTACCTAAGTTTCTTACACGACAGTATCTCTCAATCCTTCGTGGGATAGAATACCCCCAACAACTTCACTCTAGAGGAACCTCATATTCTTAAACAAGAAGATCAGACTACGATTGCACTTGTTTTAGTTTTTATACAAAAAGTTATAAATAAAATCGTTATTTTACTTGAAATACTCTTGAAATTAATATTTCCATATCTCACAAGTATATTTCAAAATATAGAAGTATAGAAATATTTTTCTAAAAAGGGATTTATTATCATCCACTCATTTTAACAACATTTTTGTGGCCTCAAAATGGCTATGCACTTTTCCAACTTTCATTTTTGTCTTACTAAAAGACTCTTCTAGTAAATATATTGGGTTTTTTTTAATTTATCACCAAAAAATATTTGGTACATCTTTTACCACAATTCACAATATATCTAAACTAAACCCCACATGTTTCTTTGCCACCATTTTATGTTCTAAGAATAGCTTTACTGATTTTTATTAGTTTTGTGATCATGATTCAAATTTCAAATTTTCCTATAACAAACCACTTCATATACCTCTAATTTTGCAATCATTTTCGAGCACTATATTTATGTCATATTTAAATAAATTTGATTGCGTTGGGGTGACATCTGCGTACACAATACTCTCTCCAGATTCCATTTATGAACAAATCTACGACAAAGAAACACATACATTGAATATAAGTCGTGGAAATGCTGATTTTAATCCTTTGTTTTTTAAACTGGATCCATGTTCTTACGCGAGGGAGATGTCCTTTGGGCAAACACGTTAGGGCTTTAAGATTCCTGACTTGTCTCACTCTAAGCCTTTGACCCGTTTGACATTGATTCAATAATAATACTCGACATGGACTACATTCTTTGAGCGCGAACACGTTAGACCTTTATGAGAAAAAAATTGAGATTTTGCAATATGGTAAATATTTTGATTTTTTCCTAATTGGATTTTAATTGTGAATATAGAGTTTAATTAGTGATAGAGTACTAATTTAATTAATTTGTTATTCAAGATGTGCATTTTCCACGTACTTATCAAGTAGATACAACATTAATTAGGGACGAAATTTTTATTTTACATGATAAAGTATAATAATTATTAACAACTATTTTTGCAAATTTATTAGTTACGACTTATGTAGACGTAAGAAATTACAGTATAACATCAGCAAAAATAAGAATATCTACGTGTAAACCTCAAAAAAATATATCGAATTTATAATCTTAAAAATAAGGTAGATTGTGTATTACGTACAAAGTGACCTAATTGAGTATAAATTATAGTGATTAGAGGTCTCAGGTATGAGACCATATATGAAATTGCCTTTGTTAAGAAATACTTTACCTGTAATATGAAATTTTCTAACACAAATTCAAATTTATTGGAGAGCGATTTTGATTTAGTCGGGCTCAGTACAACTATCGGACATCAAATGAAAAAAATAAAACAACACTAACGATATATAATTTTTTTAAATAAACAAAAGAATTACTATAATATCCAAGGTTATGCACTAAGGGATTACGATAACTTTTTAGGGATAATATAAATATAATATATAATATAAAATTGTGTCTTCTTCTTTTTTTGCTATATAATATAAAAATGCTCTATTAGATTGTGGGTAGGTAATAATTTTTACTTTCCTTAGAAGGAATTTTAAGAGTTTTATCAAATGAAATATTTTATTTTCTAGTAAAATGAGTATTAATTACAATTTTCTTGAGTTTATTTGAAAAAAATAATAATAGAAATCACATTCTGTTACACATTGTTTGGATGGTTGTTACTTATTGTATTGTAGTTTTGTTAATATAATTAACACCATGTTTGTTTTGTTAGAATGAATAGAAATCACAGTATGTTAAACATTGTTAGAATTGTATCGTTTAAATTCATCGTTAGGTAAGGACATCAGATCTTGTTTTGTGTAACAATTGATTTGATAGATCGCGTCGTTACCTCAATATTTTATTTTCATTTGTCTTTATATACTACTTAGCAATCTTATTTTATTATTTACCCTACATTTTTAAAGTATTTATCCCATCGCCTACTTTGTTGACAGATTTATCATTCAAATGATTGATGCATGACATTACATAACGAGAGAAAACAATACAATTTATCCAAGCACTGTATTCAATAATACAATATAATACATTACGGAATAATATGTAACAATCATCTAAACAAAGTGTTAGTGTCCTTGAGACAACGGATGTGATTGTACGTACTTCGTCTATTTCATTGAATACATATTAAATTTCACCAATATAGATTTCAGATATTCTTATCGTCTACCAAAGCTTAGGCAAATAAACAAAAATCATCTAGTATATATTTTTTTTGTTTCTATTGAAATTTGAACCATGTAAAATATGATCATTGATACTTTTGATTTTTGCGAAAGAACAACTTTACAAGAGCAGTTTTGTAAAAATAATAAACATCCTCATTTAACTCATGGGAAGAAATTAAATGAAAAATAGTTTAATTTCCAACTATAATCTCAATTTATTTATTTTTGGTTATCATAATATATGCATCATAACAAAATACATATTAGCGATTATTTAAAAAGCTTCTTATATGCCCCTTCCTCATGCCTAACTATATGCTTGCCAGCCTTTCTCATCAATGACCTGCATTCACATCGAAAACGTTAAACATATAATACATGGTGATAAAAATATTTTATTTTATTTTTTAAAAAAAAAGATCAAGAGGGATGTCTACTTTGGTACATTTTTTTGGAAATATTGATGTGATTTCTTGTGTAAATGATGATGAAAATGTATGGATTTTCACATCATTGCAACGAACTTCCAATTTATTCCACCTGTAAATTCCATTTATGTCCACTCTGAAAAATCCATATCCACTAGTAGTACTCATTTCTTTAGCCACATCATCGCCCTTTATCTCGATGACTGAATTATGAAAATGCATTTGTATTGGGGTACGTTCTCCTTTCTGTTGATGATAAAGTTCTAATGTATTTGCCCAGAGAATATTTCCTTTGTAGGAAATTGAAACGACTACACTTTTGTATTCAACTTCACGAGGGTCAAGATTCTCGACGATGAAGTTGATAGTCAAGTTATGAGCAGAAAGGGATGTATAATGAGTTGATGATGATGAAGAAATATCAATTTTAGAAGTTGTGATTGCTTCAATTGAAATTTGTGGATGATTTGTAGCTGAACAACTAATCAAATAAATTACAAAACATGTGAATGAAATAAACATAAAAAAGTTTAGAAATTGACAACATAAACTCATATTAGAATTTTTAACTTTGGATGGCTTCTTGATTTGTTTTTCATTAAAGACCACAATGTGACTATTATTATCACAAGGTTCTATTAATGCTATCTTCATATTGCTAAACTTTAATTTGGTGAGGAAAATAAACAATCAAAATAGTGTCTTAAATAAAGGAGAAAAGTTACTTTGGGTAAGGAAAAGATCAAATTAGTCCCTTAAATAAAGGGTTAAGTCACCTTTAATTTCTACGTTATTTCATCGAGTATTTAGTATCTGCTAATTTAAAGCCTGATTAATTTTGATTCATATCAAGATGTATGACTTTGAAGTAAAACAAGGCAATGTGTACGGATCCCGATTTTGATGCCATCATTTAACTTGTGCATGCCTTTTTTTTTGTTTTGAACGTATATACTACTTTGGACAGCTTCAAACATACATTGTCCAAAAAATTTGTATGTCGAAAGTTCAATCATTTTTGCATGAATTTCAACCACATATATTTAAAATTCGGTCATTTATCATAATCTACAGACTACAATTATATTTTAAATTACATCATTATTATAGCTATGTAATTTCATCCAAAAAATTAATAAGAAACCAAAAGTTTTTTTTTTTTCCCCGTAAAATAGTCCTCCATTAGGTTCAATTTGTTTTTATTTATATTTATCTAGGACATTAAATTATTGTACATTATATTAATTCAGGGAGTAATTTCCCTAGATAGTCACCCATGTTTGGAAAATTACCTAGAAATATCACTTATGTTTGTTTTAGGACTACAATATCACCCAATTTTACCTATTTTAAAAAAAAAATATTTGACACAATAAATACATTATCTCTTTCCTACTAGGATGCCATGTCACATTATTCCTTTTTTTTTTATTATTAACAATTTTTTAAAAAAATTTAGACAATCCATATATTATATCCAATAAAAAAAAATTACATAATGAACTCTAATATGAGCTCCTCTGATTCTTCAAGAAAATATGTGGTTTCTCCGGTTCTTCAAGGAATAAATTAACGAATTTTCATAAGGAACTGTTGACCAAAGAAATCGCCACGAGGTAAAATTCAAGTTTTCTTCTGATTCTTTTATTTTTGAAGTGTAAATTGTGAAATAATTTGAATACTTAACATGATATTGGAGTAATTTTCTTAAAATTTAGGGGTTTTTTGCTTGCTTGTTTTTGAATCAGATATTTCTATTGTTTAAATCTGCCTAAGCTTTGAACAAATGTTTATAGTTTGTGTAAAAATCTTTTTTTTACCATGAACAAGAAACCTTTGATTTTTACCGTGAACAAGCAACAAATATTTATAATTTGTGTAAAAATCAATGTTTCTAATATCTAGTTTATCTCTAAATATCCAACAAAATTAATTGTTTCTTCATCAGCTTCAAGTAACTAGTTTAATTTTTTCCTCGACAACAAGACTAAATTTTTGTATGGATATAACGGCAAATACTCGTAAATGAAGCATAGGATAAAGATTTTCTCTATAAAATTGAAGTAACTAGATTTTCATAGAGAATGGATTAATGCTCTTTTATAGATACATTAAACAAGATGTCATTTAAAGAATTAAAAAAATATTATTAATAAATTAAAAAATGTGACATGGCATCCTAGTAGGAGAGAGATAATGTATTTTTTGTGTCAAGTATATTTTGAGGAAAATAGGCAAAGTTAGATGATATTATAGTCCTAAAACAAACATAAGTGATATTTCTAGGTAATTTCCCAAACATGGGTGACTATCTAGGAAAATTACTCTTAATTCAGGATATATATGCAATTGCAAATCCTTTTTACTGTTAAATAATTACTCTCTCCATTCACTTTTAATTGTCATGATTTCTTTTTTTAGAGGCAAACTATAAGAACTTTGACTGCAATTTTATGATTATAATTTTTCATCATATTGATATGCTAAAAATTACAATTTATAGTACTTTTCGTATAGTTTTTGAATATCCAATTTTTTTGTTTAAAATATCGAATTAATGTAATCTAATTTAACTTTGAAAATTAGTCAAATTAACTTTCGAAAAATGCAACATGACAATTAAAAGTGGTCAAATGTAGTATTGTTTTTACGGATTACTAAGCTCTTAGGAAGATAGTTGGAAAAGTTCTTTTTATTTTAAAGGCTCAAATATTTCATCGAACTTTGAGAAAAACCTTACCTATATCAACCGTTAAAAATTTGGCTCATCTATGCCTTTTTCGTTTGAGAAAAGGCTCATTTATGCCATTATTTATTAACAGAAAATAATTTCGATTTTGCAAAACCATTTATTACACGTGGTCAATTATGATTCGGCCAAATCATTAATTATTTTTTTAAAAGGAAAAAACCTTAAATATGCCATCGAACTTTGAGAAAAAAACTCATCTATGTCGTTAATTAAAAGTTAGTCTCATCTATATCATTTCAGTTAACAAATAATGACATGGATGAACCTATTCTTGAATGAAAATAGCATAGATGAGCTAAACTTTTAACAAATGACATAAATGAGTCTTTAAAAATTCAATAATATATTTGAGCTTTTTTTTTTTTTTTTATCGATCTAGGACATGAAATTATTATACACTATATAATTCTGGATATGCAATTGTATATCCTTTTTACTCTTAAATAATTGTTGTTTCTATTGGTTACTACTATCTTATGAAGGAAGTGGCCAAAAAGTTCTTTATATTTTATAATAGTCAAGATATCAAATTTTATCATATGAGAAAAAATTATAGTAAGAACTAATTAATCATAAGTCAAAGGATCGAGGACTTTTAAAAGGAATACTCGAAGAGGAATTGTGAATTTTTAATTTCATTATTAATTTTTATTTAAAATCCTATTAACCTAATTAATTTAAATTCGATTCTGATGAGTTATCCGATTCATTTGCAAGTAAGTTAGCTAAATAACAACTTTACAAGAGCAAGTGTTGTGAAAATAATAAACATTCTCATCTAAACTACAATCTCAGTTTTTGTAAAAAAAATTGTTAAAAGATTTAGCTATCTCTAATCGACAACATTAATATATATTATGCATCATAACAAAAATATAAGGTCTCTTTGGATCAAATTAATTGTTGTTTCATAGTACGCTAACCATTAATATTATAAATCGAAATATATCAAACAAAAATAGTTCATAATATCTGTCATATTCGCAATTAAAAAAGATATTAGAAATTGTTAGGTGGATATCTTCAAAATCCACGATAATTTTTTTTTTAAATGAGAAATTGCTAGATGGACATCTTCGAAATCCACGACAATTTTTAAAAAAAAATGAGAAATTGCTAGGTGGACATCTTCGAAATCCACAATAATTTTTTTTTAAAATGAGAAATTGCTAGGTGTCAAATGTTGCTACATTTCTTTGGAAATCTTGGTGTGATCTCTTGTGTAAATGATGATGAAAATTGATGAATCTTTACATCGTAGCAACGAACTCTTGATTTATACCATTTGTAAGTATTATGTATTTCCACCGTAAAAACTCCATACCCATTTGTTGTAGTCATCTCCTTAGCCACATCATTGCCCTTTATCTCGATAGGCGAATTATCGAAATGTATTTGTATTGGAGTACGCTCTCCTTTCTGTTGATGATAAAGACCTAATGTGTTCGCCCATAGAATATTTCCTTTATAGGAAATCGAAACGAGTATACTTTCGTATTCAACTTCACGACGATCGAGATTTTCGACGACGAAATTGATAGTCAAGTTATGAGCAGAAAGGGATGTATAGTGAGTCAATGGTGATGAGGAAATATCAATTTTAGAAGCTGTGATTGCTTCAATTGAAATTTGGGGATGATTTGGAACTAAACAACAAATTAATAAATTAACAAAACATGTGAAGAGAAATATTAAAACAAAGGGTAGAACTTGACTACATGGTTTGTTAGAATTCTCAACTTTGGATGGCTTCTTGATTTGTTCTTCATTAAAGGCCACAATATGGCTATTATTGTCACAAGGTTCTATTAATGATATCTTCATATTGTTGAAATTTAATTTGGTGAGGGAACTAAATAATCAAAATAATGTCTTAAATAAAGGAGAAAAATTACCTTGCGTAAGGAAAAGATCAAAATAGTTCCTTAAATAAAGGGTTAAGCCTCCTTTAATTTCTAGGTTATTTTTATATATATATATTTCCGTTCTATAATCAGTATCCGCTAATTTAGAGTTTGATTAATGTGAATTCATATATGAAAGTATGACTTTGAAGTAAAATAAGGCAATATGTATGGATCCCGATTTTGATGCCATCATTTGACTTGTGCATGTCTTTTTTTTGTTTTACAAATATACCGCTTTGAACAATTTCAAACATACTTTGTCTAAATTTGTATATGTCTGAAGTTTAATTATTTTTGTATGAATTTCGATCGAATATATTTAAAATTTTGTCGTTTATCATAATCTAGAATTATATTTTAAATTACATAATTTATCATATATACTTGCTTTATAAATGAGTAACAATTAAATACTTTAAATATGGCATTTCCCCTAAAAAAAATGAGGTAGCTAGTTATATTTCTTATTCCTTAATTTAAGTAGATTAAATATGAACAATATTTGATGAATTCTGTTCATTCCTATATTTTAATAAGGAAACATAAAAATCGGGTCTTACGAAAATTTCATTATCAATATTATTAATACTTTTTATTTGGCGGTATTAGTAATATATAGGATTTAATATTCTATGTAAAGATAAAAAAATTCCTCAAATCATTTTAAACATTTATTTATTTTCTTGATTTTATGTTTTATATTTGTTCTAGTAAAATTATTTAAATAAATTAACTTACAAATTTTATTATTTAAAGAGAGTTGTTTGTTGCTAAATAAATTCAATACAAATCAATACAATATTTGAAATGTGAGTCGTTTAACATTTACTAATTGAAAAGGCAAATATATCATCACATGACGTTTGTGATTTTAATTGAATGTATTATTTGTTAATATATTTGTGGGTTTCTAATTATTTGTACTTTGAACAATTTATAAAATTGCATACATATTGAAACTAGAACTTGAAATTTTCATGTATAAATATAGATGGTTTATTCGATCTTATTATTGTTTACCATCTTTTCGGTTTAAAGTAGATGGTCTATCTATTCTAAATTGAAAATTAATTTTTTTTAAGTGATTAATTTATTAAGATGACAATTATTTACCTCAAATAATTCAAGTGAGAAAATAACAAACATGACAACAAAATTGTTCTTCTCCTAGCTAGTTAGAAGACCATAGAAAAATAATATTGTCCGACAATTATCTAGCTTGTCCCGATTACATAAAATAGAAAATCTCATAATAATTCGAGGGTGTAATTGGAAAGAAGTTTTTTGTAAAGTTTTAATCCAAACACAAGATGAAGTAGGAATAAATGAACCAAACACTTGATAAAAAATAAACCATGCACTACTAATTTCTGCACTATTAATCCTTACGTTATTATTCTTTCTACCAAACGACCCCTTAATATCTAATTTAGATTTAATTACACCGAATGAAAAAGCAAAAATAGATGCGTACTTCATTGGAAATACTCAACTAAAAAAACTTTACAAATACGTAAGGAGTTGTTTGACATTAGAGATGGCTTATTTACAAAATTATTTCATCATATATACAAGATGGCTTATTCCAATAATACAAAGTGATGGAATAAATAATGCCGAAACTAACTAATATCCTTACTTCTTAGCTAAACGTAAGATAAAATAATTCTAACGACCCAAGTCAAACAACATGTATTTATTTCAAAATTATTCCCCCAAAATCTTGAATTTAGCACTTTTACCCCCTTATTTTCTTATAAAAATTTCAGCTTTCCCGCCCACTGAATTTTCCTCCCAAATTTCTTCTTTCTCTCTCACTCACACACAGAGTAGATGCAGCCAAATCCTCTTTGTATCAATATCTAGCAGTTTAGGGGGTACCCATTGAGCCAAAAATGCCTGATTTTGGCATTCTTTTGGATCCTCCATTGCCATCAGCACCAGAAGAATCATTGCCTTCATCTTTAGCTTTGATTTCTTGCCCAAATCTAGAAGTTTGTTGTGAATCTGATACCCAAATGCAGGAACTAGTTTCTGACCGAAATTCCCAGCTGGGGTTCCCTATTTTGCTCAAAGAAGACGAGTTGAAGCTGGAAAACAATGGGTGTGTTGAGTTGGTACAGAAAGAGGACGAGTTGAAACTATTGACACCCAAATCCAGTGAATCTGATACCCAAATGCAGGAACTAGTTTCTGACCGAAATTCCCAGCTGGGGTTCCCTATTTTGCTGAAAGAAGACGTGTTGAAACCGGAAAACAATGAGTATGTTGAGTTGGAACAGAAAGGGGAGGAGTTGAAACTATTGATATCCAAAACCAGTGATTCTGATACCCAAATCCAGGTACTAGTTTCTGACCGAAATTCCCAGCTGGCGTTCCCTAATTTGCTGAAAGAAAACGAGTTGAAACCGGAAAACAATGGGTGTGTTGAGTTGGAACAGAAAGATGACTTTAAACTGGAAAATAATGGCTGTGGTGAGTTGGAACAGAAAGATGACTTTAAACTGGAAAATAATGGCTGTGGTGAGTTGGGAATCAGGGTATTAATACCCAAATCGAGTCAATCTGATACCCAAATTGAGCAACTAGTTTCTGACCCAAATTCCCAGCTGGGGTCTCCTATTTTGCAGAAAGAAGACGAGTTGAAACTGGAAAATAATGGTTATGGTGAGTTGGGAATAAGGGATTTGATACCCAAATCCAGTCAATCTGATATCCAAATGCAGGAACTAGTTTCTGACCAAAATTCCCACTTGGTGTTCCCTTCTTTGCAGAAAGAAGAGTTGGAACCGGATAACAATGGTTGTGTTGAGTCGGAACAGAAAGAAGACGAGTTGAAACTGGAAAATAATGGTTGTGGTGTATTGGGAGTAAGTGTTTTGATAACCAAATCCAGTGAATCTGATACCCAAATGCAGGAACTAGTTTCTGACAGAAATTCCCAGCTGGGGTTCCCTAATTTGCAAATAGAAGACGAGTTGAAACCGGATAACAATGGGTGTGTTGAATTGGAACAGAAAGAAGACCAGTTGAAACTGGAAAATAATGGTTGTGGTGATTTGGGAATCAGGGGTTTGAGGTCAAGTGGTGGTGGGTCGGTGGCGAAAAAGAGTTTGGATGAGTTTGTTAAAGATTGGGTTGAGAGGAAGGTCAATGCTGGTGTAGATAAACGCAATTGTGTATTGCCATTCCTTATTCATGCTCCCAAATCGGTAAACTTATTCTTCTATTTCCTTTTTAATGATTATTGTTGATGAATTTGAATATTGCCCGAAGACAGTTGAGTTAGTGGTAAGGGCTGCGTACACTCTACCCTCTCCAACCCCACTTGTTAGTCTTACATATTGCTTTAGGCTCTATCATGATCCTATTTCGGGTCGTGCCAACATGGTATATCAGAAACAATCTCTCTACCTCCCAAGGTAGGGGTAAGGTCTATGTACGCTCTACTCTTCCCATACCTCACTTGGGGATCACACTTGGTATATTGTTGATGAATTTGAAGTATGTCAGTAGAAAATGTAGCTATTTGGTCTCTGCTATTACCATTTGGGATTTGCCGTGAGATATAAATTATTCATGTTATCTTGTATCTGCCCTTGTAAGGAAATGTAGAAAAAAATTTGGTTGGTGTCTACAATGAAAACTGACATTTCTGTTTGCATGCATCAGAGATAGTGTTTAGCTAGAGAAATCGGTTCATGCACCTATAGTTGTCTCAACCAAGTCCGAGTACGTTTCTTGAATTTTAGATGTACACTCTCTCTAAGCAGCTGAAACCATGTAGCTTTGGTTATTTGCTCTTTCCTGAGATAGAGGTGGAGAGAGCTTCGAAGCCAATCAACTATGTCTGCTAACAAATAGCAGATTGACATAGGTGGAGATAGCTTGGAAGCCAATCAATTATGTCTATTAACAGATATCAGATTATGTAAGCTCTATATTGACCTCGAATTTTACTAGATTTTGTGTAAGTTTAGCTTGAGCTCACCTTTGAATTTTATCTTATATCTTAGTTAAGCTTGAAACCAATAGTGTTTTCAAATAGGGAGAGTGTTTCATTAGCAAGTCCCCAAGTTCCTTGAAGTTTAGGTTTGAAATAGGTTGAGCATTTCGCGTTGCTTAGAGAGGGGTTCAATTTAAGACCAAGGTGCTAAGACGTGCATGTCATTCCTTGTAGGCTCTATCCTGAAGGGTTGCAATGGTAATATTTAATGATTTCACTTAATTATTGTTTGTCCTTGTAATTGTTATTTGTGTTTTTAGTTATTAAGTGTTCCACATTGTTGATGAAATGAGTTGTATCCTTGTATAATTTTGAGTAATCTTCACTAGTTCACTTCATGAGCTAGCTATTGGGTTTAAGTTAGGCTCAATGTCCATTCTCTTTAACATGGTATCAGAGACAAATCCATGCTTATTCATAGTTACTTGATGTTGGCCTCTGTGTTATGTTTGTCCATTCTCATGAGTGTGCTGTGGAGGAGGGTGCTAAGCCTTTTTAGATAAAGTAATATTTCATTTAGAAAAGGGCAAAAGCTTGCCCGTATACAAGAAGTACACCAAAAGTAGAAAACCTTACAAGAGGACATGTTTTTTACAAATAATACCCACTCATCTACACGTAGGAATCCTATGGGTGCACCAAAAAGAAGGAGGAGGGTGTTAAGTTCATACATTGATCCAGAAAATGAACTGTTTGCTAAATAATTAATTTTGTGCTCTTTAATGCATGATATTGTTGCATTTAGTATCATAACACACCATTGAATGAGTGGGGCTGAGGAGTAAGAAAATCACAGAAGAAAAGCCCCCGACTCTTTCCTATTTAAATATTTTAGGAGACAAACACTTGTTAGATGTTTTATTTGATCAATTGATAATAAACTTTTCCAATGTTTCGAAATTTTGTGTCAGGTTGAGTGCTCTGTTTGCCAAGGATTAATTTTTCCAGGTGACGAGGTAGAATGCTCTGTTCGAGATTGTATGGGAGTTTTCCACTTAGAATGTGCTAAAGAAAGACTTGGGTTATCTTCTCCCAAAATGTTTAAGTGCCCTCAACATGTAAGTTGGATTTAGTATACATCTCGATTCTTGGCTGAACGATCACAAAACAGATTTCCTACTTAATATGTTTGATTTGAATTTGATTAGCACAGTTTATTCTTACTCACTTTGATTTTTACATAGTCTTAGCTGTGCATATTTTGTTTCTTAAAGCTTGTCGATTTCCTGCCCGCTTTAGCAACATGCTAGAATCTTACCTTCACCAAGGTGGTATACCACTTATATCTGCTGCTTCAATTTTGGCAGTAGAACCAAAGCTCTAATCCTAAATTGGGGGGGGGGGGGTACTTTCCCTTCATGGAACTTTTAGTTTTGAGCTAAACTATGATCTATCTGTTTTAGGAAAAGATAGATATCATTTTTCTTCCTTCTGTTTGTGCATTTTCCCATCTACAAGGCTCCAGTTGTGTTTAGGAAAATGTTGCATAAAATCGATTATTTAAATACCATGCCCTTGTCCTGGGATGATCATTATAACTGGTGTGCATATGATGTTTCTTTCCTGAATAGGTATGTTATGTTTGTAATAAAAAGATACATCTCTGGCGGTGCATCAGATGTCCACTAGCATCACATGATAAGTGTGCAGCATTTCCGGAGCACGTGGTTCATTTAAATGATCAGCCAGGGCGAGTTATTTGTTGGAAGCATCCATCCGATTGGCGTTTGGAGAAGGTCAATCTCTTCATTTGTTCATCAACACAGTTCTATTTCTATTAGATAAGTTCTCCAAGAGACATCTTTTGTATAATAATAATGAAATGATCATAACTCGTAATGCAGAACAAACATTTGAAGGAATCATTCTCTTAGATATTTTGCTGTATATGTTAATTTTTTATTTTTGAGCCTGCAATATTTGACAGAGTTTGCTATGATTTTGCATTATTCGCACATTGAGCAATAATCAAATCATGATGTTATTCTTGATTTGATTTCTCTGTGATGCTATTAGTATTTGAACAAAGTGATGAAATAACAGCAAAGTAATTCAATATACAGTAGTTTCTATCACTGGATCTTTATTTTTGATTGATTAGGCTGGCTGACATGACAGGACTGACGTATCTTGTTTCATAAGCAGCATGAAGCCCCAGCAAGTAATTTGGAGGTTAGATATTTATTAAACCATGTTTGTTGCATGTGATTCTTGATGAAAGCCTTTCATTCATTGTTTTTTTAATCACTAAAACCCTTTATAGTAGGACGGCGTCAAGTGTATGTAATCATTTATAATATGGCTCAACAATAGTTGTTTTTACCCAGTTGATCCTCTGTACACTAATATTATAAATTCAATAAAAAATTGTTTTATACTTATATCTGTTGCTATTCTATAACAATTTTCTATCTGTATACTACCAAATAAGTCAAAAGAAAAGATACACCACACAACGTTGGTCTCCGAGTTAACTTTTCTTCTCGATATCAATCTTCTATAGCCTCCAACTCGGCACTACTTCATCCATTATCTATTGTAATGTTTGATAAAATACTGAGAAACAAAGTACAAGAGTTCATATATAACAATCAAAAAAGAAGTACAAGGGTCCTTATATTTGATCCGACTAGTCTTTTTTTCATACCCTTTAAACGAACAACACCATCTTACCAGTGTTACCAAAGACGAAAAAAGCAAAAAAGCTGTAAGGTCCATTTAGGCTGTAAGTGCAAAAAAACATGGGATTTAATGAAGAAAGATGCAAATGGAGTAAAAAAATACAAATATGTATGTGTGTGTAGTCCAAGACTAATAATTATAAGCATGAATAACATATATATATTGATAAAGAAATTGAAACGAGATTACGATATATTAAAATATCAGTTTAGAGTCGCCTCTTCATGACTGTGCTTATTGACAAGGAAAAATAAGCCTTGATGACGACATTGAAGCACCCACTAAGTGAGGTGAAGCACTCAATATGTTTTATACCTCGCTTCAAGGCTCAAGCATGCTTAAAGCACACCTTTGACAGAACTGCATCTTACAACAATCTTCCCTATCTTCATTAAGTTATTCTATGTTAAGATTGCATAATACACTTAGATGGCTTTCCTCAAGCTTATATCTCACATGACGTAGTCATTCCTTCTAAGTAATCGGCTACAAAATCCTCTTTATCCTTCGTCAAACTAAACAACTAATAGTATGCATCCTTCAAGGTTGTCCCTACCACAGTTTTCTATATTAGTCCACTGAGGACCTCCATCAAATAACAGAAAAGGTGCATATATCTTATCCATGAAGTCAACAGAAGCAAATTCTTGATGTAGTTCTTATAACTAATGAGTTGTTGGATACAAGGTCTAGTGGGAGCATGCGTTTTCACAGAATCAAGAATTTTTGACTTTTCACAGAATCAAGAATTTTAGCACCATATCCAAACCTAAATCTTCAAACACGCACGCACACACACATTCATAATTGGGAGTCCATGTTCTATGATCATAAACTCTTTTAATATTGAGTTTGCGAAAAAAATGCATGCTTCCACTTGAACTTGTATCCATTAACTCATTTGTTATGAGAACTACATCAAGAATTTGCTTCTGTTCATATATATATAAATAATGATTGTGAAGTTAACTGCATCCATCACCAATTTTAATCCTTATGAGCACGTGCATTATTAAATTACCTGCCAGACCAGTCGGTCTAAATCCTGTGTCCGTTAGCACCACTCTTCTTTGGCACTGCACTACAAAAGAAACGTTATAACTCTCTTCGAAGGAGCCCACGTGGTAGAAATAATCTATGTTGCTCAGACTCGGGTGTGAGTGTTCGATACGAGTGCGGATCTAGAGGTCGGATCCTTTATGATATAAATTTTAAAATTTGGTAACACGGATGCATGTATTGATATGGTGCAGAAATTTGGCTAAAAATAATTCAAATATCTATAAAATAGAGTCATAAAACCTAAATTACGAGATTATGTGGAAAACTTGAAGAGAATATTGGTCAAAAGGAGAATCCTAGAAGGAGACGAAGGAAAATGAGTGACAAAGAAATTTCTGCATACAAGGTATTCCATTTTCTTCAATTTCACCTTAGCTTTTGTTTTGATCACAAAAATCATTGAATCTGCCAGGAATTTTTCCATCGATTTTAGTCAAAGTACCCAAAACCAGTTGGTTGACTGGATCGGACAGTTCCCACACCCCACCCACACCCACGTCACGTTGACACGGGTGGGGCACCAAAAGTGAAGAGTCCGAGCAACTTAGGAAACAATTTAGGTAATCCATCATATGAACACTCACACTCTCTTAGTAGTGAATAGTGATCAAAGAATGTTAAAAAGTGAATCTGTTTGGTCTCTGTGCCTTGTCACCTTCACAATGCACTGTTTTCCGGCATCTCCAATTAACACCAATCCGCCCTTCTTTTTGTTATTATATAGTTGGTAATAGGATCATACTATAGTATTTTCTCTTCCCCCATTAAGTTATATTACCATCTATCTCGACTTTCTCGATATATCTATATCATTCAATGTTTGATGCAAATAGTATGAACTTGTATGGGCATTTGGTTCTTTTAGATACTCAGAATCTTGGGTTCTCTAATTATTGACGGATAGAGTGTTACTTATTCCTCATAAACGTTGAAGATCTCACGGTTTTAAAAACTTTGGGGTTAATTATTTCGAGAAGATTCTGAGTAGTGTTTGCTTTTCTTTAGCTTGGAATCAATATCTGATTCACTTATATTATTGCAGGAGATATTAACTAATTTGCCTGTACCATATGTGGAGGAGGAGTTCAAGATTGACATGAATTGGAAAGACATGATTGACAACAGATCTGAACCACCTCCATACGTGCATATCAAGAGAAGTATCCTTTGGATATTCATTGCCAAGTCTTCTTAAATTTAGAATTTGTATTGTAGTTGTAAGCATATCAATAAATGAACAACTGATATCAATCTAATTTTTACCAGGCTGCCTAAATTTATCTTCGTAAGTTAATACTGTTGAGTCCTCAATGTGTATAGTTTCTTCTCTTTTCTTTTCCTTTTCATGAGAACTGAACCTATCATTTATTCTTTGTGATTACATACTTAGCTCTTGCTAAACGGTTTCTATATGCTGCTGTAGTCAGAAAGACACCTATAAGGGAGATGTTGACTTATACTAAGTTCTAGTGATGTAAAAGATAAGCATAAGGCAACACATACTTTTTAACAAGCTAGGCATACAATTCATGGCTTTTCTAGTTTATAAGTTTGATAAACTTCTAACTCAATGATACGAGAATAGTTAATAGTAGCTAAGAAATCATAATAAGGAGAACAATCTGTTGTAGACTAAATATCTTTTTCTATTATAAATAAATAGATGGGTTTATTGTAGAGAAGTGAGGGATAGCCTAGTGGAAACGATACTGTAGGTTGGTGGTTCAAGTCATTAAGGGAGATGAGAGTATGAACCACTGTCGACTCCTGAATAAGGGGTTCTGTGGGTGAGTTTCGTATAGAAAAAGGTGTTACAGTATAATAAACTGATAAGCTTCTCAATTTTTAGAAGAACTGAACCAGTTTTTTTTTGAGAAAGGTAACTTTTTAGTCTATATATCCACAGGTGTACTACATCAAAGTGTAGTCCCCCTTCCAAAAGAATTACAACCTAGGAAACCTATTTGTACTTTTTGTTACAAATAGTCTAAAACATAAAAAATTTCTTCAGTCTGTCCTTACACTTTTTGTTCACACCAAAAATAGTATAAAGCCAGGCAGTTCATCTTAAAATTCTGCATATTGTTTTGCTTTCCCTCGAAGCATCTTTGATTTCTTTCCTTCCACACTGTCCACCATATACAAGCTGGGACAATCTTCCATCTCTGCTCCTTTGCTGTAGCATTGCCAACTCTCATCCAGCACTTCAATACTCCTTCAATGTTCCTTGGTTTCACCCAAGTGATTTTCCTCAGACAAATGAATATTCTCCATAGCTGGTCTGCCTATTTGCAGTGTAAAAAAAGATGGTTGACTGTCTCTATTTGTTCTTCACATAAGTAGCACCTGGAACACAATTGGTATTTCATCTTCTTCATGTTTTCCTGTGTCAGTACTACTTCTCTGGTCAGCAGCCATGTGAAACAATTGACCTTATATGTAATATTTGTCCCCCATATCATCTTCCAAGGCTGCCATTGTTTGATCCTGTTGTTTGAAGTGGTGAGTTTCTTGTATGCTGAGTTCACAGAGAAAACTCCTTTGTTACCTATCTTCCATATAGCTGTATCTTCTTCCCCAGTTAGGTTGTTGAAAGAGGC